>NC_071392.1:57936654-58541421 GCF_022682495.2 Desmodus rotundus | reverse complement strand
CTTGTACCATATCACATACCCTCTTCAGAACTTATGATCAGCTCTCTTGCTCTGTTATTTTTACCTTGCTGTGTTTCAGTGCAACGATCTACAGAATCACTTTCTCGTCCTCAACGGACTGCGTGAAAGCACAGGACTAAGACACCTATGAAATGCAGGATATTCTATGGCACACTGTCCTCTACCTGTGGCCGTCATCTAGCTTTAGCCCTAGCCCTAAACCTATATGTAACATTAACCCAAACGCTAATGCTAAACCTATCCCTAACGCTAACCCTAACCCTAACCCTAACCCTATCCATAACCCTAACCCTAACCCTAACCCTATCCCTATCCCTACCCTCACGATAAAGCTTATCCTTTCCATAATCGTAATGCTAGCCCTAACCCTAACTCTATCTTTAAACAGAAATCTTCTGATATATCACAGCTGTGGGTTGTGTCCTAAACTAAATGCTTCTGAAATCATTTTCAATCCGTAGTGAGTGAACAGGAGCATAGCAGTTTCAGACCTCCGCAGGACAATGAGCTGCGAGTGTGGGCTTTTCGCCGCTCTCTTTTGTCCGGGAAAACAGCAGAGGCCGAAGATCTCCTGCAGCTACTGACTACTGTGTCTTGTGGACAAAACTGTTTCTCGAACGTACATATGCCCATGAAGCTCACAGCCCACTGACTCTATGCGATTGAATTTCCTTCTGATAGAATAGCAAGGAATTCATGGAAAGCTTCCAAACAACTAGGGACTCAGGATGTCTCATACAAGTCCCTTATTAGAAAACTTCATCTCCAGCGGGTAACACTAGGTCAATGCACTCGTTTCAGTAGAGTGCGAAATGTGTGGGATGCCGCTAGAAGCACCGATTCGGAACGTCATTTCAATTGGTTTTCTGTATGATCACCTTGGCGGTAACTTTGCTAGCCACAGACTTGTGGAATCACGTCGCCCAAAACAAATGAGTGAACGGAAGCACAGGACTATGCCAACTATGACCCAGAGTAAGCTTGGCTACCACTGTTTTCGCCAAATTACGCGTTCTGCGAGCAAAGCGTATGCGGACGTTGGAAGGCCGCTAGGCCATGCTACGCGACTTGGCCTCCAAGTCTCGGAAGACCTAAGGGAATGTCAATGTCAGAGTAGCCTGTGGGGCTCCCAGTGGAAGATAATACATTCCTGAAGATTTGTTTGCTCCTCAAACGCACTCGGGAATCAACCTATTTCGTAGGAAGCGGGTTTTTCTCCAAAGCCGTCTCAGTGTTCAACGTCTTCTCAATGTTGTCATTTCCGTAGCGGATGTGATGGGAGAAGAAGACTGTAGCCTAAGAAACCATGGAGACGATACCACGTCCCTCGGACTCACCCGTTCGTGAAGCATTCGAAGAGGAAGAAGCTAAAAGTACCTCCTGGGCCTACCAGGCCATTCATTCCACTCTGAGAATACAGCAGTGAAGACTTTGCGCTCCCCTGCGTCATTCAGCAATTATACCAAGTCGTGCGAAAAGTGTTCTCAACAAAAGCCATCCACACTATTGGACGTGTTATCAATGTTCTCATTTCAGTAGGAGATGAAAGCAGCGGTGTGTCACATAGGACGTACCCTTGTGAGCATCCTGTCCAGGAACCTTGCTGCCATATAGCATCTCTGGCTCGTGTCATAGCGCAGGAGCTACTGAAATGATCTCCGTCAGCAACGGAGGGAATGCTAGCATAGCACTTTGTGATCCTTGAAGCGGAATGAGCTTCCACAGTAGAGTTTTCTCCTAGGTACTTTTTCCATCAGAAAAGCGTAGCCCCGGGAAGAAGAGAGGCAACCGCCTACTACCTCACTTTGCCCATACAGTGTTTGCAACGTGGAAATGCACGTGCAGCTAGCAGTCCCCGTACTCTATCCGAGTGACTCTCTCACACAGCACAGGATGGTGAACGGTTTGAAAGCTGCCAAGTTACTCGGGAATGAACATGTTCCTGAGAAGTGGCTTTAAGCATGAACGCAGCACTAGATCAATGTGCTCATAGCAGTGGAATTGGAAATGAGTGCCTTGTACCATATCACATACCCTCTTCAGAACTTATGATCAGCTCTCTTGCTCTGTTATTTTTACCTTGCTGTGTTTCAGTGCAACGATCTACAGAATCACTTTCTCGTCCTCAACGGACTGCGTGAAAGCACAGGACTAAGACACCTATGAAATGCAGGATATTCTATGGCACACTGTCCTCTACCTGTGGCCGTCATCTAGCTTTAGCCCTAGCCCTAAACCTATATGTAACATTAACCCAAACGCTAATGCTAAACCTATCCCTAACGCTAACCCTAACCCTAACCCTAACCCTATCCATAACCCTAACCCTAACCCTAACCCTATCCCTATCCCTACCCTCATGATAAAGCTTATCCTTTCCATAATCGTAATGCTAGCCCTAACCCTAACTCTATCTTTAAACAGAAATCTTCTGATATATCACAGCTGTGGGTTGTGTCCTAAACTAAATGCTTCTGAAATCATTTTCAATCCGTAGTGAGTGAACAGGAGCATAGCAGTTTCAGACCTCCGCAGGACAATGAGCTGCGAGTGTGGGCTTTTCGCCGCTCTCTTTTGTCCGGGAAAACAGCAGAGGCCGAAGATCTCCTGCAGCTACTGACTACTGTGTCTTGTGGACAAAACTGTTTCTCGAACGTACATATGCCCATGAAGCTCACAGCCCACTGACTCTATGCGATTGAATTTCCTTCTGATAGAATAGCAAGGAATTCATGGAAAGCTTCCAAACAACTAGGGACTCAGGATGTCTCATACAAGTCCCTTATTAGAAAACTTCATCTCCAGCGGGTAACACTAGGTCAATGCACTCGTTTCAGTAGAGTGCGAAATGTGTGGGATGCCGCTAGAAGCCACCGATTCGGAACGTCATTTCAATTGGTTTTCTGTATGATCACCTTGGCGGTAACTTTGCTAGCCAGAGACTTGTGGAATCACGTCGCCCAAAACAAATGAGTGAACGGAAGCACAGGACTATGCCAACTATGACCCAGAGTAAGCTTGGCTACCACTGTTTTCGCCAAATTACGCGTTCTGCGAGCAAAGCGTATGCGGACGTTGGAAGGCCGCTAGGCCATGCTACGCGACTTGGCCTCCAAGTCTCGGAAGACCTAAGGGAATGTCAATGTCAGAGTAGCCTGTGGGGCTCCCAGTGGAAGATAATACATTCCTGAAGATTTGTTTGCTCCTCAAACGCACTCGGGAATCAACCTATTTCGTAGGAAGCGGGTTTTTCTCCAAAGCCGTCTCAGTGTTCAACGTCTTCTCAATGTTGTCATTTCCGTAGCGGATGTGATGGGAGAAGAAGACTGTAGCCTAAGAAACCATGGAGACGATACCACGTCCCTCGGACTCCACCCGTTCGTGAAGCATTCGAAGAGGAAGAAGCTAAAAGTACCTCCTGGGCCTACCAGGCCATTCATTCCACTCTGAGAATACAGCAGTGAAGACTTTGCGCTGCCCTGCGTCATTCAGCAATTATACCAAGTCGTGCGAAAAGTGTTCTCAACAAAAGCCATCCACACTATTGGACGTGTTATCAATGTTCTCATTTCAGTAGGAGATGAAAGCAGCGGTGTGTCACATAGGACGTACCCTTGTGAGCATCCTGTCCAGGAACCTTGCTGCCATATAGCATCTCTGGCTCGTGTCATAGCGCAGGAGCTACTGAAATGATCTCCCGTCAGCAACGGAGGGAATGCTAGCATAGCACTTTGTGATCCTTGAAGCGGAATGAGCTTCCACAGTAGAGTTTTCTCCTAGGTACTTTTTCCATCAGAAAAGCGTAGCCCCGGGAAGAAGAGAGGCAACCGCCTACTACCTCACTTTGCCCATACAGTGTTTGCAACGTGGAAATGCACGTGCAGCTAGCAGTCCCCGTACTCTATCCGAGTGACTCTCTCACACAGCACAGCAGTGAACGGTTTGAAAGCTGCCAAGTTACTCGGGAATGAACATGTTCCTGAGAAGTGGCTTTAAGCATGAACGCAGCACTAGATCAATGTGCTCATAGCAGTGGAATTGGAAATGAGTGCCTTGTACCATATCACATACCCTCTTCAGAACTTATGATCAGCTCTCTTGCTCTGTTATTTTTACCTTGCTGTGTTTCAGTGCAACGATCTACAGAATCACTTTCTCGTCCTCAACGGACTGCGTGAAAGCACAGGACTAAGACACCTATGAAATGCAGGATATTCTATGGCACACTGTCCTCTACCTGTGGCCGTCATCTAGCTTTAGCCCTAGCCCTAAACCTATATGTAACATTAACCCAAACGCTAATGCTAAACCTATCCCTAACGCTAACCCTAACCCTAACCCTAACCCTATCCATAACCCTAACCCTAACCCTAACCCTATCCCTATCCCTACCCTCACGATAAAGCTTATCCTTTCCATAATCGTAATGCTAGCCCTAACCCTAACTCTATCTTTAAACAGAAATCTTCTGATATATCACAGCTGTGGGTTGTGTCCTAAACTAAATGCTTCTGAAATCATTTTCAATCCGTAGTGAGTGAACAGGAGCATAGCAGTTTCAGACCTCCGCAGGACAATGAGCTGCGAGTGTGGGCTTTTCGCCGCTCTCTTTTGTCCGGGAAAACAGCAGAGGCCGAAGATCTCCTGCAGCTACTGACTACTGTGTCTTGTGGACAAAACTGTTTCTCGAACGTACATATGCCCATGAAGCTCACAGCCCACTGACTCTATGCGATTGAATTTCCTTCTGATAGAATAGCAAGGAATTCATGGAAAGCTTCCAAACAACTAGGGACTCAGGATGTCTCATACAAGTCCCTTATTAGAAAACTTCATCTCCAGCGGGTAACACTAGGTCAATGCACTCGTTTCAGTAGAGTGCGAAATGTGTGGGATGCCGCTAGAAGCCACCGATTCGGAACGTCATTTCAATTGGTTTTCTGTATGATCACCTTGGCGGTAACTTTGCTAGCCAGAGACTTGTGGAATCACGTCGCCCAAAACAAATGAGGGTGAACGGAAGCACAGGACTATGCCAACTATGACCCAGAGTAAGCTTGGCTACCACTGTTTTCGCCAAATTACGCGTTCTGCGAGCAAAGCGTATGCGGACGTTGGAAGGCCGCTAGGCCATGCTACGCGACTTGGCCTCCAAGTCTCGGAAGACCTAAGGGAATGTCAATGTCAGAGTAGCCTGTGGGGCTCCCAGTGGAAGATAATACATTCCTGAAGATTTGTTTGCTCCTCAAACGCACTCGGGAATCAACCTATTTCGTAGGAAGCGGGTTTTTCTCCAAAGCCGTCTCAGTGTTCAACGTCTTCTCAATGTTGTCATTTCCGTAGCGGATGTGATGGGAGAAGAAGACTGTAGCCTAAGAAACCATGGAGACGATACCACGTCCCTCGGACTCCACCCGTTCGTGAAGCATTCGAAGAGGAAGAAGCTAAAAGTACCTCCTGGGCCTACCAGGCCATTCATTCCACTCTGAGAATACAGCAGTGAAGACTTTGCGCTGCCCTGCGTCATTCAGCAATTATACCAAGTCGTGCGAAAAGTGTTCTCAACAAAAGCCATCCACACTATTGGACGTGTTATCAATGTTCTCATTTCAGTAGGAGATGAAAGCAGCGGTGTGTCACATAGGACGTACCCTTGTGAGCATCCTGTCCAGGAACCTTGCTGCCATATAGCATCTCTGGCTCGTGTCATAGCGCAGGAGCTACTGAAATGATCTCCCGTCAGCAACGGAGGGAATGCTAGCATAGCACTTTGTGATCCTTGAAGCGGAATGAGCTTCCACAGTAGAGTTTTCTCCTAGGTACTTTTTCCATCAGAAAAGCGTAGCCCCGGGAAGAAGAGAGGCAACCGCCTACTACCTCACTTTGCCCATACAGTGTTTGCAACGTGGAAATGCACGTGCAGCTAGCAGTCCCCGTACTCTATCCGAGTGACTCTCTCACACAGCACAGCAGTGAACGGTTTGAAAGCTGCCAAGTTACTCGGGAATGAACATGTTCCTGAGAAGTGGCTTTAAGCATGAACGCAGCACTAGATCAATGTGCTCATAGCAGTGGAATTGGAAATGAGTGCCTTGTACCATATCACATACCCTCTTCAGAACTTATGATCAGCTCTCTTGCTCTGTTATTTTTACCTTGCTGTGTTTCAGTGCAACGATCTACAGAATCACTTTCTCGTCCTCAACGGACTGCGTGAAAGCACAGGACTAAGACACCTATGAAATGCAGGATATTCTATGGCACACTGTCCTCTACCTGTGGCCGTCATCTAGCTTTAGCCCTAGCCCTAAACCTATATGTAACATTAACCCAAACGCTAATGCTAAACCTATCCCTAACGCTAACCCTAACCCTAACCCTAACCCTATCCATAACCCTAACCCTAACCCTAACCCTATCCCTATCCCTACCCTCACGATAAAGCTTATCCTTTCCATAATCGTAATGCTAGCCCTAACCCTAACTCTATCTTTAAACAGAAATCTTCTGATATATCACAGCTGTGGGTTGTGTCCTAAACTAAATGCTTCTGAAATCATTTTCAATCCGTAGTGAGTGAACAGGAGCATAGCAGTTTCAGACCTCCGCAGGACAATGAGCTGCGAGTGTGGGCTTTTCGCCGCTCTCTTTTGTCCGGGAAAACAGCAGAGGCCGAAGATCTCCTGCAGCTACTGACTACTGTGTCTTGTGGACAAAACTGTTTCTCGAACGTTACATATGCCCATGAAGCTCACAGCCCACTGACTCTATGCGATTGAATTTCCTTCTGATAGAATAGCAAGGAATTCATGGAAAGCTTCCAAACAACTAGGGACTCAGGATGTCTCATACAAGTCCCTTATTAGAAAACTTCATCTCCAGCGGGTAACACTAGGTCAATGCACTCGTTTCAGTAGAGTGCGAAATGTGTGGGATGCCGCTAGAAGCCACCGATTCGGAACGTCATTTCAATTGGTTTTCTGTATGATCACCTTGGCGGTAACTTTGCTAGCCAGAGACTTGTGGAATCACGTCGCCCAAAACAAATGAGTGAACGGAAGCACAGGACTATGCCAACTATGACCCAGAGTAAGCTTGGCTACCACTGTTTTCGCCAAATTACGCGTTCTGCGAGCAAAGCGTAATGCGGACGTTGGAAGGCCGCTAGGCCATGCTACGCGACTTGGCCTCCAAGTCTCGGAAGACCTAAGGGAATGTCAATGTCAGAGTAGCCTGTGGGGCTCCCAGTGGAAGATAATACATTCCTGAAGATTTGTTTGCTCCTCAAACGCACTCGGGAATCAACCTATTTCGTAGGAAGCGGGTTTTTCTCCAAAGCCGTCTCAGTGTTCAACGTCTTCTCAATGTTGTCATTTCCGTAGCGGATGTGATGGGAGAAGAAGACTGTAGCCTAAGAAACCATGGAGACGATACCACGTCCCTCGGACTCCACCCGTTCGTGAAGCATTCGAAGAGGAAGAAGCTAAAAGTACCTCCTGGGCCTACCAGGCCATTCATTCCACTCTGAGAATACAGCAGTGAAGACTTTGCGCTGCCCTGCGTCATTCAGCAATTATACCAAGTCGTGCGAAAAGTGTTCTCAACAAAAGCCATCCACACTATTGGACGTGTTATCAATGTTCTCATTTCAGTAGGAGATGAAAGCAGCGGTGTGTCACATAGGACGTACCCTTGTGAGCATCCTGTCCAGGAACCTTGCTGCCATATAGCATCTCTGGCTCGTGTCATAGCGCAGGAGCTACTGAAATGATCTCCCGTCAGCAACGGAGGGAATGCTAGCATAGCACTTTGTGATCCTTGAAGCGGAATGAGCTTCCACAGTAGAGTTTTCTCCTAGGTACTTTTTCCATCAGAAAAGCGTAGCCCCGGGAAGAAGAGAGGCAACCGCCTACTACCTCACTTTGCCCATACAGTGTTTGCAACGTGGAAATGCACGTGCAGCTAGCAGTCCCCGTACTCTATCCGAGTGACTCTCTCACACAGCACAGCAGTGAACGGTTTGAAAGCTGCCAAGTTACTCGGGAATGAACATGTTCCTGAGAAGTGGCTTTAAGCATGAACGCAGCACTAGATCAATGTGCTCATAGCAGTGGAATTGGAAATGAGTGCCTTGTACCATATCACATACCCTCTTCAGAACTTATGATCAGCTCTCTTGCTCTGTTATTTTTACCTTGCTGTGTTTCAGTGCAACGATCTACAGAATCACTTTCTCGTCCTCAACGGACTGCGTGAAAGCACAGGACTAAGACACCTATGAAATGCAGGATATTCTATGGCACACTGTCCTCTACCTGTGGCCGTCATCTAGCTTTAGCCCTAGCCCTAAACCTATATGTAACATTAACCCAAACGCTAATGCTAAACCTATCCCTAACGCTAACCCTAACCCTAACCCTAACCCTATCCATAACCCTAACCCTAACCCTAACCCTATCCCTATCCCTACCCTCACGATAAAGCTTATCCTTTCCATAATCGTAATGCTAGCCCTAACCCTAACTCTATCTTTAAACAGAAATCTTCTGATATATCACAGCTGTGGGTTGTGTCCTAAACTAAATGCTTCTGAAATCATTTTCAATCCGTAGTGAGTGAACAGGAGCATAGCAGTTTCAGACCTCCGCAGGACAATGAGCTGCGAGTGTGGGCTTTTCGCCGCTCTCTTTTGTCCGGGAAAACAGCAGAGGCCGAAGATCTCCTGCAGCTACTGACTACTGTGTCTTGTGGACAAAACTGTTTCTCGAACGTACATATGCCCATGAAGCTCACAGCCCACTGACTCTATGCGATTGAATTTCCTTCTGATAGAATAGCAAGGAATTCATGGAAAGCTTCCAAACAACTAGGGACTCAGGATGTCTCATACAAGTCCCTTATTAGAAAACTTCATCTCCAGCGGGTAACACTAGGTCAATGCACTCGTTTCAGTAGAGTGCGAAATGTGTGGGATGCCGCTAGAAGCCACCGATTCGGAACGTCATTTCAATTGGTTTTCTGTATGATCACCTTGGCGGTAACTTTGCTAGCCAGAGACTTGTGGAATCACGTCGCCCAAAACAAATGAGTGAACGGAAGCACAGGACTATGCCAACTATGACCCAGAGTAAGCTTGGCTACCACTGTTTTCGCCAAATTACGCGTTCTGCGAGCAAAGCGTATGCGGACGTTGGAAGGCCGCTAGGCCATGCTACGCGACTTGGCCTCCAAGTCTCGGAAGACCTAAGGGAATGTCAATGTCAGAGTAGCCTGTGGGGCTCCCAGTGGAAGATAATACATTCCTGAAGATTTGTTTGCTCCTCAAACGCACTCGGGAATCAACCTATTTCGTAGGAAGCGGGTTTTTCTCCAAAGCCGTCTCAGTGTTCAACGTCTTCTCAATGTTGTCATTTCCGTAGCGGATGTGATGGGAGAAGAAGACTGTAGCCTAAGAAACCATGGAGACGATACCACGTCCCTCGGACTCCACCCGTTCGTGAAGCATTCGAAGAGGAAGAAGCTAAAAGTACCTCCTGGGCCTACCAGGCCATTCATTCCACTCTGAGAATACAGCAGTGAAGACTTTGCGCTGCCCTGCGTCATTCAGCAATTATACCAAGTCGTGCGAAAAGTGTTCTCAACAAAAGCCATCCACACTATTGGACGTGTTATCAATGTTCTCATTTCAGTAGGAGATGAAAGCAGCTGGTGTGTCACATAGGACGTACCCTTGTGAGCATCCTGTCCAGGAACCTTGCTGCCATATAGCATCTCTGGCTCGTGTCATAGCGCAGGAGCTACTGAAATGATCTCCCGTCAGCAACGGAGGGAATGCTAGCATAGCACTTTGTGATCCTTGAAGCGGAATGAGCTTCCACAGTAGAGTTTTCTCCTAGGTACTTTTTCCATCAGAAAAGCGTAGCCCCGGGAAGAAGAGAGGCAACCGCCTACTACCTCACTTTGCCCATACAGTGTTTGCAACGTGGAAATGCACGTGCAGCTAGCAGTCCCCGTACTCTATCCGAGTGACTCTCTCACACAGCACGGGAGTGAACGGTTTGAAAGCTGCCAAGTTACTCGGGAATGAACATGTTCCTGAGAAGTGGCTTTAAGCATGAACGCAGCACTAGATCAATGTGCTCATAGCAGTGGAATTGGAAATGAGTGCCTTGTACCATATCACATACCCTCTTCAGAACTTATGATCAGCTCTCTTGCTCTGTTATTTTTACCTTGCTGTGTTTCAGTGCAACGATCTACAGAATCACTTTCTCGTCCTCAACGGACTGCGTGAAAGCACAGGACTAAGACACCTATGAAATGCAGGATATTCTATGGCACACTGTCCTCTACCTGTGGCCGTCATCTAGCTTTAGCCCTAGCCCTAAACCTATATGTAACATTAACCCAAACGCTAATGCTAAACCTATCCCTAACGCTAACCCTAACCCTAACCCTAACCCTATCCATAACCCTAACCCTAACCCTAACCCTATCCCTATCCCTACCCTCACGATAAAGCTTATCCTTTCCATAATCGTAATGCTAGCCCTAACCCTAACTCTATCTTTAAACAGAAATCTTCTGATATATCACAGCTGTGGGTTGTGTCCTAAACTAAATGCTTCTGAAATCATTTTCAATCCGTAGTGAGTGAACAGGAGCATAGCAGTTTCAGACCTCCGCAGGACAATGAGCTGCGAGTGTGGGCTTTTCGCCGCTCTCTTTTGTCCGGGAAAACAGCAGAGGCCGAAGATCTCCTGCAGCTACTGACTACTGTGTCTTGTGGACAAAACTGTTTCTCGAACGTACATATGCCCATGAAGCTCACAGCCCACTGACTCTATGCGATTGAATTTCCTTCTGATAGAATAGCAAGGAATTCATGGAAAGCTTCCAAACAACTAGGGACTCAGGATGTCTCATACAAGTCCCTTATTAGAAAACTTCATCTCCAGCGGGTAACACTAGGTCAATGCACTCGTTTCAGTAGAGTGCGAAATGTGTGGGATGCCGCTAGAAGCCACCGATTCGGAACGTCATTTCAATTGGTTTTCTGTATGATCACCTTGGCGGTAACTTTGCTAGCCAGAGACTTGTGGAATCACGTCGCCCAAAACAAATGAGTGAACGGAAGCACAGGACTATGCCAACTATGACCCAGAGTAAGCTTGGCTACCACTGTTTTCGCCAAATTACGCGTTCTGCGAGCAAAGCGTATGCGGACGTTGGAAGGCCGCTAGGCCATGCTACGCGACTTGGCCTCCAAGTCTCGGAAGACCTAAGGGAATGTCAATGTCAGAGTAGCCTGTGGGGCTCCCAGTGGAAGATAATACATTCCTGAAGATTTGTTTGCTCCTCAAACGCACTCGGGAATCAACCTATTTCGTAGGAAGCGGGTTTTTCTCCAAAGCCGTCTCAGTGTTCAACGTCTTCTCAATGTTGTCATTTCCGTAGCGGATGTGATGGGAGAAGAAGACTGTAGCCTAAGAAACCATGGAGACGATACCACGTCCCTCGGACTCCACCCGTTCGTGAATCATTCGAAGAGGAAGAAGCTAAAAGTACCTCCTGGGCCTACCAGGCCATTCATTCCACTCTGAGAATACAGCAGTGAAGACTTTGCGCTGCCCTGCGTCATTCAGCAATTATACCAAGTCGTGCGAAAAGTGTTCTCAACAAAAGCCATCCACACTATTGGACGTGTTATCAATGTTCTCATTTCAGTAGGAGATGAAAGCAGCGGTGTGTCACATAGGACGTACCCTTGTGAGCATCCTGTCCAGGAACCTTGCTGCCATATAGCATCTCTGGCTCGTGTCATAGCGCAGGAGCTACTGAAATGATCTCCCGTCAGCAACGGAGGGAATGCTAGCATAGCACTTTGTGATCCTTGAAGCGGAATGAGCTTCCACAGTAGAGTTTTCTCCTAGGTACTTTTTCCATCAGAAAAGCGTAGCCCCGGGAAGAAGAGAGGCAACCGCCTACTACCTCACTTTGCCCATACAGTGTTTGCAACGTGGAAATGCACGTGCAGCTAGCAGTCCCCGTACTCTATCCGAGTGACTCTCTCACACAGCACGGGAGTGAACGGTTTGAAAGCTGCCAAGTTACTCGGGAATGAACATGTTCCTGAGAAGTGGCTTTAAGCATGAACGCAGCACTAGATCAATGTGCTCATAGCAGTGGAATTGGAAATGAGTGCCTTGTACCATATCACATACCCTCTTCAGAACTTATGATCAGCTCTCTTGCTCTGTTATTTTTACCTTGCTGTGTTTCAGTGCAACGATCTACAGAATCACTTTCTCGTCCTCAACGGACTGCGTGAAAGCACAGGACTAAGACACCTATGAAATGCAGGATATTCTATGGCACACTGTCCTCTACCTGTGGCCGTCATCTAGCTTTAGCCCTAGCCCTAAACCTATATGTAACATTAACCCAAACGCTAATGCTAAACCTATCCCTAACGCTAACCCTAACCCTAACCCTAACCCTATCCATAACCCTAACCCTAACCCTAACCCTATCCCTATCCCTACCCTCACGATAAAGCTTATCCTTTCCATAATCGTAATGCTAGCCCTAACCCTAACTCTATCTTTAAACAGAAATCTTCTGATATATCACAGCTGTGGGTTGTGTCCTAAACTAAATGCTTCTGAAAT
Organism: Desmodus rotundus; assembly: GCF_022682495.2. Taxonomy (NCBI): domain Eukaryota; kingdom Metazoa; phylum Chordata; class Mammalia; order Chiroptera; family Phyllostomidae; genus Desmodus; species Desmodus rotundus. Next base: position 58,528,729 of record NC_071392.1, on the reverse strand, counting down.
CATTTTCAATCCGTAGTGAGTGAACAGGAGCATAGCAGTTTCAGACCTCCGCAGGACAATGAGCTGCGAGTGTGGGCTTTTCGCCGCTCTCTTTTGTCCGGGAAAACAGCAGAGGCCGAAGATCTCCTGCAGCTACTGACTACTGTGTCTTGTGGACAAAACTGTTTCTCGAACGTACATATGCCCATGAAGCTCACAGCCCACTGACTCTATGCGATTGAATTTCCTTCTGATAGAATAGCAAGGAATTCATGGAAAGCTTCCAAACAACTAGGGACTCAGGATGTCTCATACAAGTCCCTTATTAGAAAACTTCATCTCCAGCGGGTAACACTAGGTCAATGCACTCGTTTCAGTAGAGTGCGAAATGTGTGGGATGCCGCTAGAAGCCACCGATTCGGAACGTCATTTCAATTGGTTTTCTGTATGATCACCTTGGCGGTAACTTTGCTAGCCAGAGACTTGTGGAATCACGTCGCCCAAAACAAATGAGTGAACGGAAGCACAGGACTATGCCAACTATGACCCAGAGTAAGCTTGGCTACCACTGTTTTCGCCAAATTACGCGTTCTGCGAGCAAAGCGTATGCGGACGTTGGAAGGCCGCTAGGCCATGCTACGCGACTTGGCCTCCAAGTCTCGGAAGACCTAAGGGAATGTCAATGTCAGAGTAGCCTGTGGGGCTCCCAGTGGAAGATAATACATTCCTGAAGATTTGTTTGCTCCTCAAACGCACTCGGGAATCAACCTATTTCGTAGGAAGCGGGTTTTTCTCCAAAGCCGTCTCAGTGTTCAACGTCTTCTCAATGTTGTCATTTCCGTAGCGGATGTGATGGGAGAAGAAGACTGTAGCCTAAGAAACCATGGAGACGATACCACGTCCCTCGGACTCCACCCGTTCGTGAAGCATTCGAAGAGGAAGAAGCTAAAAGTACCTCCTGGGCCTACCAGGCCATTCATTCCACTCTGAGAATACAGCAGTGAAGACTTTGCGCTGCCCTGCGTCATTCAGCAATTATACCAAGTCGTGCGAAAAGTGTTCTCAACAAAAGCCATCCACACTATTGGACGTGTTATCAATGTTCTCATTTCAGTAGGAGATGAAAGCAGCGGTGTGTCACATAGGACGTACCCTTGTGAGCATCCTGTCCAGGAACCTTGCTGCCATATAGCATCTCTGGCTCGTGTCATAGCGCAGGAGCTACTGAAATGATCTCCCGTCAGCAACGGAGGGAATGCTAGCATAGCACTTTGTGATCCTTGAAGCGGAATGAGCTTCCACAGTAGAGTTTTCTCCTAGGTACTTTTTCCATCAGAAAAGCGTAGCCCCGGGAAGAAGAGAGGCAACCGCCTACTACCTCACTTTGCCCATACAGTGTTTGCAACGTGGAAATGCACGTGCAGCTAGCAGTCCCCGTACTCTATCCGAGTGACTCTCTCACACAGCACGGGAGTGAACGGTTTGAAAGCTGCCAAGTTACTCGGGAATGAACATGTTCCTGAGAAGTGGCTTTAAGCATGAACGCAGCACTAGATCAATGTGCTCATAGCAGTGGAATTGGAAATGAGTGCCTTGTACCATATCACATACCCTCTTCAGAACTTATGATCAGCTCTCTTGCTCTGTTATTTTTACCTTGCTGTGTTTCAGTGCAACGATCTACAGAATCACTTTCTCGTCCTCAACGGACTGCGTGAAAGCACAGGACTAAGACACCTATGAAATGCAGGATATTCTATGGCACACTGTCCTCTACCTGTGGCCGTCATCTAGCTTTAGCCCTAGCCCTAAACCTATATGTAACATTAACCCAAACGCTAATGCTAAACCTATCCCTAACGCTAACCCTAACCCTAACCCTAACCCTATCCATAACCCTAACCCTAACCCTAACCCTATCCCTATCCCTACCCTCACGATAAAGCTTATCCTTTCCATAATCGTAATGCTAGCCCTAACCCTAACTCTATCTTTAAACAGAAATCTTCTGATATATCACAGCTGTGGGTTGTGTCCTAAACTAAATGCTTCTGAAATCATTTTCAATCCGTAGTGAGTGAACAGGAGCATAGCAGTTTCAGACCTCCGCAGGACAATGAGCTGCGAGTGTGGGCTTTTCGCCGCTCTCTTTTGTCCGGGAAAACAGCAGAGGCCGAAGATCTCCTGCAGCTACTGACTACTGTGTCTTGTGGACAAAACTGTTTCTCGAACGTACATATGCCCATGAAGCTCACAGCCCACTGACTCTATGCGATTGAATTTCCTTCTGATAGAATAGCAAGGAATTCATGGAAAGCTTCCAAACAACTAGGGACTCAGGATGTCTCATACAAGTCCCTTATTAGAAAACTTCATCTCCAGCGGGTAACACTAGGTCAATGCACTCGTTTCAGTAGAGTGCGAAATGTGTGGGATGCCGCTAGAAGCCACCGATTCGGAACGTCATTTCAATTGGTTTTCTGTATGATCACCTTGGCGGTAACTTTGCTAGCCAGAGACTTGTGGAATCACGTCGCCCAAAACAAATGAGTGAACGGAAGCACAGGACTATGCCAACTATGACCCAGAGTAAGCTTGGCTACCACTGTTTTCGCCAAATTACGCGTTCTGCGAGCAAAGCGTATGCGGACGTTGGAAGGCCGCTAGGCCATGCTACGCGACTTGGCCTCCAAGTCTCGGAAGACCTAAGGGAATGTCAATGTCAGAGTAGCCTGTGGGGCTCCCAGTGGAAGATAATACATTCCTGAAGATTTGTTTGCTCCTCAAACGCACTCGGGAATCAACCTATTTCGTAGGAAGCGGGTTTTTCTCCAAAGCCGTCTCAGTGTTCAACGTCTTCTCAATGTTGTCATTTCCGTAGCGGATGTGATGGGAGAAGAAGACTGTAGCCTAAGAAACCATGGAGACGATACCACGTCCCTCGGACTCCACCCGTTCGTGAATCATTCGAAGAGGAAGAAGCTAAAAGTACCTCCTGGGCCTACCAGGCCATTCATTCCACTCTGAGAATACAGCAGTGAAGACTTTGCGCTGCCCTGCGTCATTCAGCAATTATACCAAGTCGTGCGAAAAGTGTTCTCAACAAAAGCCATCCACACTATTGGACGTGTTATCAATGTTCTCATTTCAGTAGGAGATGAAAGCAGCGGTGTGTCACATAGGACGTACCCTTGTGAGCATCCTGTCCAGGAACCTTGCTGCCATATAGCATCTCTGGCTCGTGTCATAGCGCAGGAGCTACTGAAATGATCTCCCGTCAGCAACGGAGGGAATGCTAGCATAGCACTTTGTGATCCTTGAAGCGGAATGAGCTTCCACAGTAGAGTTTTCTCCTAGGTACTTTTTCCATCAGAAAAGCGTAGCCCCGGGAAGAAGAGAGGCAACCGCCTACTACCTCACTTTGCCCATACAGTGTTTGCAACGTGGAAATGCACGTGCAGCTAGCAGTCCCCGTACTCTATCCGAGTGACTCTCTCACACAGCACGGGAGTGAACGGTTTGAAAGCTGCCAAGTTACTCGGGAATGAACATGTTCCTGAGAAGTGGCTTTAAGCATGAACGCAGCACTAGATCAATGTGCTCATAGCAGTGGAATTGGAAATGAGTGCCTTGTACCATATCACATACCCTCTTCAGAACTTATGATCAGCTCTCTTGCTCTGTTATTTTTACCTTGCTGTGTTTCAGTGCAACGATCTACAGAATCACTTTCTCGTCCTCAACGGACTGCGTGAAAGCACAGGACTAAGACACCTATGAAATGCAGGATATTCTATGGCACACTGTCCTCTACCTGTGGCCGTCATCTAGCTTTAGCCCTAGCCCTAAACCTATATGTAACATTAACCCAAACGCTAATGCTAAACCTATCCCTAACGCTAACCCTAACCCTAACCCTAACCCTATCCATAACCCTAACCCTAACCCTAACCCTATCCCTATCCCTACCCTCACGATAAAGCTTATCCTTTCCATAATCGTAATGCTAGCCCTAACCCTAACTCTATCTTTAAACAGAAATCTTCTGATATATCACAGCTGTGGGTTGTGTCCTAAACTAAATGCTTCTGAAATCATTTTCAATCCGTAGTGAGTGAACAGGAGCATAGCAGTTTCAGACCTCCGCAGGACAATGAGCTGCGAGTGTGGGCTTTTCGCCGCTCTCTTTTGTCCGGGAAAACAGCAGAGGCCGAAGATCTCCTGCAGCTACTGACTACTGTGTCTTGTGGACAAAACTGTTTCTCGAACGTACATATGCCCATGAAGCTCACAGCCCACTGACTCTATGCGATTGAATTTCCTTCTGATAGAATAGCAAGGAATTCATGGAAAGCTTCCAAACAACTAGGGACTCAGGATGTCTCATACAAGTCCCTTATTAGAAAACTTCATCTCCAGCGGGTAACACTAGGTCAATGCACTCGTTTCAGTAGAGTGCGAAATGTGTGGGATGCCGCTAGAAGCCACCGATTCGGAACGTCATTTCAATTGGTTTTCTGTATGATCACCTTGGCGGTAACTTTGCTAGCCAGAGACTTGTGGAATCACGTCGCCCAAAACAAATGAGTGAACGGAAGCACAGGACTATGCCAACTATGACCCAGAGTAAGCTTGGCTACCACTGTTTTCGCCAAATTACGCGTTCTGCGAGCAAAGCGTATGCGGACGTTGGAAGGCCGCTAGGCCATGCTACGCGACTTGGCCTCCAAGTCTCGGAAGACCTAAGGGAATGTCAATGTCAGAGTAGCCTGTGGGGCTCCCAGTGGAAGATAATACATTCCTGAAGATTTGTTTGCTCCTCAAACGCACTCGGGAATCAACCTATTTCGTAGGAAGCGGGTTTTTCTCCAAAGCCGTCTCAGTGTTCAACGTCTTCTCAATGTTGTCATTTCCGTAGCGGATGTGATGGGAGAAGAAGACTGTAGCCTAAGAAACCATGGAGACGATACCACGTCCCTCGGACTCCACCCGTTCGTGAATCATTCGAAGAGGAAGAAGCTAAAAGTACCTCCTGGGCCTACCAGGCCATTCATTCCACTCTGAGAATACAGCAGTGAAGACTTTGCGCTGCCCTGCGTCATTCAGCAATTATACCAAGTCGTGCGAAAAGTGTTCTCAACAAAAGCCATCCACACTATTGGACGTGTTATCAATGTTCTCATTTCAGTAGGAGATGAAAGCAGCGGTGTGTCACATAGGACGTACCCTTGTGAGCATCCTGTCCAGGAACCTTGCTGCCATATAGCATCTCTGGCTCGTGTCATAGCGCAGGAGCTACTGAAATGATCTCCCGTCAGCAACGGAGGGAATGCTAGCATAGCACTTTGTGATCCTTGAAGCGGAATGAGCTTCCACAGTAGAGTTTTCTCCTAGGTACTTTTTCCATCAGAAAAGCGTAGCCCCGGGAAGAAGAGAGGCAACCGCCTACTACCTCACTTTGCCCATACAGTGTTTGCAACGTGGAAATGCACGTGCAGCTAGCAGTCCCCGTACTCTATCCGAGTGACTCTCTCACACAGCACGGGAGTGAACGGTTTGAAAGCTGCCAAGTTACTCGGGAATGAACATGTTCCTGAGAAGTGGCTTTAAGCATGAACGCAGCACTAGATCAATGTGCTCATAGCAGTGGAATTGGAAATGAGTGCCTTGTACCATATCACATACCCTCTTCAGAACTTATGATCAGCTCTCTTGCTCTGTTATTTTTACCTTGCTGTGTTTCAGTGCAACGATCTACAGAATCACTTTCTCGTCCTCAACGGACTGCGTGAAAGCACAGGACTAAGACACCTATGAAATGCAGGATATTCTATGGCACACTGTCCTCTACCTGTGGCCGTCATCTAGCTTTAGCCCTAGCCCTAAACCTATATGTAACATTAACCCAAACGCTAATGCTAAACCTATCCCTAACGCTAACCCTAACCCTAACCCTAACCCTATCCATAACCCTAACCCTAACCCTAACCCTATCCCTATCCCTACCCTCACGATAAAGCTTATCCTTTCCATAATCGTAATGCTAGCCCTAACCCTAACTCTATCTTTAAACAGAAATCTTCTGATATATCACAGCTGTGGGTTGTGTCCTAAACTAAATGCTTCTGAAATCATTTTCAATCCGTAGTGAGTGAACAGGAGCATAGCAGTTTCAGACCTCCGCAGGACAATGAGCTGCGAGTGTGGGCTTTTCGCCGCTCTCTTTTGTCCGGGAAAACAGCAGAGGCCGAAGATCTCCTGCAGCTACTGACTACTGTGTCTTGTGGACAAAACTGTTTCTCGAACGTACATATGCCCATGAAGCTCACAGCCCACTGACTCTATGCGATTGAATTTCCTTCTGATAGAATAGCAAGGAATTCATGGAAAGCTTCCAAACAACTAGGGACTCAGGATGTCTCATACAAGTCCCTTATTAGAAAACTTCATCTCCAGCGGGTAACACTAGGTCAATGCACTCGTTTCAGTAGAGTGCGAAATGTGTGGGATGCCGCTAGAAGCCACCGATTCGGAACGTCATTTCAATTGGTTTTCTGTATGATCACCTTGGCGGTAACTTTGCTAGCCACAGACTTGTGGAATCACGTCGCCCAAAACAAATGAGTGAACGGAAGCACAGGACTATGCCAACTATGACCCAGAGTAAGCTTGGCTACCACTGTTTTCGCCAAATTACGCGTTCTGCGAGCAAAGCGTATGCGGACGTTGGAAGGCCGCTAGGCCATGCTACGCGACTTGGCCTCCAAGTCTCGGAAGACCTAAGGGAATGTCAATGTCAGAGTAGCCTGTGGGGCTCCCAGTAGAAGATAATACATTCCTGAAGATTTGTTTGCTCCTCAAACGCACTCGGGAATCAACCTATTTCGTAGGAAGCGGGTTTTTCTCCAAAGCCGTCTCAGTGTTCAACGTCTTCTCAATGTTGTCATTTCCGTAGCGGATGTGATGGGAGAAGAAGACTGTAGCCTAAGAAACCATGGAGACGATACCACGTCCCTCGGACTCCACCCGTTCGTGAAGCATTCGAAGAGGAAGAAGCTAAAAGTACCTCCTGGGCCTACCAGGCCATTCATTCCACTCTGAGAATACAGCAGTGAAGACTTTGCGCTCCCCTGCGTCATTCAGCAATTATACCAAGTCGTGCGAAAAGTGTTCTCAACAAAAGCCATCCACACTATTGGACGTGTTATCAATGTTCTCATTTCAGTAGGAGATGAAAGCAGCGGTGTGTCACATAGGACGTACCCTTGTGAGCATCCTGTCCAGGAACCTTGCTGCCATATAGCATCTCTGGCTCGTGTCATAGCGCAGGAGCTACTGAAATGATCTCCCGTCAGCAACGGAGGGAATGCTAGCATAGCACTTTGTGATCCTTGAAGCGGAATGAGCTTCCACAGTAGAGTTTTCTCCTAGGTACTTTTTCCATCAGAAAAGCGTAGCCCCGGGAAGAAGAGAGGCAACCGCCTACTACCTCACTTTGCCCATACAGTGTTTGCAACGTGGAAATGCACGTGCAGCTAGCAGTCCCCGTACTCTATCCGAGTGACTCTCTCACACAGCACGGGAGTGAACGGTTTGAAAGCTGCCAAGTTACTCGGGAATGAACATGTTCCTGAGAAGTGGCTTTAAGCATGAACGCAGCACTAGATCAATGTGCTCATAGCAGTGGAATTGGAAATGAGTGCCTTGTACCATATCACATACCCTCTTCAGAACTTATGATCAGCTCTCTTGCTCTGTTATTTTTACCTTGCTGTGTTTCAGTGCAACGATCTACAGAATCACTTTCTCGTCCTCAACGGACTGCGTGAAAGCACAGGACTAAGACACCTATGAAATGCAGGATATTCTATGGCACACTGTCCTCTACCTGTGGCCGTCATCTAGCTTTAGCCCTAGCCCTAAACCTATATGTAACATTAACCCAAACGCTAATGCTAAACCTATCCCTAACGATAACCCTAACCCTAACCCTAACCCTATCCATAACCCTAACCCTAACCCTAACCCTATCCCTATCCCTACCCTCACGATAAAGCTTATCCTTTCCATAATCGTAATGCTAGCCCTAACCCTAACTCTATCTTTAAACAGAAATCTTCTGATATATCACAGCTGTGGGTTGTGTCCTAAACTAAATGCTTCTGAAATCATTTTCAATCCGTAGTGAGTGAACAGGAGCATAGCAGTTTCAGACCTCCGCAGGACAATGAGCTGCGAGTGTGGGCTTTTCGCCGCTCTCTTTTGTCCGGGAAAACAGCAGAGGCCGAAGATCTCCTGCAGCTACTGACTACTGTGTCTTGTGGACAAAACTGTTTCTCGAACGTACATATGCCCATGAAGCTCACAGCCCACTGACTCTATGCGATTGAATTTCCTTCTGATAGAATAGCAAGGAATTCATGGAAAGCTTCCAAACAACTAGGGACTCAGGATGTCTCATACAAGTCCCTTATTAGAAAACTTCATCTCCAGCGGGTAACACTAGGTCAATGCACTCGTTTCAGTAGAGTGCGAAATGTGTGGGATGCCGCTAGAAGCCACCGATTCGGAACGTCATTTCAATTGGTTTTCTGTATGATCACCTTGGCGGTAACTTTGCTAGCCACAGACTTGTGGAATCACGTCGCCCAAAACAAATGAGTGAACGGAAGCACAGGACTATGCCAACTATGACCCAGAGTAAGCTTGGCTACCACTGTTTTCGCCAAATTACGCGTTCTGCGAGCAAAGCGTATGCGGACGTTGGAAGGCCGCTAGGCCATGCTACGCGACTTGGCCTCCAAGTCTCGGAAGACCTAAGGGAATGTCAATGTCAGAGTAGCCTGTGGGGCTCCCAGTGGAAGATAATACATTCCTGAAGATTTGTTTGCTCCTCAAACGCACTCGGGAATCAACCTATTTCGTAGGAAGCGGGTTTTTCTCCAAAGCCGTCTCAGTGTTCAACGTCTTCTCAATGTTGTCATTTCCGTAGCGGATGTGATGGGAGAAGAAGACTGTAGCCTAAGAAACCATGGAGACGATACCACGTCCCTCGGACTCCACCCGTTCGTGAAGCATTCGAAGAGGAAGAAGCTAAAAGTACCTCCTGGGCCTACCAGGCCATTCATTCCACTCTGAGAATACAGCAGTGAAGACTTTGCGCTCCCCTGCGTCATTCAGCAATTATACCAAGTCGTGCGAAAAGTGTTCTCAACAAAAGCCATCCACACTATTGGACGTGTTATCAATGTTCTCATTTCAGTAGGAGATGAAAGCAGCGGTGTGTCACATAGGACGTACCCTTGTGAGCATCCTGTCCAGGAACCTTGCTGCCATATAGCATCTCTGGCTCGTGTCATAGCGCAGGAGCTACTGAAATGATCTCCCGTCAGCAACGGAGGGAATGCTAGCATAGCACTTTGTGATCCTTGAAGCGGAATGAGCTTCCACAGTAGAGTTTTCTCCTAGGTACTTTTTCCATCAGAAAAGCGTAGCCCCGGGAAGAAGAGAGGCAACCGCCTACTACCTCACTTTGCCCATACAGTGTTTGCAACGTGGAAATGCACGTGCAGCTAGCAGTCCCCGTACTCTATCCGAGTGACTCTCTCACACAGCACAGCAGTGAACGGTTTGAAAGCTGCCAAGTTACTCGGGAATGAACATGTTCCTGAGAAGTGGCTTTAAGCATGAACGCAGCACTAGATCAATGTGCTCATAGCAGTGGAATTGGAAATGAGTGCCTTGTACCATATCACATACCCTCTTCAGAACTTATGATCAGCTCTCTTGCTCTGTTATTTTTACCTTGCTGTGTTTCAGTGCAACGATCTACAGAATCACTTTCTCGTCCTCAACGGACTGCGTGAAAGCACAGGACTAAGACACCTATGAAATGCAGGATATTCTATGGCACACTGTCCTCTACCTGTGGCCGTCATCTAGCTTTAGCCCTAGCCCTAAACCTATATGTAACATTAACCCAAACGCTAATGCTAAACCTATCCCTAACGATAACCCTAACCCTAACCCTAACCCTAACCCTATCCATAACCCTACCCCTAACCCTATCCCTAACCCTAACCCTAACCCTAACCCTAACCCTATCCCTATCCGTAACCCTAACCCTAACCCTATCCCTACCCCTACCCTCATGATAAAGCTTATCCTTTCCATAATCGTAATGCTAGCCCTAACCCTAACTCTATCTTTAAACAGAAATCTTCTGATATGTCAGAGCTGTGGGTTGTGTCCTAAACTAAATGCTTCTGAAATTATTTTCAATCCGTAGTGAATGAACAGGAGCATAGCAGTTTCAGACCTCCGCAGGACAATGAGCTGCGAGTGTGGGCTTTTCGCCGCTCTCTTTTGTCCGGGAAAACAGCAGAGGCCGAAGATCTCCTGCAGCTACTGACTACTGTGTCTTGTGGACAAAACTGTTTCTCGAACGTACATATGCCCATGAAGCTCACAGCCCACTGACTCTATGCGATTGAATTTCCTTCTGATAGAATAGCAAGGAATTCATGGAAAGCTTCCAAACAACTAGGGACTCAGGATGTCTCATACAAGTCCCTTATTAGAAAACTTCATCTCCAGCGGGTAACACTAGGTCAATGCACTCGTTTCAGTAGAGTGCGAAATGTGTGGGATGCCGCTAGAAGCCACCGATTCGGAACGTCATTTCAATTGGTTTTCTGTATGATCACCTTGGCGGTAACTTTGCTAGCCACAGACTTGTGGAATCACGTCGCCCAAAACAAATGAGTGAACGGAAGCACAGGACTATGCCAACTATGACCCAGAGTAAGCTTGGCTACCACTGTTTTCGCCAAATTACGCGTTCTGCGAGCAAAGCGTATGCGGACGTTGGAAGGCCGCTAGGCCATGCTACGCGACTTGGCCTCCAAGTCTCGGAAGACCTAAGGGAATGTCAATGTCAGAGTAGCCTGTGGAGCTCCCAGTGGAAGATAATACATTCCTGAAGATTTGTTTGCTCCTCAAACGCACTCGGGAATCAACCTATTTCGTAGGAAGCGGGTTTTTCTCCAAAGCCGTCTCAGTGTTCAACGTCTTCTCAATGTTGTCATTTCCGTAGCGGATGTGATGGGAGAAGAAGACTGTAGCCTAAGAAACCATGGAGACTATACCACGTCCCTCGGACTCCACCCGTTCGTGAAGCATTCGAAGAGGAAGAAGCTAAAAGTACCTCCTGGGCCTACCAGGCCATTCATTCCACTCTGAGAATACAGCAGTGAAGACTTTGCGCTCCCCTGCGTCATTCAGCAATTATACCAAGTCGTGCGAAAAGTGTTCTCAACAAAAGCCATCCACACTATTGGACGTGTTATCAATGTTCTCATTTCAGTAGGAGATGAAAGCAGCGGTGTGTCACATAGGACGTACCCTTGTGAGCATCCTGTCCAAGAACCTTGCTGCCATATAGCATCTCTGGCTCGTGTCATAGCGCAGGAGCTACTGAAATGATCTCCCGTCAGCAACGGAGGGAATGCTAGCATAGCACTTTGTGATCCTTGAAGCGGAATGAGCTTCCACAGTAGAGTTTTCTCCTAGGTACTTTTTCCATCAGAAAAGCGTAGCCCCGGGAAGAAGAGAGGCAACCGCCTACTACCTCACTTTGCCCATACAGTGTTTGCAACGTGGAAATGCACGTGCAGCTAGCAGTCCCCGTACTCTATCCGAGTGACTCTCTCACACAGAACAGGAGTGAACGGTTTGAAAGCTGCCAAGTTACTCGGGAATGAACATGTTCCTGAGAAGTGGCTTTAAGCATGAACGCAGCACTAGATCAATGTGCTCATAGCAGTTGAATTGGAAATGAGTGCCTTGTACCATATCACATACCCTCTTCAGAACTTATGATCAGCTCTCATGCTCTGTTATTTTTACCTTGCTGTGTTTCAGTGCAACGATCTACAGAATCACTTTCTCGTCCTCAACGGACTGCGTGAAAGCACAGGACTAAGAGACCTATGAAATGCAGGATATTCTATGGCACACTGTCCGCTACCTGTGGCCGTCATCTAGCTTTAGCCCTAGCCCTAAACCTATATGTAACATTAACCCAAACGCTAATGCTAAACCTATCCCTAACGATAACCCTAACCCTAACCCTAACCCTAACCCTATCCATAACCCTACCCCTAACCCTATCCCTAACGCTAACCCTAACCCTAACCCTAACCCTATCCATAACCCTAACCCTAACCCTAACCCTATCCCTATCCCTATCCCTACCCTCATGATAAAGCTTATCCTTTCCATAATCGTAATGCTAGCCCTAACCCTAACTCTATCTTTAAACAGAAATCTTCTGATATATCACAGCTGTGGGTTGTGTCCTAAACTAAATGCTTCTGAAATCATTTTCAATCCGTAGTGACTGAACAGGAGCATAGCAGTTTCAGACCTCCGCAGGACAATGAGCTGCGAGTGTGGGCTTTTCGCCGCTCTCTTTTGTCCGGGAAAACAGCAGAGGCCGAAGATCTCCTGCAGCTACTGACTACTGTGTCTTGTGGACAAAACTGTTTCTCGAACGTACATATGCCCATGAAGCTCACAGCCCACTGACTCTATGCGATTGAATTTCCTTCTGATAGAATAGCAAGGAATTCATGGAAAGCTTCCAAACAACTAGGGACTCAGGATGTCTCATACAAGTCCCTTATTAGAAAACTTCATCTCCAGCGGGTAACACTAGGTCAATGCACTCGTTTCAGTAGAGTGCGAAATGTGTGGGATGCCGCTAGAAGCCACCGATTCGGAACGTCATTTCAATTGGTTTTCTGTATGATCACCTTGGCGGTAACTTTGCTAGCCACAGACTTATGGAATCACGTCGCCCAAAACAAATGAGTGAACGGAAGCACAGGACTATGCCAACTATGACGCAGAGTAAGCTTGGCTACCACTGTTTTCGCCAAATTACGCGTTCTGCGAGCAAAGCGTATGCGGACGTTGGAAGGCCGCTAGGCCATGCTGCGCGACTTGGCCTCCAAGTCTCGGAAGACCTAAGGGAATGTCAATGTCAGAGTAGCCTGTGGGGCTCCCAGTGGAAGATAATACGTTCCTGAAGATTTGTTTGCTCCTCAAACGCACTCGGGAATCAACCTATTTCGTAGGAAGCGGGTTTTTCTCCAAAGCCGTCTCAGTGTTCAACGTCTTCTCAATGTTGTCATTTCCGTAGCGGATGTGATGGGAGAAGAAGACTGTAGCCTAAGAAACCATGGAGACTATACCACGTCCCTCGGACTCCACCCGTTCGTGAAGCATTCGAAGAGGAAGAAGCTAAAAGTACCTCCTGGGCCTACCAGGCCATTCATTCCACTCTGAGAATACAGCAGTGAAGACTTTGCGCTCCCCTGCGTCATTCAGCAATTATACCAAGTCGTGCGAAAAGTGTTCTCAGCAAAAGCCATCCACACTATTGGAAGTGTTATCAATGTTCTCATTTCAGTAGGAGATGAAAGCAGCGGTGTGTCACATAGGACGTACCCTTGTGAGCATCCTGTCCAGGAACCTTGCTGCCATATAGCATCTCTGGCTCGTGTCATAGCGCAGGAGCTACTGAAATGATCTCCCGTCAGCAACGGAGGGAATGCTAGCATAGCACTTTGTGATCCTTGAAGCGGAATGAGCTTCCACAGTAGAGTTTTCTCCTAGGTACTTTTTCCATCAGAAAAGCGTAGCCCCGGGAAGAAGAGAGGCAACCGCCTACTACCTCACTTTGCCCATACAGTGTTTGCAACGTGGAAATGCACGTGCAGCTAGCAGTCCCCGTACTCTATCCGAGTGACTCTCTCACACAGCACGGGAGTGAACGGTTTGAAAGCTGCCAAGTTACTCGGGAATGAACATGTTCCTGAGAAGTGGCTTTAAGCATGAACGCAGCACTAGATCAATGTGCTCATAGCAGTGGAATTGGAAATGAGTGCCTTGTACCATATCACATACCCTCTTCAGAACTTATGATCAGCTCTCTTGCTCTGTTATTTTTACCTTGCTGTGTTTCAGTGCAACGATCTACAGAATCACTTTCTCGTCCTCAACGGACTGCGTGAAAGCACAGGACTAAGACACCTATGAAATGCAGGATATTCTATGGCACACTGTCCTCTACCTGTGGCCGTCATCTAGCTTTAGCCCTAGCCCTAAACCTATATGTAACATTAACCCAAACGCTAATGCTAAACCTATCCCTAACGCTAACCCTAACCCTAACCCTAACCCTATCCATAACCCTAACCCTAACCCTAACCCTATCCCTATCCCTACCCTCATGATAAAGCTTATCCTTTCCATAATCGTAATGCTAGCCCTAACCCTAACTCTATCTTTAAACAGAAATCTTCTGATATATCACAGCTGTGGGTTGTGTCCTAAACTAAATGCTTCTGAAATCATTTTCAATCCGTAGTGAATGAACAGGAGCATAGCAGTTTCAGACCTCCGCAGGACAATGAGCTGCGAGTGTGGGCTTTTCGCCGCTCTCTTTTGTCCGGGAAAACAGCAGAGGCCGAAGATCTCCTGCAGCTACTGACTACTGTGTCTTGTGGACAAAACTGTTTCTCGAACGTACATATGCCCATGAAGCTCACAGCCCACTGACTCTATGCGATTGAATTTCCTTCTGATAGAATAGCAAGGAATTCATGGAAAGCTTCCAAACAACTAGGGACTCAGGATGTCTCATACAAGTCCCTTATTAGAAAACTTCATCTCCAGCGGGTAACACTAGGTCAATGCACTCATTTCAGTAGAGTGCGAAATGTGTGGGATGCCGCTAGAAGCCACCGATTCGGAACGTCATTTCAATTGGTTTTCTGTATGATCACCTTGACGGGAACTTTGCTAGCCACAGACTTGTGGAATCACGTCGCCCAAAACAAATGAGTGAACGGAAGCACAGGACTATGCCAACTATGACCCAGAGTAAGCTTGGCTACCACTGTTTTCGCCAAATTACGCGTTCTGCGAGCAAAGCGTATGCGGACGTTGGAAGGCCGCTAGGCCATGCTACGCGACTTGGCCTCCAAGTCTCGGAAGACCTAAGGGAATGTCAATGTCAGAGTAGCCTGTGGGGCTCCCAGTGGAAGATAATACGTTCCTGAAGATTTGTTTGCTCCTCAAACGCACTCGGGAATCAACCTATTTCGTAGGAAGCGGGTTTTTCTCCAAAGCCGTCTCAGTGTTCAACGTCTTCTCAATGTTGTCATTTCCGTAGCGGATGTGATGGGAGAAGAAGACTGTAGCCTAAGAAACCATGGAGACTATACCACGTCCCTCGGACTCCACCCGTTCGTGAAGCATTCGAAGAGGAAGAAGCTAAAAGTACCTCCTGGGCCTACCAGGCCATTCATTCCACTCTGAGAATACAGCAGTGAAGACTTTGCGCTCCCCTGCGTCATTCAGCAATTATACCAAGTCGTGCGAAAAGTGTTCTCAACAAAAGCCATCCACACTATTGGACGTGTTATCAATGTTCTCATTTCAGTAGGAGATGAAAGCAGCGGTGTGTCACATAGGACGTACCCTTGTGAGCATCCTGTCCAAGAACCTTGCTGCCATATAGCATCTCTGGCTCGTGTCATAGCGCAGGAGCTACTGAAATGATCTCCCGTCAGCAACGGAGGGAATGCTAGCATAGCACTTTGTGATCCTTGAAGCGGAATGAGCTTCCACAGTAGAGTTTTCTCCTAGGTACTTTTTCCATCAGAAAAGCGTAGCCCCGGGAAGAAGAGAGGCAACCGCCTACTACCTCACTTTGCCCATACAGTGTTTGCAACGTGGAAATGCACGTGCAGCTAGCAGTCCCCGTACTCTATCCGAGTGACTCTCTCACACAGCACGGGAGTGAACGGTTTGAAAGCTGCCAAGTTACTCGGGAATGAACATGTTCCTGAGAAGTGGCTTTAAGCATGAACGCAGCACTAGATCAATGTGCTCATAGCAGTGGAATTGGAAATGAGTGCCTTGTACCATATCACATACCCTCTTCAGAACTTATGATCAGCTCTCTTGCTCTGTTATTTTTACCTTGCTGTGTTTCAGTGCAACGATCTACAGAATCACTTTCTCGTCCTCAACGGACTGCGTGAAAGCACAGGACTAAGACACCTATGAAATGCAGGATATTCTATGGCACACTGTCCTCTACCTGTGGCCGTCATCTAGCTTTAGCCCTAGCCCTAAACCTATATGTAACATTAACCCAAACGCTAATGCTAAACCTATCCCTAACGCTAACCCTAACCCTAACCCTAACCCTATCCATAACCCTAACCCTAACCCTAACCCTATCCCTATCCCTACCCTCATGATAAAGCTTATCCTTTCCATAATCGTAATGCTAGCCCTAACCCTAACTCTATCTTTAAACAGAAATCTTCTGATATATCACAGCTGTGGGTTGTGTCCTAAACTAAATGCTTCTGAAATCATTTTCAATCCGTAGTGAATGAACAGGAGCATAGCAGTTTCAGACCTCCGCAGGACAATGAGCTGCGAGTGTGGGCTTTTCGCCGCTCTCTTTTGTCCGGGAAAACAGCAGAGGCCGAAGATCTCCTGCAGCTACTGACTACTGTGTCTTGTGGACAAAACTGTTTCTCGAACGTACATATGCCCATGAAGCTCACAGCCCACTGACTCTATGCGATTGAATTTCCTTCTGATAGAATAGCAAGGAATTCATGGAAAGCTTCCAAACAACTAGGGACTCAGGATGTCTCATACAAGTCCCTTATTAGAAAACTTCATCTCCAGCGGGTAACACTAGGTCAATGCACTCATTTCAGTAGAGTGCGAAATGTGTGGGATGCCGCTAGAAGCCACCGATTCGGAACGTCATTTCAATTGGTTTTCTGTATGATCACCTTGACGGGAACTTTGCTAGCCACAGACTTGTGGAATCACGTCGCCCAAAACAAATGAGTGAACGGAAGCACAGGACTATGCCAACTATGACCCAGAGTAAGCTTGGCTACCACTGTTTTCGCCAAATTACGCGTTCTGCGAGCAAAGCGTATGCGGACGTTGGAAGGCCGCTAGGCCATGCTACGCGACTTGGCCTCCAAGTCTCGGAAGACCTAAGGGAATGTCAATGTCAGAGTAGCCTGTGGGGCTCCCAGTGGAAGATAATACGTTCCTGAAGATTTGTTTGCTCCTCAAACGCACTCGGGAATCAACCTATTTCGTAGGAAGCGGGTTTTTCTCCAAAGCCGTCTCAGTGTTCAACGTCTTCTCAATGTTGTCATTTCCGTAGCGGATGTGATGGGAGAAGAAGACTGTAGCCTAAGAAACCATGGAGACTATACCACGTCCCTCGGACTCCACCCGTTCGTGAAGCATTCGAAGAGGAAGAAGCTAAAAGTACCTCCTGGGCCTACCAGGCCATTCATTCCACTCTGAGAATACAGCAGTGAAGACTTTGCGCTCCCCTGCGTCATTCAGCAATTATACCAAGTCGTGCGAAAAGTGTTCTCAACAAAAGCCATCCACACTATTGGACGTGTTATCAATGTTCTCATTTCAGTAGGAGATGAAAGCAGCGGTGTGTCACATAGGATGTACCCTTGTGAGCATCCTGTCCAAGAACCTTGCTGCCATATAGCATCTCTGGCTCGTGTCATAGCGCAGGAGCTACTGAAATGATCTCCCGTCAGCAACGGAGGGAATGCTAGCATAGCACTTTGTGATCCTTGAAGCGGAATGAGCTTCCACAGTAGAGTTTTCTCCTAGGTACTTTTTCCATCAGAAAAGCGTAGCCCCGGGAAGAAGAGAGGCAACCGCCTACTACCTCACTTTGCCCATACAGTGTTTGTAACATGGAAATGCACGTGCAGCTAGCAGTCCCCGTACTCTATCCGAGTGACTCTCTCACACAGAACAGGAGTGAACGGTTTGAAAGCTGCCAAGTTACTCGGGAATGAACATGTTCCTGAGAAGTGGCTTTAAGCATGAACGCAGCACTAGATCAATGTGCTCATAGCAGTTGAATTGGAAATGAGTGCCTTGTACCATATCACATACCCTCTTCAGAACTTATGATCAGCTCTCTTGCTCTGTTATTTTTACCTTGCTGTGGTTCAGTGCAACGATCTACAGAATCACTTTCTCGTCCTCAACGGACTGCGTGAAAGCACAGGACTAAGACACCTATGAAATGCAGTATATTCTATGGCACACTGTCCGCTACCTGTGGCCGTCATCTAGCTTTAGCCCTAGCCCTAAACCTATATGTAACATTAACCCAAACGCTAATGCTAAACCTATCCCTAACGATAACCCTAACCCTAACACTAACCCTAACCCTATCCATAACCCTAACCCTAACCCTATCCCTAACCCTAACCCTAACCCTAACCCTAACCCTATCCCTATCCGTAACCCTAACCCTAACCCTATCCCTACCCTCATGATAAAGCTTATCCTTTCCATAATCGTAATGCTAGCCCTAACCCTAACTCTATCTTTAAACAGAAATCTTCTGATATGTCAGACCTGTGGGTTGTGTCCTAAACTAAATGCTTCTGAAATCATTTTCAATCCGTAGTGAATGAACAGGAGCATAGCAGTTTCAGACCTCCGCAGGACAATGAGCTGCGAGTGTGGGCTTTTCGCCGCTCTCTTTTGTCCGGGAAAACAGCAGAGGCCGAAGATCTCCTGCAGCTACTGACTACTGTGTCTTGTGGACAAAACTGTTTCTCGAACGTACATATGCCCATGAAGCTCACAGCCCACTGACTCTATGCGATTGAATTTCCTTCTGATAGAATAGCAAGGAATTCATGGAAAGCTTCCAAACAACTAGGGACTCAGGATGTCTCATACAAGTCCCTTATTAGAAAACTTCATCTCCAGCGGGTAACACTAGGTCAATGCACTCGTTTCAGTAGAGTGCGAAATGTGTGGGATGCCGCTAGAAGCCACCGATTCGGAAAGTCATTTCAATTGGTTTTCTGTATGATCACCTTGGCGGTAACTTTGCTAGCCACAGACTTGTGGAATCACGTTGCCCAAAACAAATGAGTGAACGGAAGCACAGGACTATGCCAACTATGACGCAGAGTAAGCTTGGCTACCACTGTTTTCGCCAAATTACGCGTTCTGCGAGCAAAGCGTATGCGGACGTTGGAAGGCCGCTAGGCCATGCTGCGCGACTTGGCCTCCAAGTCTCGGAAGACCTAAGGGAATGTCAATGTCAGAGTAGCCTGTGGGGCTCCCAGTGGAAGATAATACGTTCCTGAAGATTTGTTTGCTCCTCAAACGCACTCGGGAATCAACCTATTTCGTAGGAAGCGGGTTTTTCTCCAAAGCCGTCTCAGTGTTCAACGTCTTCTCAATGTTGTCATTTCCGTAGCGGATGTGATGGGAGAAGAAGACTGTAGCCTAAGAAACCATGGAGACTATACCACGTCCCTCGGACTCCACCCGTTCGTGAAGCATTCGAAGAGGAAGAAGCTAAAAGTACCTCCTGGGCCTACCAGGCCATTCATTCCACTCTGAGAATACAGCAGTGAAGACTTTGCGCTCCCCTGCGTCATTCAGCAATTATACCAAGTCGTGCGAAAAGTGTTCTCAGCAAAAGCCATCCACACTATTGGAAGTGTTAGCAATGTTCTCATTTCAGTAGGAGATGAAAGCAGCGGTGTGTCACATAGGACGTACCCTTGTGAGCATCCTGTCCAGGAACCTTGCTGCCATATAGCATCTCTGGCTCCTGTCATAGCGCAGGAGCTACTGAAATGATCTCCCGTCAGCAACGGAGGGAATGCTAGCATAGCACTTTGTGATCCTTGAAGCGGAATGAGCTTCCACAGTAGAGTTTTCTCCTAGGTACTTTTTCCATCAGAAAAGCGTAGCCCCGGGAAGAAGAGAGGCAACCGCCTACTACCTCACTTTGCCCATACAGTGTTTGCAACGTGGAAATGCACGTGCAGCTAGCAGTCCCCGTACTCTATCCGAGTGACTCTCTCACACAGCACAGGAGTGAACGGTTTGAAAGCTGCCAAGTTACTCGGGAATGAACATGTTCCTGAGAAGTGGCTTTAAGCATGAACGCAGCACTAGATCAATGTGCTCATAGCAGTGGAATTGGAAATGAGTGCCTTGTACCATATCACATACCCTCTTCAGAACTTATGATCAGCTCTCTTGCTCTGTTATTTTTACCTTGCTGTGTTTCAGTGCAACGATCTACAGAATCACTTTCTCGTCCTCAACGGACTGCGTGAAAGCACAGGACTAAGACACCTATGAAATGCAGGATATTCTATGGCACACTGTCCTCTACCTGTGGCCGTCATCTAGCTTTAGCCCTAGCCCTAAACCTATATGTAACATTAACCCAAACGCTAATGCTAAACCTATCCCTAACGCTAACCCTAACCCTAACCCTAACCCTATCCATAACCCTAACCCTAACCCTAACCCTATCCCTATCCCTACCCTCATGATAAAGCTTATCCTTTCCATAATCGTAATGCTAGCCCTAACCCTAACTCTATCTTTAAACAGAAATCTTCTGATATATCACAGCTGTGGGTTGTGTCCTAAACTAAATGCTTCTGAAATCATTTTCAATCCGTAGTGAGTGAACAGGAGCATAGCAGTTTCAGACCTCCGCAGGACAATGAGCTGCGAGTGTGGGCTTTTCGCCGCTCTCTTTTGTCCGGGAAAACAGCAGAGGCCGAAGATCTCCTGCAGCTACTGACTACTGTGTCTTGTGGACAAAACTGTTTCTCGAACGTACATATGCCCATGAAGCTCACAGCCCACTGACTCTATGCGATTGAATTTCCTTCTGATAGAATAGCAAGGAATTCATGGAAAGCTTCCAAACAACTAGGGACTCAGGATGTCTCATACAAGTCCCTTATTAGAAAACTTCATCTCCTGCGGGTAACACTAGGTCAATGCACTCGTTTCAGTAGAGTGCGAAATGTGTGGGATGCCGCTAGAAGCCACCGATTCGGAACGTCATTTCAATTGGTTTTCTGTATGATCACCTTGGCGGTAACTTTGCTAGCCACAGACTTGTGGAATCACGTCGCCCAAAACAAATGAGTGAACGGAAGCACAGGACTATGCCAACTATGACGCAGAGTAAGCTTGGCTACCACTGTTTTCGCCAAATTACGCGTTCTGCGAGCAAAGCGTATGCGGACGTTGGAAGGCCGGTAGGCCATGCTACGCGACTTGGCCTCCACGTCTCGGAAGACCTAAGGGAATGTCAATGTCAGAGTAGCCTGTGGGGCTCCCAGTGGAAGATAATACATTCCTGAAGATTTGTTTGCTCCTCAAACGCACTCGGGAATCAACCTATTTCGTAGGAAGCGGGTTTTTCTCCAAAGCCGTCTCAGTGTTCAACGTCTTCTCAATGTTGTCATTTCCGTAGCGGATGTGATGGGAGAAGAAGACTGTAGCCTAAGAAACCATGGAGACTATACCACGTCCCTCGGACTCCACCCGTTCCTGAAGCATTCGAAGAGGAAGAAGCTAAAAGTACCTCCTGGGCCTACCAGGCCATTCATTCCACTCTGAGAATACAGCAGTGAAGACTTTGCGCTCCCCTGCGTCATTCAGCAATTATACCAAGTCGTGCGAAAAGTGTTCTCAACAAAAGCCATCCACACTATTGGACGTGTTATCAATGTTCTCATTTCAGTAGGAGATGAAAGCAGCGGTGTGTCACATAGGACGTACCCTTGTGAGCATCCTGTCCAAGAACCTTGCTGCCATATAGCATCTCTGGCTCGTGTCATAGCGCAGGAGCTACTGAAATGATCTCCCGTCAGCAACGGAGGGAATGCTAGCATAGCACTTTGTGATCCTTGAAGCGGAATGAGCTTCCACAGTAGAGTTTTCTCCTAGGTACTTTTTCCATCAGAAAAGCGTAGCCCCGGGAAGAAGAGAGGCAACCGCCTACTACCTCACTTTGCCCATACAGTGTTTGCAACGTGGAAATGCACGTGCAGCTAGCAGTCCCCGTACTCTATCCGAGTGACTCTCTCACACAGCACAGGAGTGAACGGTTTGAAAGCTGCCAAGTTACTCGGGAATGAACATGTTCCTGAGAAGTGGCTTTAAGCATGAACGCAGCACTAGATCAATGTGCTCATAGCAGTGGAATTGGAAATGAGTGCCTTGTACCATATCACATACCCTCTTCAGAACTTATGATCAGCTCTCTTGCTCTGTTATTTTTACCTTGCTGTGTTTCAGTGCAACGATCTACAGAATCACTTTCTCGTCCTCAACGGACTGCGTGAAAGCACAGGACTAAGACACCTATGAAATGCAGGATATTCTATGGCACACTGTCCTCTACCTGTGGCCGTCATCTAGCTTTAGCCCTAGCCCTAAACCTATATGTAACATTAACCCAAACGCTAATGCTAAACCTATCCCTAACGCTAACCCTAACCCTAACCCTAACCCTATCCATAACCCTAACCCTAACCCTAACCCTATCCCTATCCCTACCCTCATGATAAAGCTTATCCTTTCCATAATCGTAATGCTAGCCCTAACCCTAACTCTATCTTTAAACAGAAATCTTCTGATATATCACAGCTGTGGGTTGTGTCCTAAACTAAATGCTTCTGAAATCATTTTCAATCCGTAGTGAGTGAACAGGAGCATAGCAGTTTCAGACCTCCGCAGGACAATGAGCTGCGAGTGTGGGCTTTTCGCCGCTCTCTTTTGTCCGGGAAAACAGCAGAGGCCGAAGATCTCCTGCAGCTACTGACTACTGTGTCTTGTGGACAAAACTGTTTCTCGAACGTACATATGCCCATGAAGCTCACAGCCCACTGACTCTATGCGATTGAATTTCCTTCTGATAGAATAGCAAGGAATTCATGGAAAGCTTCCAAACAACTAGGGACTCAGGATGTCTCATACAAGTCCCTTATTAGAAAACTTCATCTCCTGCGGGTAACACTAGGTCAATGCACTCGTTTCAGTAGAGTGCGAAATGTGTGGGATGCCGCTAGAAGCCACCGATTCGGAACGTCATTTCAATTGGTTTTCTGTATGATCACCTTGGCGGTAACTTTGCTAGCCACAGACTTGTGGAATCACGTCGCCCAAAACAAATGAGTGAACGGAAGCACAGGACTATGCCAACTATGACGCAGAGTAAGCTTGGCTACCACTGTTTTCGCCAAATTACGCGTTCTGCGAGCAAAGCGTATGCGGACGTTGGAAGGCCGCTAGGCCATGCTACGCGACTTGGCCTCCACGTCTCGGAAGACCTAAGGGAATGTCAATGTCAGAGTAGCCTGTGGGGCTCCCAGTGGATGATAATACATTCCTGAAGATTTGTTTGCTCCTCAAACGCACTCGGGAATCAACCTATTTCGTAGGAAGCGGGTTTTTCTCCAAAGCCGTCTCAGTGTTCAACGTCTTCTCAATGTTGTCATTTCCGTAGCGGATGTGATGGGAGAAGAAGACTGTAGCCTAAGAAACCATGGAGACGATACCACGTCCCTCGGACTCCACCCGTTCGTGAAGCATTCGAAGAGGAAGAAGCTAAAAGTACCTCCTGGGCCTACCAGGCCATTCATTCCACTCTGAGAATACAGCAGTGAAGACTTTGCGCTCCCCTGCGTCATTCAGCAATTATACCAAGTCGTGCGAAAAGTGTTCTCAACAAAAGCCATCAACACTATTGGACGTGTTATCAATGTTCTCATTTCAGTAGGAGATGAAAGCAGCGGTGTGTCACATAGGACGTACCCTTGTGAGCATCCTGTCCAGGAACCTTGCTGCCATATAGCATCTCTGGCTCGTGTCATAGCGCAGGAGCTACTGAAATGATCTCCCGTCAGCAACGGAGGGAATGCTAGCATAGCACTTTGTGATCCTTGAAGCGGAATGAGCTTCCACAGTAGAGTTTTCTCCTAGGTACTTTTTCCATCAGAAAAGCGTAGCCCCGGGAAGAAGAGAGGCAACCGCCTACTACCTCACTTTGCCCATACAGTGTTTGCAACGTGGAAATGCACGTGCAGCTAGCAGTCCCCGTACTCTATCCGAGTGACTCTCTCACACAGCACAGGAGTGAACGGTTTGAAAGCTGCCAAGTTACTCGGGAATGAACATGTTCCTGAGAAGTGGCTTTAAGCATGAACGCAGCACTAGATCAATGTGCTCATAGCAGTGGAATTGGAAATGAGTGCCTTGTACCATATCACATACCCTCTTCAGAACTTATGATCAGCTCTCTTGCTCTGTTATTTTTACCTTGCTGTGTTTCAGTGCAACGATCTACAGAATCACTTTCTCGTCCTCAACGGACTGCGTGAAAGCACAGGACTAAGACACCTATGAAATGCAGGATATTCTATGGCACACTGTCCTCTACCTGTGGCCGTCATCTAGCTTTAGCCCTAGCCCTAAACCTATATGTAACATTAACCCAAACGCTAATGCTAAACCTATCCCTAACGCTAACCCTAACCCTAACCCTAACCCTATCCATAACCCTAACCCTAACCCTAACCCTATCCCTATCCCTACCCTCATGATAAAGCTTATCCTTTCCATAATCGTAATGCTAGCCCTAACCCTAACTCTATCTTTAAACAGAAATCTTCTGATATATCACAGCTGTGGGTTGTGTCCTAAACTAAATGCTTCTGAAATCATTTTCAATCCGTAGTGAGTGAACAGGAGCATAGCAGTTTCAGACCTCCGCAGGACAATGAGCTGCGAGTGTGGGCTTTTCGCCGCTCTCTTTTGTCCGGGAAAACAGCAGAGGCCGAAGATCTCCTGCAGCTACTGACTACTGTGTCTTGTGGACAAAACTGTTTCTCGAACGTACATATGCCCATGAAGCTCACAGCCCACTGACGCTATGCGATTGAATTTCCTTCTGATAGAATAGCAAGGAATTCATGGAAAGCTTCCAAACAACTAGGGACTCAGGATGTCTCATACAAGTCCCTTATTAGAAAACTTCATCTCCAGCGGGTAACACTAGGTCAATGCACTCGTTTCAGTAGAGTGCGAAATGTGTGGGATGCCGCTAGAAGCCACCGATTCGGAACGTCATTTCAATTGGTTTTCTGTATGATCACCTTGGCGGTAACTTTGCTAGCCACAGACTTGTGGAATCACGTCGCCCAAAACAAATGAGTGAACGGAAGCACAGGACTATGCCAACTATGACGCAGAGTAAGCTTGGCTACCACTGTTTTCGCCAAATTACGCGTTCTGCGAGCAAAGCGTATGCGGACGTTGGAAGGCCGCTAGGCCATGCTACGCGACTTGGCCTCCACGTCTCGGAAGACCTAAGGGAATGTCAATGTCAGAGTAGCCTGTGGGGCTCCCAGTGGATGATAATACATTCCTGAAGATTTGTTTGCTCCTCAAACGCACTCGGGAATCAACCTATTTCGTAGGAAGCGGGTTTTTCTCCAAAGCCGTCTCAGTGTTCAACGTCTTCTCAATGTTGTCATTTCCGTAGCGGATGTGATGGGAGAAGAAGACTGTAGCCTAAGAAACCATGGAGACGATACCACGTCCCTCGGACTCCACCCGTTCGTGAAGCATTCGAAGAGGAAGAAGCTAAAAGTACCTCCTGGGCCTACCAGGCCATTCATTCCACTCTGAGAATACAGCAGTGAAGACTTTGCGCTCCCCTGCGTCATTCAGCAATTATACCAAGTCGTGCGAAAAGTGTTCTCAACAAAAGCCATCAACACTATTGGACGTGTTATCAATGTTCTCATTTCAGTAGGAGATGAAAGCAGCGGTGTGTCACATAGGACGTACCCTTGTGAGCATCCTGTCCAGGAACCTTGCTGCCATATAGCATCTCTGGCTCGTGTCATAGCGCAGGAGCTACTGAAATGATCTCCCGTCAGCAACGGAGGGAATGCTAGCATAGCACTTTGTGATCCTTGAAGCGGAATGAGCTTCCACAGTAGAGTTTTCTCCTAGGTACTTTTTCCATCAGAAAAGCGTAGCCCCGGGAAGAAGAGAGGCAACCGCCTACTACCTCACTTTGCCCATACAGTGTTTGCAACGTGGAAATGCACGTGCAGCTAGCAGTCCCCGTACTCTATCCGAGTGACTCTCTCACACAGCACAGGAGTGAACGGTTTGAAAGCTGCCAAGTTACTCGGGAATGAACATGTTCCTGAGAAGTGGCTTTAAGCATGAACGCAGCACTAGATCAATGTGCTCATAGCAGTGGAATTGGAAATGAGTGCCTTGTACCATATCACATACCCTCTTCAGAACTTATGATCAGCTCTCTTGCTCTGTTATTTTTACCTTGCTGTGTTTCAGTGCAACGATCTACAGAATCACTTTCTCGTCCTCAACGGACTGCGTGAAAGCACAGGACTAAGACACCTATGAAATGCAGGATATTCTATGGCACACTGTCCTCTACCTGTGGCCGTCATCTAGCTTTAGCCCTAGCCCTAAACCTATATGTAACATTAACCCAAACGCTAATGCTAAACCTATCCCTAACGCTAACCCTAACCCTAACCCTAACCCTATCCATAACCCTAACCCTAACCCTAACCCTATCCCTATCCCTACCCTCATGATAAAGCTTATCCTTTCCATAATCGTAATGCTAGCCCTAACCCTAACTCTATCTTTAAACAGAAATCTTCTGATATATCACAGCTGTGGGTTGTGTCCTAAACTAAATGCTTCTGAAATCATTTTCAATCCGTAGTGAGTGAACAGGAGCATAGCAGTTTCAGACCTCCGCAGGACAATGAGCTGCGAGTGTGGGCTTTTCGCCGCTCTCTTTTGTCCGGGAAAACAGCAGAGGCCGAAGATCTCCTGCAGCTACTGACTACTGTGTCTTGTGGACAAAACTGTTTCTCGAACGTACATATGCCCATGAAGCTCACAGCCCACTGACGCTATGCGATTGAATTTCCTTCTGATAGAATAGCAAGGAATTCATGGAAAGCTTCCAAACAACTAGGGACTCAGGATGTCTCATACAAGTCCCTTATTAGAAAACTTCATCTCCTGCGGGTAACACTAGGTCAATGCACTCGTTTCAGTAGAGTGCGAAATGTGTGGGATGCCGCTAGAAGCCACCGATTCGGAACGTCATTTCAATTGGTTTTTGTATGATCACCTTGGCGGTAACTTTGCTAGCCACATACTTGTGGAATCATGTCGCCCAAAACAAATGAGTGAACGGAAGCACAGGACTATGCCAACTATGACCCAGAGTAAGCTTGGCTACCACTGTTTTCGCCAAATTACGCGTTCTGCGAGCAAAGCGTATGCGGACGTTGGAAGGCCGCTAGGCCATGCTACGCAACTTGGCCTCCAAGTCTCGGAAGACCTAAGGGAATGTCAATGTCAGAGTAGCCTGTGGAGCTCCCAGTGGAAGATAATACATTCCTGAAGATTTGTTTGCTCCTCAAACGCACTCGGGAATCAACCTATTTCGTAGGAAGCGGGTTTTTCTCCAAAGCCATCTCAGTGTTCAACGTCTTCTCAATGTTTCATTTCCGTAGCGGATGTGATGGGAGAAGAAGACTGTAGCCTAAGAAACCATGGAGACTATACCACGTCCCTCGGACTCCACCCGTTCGTGAAGCATTCGAAGAGGAAGAAGCTAAAAGTACCTCCTGGGCCTACCAGGCCATTCATTCCACTCTGAGAATACAGCAGTGAAGACTTTGCGCTCCCCTGCGTCATTCAGCAATTATACCAAGTCGTGCGAAAAGTGTTCTCAACAAAAGCCATCCACACTATTGGACGTGTTAGCAATGTTCTCATTTCAGTAGGAGATGAAAGCAGCGGTGTGTCACATAGGACGTACCCTTGTGAGCATCCTGTCCAAGAACCTTGCTGCCATATAGCATCTCTGGCTCGTGTCATAGCGCAGGAGCTACTGAAATGATCTCCCGTCAGCAACGGAGGGAATGCTAGCATAGCACTTTGTGATCCTTGAAGCGGAATGAGCTTCCACAGTAGAGTTTTCTCCTAGGTACTTTTTCCATCAGAAAAGCGTAGCCCCGGGAAGAAGAGAGGCAACCGCCTACTACCTCACTTTGCCCATACAGTGTTTGCAACGTGGAAATGCACGTGCAGCTAGCAGTCCCCGTACTCTATCCGAGTGACTCTCTCACACAGCACAGGAGTGAACGGTTTGAAAGCTGCCAAGTTACTCGGGAATGAACATGTTCCTGAGAAGTGGCTTTAAGCATGAACGCAGCACTAGATCAATGTGCTCATAGCAGTGGAATTGGAAATGAGTGCCTTGTACCATATCACATACCCTCTTCAGAACTTATGATCAGCTCTCTTGCTCTGTTATTTTTACCTTGCTGTGTTTCAGTGCAACGATCTACAGAATCACTTTCTCGTCCTCAACGGACTGCGTGAAAGCACAGGACTAAGACACCTATGAAATGCAGGATATTCTATGGCACACTGTCCTCTACCTGTGGCCGTCATCTAGCTTTAGCCCTAGCCCTAAACCTATATGTAACATTAACCCAAACGCTAATGCTAAACCTATCCCTAACGCTAACCCTAACCCTAACCCTAACCCTATCCATAACCCTAACCCTAACCCTAACCCTATCCCTATCCCTACCCTCACGATAAAGCTTATCCTTTCCATAATCGTAATGCTAGCCCTAACCCTAACTCTATCTTTAAACAGAAATCTTCTGATATATCACAGCTGTGGGTTGTGTCCTAAACTAAATGCTTCTGAAATCATTTTCAATCCGTAGTGAGTGAACAGGAGCATAGCAGTTTCAGACCTCCGCAGGACAATGAGCTGCGAGTGTGGGCTTTTCGCCGCTCTCTTTTGTCCGGGAAAACAGCAGAGGCCGAAGATCTCCTGCAGCTACTGACTACTGTGTCTTGTGGACAAAACTGTTTCTCGAACGTACATATGCCCATGAAGCTCACAGCCCACTGACTCTATGCGATTGAATTTCCTTCTGATAGAATAGCAAGGAATTCATGGAAAGCTTCCAAACAACTAGGGACTCAGGATGTCTCATACAAGTCCCTTATTAGAAAACTTCATCTCCAGCGGGTAACACTAGGTCAATGCACTCGTTTCAGTAGAGTGCGAAATGTGTGGGATGCCGCTAGAAGCCACCGATTCGGAACGTCATTTCAATTGGTTTTCTGTATGATCACCTTGGCGGTAACTTTGCTAGCCACAGACTTGTGGAATCACGTCGCCCAAAACAAATGAGTGAACGGAAGCACAGGACTATGCCAACTATGACCCAGAGTAAGCTTGGCTACCACTGTTTTCGCCAAATTACGCGTTCTGCGAGCAAAGCGTATGCGGACGTTGGAAGGCCGCTAGGCCATGCTACGCGACTTGGCCTCCAAGTCTCGGAAGACCTAAGGGAATGTCAATGTCAGAGTAGCCTGTGGGGCTCCCAGTGGAAGATAATACATTCCTGAAGATTTGTTTGCTCCTCAAACGCACTCGGGAATCAACCTATTTCGTAGGAAGCGGGTTTTTCTCCAAAGCCGTCTCAGTGTTCAACGTCTTCTCAATGTTGTCATTTCCGTAGCGGATGTGATGGGAGAAGAAGACTGTAGCCTAAGAAACCATGGAGACTATACCACGTCCCTCGGACTCCACCCGTTCGTGAAGCATTCGAAGAGGAAGAAGCTAAAAGTACCTCCTGGGCCTACCAGGCCATTCATTCCACTCTGAGAATACAGCAGTGAAGACTTTGCGCTCCCCTGCGTCATTCAGCAATTATACCAAGTCGTGCGAAAAGTGTTCTCAACAAAAGCCATCCACACTATTGGACGTGTTAGCAATGTTCTCATTTCAGTAGGAGATGAAAGCAGCGGTGTGTCACATAGGACGTACCCTTGTGAGCATCCTGTCCAAGAACCTTGCTGCCATATAGCATCTCTGGCTCGTGTCATAGCGCAGGAGCTACTGAAATGATCTCCCGTCAGCAACGGAGGGAATGCTAGCATAGCACTTTGTGATCCTTGAAGCGGAATGAGCTTCCACAGTAGAGTTTTCTCCTAGGTACTTTTTCCATCAGAAAAGCGTAGCCCCGGGAAGAAGAGAGGCAACCGCCTACTACCTCACTTTGCCCATACAGTGTTTGCAACGTGGAAATGCACGTGCAGCTAGCAGTCCCCGTACTCTATCCGAGTGACTCTCTCACACAGCACAGGAGTGAACGGTTTGAAAGCTGCCAAGTTACTCGGGAATGAACATGTTCCTGAGAAGTGGCTTTAAGCATGAACGCAGCACTAGATCAATGTGCTCATAGCAGTGGAATTGGAAATGAGTGCCTTGTACCATATCACATACCCTCTTCAGAACTTATGATCAGCTCTCTTGCTCTGTTATTTTTACCTTGCTGTGTTTCAGTGCAACGATCTACAGAATCACTTTCTCGTCCTCAACGGACTGCGTGAAAGCACAGGACTAAGACACCTATGAAATGCAGGATATTCTATGGCACACTGTCCTCTACCTGTGGCCGTCATCTAGCTTTAGCCCTAGCCCTAAACCTATATGTAACATTAACCCAAACGCTAATGCTAAACCTATCCCTAACGCTAACCCTAACCCTAACCCTAACCCTATCCATAACCCTAACCCTAACCCTAACCCTATCCCTATCCCTACCCTCACGATAAAGCTTATCCTTTCCATAATCGTAATGCTAGCCCTAACCCTAACTCTATCTTTAAACAGAAATCTTCTGATATATCACAGCTGTGGGTTGTGTCCTAAACTAAATGCTTCTGAAATCATTTTCAATCCGTAGTGAGTGAACAGGAGCATAGCAGTTTCAGACCTCCGCAGGACAATGAGCTGCGAGTGTGGGCTTTTCGCCGCTCTCTTTTGTCCGGGAAAACAGCAGAGGCCGAAGATCTCCTGCAGCTACTGACTACTGTGTCTTGTGGACAAAACTGTTTCTCGAACGTACATATGCCCATGAAGCTCACAGCCCACTGACTCTATGCGATTGAATTTCCTTCTGATAGAATAGCAAGGAATTCATGGAAAGCTTCCAAACAACTAGGGACTCAGGATGTCTCATACAAGTCCCTTATTAGAAAACTTCATCTCCAGCGGGTAACACTAGGTCAATGCACTCGTTTCAGTAGAGTGCGAAATGTGTGGGATGCCGCTAGAAGCCACTGATTCGGAACGTCATTTCAATTGGTTTTCTGTATGATCACCTTGGCGGTAACTTTGCTAGCCACAGACTTGTGGAATCACGTCGCCCAAAACAAATGAGTGAACGGAAGCACAGGACTATGCCAACTATGACCCAGAGTAAGCTTGGCTACCACTGTTTTCGCCAAATTACGCGTTCTGCGAGCAAAGCGTATGCGGACGTTGGAAGGCCGCTAGGCCATGCTACGCGACTTGGCCTCCAAGTCTCGGAAGACCTAAGGGAATGTCAATGTCAGAGTAGCCTGTGGGGCTCCCAGTGGAAGATAATACATTCCTGAAGATTTGTTTGCTCCTCAAACGCACTCGGGAATCAACCTATTTCGTAGGAAGCGGGTTTTTCTCCAAAGCCGTCTCAGTGTTCAACGTCTTCTCAATGTTGTCATTTCCGTAGCGGATGTGATGGGAGAAGAAGACTGTAGCCTAAGAAACCATGGAGACGATACCACGTCCCTCGGACTCCACCCGTTCGTGAAGCATTCGAAGAGGAAGAAGCTAAAAGTACCTCCTGGGCCTACCAGGCCATTCATTCCACTCTGAGAATACAGCAGTGAAGACTTTGCGCTCCCCTGCGTCATTCAGCAATTATACCAAGTCGTGCGAAAAGTGTTCTCAACAAAAGCCATCAACACTATTGGACGTGTTAGCAATGTTCTCATTTCAGTAGGAGATGAAAGCAGCGGTGTGTCACATAGGACGTACCCTTGTGAGCATCCTGTCCAGGAACCTTGCGGCCATATAGCATCTCTGGCTCGTGTCATAGCGCAGGAGCTACTGAAATGATCTCCCGTCAGCAACGGAGGGAATGCTAGCATAGCACTTTGTGATCCTTGAAGCGGAATGAGCTTCCACAGTAGAGTTTTCTCCTAGGTACTTTTTCCATCAGAAAAGCGTAGCCCCGGGAAGAAGAGAGGCAACCGCCTACTACCTCACTTTGCCCATACAGTGTTTGCAACGTGGAAATGCACGTGCAGCTAGCAGTCCCCGTACTCTATCCGAGTGACTCTCTCACACAGCACAGGAGTGAACGGTTTGAAAGCTGCCAAGTTACTCGGGAATGAACATGTTCCTGAGAAGTGGCTTTAAGCATGAACGCAGCACTAGATCAATGTGCTCATAGCAGTGGAATTGGAAATGAGTGCCTTGTACCATATCACATACCCTCTTCAGAACTTATGATCAGCTCTCTTGCTCTGTTATTTTTACCTTGCTGTGTTTCAGTGCAACGATCTACAGAATCACTTTCTCGTCCTCAACGGACTGCGTGAAAGCACAGGACTAAGACACCTATGAAATGCAGGATATTCTATGGCACACTGTCCTCTACCTGTGGCCGTCATCTAGCTTTAGCCCTAGCCCTAAACCTATATGTAACATTAACCCAAACGCTAATGCTAAACCTATCCCTAACGCTAACCCTAACCCTAACCCTAACCCTATCCATAACCCTAACCCTAACCCTAACCCTATCCCTATCCCTACCCTCATGACAAAGCTTATCCTTTCCATAATCGTAATGCTAGCCCTAACCCTAACTCTATCTTTAAACAGAAATCTTCTGATATATCACAGCTGTGGGTTGTGTCCTAAACTAAATGCTTCTGAAATCATTTTCAATCCGTAGTGAGTGAACAGGAGCATAGCAGTTTCAGACCTCCGCAGGACAATGAGCTGCGAGTGTGGGCTTTTCGCCGCTCTCTTTTGTCCGGGAAAACAGCAGAGGCCGAAGATCTCCTGCAGCTACTGACTACTGTGTCTTGTGGACAAAACTGTTTCTCGAACGTACATATGCCCATGAAGCTCACAGCCCACTGACTCTATGCGATTGAATTGCCTTCTGATAGAATAGCAAGGAATTCATGGAAAGCTTCCAAACAACTAGGGACTCAGGATGTCTCATACAAGTCCCTTATTAGAAAACTTCATCTCCAGCGGGTAACACTAGGTCAATGCACTCGTTTCAGTAGAGTGCGAAATGTGTGGGATGCCGCTAGAAGCCACCGATTCGGAACGTCATTTCAATTGGTTTTCTGTATGATCACCTTGGCGGTAACTTTGCTAGCCACAGACTTGTGGAATCACGTCGCCCAAAACAAATGAGTGAACGGAAGCACAGGACTATGCCAACTATGACCCAGAGTAAGCTTGGCTACCACTGTTTTCGCCAAATTACGCGTTCTGCGAGCAAAGCGTATGCGGACGTTGGAAGGCCGCTAGGCCATGCTACGCGACTTGGCCTCCAAGTCTCGGAAGACCTAAGGGAATGTCAATGTCAGAGTAGCCTGTGGGGCTCCCAGTGGAAGATAATACATTCCTGAAGATTTGTTTGCTCCTCAAACGCACTCGGGAATCAACCTATTTCGTAGGAAGCGGGTTTTTCTCCAAAGCCGTCTCAGTGTTCAACGTCTTCTCAATGTTGTCATTTCCGTAGCGGATGTGATGGGAGAAGAAGACTGTAGCCTAAGAAACCATGGAGACGATACCACGTCCCTCGGACTCCACCCGTTCGTGAAGCATTCGAAGAGGAAGAAGCTAAAAGTACCTCCTGGGCCTACCAGGCCATTCATTCCACTCTGAGAATACAGCAGTGAAGACTTTGCGCTCCCCTGCGTCATTCAGCAATTATACCAAGTCGTGCGAAAAGTGTTCTCAACAAAAGCCATCAACACTATTGGACGTGTTATCAATGTTCTCATTTCAGTAGGAGATGAAAGCAGCGGTGTGTCACATAGGACGTACCCTTGTGAGCATCCTGTCCAGGAACCTTGCTGCCATATAGCATCTCTGGCTCGTGTCATAGCGCAGGAGCTACTGAAATGATCTCCCGTCAGCAACGGAGGGAATGCTAGCATAGCACTTTGTGATCCTTGAAGCGGAATGAGCTTCCACAGTAGAGTTTTCTCCTAGGTACTTTTTCCATCAGAAAAGCGTAGCCCCGGGAAGAAGAGAGGCAACCGCCTACTACCTCACTTTGCCCATACAGTGTTTGCAACGTGGAAATGCACGTGCAGCTAGCAGTCCCCGTACTCTATCCGAGTGACTCTCTCACACAGCACAGGAGTGAACGGTTTGAAAGCTGCCAAGTTACTCGGGAATGAACATGTTCCTGAGAAGTGGCTTTAAGCATGAACGCAGCACTAGATCAATGTGCTCATAGCAGTGGAATTGGAAATGAGTGCCTTGTACCATATCACATACCCTCTTCAGAACTTATGATCAGCTCTCTTGCTCTGTTATTTTTACCTTGCTGTGTTTCAGTGCAACGATCTACAGAATCACTTTCTCGTCCTCAACGGACTGCGTGAAAGCACAGGACTAAGACACCTATGAAATGCAGGATATTCTATGGCACACTGTCCTCTACCTGTGGCCGTCATCTAGCTTTAGCCCTAGCCCTAAACCTATATGTAACATTAACCCAAACGCTAATGCTAAACCTATCCCTAACGCTAACCCTAACCCTAACCCTAACCCTATCCATAACCCTAACCCTAACCCTAACCCTATCCCTATCCCTACCCTCACGATAAAGCTTATCCTTTCCATAATCGTAATGCTAGCCCTAACCCTAACTCTATCTTTAAACAGAAATCTTCTGATATATCACAGCTGTGGGTTGTGTCCTAAACTAAATGCTTCTGAAATCATTTTCAATCCGTAGTGAGTGAACAGGAGCATAGCAGTTTCAGACCTCCGCAGGACAATGAGCTGCGAGTGTGGGCTTTTCGCCGCTCTCTTTTGTCCGGGAAAACAGCAGAGGCCGAAGATCTCCTGCAGCTACTGACTACTGTGTCTTGTGGACAAAACTGTTTCTCGAACGTACATATGCCCATGAAGCTCACAGCCCACTGACTCTATGCGATTGAATTTCCTTCTGATAGAATAGCAAGGAATTCATGGAAAGCTTCCAAACAACTAGGGACTCAGGATGTCTCATACAAGTCCCTTATTAGAAAACTTCATCTCCAGCGGGTAACACTAGGTCAATGCACTCGTTTCAGTAGAGTGCGAAATGTGTGGGATGCCGCTAGAAGCCACCGATTCGGAACGTCATTTCAATTGGTTTTCTGTATGATCACCTTGGCGGTAACTTTGCTAGCCACAGACTTGTGGAATCATGTTGCCCAAAACAAATGAGTGAACGGAAGCACAGGACTATGCCAACTATGACCCAGAGTAAGCTTGGCTACCACTGTTTTCGCCAAATTACGCGTTCTGCGAGCAAAGCGTATGCGGACGTTGGAAGGCCGCTAGGCCATGCTACGCGACTTGGCCTCCAAGTCTCGGAAGACCTAAGGGAATGTCAATGTCAGAGTAGCCTGTGGAGCTCCCAGTGGAAGATAATACATTCCTGAAGATTTGTTTGCTCCTCAAACGCACTCGGGAATCAACCTATTTCGTAGGAAGCGGGTTTTTCTCCAAAGCCGTCTCAGTGTTCAACGTCTTCTCAATGTTGTCATTTCCGTAGCGGATGTGATGGGAGAAGAAGACTGTAGCCTAAGAAACCATGGAGACGATACCACGTCCCTCGGACTCCACCCGTTCGTGAAGCATTCGAAGAGGAAGAAGCTAAAAGTACCTCCTGGGCCTACCAGGCCATTCATTCCACTCTGAGAATACAGCAGTGAAGACTTTGCGCTCCCCTGCGTCATTCAGCAATTATACCAAGTCGTGCGAAAAGTGTTCTCAACAAAAGCCATCCACACTATTGGACGTGTTAGCAATGTAATCATTTCAGTAGGAGATGAAAGCAGCGGTGTGTCACATAGGACGTACCCTTGTGAGCATCCTGTCCAAGAACCTTGCTGCCATATAGCATCTCTGGCTCGTGTCATAGCGCAGGAGCTACTGAAATGATCTCCCGTCAGCAACGGAGGGAATGCTAGCATAGCACTTTGTGATCCTTGAAGCGGAATGAGCTTCCACAGTAGAGTTTTCTCCTAGGTACATTTTCCATCAGAAAAGCGTAGCCCCGGGAAGAAGAGAGGCAACCGCCTACTACCTCACTTTGCCCATACAGTGTTTGCAACGTGGAAATGCACGTGCAGCTAGCAGTCCCCGTACTCTATCCGAGTGACTCTCTCACACAGAACAGGAGTGAACGGTTTGAAAGCTGCCAAGTTACTCGGGAATGAACATGTTCCTGAGAAGTGGCTTTAAGCATGAACGCAGCACTAGATCAATGTGCTCATAGCAGTTGAATTGGAAATGAGTGCCTTGTACCATATCACATACCCTCTTCAGAACTTATGATCAGCTCTCTTGCTCTGTTATTTTTACCTTGCTGAGTTTCAGTGCAACGATCTACAGAATCACTTTCTCATCTTCAACGGACTGCGTGAAAGCACAGGACTAAGACACCTATGAAATGCAGGATATTCTATGGCACACTGTCCGCTACCTGTGGCCGTCATCTAGCTTTAGCCCTAGCCCTAAACCTATATGTAACATTAACCCAAACGCTAATGCTAAACCTATCCCTAACGATAACCCTAACCCTAACACTAACCCTAACCCTATCCATAACCCTAACCCTAACCCTATCCCTAACCCTAACCCTAACCCTAACACTAACCCTATCCATAACCCTAACCCTAACCCTAACCCTATCCCTATCCCTACCCTCACGATAAAGCTTATCCTTTCCATAATCGTAATGCTAGCCCTAACCCTAACTCTATCTTTAAACAGAAATCTTCTGATATATCACAGCTGTGGGTTGTGTCCTAAACTAAATGCTTCTGAAATCATTTTCAATCCGTAGTGAGTGAACAGGAGCATAGCAGTTTCAGACCTCCGCAGGACAATGAGCTGCGAGTGTGGGCTTTTCGCCGCTCTCTTTTGTCCGGGAAAACAGCAGAGGCCGAAGATCTCCTGCAGCTACTGACTACTGTGTCTTGTGGACAAAACTGTTTCTCGAACGTACATATGCCCATGAAGCTCACAGCCCACTGACTCTATGCGATTGAATTTCCTTCTGATAGAATAGCAAGGAATTCATGGAAAGCTTCCAAACAACTAGGGACTCAGGATGTCTCATACAAGTCCCTTATTAGAAAACTTCATCTCCAGCGGGTAACACTAGGTCAATGCACTCGTTTCAGTAGAGTGCGAAATGTGTGGGATGCCGCTAGAAGCCACCGATTCGGAACGTCATTTCAATTGGTTTTCTGTATGATCACCTTGGCGGTAACTTTGCTAGCCACAGACTTGTGGAATCACGTCGCCCAAAACAAATGAGTGAACGGAAGCACAGGACTATGCCAACTATGACGCAGAGTAAGCTTGGCTACCACTGTTTTCGCCAAATTACGCGTTCTGCGAGCAAAGCGTATGCGGACGTTGGAAGGCCGCTAGGCCATGCTACGCGACTTGGCCTCCACGTCTCGGAAGACCTAAGGGAATGTCAATGTCAGAGTAGCCTGTGGGGCTCCCAGTGGAAGATAATACATTCCTGAAGATTTGTTTGCTCCTCAAACGCACTCGGGAATCAACCTATTTCGTAGGAAGCGGGTTTTTCTCCAAAGCCGTCTCAGTGTTCAACGTCTTCTCAATGTTGTCATTTCCGTAGCGGATGTGATGGGAGAAGAAGACTGTAGCCTAAGAAACCATGGAGACGATACCACGTCCCTCGGACTCCACCCGTTCGTGAAGCATTCGAAGAGGAAGAAGCTAAAAGTACCTCCTGGGCCTACCAGGCCATTCATTCCACTCTGAGAATACAGCAGTGAAGACTTTGCGCTCCCCTGCGTCATTCAGCAATTATACCAAGTCGTGCGAAAAGTGTTCTCAACAAAAGCCATCAACACTATTGGACGTGTTATCAATGTTCTCATTTCAGTAGGAGATGAAAGCAGCGGTGTGTCACATAGGACGTACCCTTGTGAGCATCCTGTCCAGGAACCTTGCTGCCATATAGCATCTCTGGCTCGTGTCATAGCGCAGGAGCTACTGAAATGATCTCCCGTCAGCAACGGAGGGAATGCTAGCATAGCACTTTGTGATCCTTGAAGCGGAATGAGCTTCCACAGTAGAGTTTTCTCCTAGGTACTTTTTCCATCAGAAAAGCGTAGCCCCGGGAAGAAGAGAGGCAACCGCCTACTACCTCACTTTGCCCATACAGTGTTTGCAACGTGGAAATGCACGTGCAGCTAGCAGTCCCCGTACTCTATCCGAGTGACTCTCTCACACAGCACAGGAGTGAACGGTTTGAAAGCTGCCAAGTTACTCGGGAATGAACATGTTCCTGAGAAGTGGCTTTAAGCATGAACGCAGCACTAGATCAATGTGCTCATAGCAGTGGAATTGGAAATGAGTGCCTTGTACCATATCACATACCCTCTTCAGAACTTATGATCAGCTCTCTTGCTCTGTTATTTTTACCTTGCTGTGTTTCAGTGCAACGATCTACAGAATCACTTTCTCGTCCTCAACGGACTGCGTGAAAGCACAGGACTAAGACACCTATGAAATGCAGGATATTCTATGGCACACTGTCCTCTACCTGTGGCCGTCATCTAGCTTTAGCCCTAGCCCTAAACCTATATGTAACATTAACCCAAACGCTAATGCTAAACCTATCCCTAACGCTAACCCTAACCCTAACCCTAACCCTATCCATAACCCTAACCCTAACCCTAACCCTATCCCTATCCCTACCCTCATGATAAAGCTTATCCTTTCCATAATCGTAATGCTAGCCCTAACCCTAACTCTATCTTTAAACAGAAATCTTCTGATATATCACAGCTGTGGGTTGTGTCCTAAACTAAATGCTTCTGAAATCATTTTCAATCCGTAGTGAGTGAACAGGAGCATAGCAGTTTCAGACCTCCGCAGGACAATGAGCTGCGAGTGTGGGCTTTTCGCCGCTCTCTTTTGTCCGGGAAAACAGCAGAGGCCGAAGATCTCCTGCAGCTACTGACTACTGTGTCTTGTGGACAAAACTGTTTCTCGAACGTACATATGCCCATGAAGCTCACAGCCCACTGACTCTATGCGATTGAATTTCCTTCTGATAGAATAGCAAGGAATTCATGGAAAGCTTCCAAACAACTAGGGACTCAGGATGTCTCATACAAGTCCCTTATTAGAAAACTTCATCTCCAGCGGGTAACACTAGGTCAATGCACTCGTTTCAGTAGAGTGCGAAATGTGTGGGATGCCGCTAGAAGCCACCGATTCGGAACGTCATTTCAATTGGTTTTCTGTATGATCACCTTGGCGGTAACTTTGCTAGCCACAGACTTGTGGAATCACGTCGCCCAAAACAAATGAGTGAACGGAAGCACAGGACTATGCCAACTATGACCCAGAGTAAGCTTGGCTACCACTGTTTTCGCCAAATTACGCGTTCTGCGAGCAAAGCGTATGCGGACGTTGGAAGGCCGCTAGGCCATGCTACGCGACTTGGCCTCCAAGTCTCGGAAGACCTAAGGGAATGTCAATGTCAGAGTAGCCTGTGGGGCTCCCAGTGGAAGATAATACATTCCTGAAGATTTGTTTGCTCCTCAAACGCACTCGGGAATCAACCTATTTCGTAGGAAGCGGGTTTTTCTCCAAAGCCGTCTCAGTGTTCAACGTCTTCTCAATGTTGTCATTTCCGTAGCGGATGTGATGGGAGAAGAAGACTGTAGCCTAAGAAACCATGGAGACGATACCACGTCCCTCGGACTCCAACCGTTCGTGAAGCATTCGAAGAGGAAGAAGCTAAAAGTACCTCCTGGGCCTACCAGGCCATTCATTCCACTCTGAGAATACAGCAGTGAAGACTTTGCGCTCCCCTGCGTCATTCAGCAATTATACCAAGTCGTGCGAAAAGTGTTCTCAACAAAAGCCATCAACACTATTGGACGTGTTATCAATGTTCTCATTTCAGTAGGAGATGAAAGCAGCGGTGTGTCACATAGGACGTACCCTTGTGAGCATCCTGTCCAGGAACCTTGCTGCCATATAGCATCTCTGGCTCGTGTCATAGCGCAGGAGCTACTGAAATGATCTCCCGTCAGCAACGGAGGGAATGCTAGCATAGCACTTTGTGATCCTTGAAGCGGAATGAGCTTCCACAGTAGAGTTTTCTCCTAGGTACTTTTTCCATCAGAAAAGCGTAGCCCCGGGAAGAAGAGAGGCAACCGCCTACTACCTCACTTTGCCCATACAGTGTTTGCAACGTGGAAATGCACGTGCAGCTAGCAGTCCCCGTACTCTATCCGAGTGACTCTCTCACACAGCACAGGAGTGAACGGTTTGAAAGCTGCCAAGTTACTCGGGAATGAACATGTTCCTGAGAAGTGGCTTTAAGCATGAACGCAGCACTAGATCAATGTGCTCATAGCAGTGGAATTGGAAATGAGTGCCTTGTACCATATCACATACCCTCTTCAGAACTTATGATCAGCTCTCTTGCTCTGTTATTTTTACCTTGCTGTGTTTCAGTGCAACGATCTACAGAATCACTTTCTCGTCCTCAACGGACTGCGTGAAAGCACAGGACTAAGACACCTATGAAATGCAGGATATTCTATGGCACACTGTCCTCTACCTGTGGCCGTCATCTAGCTTTAGCCCTAGCCCTAAACCTATATGTAACATTAACCCAAACGCTAATGCTAAACCTATCCCTAACGCTAACCCTAACCCTAACCCTAACCCTATCCATAACCCTAACCCTAACCCTAACCCTATCCCTATCCCTACCCTCATGACAAAGCTTATCCTTTCCATAATCGTAATGCTAGCCCTAACCCTAACTCTATCTTTAAACAGAAATCTTCTGATATATCACAGCTGTGGGTTGTGTCCTAAACTAAATGCTTCTGAAATCATTTTCAATCCGTAGTGAGTGAACAGGAGCATAGCAGTTTCAGACCTCCGCAGGACAATGAGCTGCGAGTGTGGGCTTTTCGCCGCTCTCTTTTGTCCGGGAAATCAGCAGAGGCCGAAGATCTCCTGCAGCTACTGACTACTTTGTCTTGTGGACAAAACTGTTTCTCGAACGTACATATGCCCATGAAGCTCACAGCCCACTG
This sequence comes from Desmodus rotundus, assembly GCF_022682495.2. Lineage (NCBI taxonomy): Eukaryota > Metazoa > Chordata > Mammalia > Chiroptera > Phyllostomidae > Desmodus > Desmodus rotundus. Next base: position 58,487,521 of record NC_071392.1, on the reverse strand, counting down.
ACTCTATGCGATTGAATTTCCTTCTGATAGAATAGCAAGGAATTCATGGAAAGCTTCCAAACAACTAGGGACTCAGGATGTCTCATACAAGTCCCTTATTAGAAAACTTCATCTCCAGCGGGTAACACTAGGTCAATGCACTCGTTTCAGTAGAGTGCGAAATGTGTGGGATGCCGCTAGAAGCCACCGATTCGGAACGTCATTTCAATTGGTTTTCTGTATGATCACCTTGGCGGTAACTTTGCTAGCCACAGACTTGTGGAATCACGTCGCCCAAAACAAATGAGTGAACGGAAGCACAGGACTATGCCAACTATGACCCAGAGTAAGCTTGGCTACCACTGTTTTCGCCAAATTATGCGTTCTGCGAGCAAAGCGTATGCGGACGTTGGAAGGCCGCTAGGCCATGCTACGCGACTTGGCCTCCAAGTCTCGGAAGACCTAAGGGAATGTCAATGTCAGAGTAGCCTGTGGGGCTCCCAGTGGAAGATAATACATTCCTGAAGATTTGTTTGCTCCTCAAACGCACTCGGGAATCAACCTATTTCGTAGGAAGCGGGTTTTTCTCCAAAGCCGTCTCAGTGTTCAACGTCTTCTCAATGTTGTCATTTCCGTAGCGGATGTGATGGGAGAAGAAGACTGTAGCCTAAGAAACCATGGAGACGATACCACGTCCCTCGGACTCCACCCGTTCGTGAAGCATTCGAAGAGGAAGAAGCTAAAAGTACCTCCTGGGCCTACCAGGCCATTCATTCCACTCTGAGAATACAGCAGTGAAGACTTTGCGCTCCCCTGCGTCATTCAGCAATTATACCAAGTCGTGCGAAAAGTGTTCTCAACAAAAGCCATCAACACTATTGGACGTGTTATCAATGTTCTCATTTCAGTAGGAGATGAAAGCAGCGGTGTGTCACATAGGACGTACCCTTGTGAGCATCCTGTCCAGGAACCTTGCTGCCATATAGCATCTCTGGCTCGTGTCATAGCGCAGGAGCTACTGAAATGATCTCCCGTCAGCAACGGAGGGAATGCTAGCATAGCACTTTGTGATCCTTGAAGCGGAATGAGCTTCCACAGTAGAGTTTTCTCCTAGGTACTTTTTCCATCAGAAAAGCGTAGCCCCGGGAAGAAGAGAGGCAACCGCCTACTACCTCACTTTGCCCATACAGTGTTTGCAACGTGGAAATGCACGTGCAGCTAGCAGTCCCCGTACTCTATCCGAGTGACTCTCTCACACAGCACAGGAGTGAACGGTTTGAAAGCTGCCAAGTTACTCGGGAATGAACATGTTCCTGAGAAGTGGCTTTAAGCATGAACGCAGCACTAGATCAATGTGCTCATAGCAGTGGAATTGGAAATGAGTGCCTTGTACCATATCACATACCCTCTTCAGAACTTATGATCAGCTCTCTTGCTCTGTTATTTTTACCTTGCTGTGTTTCAGTGCAACGATCTACAGAATCACTTTCTCGTCCTCAACGGACTGCGTGAAAGCACAGGACTAAGACACCTATGAAATGCAGGATATTCTATGGCACACTGTCCTCTACCTGTGGCCGTCATCTAGCTTTAGCCCTAGCCCTAAACCTATATGTAACATTAACCCAAACGCTAATGCTAAACCTATCCCTAACGCTAACCCTAACCCTAACCCTAACCCTATCCATAACCCTAACCCTAACCCTAACCCTATCCCTATCCCTACCCTCATGATAAAGCTTATCCTTTCCATAATCGTAATGCTAGCCCTAACCCTAACTCTATCTTTAAACAGAAATCTTCTGATATATCACAGCTGTGGGTTGTGTCCTAAACTAAATGCTTCTGAAATCATTTTCAATCCGTAGTGAGTGAACAGGAGCATAGCAGTTTCAGACCTCCGCAGGACAATGAGCTGCGAGTGTGGGCTTTTCGCCGCTCTCTTTTGTCCGGGAAAACAGCAGAGGCCGAAGATCTCCTGCAGCTACTGACTACTGTGTCTTGTGGACAAAACTGTTTCTCGAACGTACATATGCCCATGAAGCTCACAGCCCACTGACTCTATGCGATTGAATTTCCTTCTGATAGAATAGCAAGGAATTCATGGAAAGCTTCCAAACAACTAGGGACTCAGGATGTCTCATACAAGTCCCTTATTAGAAAACTTCATCTCCAGCGGGTAACACTAGGTCAATGCACTCGTTTCAGTAGAGTGCGAAATGTGTGGGATGCCGCTAGAAGCCACCGATTCGGAACGTCATTTCAATTGGTTTTCTGTATGATCACCTTGGCGGTAACTTTGCTAGCCAGAGACTTGTGGAATCACGTCGCCCAAAACAAATGAGTGAACGGAAGCACAGGACTATGCCAACTATGACCCAGAGTAAGCTTGGCTACCACTGTTTTCGCCAAACTACGCGTTCTGCGAGCAAAGCGTATGCGGACGTTGGAAGGCCGCTAGGCCATGCTACGCGACTTGGCCTCCAAGTCTCGGAAGACCTAAGGGAATGTCAATGTCAGAGTAGCCTGTGGGGCTCCCAGTGGAAGATAATACATTCCTGAAGATTTGTTTGCTCCTCAAACGCACTCGGGAATCAACCTATTTCGTAGGAAGCGGGTTTTTCTCCAAAGCCGTCTCAGTGTTCAACGTCTTCTCAATGTTGTCATTTCCGTAGCGGATGTGATGGGAGAAGAAGACTGTAGCCTAAGAAACCATGGAGACGATACCACGTCCCTCGGACTCCAACCGTTCGTGAAGCATTCGAAGAGGAAGAAGCTAAAAGTACCTCCTGGGCCTACCAGGCCATTCATTCCACTCTGAGAATACAGCAGTGAAGACTTTGCGCTCCCCTGCGTCATTCAGCAATTATACCAAGTCGTGCGAAAAGTGTTCTCAACAAAAGCCATCAACACTATTGGACGTGTTATCAATGTTCTCATTTCAGTAGGAGATGAAAGCAGCGGTGTGTCACATAGGACGTACCCTTGTGAGCATCCTGTCCAGGAACCTTGCTGCCATATAGCATCTCTGGCTCGTGTCATAGCGCAGGAGCTACTGAAATGATCTCCCGTCAGCAACGGAGGGAATGCTAGCATAGCACTTTGTGATCCTTGAAGCGGAATGAGCTTCCACAGTAGAGTTTTCTCCTAGGTACTTTTTCCATCAGAAAAGCGTAGCCCCGGGAAGAAGAGAGGCAACCGCCTACTACCTCACTTTGCCCATACAGTGTTTGCAACGTGGAAATGCACGTGCAGCTAGCAGTCCCCGTACTCTATCCGAGTGACTCTCTCACACAGCACAGGAGTGAACGGTTTGAAAGCTGCCAAGTTACTCGGGAATGAACATGTTCCTGAGAGTGGCTTTAAGCATGAACGCAGCACTAGATCAATGTGCTCATAGCAGTTGAATTGGAAATGAGTGCCTTGTACCATATCACATACCCTCTTCAGAACTTATGATCAGCTCTCTTGCTCTGTTATTTTTACCTTGCTGTGTTTCAGTGCAACGATCTACAGAATCACTTTCTCGTCCTCAACGGACTGCGTGAAAGCACAGGACTAAGACACCTATGAAATGCAGGATATTCTATGGCACACTGTCCGCTACCTGTGGCCGTCATCTAGCTTTAGCCCTAGCCCTAAACCTATATGTAACATTAACCCAAACGCTAATGCTAAACCTATCCCTAACGATAACCCTAACCCTAACCCTAACCCTAACCCTATCCATAACCCTACCCCTAAACCTATCCCTAACCCTAACCCTAACCCTAACCCTAACCCTATCCCTATCCGTAACCCTAACCCTAACCCTATCCCTACCCCTACCCTCATGATAAAGCTTATCCTTTCCATAATCGTAATGCTAGCCCTAACCCTAACTCTATCTTTAAACAGAAATCTTCTGATATGTCAGAGCTGTGGGTTGTGTCCTAAACTAAATGCTTCTGAAATCATTTTCAATCCGTAGTGAATGAACAGGAGCATAGCAGTTTCAGACCTCCGCAGGACAATGAGCTGCGAGTGTGGGCTTTTCGCCGCTCTCTTTTGTCCGGGAAAACAGCAGAGGCCGAAGATCTCCTGCAGCTACTGACTACTGTGTCTTGTGGACAAAACTGTTTCTCGAACGTACATATGCCCATGAAGCTCACAGCCCACTGACTCTATGCGATTGAATTTCCTTCTGATAGAATAGCAAGGAATTCATGGAAAGCTTCCAAACAACTAGGGACTCAGGATGTCTCATACAAGTCCCTTATTAGAAAACTTCATCTCCAGCGGGTAACACTAGGTCAATGCACTCGTTTCAGTAGAGTGCGAAATGTGTGGGATGCCGCTAGAAGCCACCGATTCGGAACGTCATTTCAATTGGTTTTCTGTAGGATCACCTTGGCGGTAACTTTGCTAGCCACAGACTTGTGGAATCACGTTGCCCAAAACAAATGAGTGAACGGAAGCACAGGACTATGCCAACTATGACCCAGAGTAAGCTTGGCTACCACTGTTTTCGCCAAATTACGCGTTCTGCGAGCAAAGCGTATGCGGACGTTGGAAGGCCGCTAGGCCATGCTACGCGACTTGGCCTCCACGTCTCGGAAGACCTAAGGGAATGTCAATGTCAGAGTAGCCTGTGGGGCTCCCAGTGGAAGATAATACATTCCTGAAGATTTGTTTGCTCCTCAAACGCACTCGGGAATCAACCTATTTCGTAGGAAGCGGGTTTTTCTCCAAAGCCGTCTCAGTGTTCAACGTCTTCTCAATGTTGTCATTTCCGTAGCGGATGTGATGGGAGAAGAAGACTGTAGCCTAAGAAACCATGGAGACGATACCACGTCCCTCGGACTCCACCCGTTCGTGAAGCATTCGAAGAGGAAGAAGCTAAAAGTACCTCCTGGGCCTACCAGGCCATTCATTCCACTCTGAGAATACAGCAGTGAAGACTTTGCGCTCCCCTGCGTCATTCAGCAATTATACCAAGTCGTGCGAAAAGTGTTCTCAACAAAAGCCATCAACACTATTGGACGTGTTATCAATGTTCTCATTTCAGTAGGAGATGAAAGCAGCGGTGTGTCACATAGGACGTACCCTTGTGAGCATCCTGTCCAGGAACCTTGCTGCCATATAGCATCTCTGGCTCGTGTCATAGCGCAGGAGCTACTGAAATGATCTCCCGTCAGCAACGGAGGGAATGCTAGCATAGCACTTTGTGATCCTTGAAGCGGAATGAGCTTCCACAGTAGAGTTTTCTCCTAGGTACTTTTTCCATCAGAAAAGCGTAGCCCCGGGAAGAAGAGAGGCAACCGCCTACTACCTCACTTTGCCCATACAGTGTTTGCAACGTGGAAATGCACGTGCAGCTAGCAGTCCCCGTACTCTATCCGAGTGACTCTCTCACACAGCACAGGAGTGAACGGTTTGAAAGCTGCCAAGTTACTCGGGAATGAACATGTTCCTGAGAAGTGGCTTTAAGCATGAACGCAGCACTAGATCAATGTGCTCATAGCAGTGGAATTGGAAATGAGTGCCTTGTACCATATCACATACCCTCTTCAGAACTTATGATCAGCTCTCTTGCTCTGTTATTTTTACCTTGCTGTGTTTCAGTGCAACGATCTACAGAATCACTTTCTCGTCCTCAACGGACTGCGTGAAAGCACAGGACTAAGACACCTATGAAATGCAGGATATTCTATGGCACACTGTCCTCTACCTGTGGCCGTCATCTAGCTTTAGCCCTAGCCCTAAACCTATATGTAACATTAACCCAAACGCTAATGCTAAACCTATCCCTAACGCTAACCCTAACCCTAACCCTAACCCTATCCATAACCCTAACCCTAACCCTAACCCTATCCCTATCCCTACCCTCATGATAAAGCTTATCCTTTCCATAATCGTAATGCTAGCCCTAACCCTAACTCTATCTTTAAACAGAAATCTTCTGATATATCACAGCTGTGGGTTGTGTCCTAAACTAAATGCTTCTGAAATCATTTTCAATCCGTAGTGAGTGAACAGGAGCATAGCAGTTTCAGACCTCCGCAGGACAATGAGCTGCGAGTGTGGGCTTTTCGCCGCTCTCTTTTGTCCGGGAAAACAGCAGAGGCCGAAGATCTCCTGCAGCTACTGACTACTGTGTCTTGTGGACAAAACTGTTTCTCGAACGTACATATGCCCATGAAGCTCACAGCCCACTGACTCTATGCGATTGAATTTCCTTCTGATAGAATAGCAAGGAATTCATGGAAAGCTTCCAAACAACTAGGGACTCAGGATGTCTCATACAAGTCCCTTATTAGAAAACTTCATCTCCAGCGGGTAACACTAGGTCAATGCACTCGTTTCAGTAGAGTGCGAAATGTGTGGGATGCCGCTAGAAGCCACCGATTCGGAACGTCATTTCAATTGGTTTTCTGTATGATCACCTTGGCGGTAACTTTGCTAGCCACAGACTTGTGGAATCACGTCGCCCAAAACAAATGAGTGAACGGAAGCACAGGACTATGCCAACTATGACCCAGAGTAAGCTTGGCTACCACTGTTTTCGCCAAATTACGCGTTCTGCGAGCAAAGCGTATGCGGACGTTGGAAGGCCGCTAGGCCATGCTACGCGACTTGGCCTCCAAGTCTCGGAAGACCTAAGGGAATGTCAATGTCAGAGTAGCCTGTGGGGCTCCCAGTGGAAGATAATACATTCCTGAAGATTTGTTTGCTCCTCAAACGCACTCGGGAATCAACCTATTTCGTAGGAAGCGGGTTTTTCTCCAAAGCCGTCTCAGTGTTCAACGTCTTCTCAATGTTGTCATTTCCGTAGCGGATGTGATGGGAGAAGAAGACTGTAGCCTAAGAAACCATGGAGACGATACCACGTCCCTCGGACTCCAACCGTTCGTGAAGCATTCGAAGAGGAAGAAGCTAAAAGTACCTCCTGGGCCTACCAGGCCATTCATTCCACTCTGAGAATACAGCAGTGAAGACTTTGCGCTCCCCTGCGTCATTCAGCAATTATACCAAGTCGTGCGAAAAGTGTTCTCAACAAAAGCCATCAACACTATTGGACGTGTTATCAATGTTCTCATTTCAGTAGGAGATGAAAGCAGCGGTGTGTCACATAGGACGTACCCTTGTGAGCATCCTGTCCAGGAACCTTGCTGCCATATAGCATCTCTGGCTCGTGTCATAGCGCAGGAGCTACTGAAATGATCTCCCGTCAGCAACGGAGGGAATGCTAGCATAGCACTTTGTGATCCTTGAAGCGGAATGAGCTTCCACAGTAGAGTTTTCTCCTAGGTACTTTTTCCATCAGAAAAGCGTAGCCCCGGGAAGAAGAGAGGCAACCGCCTACTACCTCACTTTGCCCATACAGTGTTTGCAACGTGGAAATGCACGTGCAGCTAGCAGTCCCCGTACTCTATCCGAGTGACTCTCTCACACAGCACAGGAGTGAACGGTTTGAAAGCTGCCAAGTTACTCGGGAATGAACATGTTCCTGAGAAGTGGCTTTAAGCATGAACGCAGCACTAGATCAATGTGCTCATAGCAGTGGAATTGGAAATGAGTGCCTTGTACCATATCACATACCCTCTTCAGAACTTATGATCAGCTCTCTTGCTCTGTTATTTTTACCTTGCTGTGTTTCAGTGCAACGATCTACAGAATCACTTTCTCGTCCTCAACGGACTGCGTGAAAGCACAGGACTAAGACACCTATGAAATGCAGGATATTCTATGGCACACTGTCCTCTACCTGTGGCCGTCATCTAGCTTTAGCCCTAGCCCTAAACCTATATGTAACATTAACCCAAACGCTAATGCTAAACCTATCCCTAACGCTAACCCTAACCCTAACCCTAACCCTATCCATAACCCTAACCCTAACCCTAACCCTATCCCTATCCCTACCCTCATGACAAAGCTTATCCTTTCCATAATCGTAATGCTAGCCCTAACCCTAACTCTATCTTTAAACAGAAATCTTCTGATATATCACAGCTGTGGGTTGTGTCCTAAACTAAATGCTTCTGAAATCATTTTCAATCCGTAGTGAGTGAACAGGAGCATAGCAGTTTCAGACCTCCGCAGGACAATGAGCTGCGAGTGTGGGCTTTTCGCCGCTCTCTTTTGTCCGGGAAATCAGCAGAGGCCGAAGATCTCCTGCAGCTACTGACTACTTTGTCTTGTGGACAAAACTGTTTCTCGAACGTACATATGCCCATGAAGCTCACAGCCCACTGACTCTATGCGATTGAATTTCCTTCTGATAGAATAGCAAGGAATTCATGGAAAGCTTCCAAACAACTAGGGACTCAGGATGTCTCATACAAGTCCCTTATTAGAAAACTTCATCTCCAGCGGGTAACACTAGGTCAATGCACTCGTTTCAGTAGAGTGCGAAATGTGTGGGATGCCGCTAGAAGCCACCGATTCGGAACGTCATTTCAATTGGTTTTCTGTATGATCACCTTGGCGGTAACTTTGCTAGCCACAGACTTGTGGAATCACGTCGCCCAAAACAAATGAGTGAACGGAAGCACAGGACTATGCCAACTATGACCCAGAGTAAGCTTGGCTACCACTGTTTTCGCCAAATTATGCGTTCTGCGAGCAAAGCGTATGCGGACGTTGGAAGGCCGCTAGGCCATGCTACGCGACTTGGCCTCCAAGTCTCGGAAGACCTAAGGGAATGTCAATGTCAGAGTAGCCTGTGGGGCTCCCAGTGGAAGATAATACATTCCTGAAGATTTGTTTGCTCCTCAAACGCACTCGGGAATCAACCTATTTCGTAGGAAGCGGGTTTTTCTCCAAAGCCGTCTCAGTGTTCAACGTCTTCTCAATGTTGTCATTTCCGTAGCGGATGTGATGGGAGAAGAAGACTGTAGCCTAAGAAACCATGGAGACGATACCACGTCCCTCGGACTCCACCCGTTCGTGAAGCATTCGAAGAGGAAGAAGCTAAAAGTACCTCCTGGGCCTACCAGGCCATTCATTCCACTCTGAGAATACAGCAGTGAAGACTTTGCGCTCCCCTGCGTCATTCAGCAATTATACCAAGTCGTGCGAAAAGTGTTCTCAACAAAAGCCATCAACACTATTGGACGTGTTATCAATGTTCTCATTTCAGTAGGAGATGAAAGCAGCGGTGTGTCACATAGGACGTACCCTTGTGAGCATCCTGTCCAGGAACCTTGCTGCCATATAGCATCTCTGGCTCGTGTCATAGCGCAGGAGCTACTGAAATGATCTCCCGTCAGCAACGGAGGGAATGCTAGCATAGCACTTTGTGATCCTTGAAGCGGAATGAGCTTCCACAGTAGAGTTTTCTCCTAGGTACTTTTTCCATCAGAAAAGCGTAGCCCCGGGAAGAAGAGAGGCAACCGCCTACTACCTCACTTTGCCCATACAGTGTTTGCAACGTGGAAATGCACGTGCAGCTAGCAGTCCCCGTACTCTATCCGAGTGACTCTCTCACACAGCACAGGAGTGAACGGTTTGAAAGCTGCCAAGTTACTCGGGAATGAACATGTTCCTGAGAAGTGGCTTTAAGCATGAACGCAGCACTAGATCAATGTGCTCATAGCAGTGGAATTGGAAATGAGTGCCTTGTACCATATCACATACCCTCTTCAGAACTTATGATCAGCTCTCTTGCTCTGTTATTTTTACCTTGCTGTGTTTCAGTGCAACGATCTACAGAATCACTTTCTCGTCCTCAACGGACTGCGTGAAAGCACAGGACTAAGACACCTATGAAATGCAGGATATTCTATGGCACACTGTCCTCTACCTGTGGCCGTCATCTAGCTTTAGCCCTAGCCCTAAACCTATATGTAACATTAACCCAAACGCTAATGCTAAACCTATCCCTAACGCTAACCCTAACCCTAACCCTAACCCTATCCATAACCCTAACCCTAACCCTAACCCTATCCCTATCCCTACCCTCATGATAAAGCTTATCCTTTCCATAATCGTAATGCTAGCCCTAACCCTAACTCTATCTTTAAACAGAAATCTTCTGATATATCACAGCTGTGGGTTGTGTCCTAAACTAAATGCTTCTGAAATCATTTTCAATCCGTAGTGAGTGAACAGGAGCATAGCAGTTTCAGACCTCCGCAGGACAATGAGCTGCGAGTGTGGGCTTTTCGCCGCTCTCTTTTGTCCGGGAAAACAGCAGAGGCCGAAGATCTCCTGCAGCTACTGACTACTGTGTCTTGTGGACAAAACTGTTTCTCGAACGTACATATGCCCATGAAGCTCACAGCCCACTGACTCTATGCGATTGAATTTCCTTCTGATAGAATAGCAAGGAATTCATGGAAAGCTTCCAAACAACTAGGGACTCAGGATGTCTCATACAAGTCCCTTATTAGAAAACTTCATCTCCAGCGGGTAACACTAGGTCAATGCACTCGTTTCAGTAGAGTGCGAAATGTGTGGGATGCCGCTAGAAGCCACCGATTCGGAACGTCATTTCAATTGGTTTTCTGTATGATCACCTTGGCGGTAACTTTGCTAGCCAGAGACTTGTGGAATCACGTCGCCCAAAACAAATGAGTGAACGGAAGCACAGGACTATGCCAACTATGACCCAGAGTAAGCTTGGCTACCACTGTTTTCGCCAAATTACGCGTTCTGCGAGCAAAGCGTATGCGGACGTTGGAAGGCCGCTAGGCCATGCTACGCGACTTGGCCTCCAAGTCTCGGAAGACCTAAGGGAATGTCAATGTCAGAGTAGCCTGTGGGGCTCCCAGTGGAAGATAATACATTCCTGAAGATTTGTTTGCTCCTCAAACGCACTCGGGAATCAACCTATTTCGTAGGAAGCGGGTTTTTCTCCAAAGCCGTCTCAGTGTTCAACGTCTTCTCAATGTTGTCATTTCCGTAGCGGATGTGATGGGAGAAGAAGACTGTAGCCTAAGAAACCATGGAGACGATACCACGTCCCTCGGACTCCAACCGTTCGTGAAGCATTCGAAGAGGAAGAAGCTAAAAGTACCTCCTGGGCCTACCAGGCCATTCATTCCACTCTGAGAATACAGCAGTGAAGACTTTGCGCTCCCCTGCGTCATTCAGCAATTATACCAAGTCGTGCGAAAAGTGTTCTCAACAAAAGCCATCAACACTATTGGACGTGTTATCAATGTTCTCATTTCAGTAGGAGATGAAAGCAGCGGTGTGTCACATAGGACGTACCCTTGTGAGCATCCTGTCCAGGAACCTTGCTGCCATATAGCATCTCTGGCTCGTGTCATAGCGCAGGAGCTACTGAAATGATCTCCCGTCAGCAACGGAGGGAATGCTAGCATAGCACTTTGTGATCCTTGAAGCGGAATGAGCTTCCACAGTAGAGTTTTCTCCTAGGTACTTTTTCCATCAGAAAAGCGTAGCCCCGGGAAGAAGAGAGGCAACCGCCTACTACCTCACTTTGCCCATACAGTGTTTGCAACGTGGAAATGCACGTGCAGCTAGCAGTCCCCGTACTCTATCCGAGTGACTCTCTCACACAGCACAGGAGTGAACGGTTTGAAAGCTGCCAAGTTACTCGGGAATGAACATGTTCCTGAGAGTGGCTTTAAGCATGAACGCAGCACTAGATCAATGTGCTCATAGCAGTTGAATTGGAAATGAGTGCCTTGTACCATATCACATACCCTCTTCAGAACTTATGATCAGCTCTCTTGCTCTGTTATTTTTACCTTGCTGTGTTTCAGTGCAACGATCTACAGAATCACTTTCTCGTCCTCAACGGACTGCGTGAAAGCACAGGACTAAGACACCTATGAAATGCAGGATATTCTATGGCACACTGTCCGCTACCTGTGGCCGTCATCTAGCTTTAGCCCTAGCCCTAAACCTATATGTAACATTAACCCAAACGCTAATGCTAAACCTATCCCTAACGATAACCCTAACCCTAACCCTAACCCTAACCCTATCCATAACCCTACCCCTAAACCTATCCCTAACCCTAACCCTAACCCTAACCCTAACCCTATCCCTATCCGTAACCCTAACCCTAACCCTATCCCTACCCCTACCCTCATGATAAAGCTTATCCTTTCCATAATCGTAATGCTAGCCCTAACCCTAACTCTATCTTTAAACAGAAATCTTCTGATATGTCAGAGCTGTGGGTTGTGTCCTAAACTAAATGCTTCTGAAATCATTTTCAATCCGTAGTGAATGAACAGGAGCATAGCAGTTTCAGACCTCCGCAGGACAATGAGCTGCGAGTGTGGGCTTTTCGCCGCTCTCTTTTGTCCGGGAAAACAGCAGAGGCCGAAGATCTCCTGCAGCTACTGACTACTGTGTCTTGTGGACAAAACTGTTTCTCGAACGTACATATGCCCATGAAGCTCACAGCCCACTGACTCTATGCGATTGAATTTCCTTCTGATAGAATAGCAAGGAATTCATGGAAAGCTTCCAAACAACTAGGGACTCAGGATGTCTCATACAAGTCCCTTATTAGAAAACTTCATCTCCAGCGGGTAACACTAGGTCAATGCACTCGTTTCAGTAGAGTGCGAAATGTGTGGGATGCCGCTAGAAGCCACCGATTCGGAACGTCATTTCAATTGGTTTTCTGTAGGATCACCTTGGCGGTAACTTTGCTAGCCACAGACTTGTGGAATCACGTTGCCCAAAACAAATGAGTGAACGGAAGCACAGGACTATGCCAACTATGACCCAGAGTAAGCTTGGCTACCACTGTTTTCGCCAAATTACGCGTTCTGCGAGCAAAGCGTATGCGGACGTTGGAAGGCCGCTAGGCCATGCTACGCGACTTGGCCTCCAAGTCTCGGAAGACCTAAGGGAATGTCAATGTCAGAGTAGCCTGTGGAGCTCCCAGTGGAAGATAATACATTCCTGAAGATTTGTTTGCTCCTCAAACGCACTCGGGAATCAACCTATTTCGTAGGAAGCGGGTTTTTCTCCAAAGCCGTCTCAGTGTTCAACGTCTTCTCAATGTTGTCATTTCCGTAGCGGATGCGATGGGAGAAGAAGACTGTAGCCTAAGAAACCATGGAGACTATACCACGTCCCTCGGACTCCACCCGTTCGTGAAGCATTCGAAGAGGAAGAAGCTAAAAGTACCTCCTGGGCCTACCAGGCCATTCATTCCACTCTGAGAATACAGCAGTGAAGACTTTGCGCTCCCCTGCGTCATTCAGCAATTATACCAAGTCGTGCGAAAAGTGTTCTCAACAAAAGCCATCCACACTATTGGACGTGTTAGCAATGTAATCATTTCAGTAGGAGATGAAAGCAGCGGTGTGTCACATAGGACGTACCCTTGTGAGCATCCTGTCCAGGAACCTTGCTGCCATATAGCATCTCTGGCTCGTGTCATAGCGCAGGAGCTACTGAAATGATCTCCCGTCAGCAAAGGAGGGAATGCTAGCATAGCACTTTGTGATCCTTGAAGCGGAATGAGCTTCCACAGTAGAGTTTTCTCCTAGGTACTTTTTCCATCAGAAAAGCGTAGCCCCGGGAAGAAGAGAGGCAACCGCCTACTACCTCACTTTGCCCATACAGTGTTTGCAACGTGGAAATGCACGTGCAGCTAGCAGTCCCCGTACTCTATCCGAGTGACTCTCTCACACAGAACAGGAGTGAACGGTTTGAAAGCTGCCAAGTTACTCGGGAATGAACATGTTCCTGAGAAGTGGCTTTAAGCATGAACGCAGCACTAGATCAATGTGCTCATAGCAGTTGAATTGGAAATGAGTGCCTTGTACCATATCACATACCCTCTTCAGAACTTATGATCAGCTCTCTTGCTCTGTTATTTTTACCTTGCTGTGTTTCAGTGCAACGATCTACAGAATCACTTTCTCGTCCTCAACGGACTGCGTGAAAGCACAGGACTAAGACACCTATGAAATGCAGGATATTCTATGGCACACTGTCCGCTACCTGTGGCCGTCATCTAGCTTTAGCCCTAGCCCTAAACCTATATGTAACATTAACCCAAACGCTAATGCTAAACCTATCCCTAACGACAATCCTAACCCTAACACTAACCCTAACCCTATCCATAACCCTACCCCTAACCCTATCCCTAACCCTAACCCTAACCCTAACCCTATCCCTACCCCTACCCTCATGATAAAGCTTATCCTTTCCATAATCGTAATGCTAGCCCTAACCCTAACTCTATCTTTAAACAGAAATCTTCTGATATGTCAGAGCTGTGGGTTGTGTCCTAAACTAAATGCTTCTGAAATCATTTTCAATCCGTAGTGAATGAACAGGAGCATAGCAGTTTCAGACCTCCGCAGGACAATGAGCTGCGAGTGTGGGCTTTTCGCCGCTCTCTTTTGTCCGGGAAAACAGCAGAGGCCGAAGATCTCCTGCAGCTACTGACTACTGTGTCTTGTGGACAAAACTGTTTCTCGAACGTACATATGCCCATGAAGCTCACAGCCCACTGACTCTATGCGATTGAATTTCCTTCTGATAGAATAGCAAGGAATTCATGGAAAGCTTCCAAACAACTAGGGACTCAGGATGTCTCATACAAGTCCCTTATTAGAAAACTTCATCTCCAGCGGGTAACACTAGGTCAATGCACTCGTTTCAGTAGAGTGCGAAATGTGTGGGATGCCGCTAGAAGCCACCGATTCGGAACGTCATTTCAATTGGTTTTCTGTATGATCACCTTGGCGGTAACTTTGCTAGCCACAGACTTGTGGAATCATGTTGCCCAAAACAAATGAGTGAACGGAAGCACAGGACTATGCCAACTATGACCCAGAGTAAGCTTGGCTACCACTGTTTTCGCCAAATTACGCGTTCTGCGAGCAAAGCGTATGCGGACGTGGGAAGGCCGCTAGGCCATGCTACGCGACTTGGCCTCCAAGTCTCGGAAGACCTAAGGGAATGTCAATGTCAGAGTAGCCTGTGGAGCTCCCAGTGGAAGATAATACATTCCTGAAGATTTGTTTGCTCCTCAAACGCACTCGGGAATCAACCTATTTCGTAGGAAGCGGGTTTTTCTCCAAAGCCGTCTCAGTGTTCAACGTCTTCTCAATGTTGTCATTTCCGTAGCGGATGTGATGGGAGAAGAAGACTGTAGCCTAAGAAACCATGGAGACGATACCACGTCCCTCGGACTCCACCCGTTCGTGAAGCATTCGAAGAGGAAGAAGCTAAAAGTACCTCCTGGGCCTACCAGGCCATTCATTCCACTCTGAGAATACAGCAGTGAAGACTTTGCGCTCCCCTGCGTCATTCAGCAATTATACCAAGTCGTGCGAAAAGTGTTCTCAACAAAAGCCATCCACACTATTGGACGTGTTAGCAATGTAATCATTTCAGTAGGAGATGAAAGCAGCGGTGTGTCACATAGGACGTACCCTTGTGAGCATCCTGTCCAAGAACCTTGCTGCCATATAGCATCTCTGGCTCGTGTCATAGCGCAGGAGCTACTGAAATGATCTCCCGTCAGCAACGGAGGGAATGCTAGCATAGCACTTTGTGATCCTTGAAGCGGAATGAGCTTCCACAGTAGAGTTTTCTCCTAGGTACTTTTTCCATCAGAAAAGCGTAGCCCCGGGAAGAAGAGAGGCAACCGCCTACTACCTCACTTTGCCCATACAGTGTTTGCAACGTGGAAATGCACGTGCAGCTAGCAGTCCCCGTACTCTATCCGAGTGACTCTCTCACACAGAACAGGAGTGAACGGTTTGAAAGCTGCCAAGTTACTCGGGAATGAACATGTTCCTGAGAAGTGGCTTTAAGCATGAACGCAGCACTAGATCAATGTGCTCATAGCAGTTGAATTGGAAATGAGTGCCTTGTACCATATCACATACCCTCTTCAGAACTTATGATCAGCTCTCTTGCTCTGTTATTTTTACCTTGCTGAGTTTCAGTGCAACGATCTACAGAATCACTTTCTCGTCCTCAACGGACTGCGTGAAAGCACAGGACTAAGACACCTATGAAATGCAGGATATTCTATGGCACACTGTCCGCTACCTGTGGCCGTCATCTAGCTTTAGCCCTAGCCCTAAACCTATATGTAACATTAACCCAAACGCTAATGCTAAACCTATCCCTAACGATAACCCTAACCCTAACACTAACCCTAACCCTATCCATAACCCTAACCCTAACCCTATCCCTAACCCTAACCCTAACCCTAACACTAACCCTATCCCTATCCGTAACCCTAACCCTAACCCTATCCCTACCCTCATGATAAAGCTTATCCTTTCCATAATCGTAATGCTAGCCCTAACCCTAACTCTATCTTTAAACAGAAATCTTCTGATATATCACAGCTGTGGGTTGTGTCCTAAACTAAATGCTTCTGAAATCATTTTCAATCCGTAGTGACTGAACAGGAGCATAGCAGTTTCAGACCTCCGCAGGACAATGAGCTGCGAGTGTGGGCTTTTCGCCGCTCTCTTTTGTCCGGGAAAACAGCAGAGGCCGAAGATCTCCTGCAGCTACTGACTACTGTTTCTTGTGGACAAAACTGTTTCTCGAACATACATATGCCCATGAAGCTCACAGCCCACTCACTCTATGCGATTGAATTTCCTTCTGATAGAATAGCAAGGAATTCATGGAAAGCTTCCAAACAACTAGGGACTCAGGATGTCTCATACAAGTCCCTTATTAGAAAACTTCATCTCCAGCGGGTAACACTAGGTCAATGCACTCGTTTCAGTAGAGTGCGAAATGTGTGGGATGCCGCTAGAAGCCACCGATTCGGAACGTCATTTCAATTGGTTTTCTGTATGATCACCTTGGCGGTAACTTTGCTAGCCACAGACTTGTGGAATCATGTTGCCCAAAACAAATGAGTGAACGGAAGCACAGGACTATGCCAACTATGTCCCAGAGTAAGCTTGGCTACCACTGTTTTCGCCAAATTACGCGTTCTGCGAGCAAAGCGTATGCGGACGTTGGAAGGCCGCTAGGCCATGCTACGCGACTTGGCCTCCAAGTCTCGGAAGACCTAAGGGAATGTCAATGTCAGAGTAGCCTGTGGAGCTCCCAGTGGAAGATAATACATTCCTGAAGATTTGTTTGCTCCTCAAACGCACTCGGGAATCAACCTATTTCGTAGGAAGCGGGTTTTTCTCCAAAGCCATCTCAGTGTTCAACGTCTTCTCAATGTTGTCATTTCCGTAGCGGATGTGATGGGAGAAGAAGACTGTAGCCTAAGAAACCATGGAGACTATACCACGTCCCTCGGACTCCACCCGTTCGTGAAGCATTCGAAGAGGAAGAAGCTAAAAGTACCTCCTGGGCCTACCAGGCCATTCATTCCACTCTGAGAATACAGCAGTGAAGACTTTGCGCTCCCCTGCGTCATTCAGCAATTATACCAAGTCGTGCGAAAAGTGTTCTCAACAAAAGCCATCCACACTATTGGACGTGTTAGCAATGTAATCATTTCAGTAGGAGATGAAAGCAGCGGTGTGTCACATAGGACGTACCCTTGTGAGCATCCTGTCCAAGAACCTTGCTGCCATATAGCATCTCTGGCTCGTGTCATAGCGCAGGAGCTACTGAAATGATCTCCCGTCAGCAAAGGAGGGAATGCTAGCATAGCACTTTGTGATCCTTGAAGCGGAATGAGCTTCCACAGTAGAGTTTTCTCCTAGGTACTTTTTCCATCAGAAAAGCGTAGCCCCGGGAAGAAGAGAGGCAACCGCCTACTACCTCACTTTGCCCATACAGTGTTTGCAACGTGGAAATGCACGTGCAGCTAGCAGTCCCCGTACTCTATCCGAGTGACTCTCTCACACAGAACAGGAGTGAACGGTTTGAAAGCTGCCAAGTTACTCGGGAATGAACATGTTCCTGAGAAGTGGCTTTAAGCATGAACGCAGCACTAGATCAATGTGCTCATAGCAGTTGAATTGGAAATGAGTGCCTTGTACCATATCACATACCCTCTTCAGAACTTATGATCAGCTCTCTTGCTCTGTTATTTTTACCTTGCTGTGTTTCAGTGCAACGATCTACAGAATCACTTTCTCGTCCTCAACGGACTGCGTGAAAGCACAGGACTAAGACACCTATGAAATGCAGGATATTCTATGGCACACTGTCCGCTACCTGTGGCCGTCATCTAGCTTTAGCCCTAGCCCTAAACCTATATGTAACATTAACCCAAACGCTAATGCTAAACCTATCCCTAACGACAACCCTAACCCTAACACTAACCCTAACCCTATCCATAACCCTACCCCTAACCCTATCCCTAACCCTAACCCTAACCCTAACCCTAACCCTATCCCTACCCCTACCCTCATGATAAAGCTTATCCTTTCCATAATCGTAATGCTAGCCCTAACCCTAACTCTATCTTTAAACAGAAATCTTCTGATATGTCAGAGCTGTGGGTTGTGTCCTAAACTAAATGCTTCTGAAATCATTTTCAATCCGTAGTGAATGAACAGGAGCATAGCAGTTTCAGACCTCCGCAGGACAATGAGCTGCGAGTGTGGGCTTTTCGCCGCTCTCTTTTGTCCGGGAAAACAGCAGAGGCCGAAGATCTCCTGCAGCTACTGACTACTGTGTCTTGTGGACAAAACTGTTTCTCGAACGTACATATGCCCATGAAGCTCACAGCCCACTCACTCTATGCGATTGAATTTCCTTCTGATAGAATAGCAAGGAATTCATGGAAAGCTTCCAAACAACTAGGGACTCAGGATGTCTCATACAAGTCCCTTATTAGAAAACTTCATCTCCAGCGGGTAACACTAGGTCAATGCACTCGTTTCAGTAGAGTGCGAAATGTGTGGGATGCCGCTAGAAGCCACCGATTCGGAACGTCATTTCAATTGGTTTTCTGTATGATCACCTTGGCGGTAACTTTGCTAGCCACAGACTTGTGGAATCATGTTGCCCAAAACAAATGAGTGAACGGAAGCACAGGACTATGCCAACTATGACCCAGAGTAAGCTTGGCTACCACTGTTTTCGCCAAATTACGCGTTCTGCGAGCAAAGCGTATGCGGACGTTGGAAGGCCGCTAGGCCATGCTACGCGACTTGGCCTCCAAGTCTCGGAAGACCTAAGGGAATGTCAATGTCAGAGTAGCCTGTGGAGCTCCCAGTGGAAGATAATACATTCCTGAAGATTTGTTTGCTCCTCAAACGCACTCGGGAATCAACCTATTTCGTAGGAAGCGGGTTTTTCTCCAAAGCCGTCTCAGTGTTCAACGTCTTGTCAATGTTGTCATTTCCGTAGCGGATGTGATGGGAGAAGAAGACTGTAGCCTAAGAAACCATGGAGACGATACCACGTCCCTCGGACTCCACCCGTTCGTGAAGCATTCGAAGAGGAAGAAGCTAAAAGTACCTCCTGGGCCTACCAGGCCATTCATTCCACTCTGAGAATACAGCAGTGAAGACTTTGCGCTCCCCTGCGTCATTCAGCAATTATACCAAGTCGTGCGAAAAGTGTTCTCAACAAAAGCCATCCACACTATTGGACGTGTTAGCAATGTAATCATTTCAGTAGGAGATGAAAGCAGCGGTGTGTCACATAGGACGTACCCTTGTGAGCATCCTGTCCAAGAACCTTGCTGCCATATAGCATCTCTGGCTCGTGTCATAGCGCAGGAGCTACTGAAATGATCTCCCGTCAGCAACGGAGGGAATGCTAGCATAGCACTTTGTGATCCTTGAAGCGGAATGAGCTTCCACAGTAGAGTTTTCTCCTAGGTACTTTTTCCATCAGAAAAGCGTAGCCCCGGGAAGAAGAGAGGCAACCGCCTACTACCTCACTTTGCCCATACAGTGTTTGCAACGTGGAAATGCACGTGCAGCTAGCAGTCCCCGTACTCTATCCGAGTGACTCTCTCACACAGAACAGGAGTGAACGGTTTGAAAGCTGCCAAGTTACTCGGGAATGAACATGTTCCTGAGAAGTGGCTTTAAGCATGAACGCAGCACTAGATCAATGTGCTCATAGCAGTTGAATTGGAAATGAGTGCCTTGTACCATATCACATACCCTCTTCAGAACTTATGATCAGCTCTCTTGCTCTGTTATTTTTACCTTGCTGAGTTTCAGTGCAACGATCTACAGAATCACTTTCTCGTCCTCAACGGACTGCGTGAAAGCACAGGACTAAGACACCTATGAAATGCAGGATATTCTATGGCACACTGTCCGCTACCTGTGGCCGTCATCTAGCTTTAGCCCTAGCCCTAAACCTATATGTAACATTAACCCAAACGCTAATGCTAAACCTATCCCTAACGATAACCCTAACCCTAACACTAACCCTAACCCTATCCATAACCCTAACCCTAACCCTATCCCTAACCCTAACCCTAACCCTAACACTAACCCTATCCCTATCCGTAACCCTAACCCTAACCCTATCCCTACCCTCATGATAAAGCTTATCCTTTCCATAATCGTAATGCTAGCCCTAACCCTAACTCTATCTTTAAACAGAAATCTTCTGATATATCACAGCTGTGGGTTGTGTCCTAAACTAAATGCTTCTGAAATCATTTTCAATCCGTAGTGACTGAACAGGAGCATAGCAGTTTCAGACCTCCGCAGGACAATGAGCTGCGAGTGTGGGCTTTTCGCCGCTCTCTTTTGTCCGGGAAAACAGCAGAGGCCGAAGATCTCCTGCAGCTACTGACTACTGTTTCTTGTGGACAAAACTGTTTCTCGAACGTACATATGCCCATGAAGCTCACAGCCCACTCACTCTATGCGATTGAATTTCCTTCTGATAGAATAGCAAGGAATTCATGGAAAGCTTCCAAACAACTAGGGACTCAGGATGTCTCATACAAGTCCCTTATTAGAAAACTTCATCTCCAGCGGGTAACACTAGGTCAATGCACTCGTTTCAGTAGAGTGCGAAATGTGTGGGATGCCGCTAGAAGCCACCGATTCGGAACGTCATTTCAATTGGTTTTCTGTATGATCACCTTGGCGGTAACTTTGCTAGCCACAGACTTGTGGAATCATGTTGCCCAAAACAAATGAGTGAACGGAAGCACAGGACTATGCCAACTATGTCCCAGAGTAAGCTTGGCTACCACTGTTTTCGCCAAATTACGCGTTCTGCGAGCAAAGCGTATGCGGACGTGGGAAGGCCGCTAGGCCATGCTGCGCGACTTGGCCTCCAAGTCTCGGAAGACCTAAGGGAATGTCAATGTCAGAGTAGCCTGTGGAGCTCCCAGTGGAAGATAATACATTCCTGAAGATTTGTTTGCTCCTCAAACGCACTCGGGAATCAACCTATTTCGTAGGAAGCGGGTTTATCTCCAAAGCCATCTCAGTGTTCAACGTCTTCTCAATGTTGTCATTTCCGTAGCGGATGTGATGGGAGAAGAAGACTGTAGCCTAAGAAACCATGGAGACTATACCACGTCCCTCGGACTCCACCCGTTCGTGAAGCATTCGAAGAGGAAGAAGCTAAAAGTACCTCCTGGGCCTACCAGGCCATTCATTCCACTCTGAGAATACAGCAGTGAAGACTTTGCGCTCCCCTGCGTCATTCAGCAATTATACCAAGTCGTGCGAAAAGTGTTCTCAACAAAAGCCATCCACACTATTGGACGTGTTAGCAATGTAATCATTTCAGTAGGAGATGAAAGCAGCGGTGTGTCACATAGGACGTACCCTTGTGAGCATCCTGTCCAAGAACCTTGCTGCCATATAGCATCTCTGGCTCGTGTCATAGCGCAGGAGCTACTGAAATGATCTCCCGTCAGCAACGGAGGGAATGCTAGCATAGCACTTTGTGATCCTTGAAGCGGAATGAGCTTCCACAGTAGAGTTTTCTCCTAGGTACTTTTTCCATCAGAAAAGCGTAGCCCCGGGAAGAAGAGAGGCAACCGCCTACTACCTCACTTTGCCCATACAGTGTTTGCAACGTGGAAATGCACGTGCAGCTAGCAGTCCCCGTACTCTATCCGAGTGACTCTCTCACACAGAACAGGAGTGAACGGTTTGAAAGCTGCCAAGTTACTCGGGAATGAACATGTTCCTGAGAAGTGGCTTTAAGCATGAACGCAGCACTAGATCAATGTGCTCATAGCAGTTGAATTGGAAATGAGTGCCTTGTACCATATCACATACCCTCTTCAGAACTTATGATCAGCTCTCTTGCTCTGTTATTTTTACCTTGCTGAGTTTCAGTGCAACGATCTACAGAATCACTTTCTCGTCCTCAACGGACTGCGTGAAAGCACAGGACTAAGACACCTATGAAATGCAGGATATTCTATGGCACACTGTCCGCTACCTGTGGCCGTCATCTAGCTTTAGCCCTAGCCCTAAACCTATATGTAACATTAACCCAAACGCTAATGCTAAACCTATCCCTAACGATAACCCTAACCCTAACACTAACCCTAACCCTATCCATAACCCTAACCCTAACCCTATCCCTAACCCTAACCCTAACCCTAACACTAACCCTATCCCTATCCGTAACCCTAACCCTAACCCTATCCCTACCCTCATGATAAAGCTTATCCTTTCCATAATCGTAATGCTAGCCCTAACCCTAACTCTATCTTTAAACAGAAATCTTCTGATATATCACAGCTGTGGGTTGTGTCCTAAACTAAATGCTTCTGAAATCATTTTCAATCCGTAGTGACTGAACAGGAGCATAGCAGTTTCAGACCTCCGCAGGACAATGAGCTGCGAGTGTGGGCTTTTCGCCGCTCTCTTTTGTCCGGGAAAACAGCAGAGGCCGAAGATCTCCTGCAGCTACTGACTACTGTTTCTTGTGGACAAAACTGTTTCTCGAACGTACATATGCCCATGAAGCTCACAGCCCACTCACTCTATGCGATTGAATTTCCTTCTGATAGAATAGCAAGGAATTCATGGAAAGCTTCCAAACAACTAGGGACTCAGGATGTCTCATACAAGTCCCTTATTAGAAAACTTCATCTCCAGCGGGTAACACTAGGTCAATGCACTCGTTTCAGTAGAGTGCGAAATGTGTGGGATGCCGCTAGAAGCCACCGATTCGGAACGTCATTTCAATTGGTTTTCTGTATGATCACCTTGGCGGTAACTTTGCTAGCCACAGACTTGTGGAATCATGTTGCCCAAAACAAATGAGTGAACGGAAGCACAGGACTATGCCAACTATGTCCCAGAGTAAGCTTGGCTACCACTGTTTTCGCCAAATTACGCGTTCTGCGAGCAAAGCGTATGCGGACGTGGGAAGGCCGCTAGGCCATGCTGCGCGACTTGGCCTCCAAGTCTCGGAAGACCTAAGGGAATGTCAATGTCAGAGTAGCCTGTGGAGCTCCCAGTGGAAGATAATACATTCCTGAAGATTTGTTTGCTCCTCAAACGCACTCGGGAATCAACCTATTTCGTAGGAAGCGGGTTTATCTCCAAAGCCATCTCAGTGTTCAACGTCTTCTCAATGTTGTCATTTCCGTAGCGGATGTGATGGGAGAAGAAGACTGTAGCCTAAGAAACCATGGAGACTATACCACGTCCCTCGGACTCCACCCGTTCGTGAAGCATTCGAAGAGGAAGAAGCTAAAAGTACCTCCTGGGCCTACCAGGCCATTCATTCCACTCTGAGAATACAGCAGTGAAGACTTTGCGCTCCCCTGCGTCATTCAGCAATTATACCAAGTCGTGCGAAAAGTGTTCTCAGCAAAATCCATCCACACTATTGGACGTGTTAGCAATGTTCTCATTTCAGTAGGAGATGAAAGCAGCGGTGTGTCACATAGGACGTACCCTTGTGAGCATCCTGTCCAGGAACCTTGCTGCCATATAGCATCTCTGGCTCGTGTCATAGCGCAGGAGCTACTGAAATGATCTCCCGTCAGCAACGGAGGGAATGCTAGCATAGCACTTTGTGATCCTTGAAGCGGAATGAGCTTCCACAGTAGAGTTTTCTCCTAGGTACTTTTTCCATCAGAAAAGCGTAGCCCCGGGAAGAAGAGAGGCAACCGCCTACTACCTCACTTTGCCCATACAGTGTTTGTAACATGGAAATGCACGTGCAGCTAGCAGTCCCCGTACTCTATCCGAGTGACTCTCTCACACAGCACAGGAGTGAACGGATTGAAAGCTGCCAAGTTACTCGGGAATGAACATGTTCCTGAGAAGTGGCTTTAAGCATGAACGCAGCACTAGATCAATGTGCTCATAGCAGTGGAATTGGAAATGAGTGCCTTGTACCATATCACATACCCTCTTCAGAACTTATGATCAGCTCTCTTGCTCTGTTATTTTTACCTTGCTGTGTTTCAGTGCAACGATCTACAGAATCACTTTCTCGTCCTCAACGGACTGCGTGAAAGCACAGGACTAAGACACCTATGAAATGCAGGATATTCTATGGCACACTGTCCTCTACCTGTGGCCGTCATCTAGGCCCTAGCCCTAAACCTATATGTAACATTAACCCAAACGCTAATGCTAAACCTATCCCTAACGCTAACCCTAACCCTAACCCTAACCCTATCCATAACCCTAACCCTAACCCTAACCCTATCCCTATCCCTACCCTCATGATAAAGCTTATCCTTTCCATAATCGTAATGCTAGCCCTAACCCTAACTCTATCTTTAAACAGAAATCTTCTGATATATCACAGCTGTGGGTTGTGTCCTAAACTAAATGCTTCTGAAATCATTTTCAATCCGTAGTGACTGAACAGGAGCATAGCAGTTTCAGACCTCCGCAGGACAATGAGCTGCGAGTGTGGGCTTTTCGCCGCTCTCTTTTGTCCGGGAAAACAGCAGAGGCCGAAGATCTCCTGCAGCTACTGACTACTGTTTCTTGTGGACAAAACTGTTTCTCGAACGTACATATGCCCATGAAGCTCACAGCCCACTCACTCTATGCGATTGAATTTCCTTCTGATAGAATAGCAAGGAATTCATGGAAAGCTTCCAAACAACTAGGGACTCAGGATGTCTCATACAAGTCCCTTATTAGAAAACTTCATCTCCAGCGGGTAACACTAGGTCAATGCACTCGTTTCAGTAGAGTGCGAAATGTGTGGGATGCCGCTAGAAGCCACCGATTCGGAACGTCATTTCAATTGGTTTTCTGTATGATCACCTTGGCGGTAACTTTGCTAGCCACAGACTTGTGGAATCATGTTGCCCAAAACAAATGAGTGAACGGAAGCACAGGACTATGCCAACTATGTCCCAGAGTAAGCTTGGCTACCACTGTTTTCGCCAAATTACGCGTTCTGCGAGCAAAGCGTATGCGGACGTTGGAAGGCCGCTAGGCCATGCTACGCGACTTGGCCTCCAAGTCTCGGAAGACCTAAGGGAATGTCAATGTCAGAGTAGCCTGTGGAGCTCCCAGTGGAAGATAATACATTCCTGAAGATTTGTTTGCTCCTCAAACGCACTCGGGAATCAACCTATTTCGTAGGAAGCGGGTTTTTCTCCAAAGCCATCTCAGTGTTCAACGTCTTCTCAATGTTGTCATTTCCGTAGCGGATGTGATGGGAGAAGAAGACTGTAGCCTAAGAAACCATGGAGACTATACCACGTCCCTCGGACTCCACCCGTTCGTGAAGCATTCGAAGAGGAAGAAGCTAAAAGTACCTCCTGGGCCTACCAGGCCATTCATTCCACTCTGAGAATACAGCAGTGAAGACTTTGCGCTCCCCTGCGTCATTCAGCAATTATACCAAGTCGTGCGAAAAGTGTTCTCAACAAAAGCCATCCACACTATTGGACGTGTTAGCAATGTTCTCATTTCAGTAGGAGATGAAAGCAGCGGTGTGTCACATAGGACGTACCCTTGTGAGCATCCTGTCCAAGAACCTTGCTGCCATATAGCATCTCTGGCTCGTGTCATAGCGCAGGAGCTACTGAAATGATCTCCCGTCAGCAACGGAGGGAATGCTAGCATAGCACTTTGTGATCCTTGAAGCGGAATGAGCTTCCACAGTAGAGTTTTCTCCTAGGTACTTTTTCCATCAGAAAAGCGTAGCCCCGGGAAGAAGAGAGGCAACCGCCTACTACCTCACTTTGCCCATACAGTGTTTGTAACATGGAAATGCACGTGCAGCTAGCAGTCCCCGTACTCTATCCGAGTGACTCTCTCACACAGAACAGGAGTGAACGGTTTGAAAGCTGCCAAGTTACTCGGGAATGAACATGTTCCTGAGAAGTGGCTTTAAGCATGAACGCAGCACTAGATCAATGTGCTCATAGCAGTTGAATTGGAAATGAGTGCCTTGTACCATATCACATACCCTCTTCAGAACTTATGATCAGCTCTCTTGCTCTGTTATTTTTACCTTGCTGTGGTTCAGTGCAACGATCTACAGAATCACTTTCTCGTCCTCAACGGACTGCGTGAAAGCACAGGACTAAGACACCTATGAAATGCAGGATATTCTATGGCACACTGTCCGCTACCTGTGGCCGTCATCTAGCTTTAGCCCTAGCCCTAAACCTATATGTAACATTAACCCAAACGCTAATGCTAAACCTATCCCTAACGATAACCCTAACCCTAACACTAACCCTAACCCTATCCATAACCCTAACCCTAACCCTATCCCTAACCCTAACCCTAACCCTAACCCTAACCCTATCCCTATCCGTAACCCTAACCCTAACCCTATCCCTACCCTCATGATAAAGCTTATCCTTTCCATAATCGTAATGCTAGCCCTAACCCTAACTCTATCTTTAAACAGAAATCTTCTGATATGTCAGACCTGTGGGTTGTGTCCTAAACTAAATGCTTCTGAAATCATTTTCAATCCGTAGTGAATGAACAGGAGCATAGCAGTTTCAGACCTCCGCAGGACAATGAGCTGCGAGTGTGGGCTTTTCCCCGTCTCTTTTGTCCGGGAAAACAGCAGAGGCCGAAGATCTCCTGCAGCTACTGACTACTGTGTCTTGTGGACAAAACTGTTTCTCGAACGTACATATGCCCATGAAGCTCACAGCCCACTGACTCTATGCGATTGAATTTCCTTCTGATAGAATAGCAAGGAATTCATGGAAAGCTTCCAAACAACTAGGGACTCAGGATGTCTCATACAAGTCCCTTATTAGAAAACTTCATCTCCAGCGGGTAACACTAGGTCAATGCACTCGTTTCAGTAGAGTGCGAAATGTGTGGGATGCCGCTAGAAGCCACCGATTCGGAACGTCATTTCAATTGGTTTTCTGTATGATCACCTTGGCGGTAACTTTGCTAGCCACAGACTTGTGGAATCACGTTGCCCAAAACAAATGAGTGAACGGAAGCACAGGACTATGCCAACTATG
Source organism: Desmodus rotundus (assembly GCF_022682495.2). Lineage (NCBI taxonomy): Eukaryota > Metazoa > Chordata > Mammalia > Chiroptera > Phyllostomidae > Desmodus > Desmodus rotundus. The sequence goes on along the minus strand of NC_071392.1, from coordinate 58,460,292 downwards.
ACGCAGAGTAAGCTTGGCTACCACTGTTTTCGCCAAATTACGCGTTCTGCGAGCAAAGCGTATGCGGACGTTGGAAGGCCGCTAGGCCATGCTGCGCGACTTGGCCTCCAAGTCTCGGAAGACCTAAGGGAATGTCAATGTCAGAGTAGCCTGAGGGCTCCCAGTGGAAGATAATACGTTCCTGAAGATTTGTTTGCTCCTCAAACGCACTCGGGAATCAACCTATTTCGTAGGAAGCGGGTTTTTCTCCAAAGCCGTCTCAGTGTTCAACGTCTTCTCAATGTTGTCATTTCCGTAGCGGATGTGATGGGAGAAGAAGACTGTAGCCTAAGAAACCATGGAGACTATACCACGTCCCTCGGACTCCACCCGTTCGTGAAGCATTCGAAGAGGAAGAAGCTAAAAGTACCTCCTGGGCCTACCAGGCCATTCATTCCACTCTGAGAATACAGCAGTGAAGACTTTGCGCTCCCCTGCGTCATTCAGCAATTATACCAAGTCGTGCGAAAAGTGTTCTCAGCAAAAGCCATCCACACTATTGGAAGTGTTAGCAATGTTCTCATTTCAGTAGGAGATGAAAGCAGCGGTGTGTCACATAGGACGTACCCTTGTGAGCATCCTGTCCAGGAACCTTGCTGCCATATAGCATCTCTGGCTCGTGTCATAGCGCAGGAGCTACTGAAATGATCTCCCGTCAGCAACGGAGGGAATGCTAGCATAGCACTTTGTGATCCTTGAAGCGGAATGAGCTTCCACAGTAGAGTTTTCTCCTAGGTACTTTTTCCATCAGAAAAGCGTAGCCCCGGGAAGAAGAGAGGCAACCGCCTACTACCTCACTTTGCCCATACAGTGTTTGCAACGTGGAAATGCACGTGCAGCTAGCAGTCCCTGTACTCTATCCGAGTGACTCTCTCACACAGCACAGGAGTGAACGGTTTGAAAGCTGCCAAGTTACTCGGGAATGAACATGTTCCTGAGAAGTGGCTTTAAGCATGAACGCAGCACTAGATCAATGTGCTCATAGCAGTGGAATTGGAAATGAGTGCCTTGTACCATATCACATACCCTCTTCAGAACTTATGATCAGCTCTCTTGCTCTGTTATTTTTACCTTGCTGTGTTTCAGTGCAACGATCTACAGAATCACTTTCTCGTCCTCAACGGACTTCGTGAAAGCACAGGACTAAGACACCTATGAAATGCAGGATATTCTATGGCACACTGTCCTCTACCTGTGGCCGTCATCTAGCTTTAGCCCTAGCCCTAAACCTATATGTAACATTAACCCAAACGCTAATGCTAAACCTATCCCTAACGCTAACCCTAACCCTAACCCTAACCCTATCCATAACCCTAACCCTAACCCTAACCCTATCCCTATCCCTACCCTCATGATAAAGCTTATCCTTTCCATAATCGTAATGCTAGCCCTAACCCTAACTCTATCTTTAAACAGAAATCTTCTGATATATCACAGCTGTGGGTTGTGTCCTAAACTAAATGCTTCTGAAATCATTTTCAATCCGTAGTGAGTGAACAGGAGCATAGCAGTTTCAGACCTCCGCAGGACAATGAGCTGCGAGTGTGGGCTTTTCGCCGCTCTCTTTTGTCCGGGAAAACAGCAGAGGCCGAAGATCTCCTGCAGCTACTGACTACTGTGTCTTGTGGACAAAACTGTTTCTCGAACGTACATATGCCCATGAAGCTCACAGCCCACTGACTCTATGCGATTGAATTTCCTTCTGATAGGATAGCAAGGAATTCATGGAAAGCTTCCAAACAACTAGGGACTCAGGATGTCTCATACAAGTCCCTTATTAGAAAACTTCATCTCCAGCGGGTAACACTAGGTCAATGCACTCGTTTCAGTAGAGTGCGAAATGTGTGGGATGCCGCTAGAAGCCACCGATTCGGAACGTCATTTCAATTGGTTTTCTGTATGATCACCTTGGCGGTAACTTTGCTAGCCACAGACTTGTGGAATCACGTTGCCCAAAACAAATGAGTGAACGGAAGCACAGGACTATGCCAACTATGACCCAGAGTAAGCTTGGCTACCACTGTTTTCGCCAAATTACGCGTTCTGCGAGCAAAGCGTATGCGGACGTTGGAAGGCCGCTAGGCCATGCTACGCGACTTGGCCTCCAAGTCTCGGAAGACCTAAGGGAATGTCAATGTCAGAGTAGCCTGTGGAGCTCCCAGTGGAAGATAATACATTCCTGAAGATTTGTTTGCTCCTCAAACGCACTCGGGAATCAACCTATTTCGTAGGAAGCGGGTTTTTCTCCAAAGCCGTCTCAGTGTTCAACGTCTTCTCAATGTTGTCATTTCCGTAGCGGATGTGATGGGAGAAGAAGACTGTAGCCTAAGAAACCATGGAGACGATACCACGTCCCTCGGACTCCACCCGTTCGTGAAGCATTCGAAGAGGAAGAAGCTAAAAGTACCTCCTGGGCCTACCAGGCCATTCATTCCACTCTGAGAATACAGCAGTGAAGACTTTGCGCTCCCCTGCGTCATTCAGCAATTATACCAAGTCGTGCGAAAAGTGTTCTCAACAAAAGCCATCCACACTATTGGACGTGTTAGCAATGTTCTCATTTCAGTAGGAGATGAAAGCAGCGGTGTGTCACATAGGACGTACCCTTGTGAGCATCCTGTCCAAGAACCTTGCTGCCATATAGCATCTCTGGCTCGTGTCATAGCGCAGGAGCTACTGAAATGATCTCCCGTCAGCAACGGAGGGAATGCTAGCATAGCACTTTGTGATCCTTGAAGCGGAATGAGCTTCCACAGTAGAGTTTTCTCCTAGGTACTTTTTCCATCAGAAAAGCGTAGCCCCGGGAAGAAGAGAGGCAACTGCCTACTGCCTCACTTTGCCCATACAGTGTTTGCAACGTGGAAATGCACGTGCAGCTAGCAGTCCCCGTACTCTATCCGAGTGACTCTCTCACACAGCACAGGAGTGAACGGTTTGAAAGCTGCCAAGTTACTCGGGAATGAACATGTTCCTGAGAGTGGCTTTAAGCATGAACGCAGCACTAGATCAATGTGCTCATAGCAGTTGAATTGGAAATGAGTGCCTTGTACCATATCACATACCCTCTTCAGAACTTATGATCAGCTCTCTTGCTCTGTTATTTTTACCTTGCTGTGTTTCAGTGCAACGATCTACAGAATCACTTTCTCGTCCTCAACGGACTGCGTGAAAGCACAGGACTAAGACACCTATGAAATGCAGGATATTCTATGGCACACTGTCCGCTACCTGTGGCCGTCATCTAGCTTTAGCCCTAGCCCTAAACCTATATGTAACATTAACCCAAACGCTAATGCTAAACCTATCCCTAACGATAACCCTAACCCTAACCCTAACCCTAACCCTATCCATAACCCTACCCCTAACCCTATCCCTAACCCTAACCCTAACCCTAACCCTAACCCTATCCCTATCCGTAACCCTAACCCTAACCCTATCCCTACCCCTACCCTCATGATAAAGCTTATCCTTTCCATAATCGTAATGCTAGCCCTAACCCTAACTCTATCTTTAAACAGAAATCTTCTGATATGTCAGAGCTGTGGGTTGTGTCCTAAACTAAATGCTTCTGAAATCATTTTCAATCCGTAGTGAATGAACAGGAGCATAGCAGTTTCAGACCTCCGCAGGACAATGAGCTGCGAGTGTGGGCTTTTCGCCGCTCTCTTTTGTCCGGGAAAACAGCAGAGGCCGAAGATCTCCTGCAGCTACTGACTACTGTTTCTTGTGGACAAAACTGTTTCTCGAACGTACATATGCCCATGAAGCTCACAGCCCACTCACTCTATGCGATTGAATTTCCTTCTGATAGAATAGCAAGGAATTCATGGAAAGCTTCCAAACAACTAGGGACTCAGGATGTCTCATACAAGTCCCTTATTAGAAAACTTCATCTCCAGCGGGTAACACTAGGTCAATGCACTCGTTTCAGTAGAGTGGGAAATGTGTGGGATGCCGCTAGAAGCCACCGATTCGGAACGTCATTTCAATTGGTTTTCTGTATGATCACCTTGGCGGTAACTTTGCTAGCCACAGACTTGTGGAATCATGTTGCCCAAAACAAATGAGTGAACGGAAGCACAGGACTATGCCAACTATGTCCCAGAGTAAGCTTGGCTACCACTGTTTTCGCCAAATTACGCGTTCTGCGAGCAAAGCGTATGCGGACGTTGGAAGGCCGCTAGGCCATGCTACGCGACTTGGCCTCCAAGTCTCGGAAGACCTAAGGGAATGTCAATGTCAGAGTAGCCTGTGGAGCTCCCAGTGGAAGATAATACATTCCTGAAGATTTGTTTGCTCCTCAAACGCACTCGGGAATCAACCTATTTCGTAGGAAGCGGGTTTTTCTCCAAAGCCATCTCAGTGTTCAACGTCTTCTCAATGTTGTCATTTCCGTAGCGGATGTGATGGGAGAAGAAGACTGTAGCCTAAGAAACCATGGAGACTATACCACGTCCCTCGGACTCCACCCGTTCGTGAAGCATTCGAAGAGGAAGAAGCTAAAAGTACCTCCTGGGCCTACCAGGCCATTCATTCCACTCTGAGAATACAGCAGTGAAGACTTTGCGCTCCCCTGCGTCATTCAGCAATTATACCAAGTCGTGCGAAAAGTGTTCTCAACAAAAGCCATCCACAGTATTGGACGTGTTAGCAATGTTCTCATTTCAGTAGGAGATGAAAGCAGCGGTGTGTCACATAGGACGTACCCTTGTGAGCATCCTGTCCAAGAACCTTGCTGCCATATAGCATCTCTGGCTCGTGTCATAGCGCAGGAGCTACTGAAATGATCTCCCGTCAGCAACGGAGGGAATGCTAGCATAGCACTTTGTGATCCTTGAAGCGGAATGAGCTTCCACAGTAGAGTTTTCTCCTAGGTACTTTTTCCATCAGAAAAGCGTAGCCCCGGGAAGAAGAGAGGCAACCGCCTACTACCTCACTTTGCCCATACAGTGTTTGTAACATGGAAATGCACGTGCAGCTAGCAGTCCCCGTACTCTATCCGAGTGACTCTCTCACACAGAACAGGAGTGAACGGTTTGAAAGCTGCCAAGTTACTCGGGAATGAACATGTTCCTGAGAAGTGGCTTTAAGCATGAACGCAGCACTAGATCAATGTGCTCATAGCAGTTGAATTGGAAATGAGTGCCTTGTACCATATCACATACCCTCTTCAGAACTTATGATCAGCTCTCTTGCTCTGTTATTTTTACCTTGCTGTGGTTCAGTGCAACGATCTACAGAATCACTTTCTCGTCCTCAACGGACTGCGTGAAAGCACAGGACAAAGACACCTATGAAATGCAGGATATTCTATGGCACACTGTCCGCTACCTGTGGCCGTCATCTAGCTTTAGCCCTAGCCCTAAACCTATATGTAACATTAACCCAAACGCTAATGCTAAACCTATCCCTAACGATAACCCTAACCCTAACACTAACCCTAACCCTATCCATAACCCTAACCCTAACCCTATCCCTAACCCTAACCCTAACCCTAACCCTAACCCTATCCCTATCCGTAACCCTAACCCTAACCCTATCCCTACCCTCATGATAAAGCTTATCCTTTCCATAATCGTAATGCTAGCCCTAACCCTAACTCTATCTTTAAACAGAAATCTTCTGATATGTCAGACCTGTGGGTTGTGTCCTAAACTAAATGCTTCTGAAATCATTTTCAATCCGTAGTGAATGAACAGGAGCATAGCAGTTTCAGACCTCCGCAGGACAATGAGCTGCGAGTGTGGGCTTTTCCCCGTCTCTTTTGTCCGGGAAAACAGCAGAGGCCGAAGATCTCCTGCAGCTACTGACTACTGTGTCTTGTGGACAAAACTGTTTCTCGAACGTACATATGCCCATGAAGCTCACAGCCCACTGACTCTATGCGATTGAATTTCCTTCTGATAGAATAGCAAGGAATTCATGGAAAGCTTCCAAACAACTAGGGACTCAGGATGTCTCATACAAGTCCCTTATTAGAAAACTTCATCTCCAGCGGGTAACACTAGGTCAATGCACTCGTTTCAGTAGAGTGCGAAATGTGTGGGATGCCGCTAGAAGCCACCGATTCGGAACGTCATTTCAATTGGTTTTCTGTATGATCACCTTGGCGGTAACTTTGCTAGCCACAGACTTGTGGAATCACGTTGCCCAAAACAAATGAGTGAACGGAAGCACAGGACTATGCCAACTATGACGCAGAGTAACCTTGGCTACCACTGTTTTCGCCAAATTACGCGTTCTGCGAGCAAAGCGTATGCGGACGTTGGAAGGCCGCTAGGCCATGCTACGCGACTTGGCCTCCAAGTCTCGGAAGACCTAAGGGAATGTCAATGTCAGAGTAGCCTGAGGGCTCCCAGTGGAAGATAATACGTTCCTGAAGATTTGTTTGCTCCTCAAACGCACTCGGGAATCAACCTATTTCGTAGGAAGCGGGTTTTTCTCCAAAGCCGTCTCAGTGTTCAACGTCTTCTCAATGTTGTCATTTCCGTAGCGGATGTGATGGGAGAAGAAGACTGTAGCCTAAGAAACCATGGAGACTATACCACGTCCCTCGGACTCCACCCGTTCGTGAAGCATTCGAAGAGGAAGAAGCTAAAAGTACCTCCTGGGCCTACCAGGCCATTCATTCCACTCTGAGAATACAGCAGTGAAGACTTTGCGCTCCCCTGCGTCATTCAGCAATTATACCAAGTCGTGCGAAAAGTGTTCTCAGCAAAAGCCATCCACACTATTGGAAGTGTTAGCAATGTTCTCATTTCAGTAGGAGATGAAAGCAGCGGTGTGTCACATAGGACGTACCCTTGTGAGCATCCTGTCCAGGAACCTTGCTGCCATATAGCATCTCTGGCTCGTGTCATAGCGCAGGAGCTACTGAAATGATCTCCCGTCAGCAACGGAGGGAATGCTAGCATAGCACTTTGTGATCCTTGAAGCGGAATGAGCTTCCACAGTAGAGTTTTCTCCTAGGTACTTTTTCCATCAGAAAAGCGTAGCCCCGGGAAGAAGAGAGGCAACCGCCTACTACCTCACTTTGCCCATACAGTGTTTGCAACGTGGAAATGCACGTGCAGCTAGCAGTCCCTGTACTCTATCCGAGTGACTCTCTCACACAGCACAGGAGTGAACGGTTTGAAAACTGCCAAGTTACTCGGGAATGAACATGTTCCTGAGAAGTGGCTTTAAGCATGAACGCAGCACTAGATCAATGTGCTCATAGCAGTGGAATTGGAAATGAGTGCCTTGTACCATATCACATACCCTCTTCAGAACTTATGATCAGCTCTCTTGCTCTGTTATTTTTACCTTGCTGTGTTTCAGTGCAACGATCTACAGAATCACTTTCTCGTCCTCAACGGACTGCGTGAAAGCACAGGACTAAGACACCTATGAAATGCAGGATATTCTATGGCACACTGTCCTCTACCTGTGGCCGTCATCTAGCTTTAGCCCTAGCCCTAAACCTATATGTAACATTAACCCAAACGCTAATGCTAAACCTATCCCTAACGCTAACCCTAACCCTAACCCTAACCCTATCCATAACCCTAACCCTAACCCTAACCCTATCCCTATCCCTACCCTCATGATAAAGCTTATCCTTTCCATAATCGTATGCTAGCCCTAACCCTAACTCTATCTTTAAACAGAAATCTTCTGATATATCACAGCTGTGGGTTGTGTCCTAAACTAAATGCTTCTGAAATCATTTTCAATCCGTAGTGAATGAACAGGAGCATAGCAGTTTCAGACCTCCGCAGGACAATGAGCTGCGAGTGTGGGCTTTTCGCCGCTCTCTTTTGTCCGGGAAAACAGCAGAGGCCGAAGATCTCCTGCAGCTACTGACTACTGTGTCTTGTGGACAAAACTGTTTCTCGAACGTACATATGCCCATGAAGCTCACAGCCCACTGACTCTATGCGATTGAATTTCCTTCTGATAGAATAGCAAGGAATTCATGGAAAGCTTCCAAACAACTAGGGACTCAGGATGTCTCATACAAGTCCCTTATTAGAAAACTTCATCTCCAGCGGGTAACACTAGGTCAATGCACTCATTTCAGTAGAGTGCGAAATGTGTGGGATGCCGCTAGAAGCCACCGATTCGGAACGTCATTTCAATTGGTTTTCTGTATGATCACCTTGACGGGAACTTTGCTAGCTACAGACTTGTGGAATCACGTTGCCCAAAACAAATGAGTGAACGGAAGCACAGGACTATGCCAACTATGACCCAGAGTAAGCTTGGCTACCACTGTTTTCGCCAAATTACGCGTTCTGCGAGCAAAGCGTATGCGGACGTTGGAAGGCCGCTAGGCCATGCTACGCGACTTGGCCTCCAAGTCTCGGAAGACCTAAGGGAATGTCAATGTCAGAGTAGCCTGTGGAGCTCCCAGTGGAAGATAATACATTCCTGAAGATTTGTTTGCTCCTCAAACGCACTCGGGAATCAACCTATTTCGTAGGAAGCGGGTTTTTCTCCAAAGCCGTCTCAGTGTTCAACGTCTTGTCAATGTTGTCATTTCCGTAGCGGATGTGATGGGAGAAGAAGACTGTAGCCTAAGAAACCATGGAGACGATACCACGTCCCTCGGACTCCACCCGTTCGTGAAGCATTCGAAGAGGAAGAAGCTAAAAGTACCTCCTGGGCCTACCAGGCCATTCATTCCACTCTGAGAATACAGCAGTGAAGACTTTGCGCTCCCCTGCGTCATTCAGCAATTATACCAAGTCGTGCGAAAAGTGTTCTCAACAAAAGCCATCCACACTATTGGACGTGTTAGCAATGTAATCATTTCAGTAGGAGATGAAAGCAGCGGTGTGTCACATAGGACGTACCCTTGTGAGCATCCTGTCCAAGAACCTTGCTGCCATATAGCATCTCTGGCTCGTGTCATAGCGCAGGAGCTACTGAAATGATCTCCCGTCAGCAACGGAGGGAATGCTAGCATAGCACTTTGTGATCCTTGAAGCGGAATGAGCTTCCACAGTAGAGTTTTCTCCTAGGTACTTTTTCCATCAGAAAAGCGTAGCCCCGGGAAGAAGAGAGGCAACCGCCTACTACCTCACTTTGCCCATACAGTGTTTGCAACGTGGAAATGCACGTGCAGCTAGCAGTCCCCGTACTCTATCCGAGTGACTCTCTCACACAGAACAGGAGTGAACGGTTTGAAAGCTGCCAAGTTACTCGGGAATGAACATGTTCCTGAGAAGTGGCTTTAAGCATGAACGCAGCACTAGATCAATGTGCTCATAGCAGTTGAATTGGAAATGAGTGCCTTGTACCATATCACATACCCTCTTCAGAACTTATGATCAGCTCTCTTGCTCTGTTATTTTTACCTTGCTGAGTTTCAGTGCAACGATCTACAGAATCACTTTCTCGTCCTCAACGGACTGCGTGAAAGCACAGGACTAAGACACCTATGAAATGCAGGATATTCTATGGCACACTGTCCGCTACCTGTGGCCGTCATCTAGCTTTAGCCCTAGCCCTAAACCTATATGTAACATTAACCCAAACGCTAATGCTAAACCTATCCCTAACGATAACCCTAACCCTAACACTAACCCTAACCCTATCCATAACCCTAACCCTAACCCTATCCCTAACCCTAACCCTAACCCTAACACTAACCCTATCCCTATCCGTAACCCTAACCCTATCCCTATCCCTACCCTCATGATAAAGCTTATCCTTTCCATAATCGTAATGCTAGCCCTAACCCTAACTCTATCTTTAAACAGAAATCTTCTGATATATCACAGCTGTGGGTTGTGTCCTAAACTAAATGCTTCTGAAATCATTTTCAATCCGTAGTGAGTGAACAGGAGCATAGCAGTTTCAGACCTCCGCAGGACAATGAGCTGCGAGTGTGGGCTTTTCGCCGCTCTCTTTTGTCCGGGAAAACAGCAGAGGCCGAAGATCTCCTGCAGCTACTGACTACTGTGTCTTGTGGACAAAACTGTTTCTCGAACGTACATATGCCCATGAAGCTCACAGCCCACTGACTCTATGCGATTGAATTTCCTTCTGATAGGATAGCAAGGAATTCATGGAAAGCTTCCAAACAACTAGGGACTCAGGATGTCTCATACAAGTCCCTTATTAGAAAACTTCATCTCCAGCGGGTAACACTAGGTCAATGCACTCGTTTCAGTAGAGTGCGAAATGTGTGGGATGCCGCTAGAAGCCACCGATTCGGAACGTCATTTCAATTGGTTTTCTGTATGATCACCTTGGCGGTAACTTTGCTAGCCACAGACTTGTGGAATCACGTTGCCCAAAACAAATGAGTGAACGGAAGCACAGGACTATGCCAACTATGACCCAGAGTAAGCTTGGCTACCACTGTTTTCGCCAAATTACGCGTTCTGCGAGCAAAGCGTATGCGGACGTTGGAAGGCCGCTAGGCCATGCTACGCGACTTGGCCTCCAAGTCTCGGAAGACCTAAGGGAATGTCAATGTCAGAGTAGCCTGTGGAGCTCCCAGTGGAAGATAATACATTCCTGAAGATTTGTTTGCTCCTCAAACGCACTCGGGAATCAACCTATTTCGTAGGAAGCGGGTTTTTCTCCAAAGCCGTCTCAGTGTTCAACGTCTTCTCAATGTTGTCATTTCCGTAGCGGATGTGATGGGAGAAGAAGACTGTAGCCTAAGAAACCATGGAGACTATACCACGTCCCTCGGACTCCACCCGTTCGTGAAGCATTCGAAGAGGAAGAAGCTAAAAGTACCTCCTGGGCCTACCAGGCCATTCATTCCACTCTGAGAATACAGCAGTGAAGACTTTGCGCTCCCCTGCGTCATTCAGCAATTATACCAAGTCGTGCGAAAAGTGTTCTCAACAAAAGCCATCCACACTATTGGACGTGTTAGCAATGTTCTCATTTCAGTAGGAGATGAAAGCAGCGGTGTGTCACATAGGACGTACCCTTGTGAGCATCCTGTCCAAGAACCTTGCTGCCATATAGCATCTCTGGCTCGTGTCATAGCGCAGGAGCTACTGAAATGATCTCCCGTCAGCAACGGAGGGAATGCTAGCATAGCACTTTGTGATCCTTGAAGCGGAATGAGCTTCCACAGTAGAGTTTTCTCCTAGGTACTTTTTCCATCAGAAAAGCGTAGCCCCGGGAAGAAGAGAGGCAACTGCCTACTGCCTCACTTTGCCCATACAGTGTTTGCAACGTGGAAATGCACGTGCAGCTAGCAGTCCCCGTACTCTATCCGAGTGACTCTCTCACACAGCACAGGAGTGAACGGTTTGAAAGCTGCCAAGTTACTCGGGAATGAACATGTTCCTGAGAGTGGCTTTAAGCATGAACGCAGCACTAGATCAATGTGCTCATAGCAGTTGAATTGGAAATGAGTGCCTTGTACCATATCACATACCCTCTTCAGAACTTATGATCAGCTCTCTTGCTCTGTTATTTTTACCTTGCTGTGTTTCAGTGCAACGATCTACAGAATCACTTTCTCGTCCTCAACGGACTGCGTGAAAGCACAGGACTAAGACACCTATGAAATGCAGGATATTCTATGGCACACTGTCCGCTACCTGTGGCCGTCATCTAGCTTTAGCCCTAGCCCTAAACCTATATGTAACATTAACCCAAACGCTAATGCTAAACCTATCCCTAACGATAACCCTAACCCTAACCCTAACCCTAACCCTATCCATAACCCTACCCCTAACCCTATCCCTAACCCTAACCCTAACCCTAACCCTAACCCTATCCCTATCCGTAACCCTAACCCTAACCCTATCCCTACCCCTACCCTCATGATAAAGCTTATCCTTTCCATAATCGTAATGCTAGCCCTAACCCTAACTCTATCTTTAAACAGAAATCTTCTGATATGTCAGAGCTGTGGGTTGTGTCCTAAACTAAATGCTTCTGAAATCATTTTCAATCCGTAGTGAATGAACAGGAGCATAGCAGTTTCAGACCTCCGCAGGACAATGAGCTGCGAGTGTGGGCTTTTCGCCGCTCTCTTTTGTCCGGGAAAACAGCAGAGGCCGAAGATCTCCTGCAGCTACTGACTACTGTTTCTTGTGGACAAAACTGTTTCTCGAACGTACATATGCCCATGAAGCTCACAGCCCACTCACTCTATGCGATTGAATTTCCTTCTGATAGAATAGCAAGGAATTCATGGAAAGCTTCCAAACAACTAGGGACTCAGGATGTCTCATACAAGTCCCTTATTAGAAAACTTCATCTCCAGCGGGTAACACTAGGTCAATGCACTCGTTTCAGTAGAGTGGGAAATGTGTGGGATGCCGCTAGAAGCCACCGATTCGGAACGTCATTTCAATTGGTTTTCTGTATGATCACCTTGGCGGTAACTTTGCTAGCCACAGACTTGTGGAATCATGTTGCCCAAAACAAATGAGTGAACGGAAGCACAGGACTATGCCAACTATGTCCCAGAGTAAGCTTGGCTACCACTGTTTTCGCCAAATTACGCGTTCTGCGAGCAAAGCGTATGCGGACGTTGGAAGGCCGCTAGGCCATGCTACGCGACTTGGCCTCCAAGTCTCGGAAGACCTAAGGGAATGTCAATGTCAGAGTAGCCTGTGGAGCTCCCAGTGGAAGATAATACATTCCTGAAGATTTGTTTGCTCCTCAAACGCACTCGGGAATCAACCTATTTCGTAGGAAGCGGGTTTTTCTCCAAAGCCATCTCAGTGTTCAACGTCTTCTCAATGTTGTCATTTCCGTAGCGGATGTGATGGGAGAAGAAGACTGTAGCCTAAGAAACCATGGAGACTATACCACGTCCCTCGGACTCCACCCGTTCGTGAAGCATTCGAAGAGGAAGAAGCTAAAAGTACCTCCTGGGCCTACCAGGCCATTCATTCCACTCTGAGAATACAGCAGTGAAGACTTTGCGCTCCCCTGCGTCATTCAGCAATTATACCAAGTCGTGCGAAAAGTGTTCTCAACAAAAGCCATCCACAGTATTGGACGTGTTAGCAATGTTCTCATTTCAGTAGGAGATGAAAGCAGCGGTGTGTCACATAGGACGTACCCTTGTGAGCATCCTGTCCAAGAACCTTGCTGCCATATAGCATCTCTGGCTCGTGTCATAGCGCAGGAGCTACTGAAATGATCTCCCGTCAGCAACGGAGGGAATGCTAGCATAGCACTTTGTGATCCTTGAAGCGGAATGAGCTTCCACAGTAGAGTTTTCTCCTAGGTACTTTTTCCATCAGAAAAGCGTAGCCCCGGGAAGAAGAGAGGCAACCGCCTACTACCTCACTTTGCCCATACAGTGTTTGTAACATGGAAATGCACGTGCAGCTAGCAGTCCCCGTACTCTATCCGAGTGACTCTCTCACACAGAACAGGAGTGAACGGTTTGAAAGCTGCCAAGTTACTCGGGAATGAACATGTTCCTGAGAAGTGGCTTTAAGCATGAACGCAGCACTAGATCAATGTGCTCATAGCAGTTGAATTGGAAATGAGTGCCTTGTACCATATCACATACCCTCTTCAGAACTTATGATCAGCTCTCTTGCTCTGTTATTTTTACCTTGCTGTGGTTCAGTGCAACGATCTACAGAATCACTTTCTCGTCCTCAACGGACTGCGTGAAAGCACAGGACAAAGACACCTATGAAATGCAGGATATTCTATGGCACACTGTCCGCTACCTGTGGCCGTCATCTAGCTTTAGCCCTAGCCCTAAACCTATATGTAACATTAACCCAAACGCTAATGCTAAACCTATCCCTAACGATAACCCTAACCCTAACACTAACCCTAACCCTATCCATAACCCTAACCCTAACCCTATCCCTAACCCTAACCCTAACCCTAACCCTAACCCTATCCCTATCCGTAACCCTAACCCTAACCCTATCCCTACCCTCATGATAAAGCTTATCCTTTCCATAATCGTAATGCTAGCCCTAACCCTAACTCTATCTTTAAACAGAAATCTTCTGATATGTCAGACCTGTGGGTTGTGTCCTAAACTAAATGCTTCTGAAATCATTTTCAATCCGTAGTGAATGAACAGGAGCATAGCAGTTTCAGACCTCCGCAGGACAATGAGCTGCGAGTGTGGGCTTTTCCCCGTCTCTTTTGTCCGGGAAAACAGCAGAGGCCGAAGATCTCCTGCAGCTACTGACTACTGTGTCTTGTGGACAAAACTGTTTCTCGAACGTACATATGCCCATGAAGCTCACAGCCCACTGACTCTATGCGATTGAATTTCCTTCTGATAGAATAGCAAGGAATTCATGGAAAGCTTCCAAACAACTAGGGACTCAGGATGTCTCATACAAGTCCCTTATTAGAAAACTTCATCTCCAGCGGGTAACACTAGGTCAATGCACTCGTTTCAGTAGAGTGCGAAATGTGTGGGATGCCGCTAGAAGCCACCGATTCGGAACGTCATTTCAATTGGTTTTCTGTATGATCACCTTGGCGGTAACTTTGCTAGCCACAGACTTGTGGAATCACGTTGCCCAAAACAAATGAGTGAACGGAAGCACAGGACTATGCCAACTATGACGCAGAGTAACCTTGGCTACCACTGTTTTCGCCAAATTACGCGTTCTGCGAGCAAAGCGTATGCGGACGTTGGAAGGCCGCTAGGCCATGCTACGCGACTTGGCCTCCAAGTCTCGGAAGACCTAAGGGAATGTCAATGTCAGAGTAGCCTGAGGGCTCCCAGTGGAAGATAATACGTTCCTGAAGATTTGTTTGCTCCTCAAACGCACTCGGGAATCAACCTATTTCGTAGGAAGCGGGTTTTTCTCCAAAGCCGTCTCAGTGTTCAACGTCTTCTCAATGTTGTCATTTCCGTAGCGGATGTGATGGGAGAAGAAGACTGTAGCCTAAGAAACCATGGAGACTATACCACGTCCCTCGGACTCCACCCGTTCGTGAAGCATTCGAAGAGGAAGAAGCTAAAAGTACCTCCTGGGCCTACCAGGCCATTCATTCCACTCTGAGAATACAGCAGTGAAGACTTTGCGCTCCCCTGCGTCATTCAGCAATTATACCAAGTCGTGCGAAAAGTGTTCTCAGCAAAAGCCATCCACACTATTGGAAGTGTTAGCAATGTTCTCATTTCAGTAGGAGATGAAAGCAGCGGTGTGTCACATAGGACGTACCCTTGTGAGCATCCTGTCCAGGAACCTTGCTGCCATATAGCATCTCTGGCTCGTGTCATAGCGCAGGAGCTACTGAAATGATCTCCCGTCAGCAACGGAGGGAATGCTAGCATAGCACTTTGTGATCCTTGAAGCGGAATGAGCTTCCACAGTAGAGTTTTCTCCTAGGTACTTTTTCCATCAGAAAAGCGTAGCCCCGGGAAGAAGAGAGGCAACCGCCTACTACCTCACTTTGCCCATACAGTGTTTGCAACGTGGAAATGCACGTGCAGCTAGCAGTCCCTGTACTCTATCCGAGTGACTCTCTCACACAGCACAGGAGTGAACGGTTTGAAAACTGCCAAGTTACTCGGGAATGAACATGTTCCTGAGAAGTGGCTTTAAGCATGAACGCAGCACTAGATCAATGTGCTCATAGCAGTGGAATTGGAAATGAGTGCCTTGTACCATATCACATACCCTCTTCAGAACTTATGATCAGCTCTCTTGCTCTGTTATTTTTACCTTGCTGTGTTTCAGTGCAACGATCTACAGAATCACTTTCTCGTCCTCAACGGACTGCGTGAAAGCACAGGACTAAGACACCTATGAAATGCAGGATATTCTATGGCACACTGTCCTCTACCTGTGGCCGTCATCTAGCTTTAGCCCTAGCCCTAAACCTATATGTAACATTAACCCAAACGCTAATGCTAAACCTATCCCTAACGCTAACCCTAACCCTAACCCTAACCCTATCCATAACCCTAACCCTAACCCTAACCCTATCCCTATCCCTACCCTCATGATAAAGCTTATCCTTTCCATAATCGTATGCTAGCCCTAACCCTAACTCTATCTTTAAACAGAAATCTTCTGATATATCACAGCTGTGGGTTGTGTCCTAAACTAAATGCTTCTGAAATCATTTTCAATCCGTAGTGAATGAACAGGAGCATAGCAGTTTCAGACCTCCGCAGGACAATGAGCTGCGAGTGTGGGCTTTTCGCCGCTCTCTTTTGTCCGGGAAAACAGCAGAGGCCGAAGATCTCCTGCAGCTACTGACTACTGTGTCTTGTGGACAAAACTGTTTCTCGAACGTACATATGCCCATGAAGCTCACAGCCCACTGACTCTATGCGATTGAATTTCCTTCTGATAGAATAGCAAGGAATTCATGGAAAGCTTCCAAACAACTAGGGACTCAGGATGTCTCATACAAGTCCCTTATTAGAAAACTTCATCTCCAGCGGGTAACACTAGGTCAATGCACTCATTTCAGTAGAGTGCGAAATGTGTGGGATGCCGCTAGAAGCCACCGATTCGGAACGTCATTTCAATTGGTTTTCTGTATGATCACCTTGACGGGAACTTTGCTAGCTACAGACTTGTGGAATCACGTTGCCCAAAACAAATGAGTGAACGGAAGCACAGGACTATGCCAACTATGACCCAGAGTAAGCTTGGCTACCACTGTTTTCGCCAAATTACGCGTTCTGCGAGCAAAGCGTATGCGGACGTTGGAAGGCCGCTAGGCCATGCTACGCGACTTGGCCTCCAAGTCTCGGAAGACCTAAGGGAATGTCAATGTCAGAGTAGCCTGTGGAGCTCCCAGTGGAAGATAATACATTCCTGAAGATTTGTTTGCTCCTCAAACGCACTCGGGAATCAACCTATTTCGTAGGAAGCGGGTTTTTCTCCAAAGCCGTCTCAGTGTTCAACGTCTTGTCAATGTTGTCATTTCCGTAGCGGATGTGATGGGAGAAGAAGACTGTAGCCTAAGAAACCATGGAGACGATACCACGTCCCTCGGACTCCACCCGTTCGTGAAGCATTCGAAGAGGAAGAAGCTAAAAGTACCTCCTGGGCCTACCAGGCCATTCATTCCACTCTGAGAATACAGCAGTGAAGATTTTGCGCTCCCCTGCGTCATTCAGCAATTATACCAAGTCGTGCGAAAAGTGTTCTCAACAAAAGCCATCCACACTATTGGACGTGTTAGCAATGTAATCATTTCAGTAGGAGATGAAAGCAGCGGTGTGTCACATAGGACGTACCCTTGTGAGCATCCTGTCCAAGAACCTTGCTGCCATATAGCATCTCTGGCTCGTGTCATAGCGCAGGAGCTACTGAAATGATCTCCCGTCAGCAACGGAGGGAATGCTAGCATAGCACTTTGTGATCCTTGAAGCGGAATGAGCTTCCACAGTAGAGTTTTCTCCTAGGTACTTTTTCCATCAGAAAAGCGTAGCCCCGGGAAGAAGAGAGGCAACCGCCTACTACCTCACTTTGCCCATACAGTGTTTGCAACGTGGAAATGCACGTGCAGCTAGCAGTCCCCGTACTCTATCCGAGTGACTCTCTCACACAGAACAGGAGTGAACGGTTTGAAAGCTGCCAAGTTACTCGGGAATGAACATGTTCCTGAGAAGTGGCTTTAAGCATGAACGCAGCACTAGATCAATGTGCTCATAGCAGTTGAATTGGAAATGAGTGCCTTGTACCATATCACATACCCTCTTCAGAACTTATGATCAGCTCTCTTGCTCTGTTATTTTTACCTTGCTGAGTTTCAGTGCAACGATCTACAGAATCACTTTCTCGTCCTCAACGGACTGCGTGAAAGCACAGGACTAAGACACCTATGAAATGCAGGATATTCTATGGCACACTGTCCGCTACCTGTGGCCGTCATCTAGCTTTAGCCCTAGCCCTAAACCTATATGTAACATTAACCCAAACGCTAATGCTAAACCTATCCCTAACGATAACCCTAACCCTAACACTAACCCTAACCCTATCCATAACCCTAACCCTAACCCTATCCCTAACCCTAACCCTAACCCTAACACTAACCCTATCCCTATCCGTAACCCTAACCCTAACCCTATCCCTACCCTCATGATAAAGCTTATCCTTTCCATAATCGTAATGCTAGCCCTAACCCTAACTCTATCTTTAAACAGAAATCTTCTGATATATCACAGCTGTGGGTTGTGTCCTAAACTAAATGCTTCTGAAATCATTTTCAATCCGTAGTGACTGAACAGGAGCATAGCAGTTTCAGACCTCCGCAGGACAATGAGCTGCGAGTGTGGGCTTTTCGCCGCTCTCTTTTGTCCGGGAAAACAGCAGAGGCCGAAGATCTCCTGCAGCTACTGACTACTGTTTCTTGTGGACAAAACTGTTTCTCGAACGTACATATGCCCATGAAGCTCACAGCCCACTCACTCTATGCGATTGAATTTCCTTCTGATAGAATAGCAAGGAATTCATGGAAAGCTTCCAAACAACTAGGGACTCAGGATGTCTCATACAAGTCCCTTATTAGAAAACTTCATCTCCAGCGGGTAACACTAGGTCAATGCACTCGTTTCAGTAGAGTGCGAAATGTGTGGGATGCCGCTAGAAGCCACCGATTCGGAACGTCATTTCAATTGGTTTTCTGTATGATCACCTTGGCGGTAACTTTGCTAGCCACAGACTTGTGGAATCATGTTGCCCAAAACAAATGAGTGAACGGAAGCACAGGACTATGCCAACTATGTCCCAGAGTAAGCTTGGCTACCACTGTTTTCGCCAAATTACGCGTTCTGCGAGCAAAGCGTATGCGGACGTGGGAAGGCCGCTAGGCCATGCTGCGCGACTTGGCCTCCAAGTCTCGGAAGACCTAAGGGAATGTCAATGTCAGAGTAGCCTGTGGAGCTCCCAGTGGAAGATAATACATTCCTGAAGATTTGTTTGCTCCTCAAACGCACTCGGGAATCAACCTATTTCGTAGGAAGCGGGTTTATCTCCAAAGCCATCTCAGTGTTCAACGTCTTCTCAATGTTGTCATTTCCGTAGCGGATGTGATGGGAGAAGAAGACTGTAGCCTAAGAAACCATGGAGACTATACCACGTCCCTCGGACTCCACCCGTTCGTGAAGCATTCGAAGAGGAAGAAGCTAAAAGTACCTCCTGGGCCTACCAGGCCATTCATTCCACTCTGAGAATACAGCAGTGAAGACTTTGCGCTCCCCTGCGTCATTCAGCAATTATACCAAGTCGTGCGAAAAGTGTTCTCAGCAAAATCC
Source organism: Desmodus rotundus (assembly GCF_022682495.2). Lineage (NCBI taxonomy): Eukaryota > Metazoa > Chordata > Mammalia > Chiroptera > Phyllostomidae > Desmodus > Desmodus rotundus. The sequence continues at coordinate 58,441,067 of NC_071392.1, read as the reverse complement.
ATCCACACTATTGGACGTGTTAGCAATGTTCTCATTTCAGTAGGAGATGAAAGCAGCGGTGTGTCACATAGGACGTACCCTTGTGAGCATCCTGTCCAGGAACCTTGCTGCCATATAGCATCTCTGGCTCGTGTCATAGCGCAGGAGCTACTGAAATGATCTCCCGTCAGCAACGGAGGGAATGCTAGCATAGCACTTTGTGATCCTTGAAGCGGAATGAGCTTCCACAGTAGAGTTTTCTCCTAGGTACTTTTTCCATCAGAAAAGCGTAGCCCCGGGAAGAAGAGAGGCAACCGCCTACTACCTCACTTTGCCCATACAGTGTTTGTAACATGGAAATGCACGTGCAGCTAGCAGTCCCCGTACTCTATCCGAGTGACTCTCTCACACAGCACAGGAGTGAACGGTTTGAAAGCTGCCAAGTTACTCGGGAATGAACATGTTCCTGAGAAGTGGCTTTAAGCATGAACGCAGCACTAGATCAATGTGCTCATAGCAGTGGAATTGGAAATGAGTGCCTTGTACCATATCACATACCCTCTTCAGAACTTATGATCAGCTCTCTTGCTCTGTTATTTTTACCTTGCTGTGTTTCAGTGCAACGATCTACAGAATCACTTTCTCGTCCTCAACAGACTGCGTGAAAGCACAGGACTAAGACACCTATGAAATGCAGGATATTCTATGGCACACTGTCCTCTACCTGTGGCCGTCATCTAGCTTTAGCCCTAGCCCTAAACCTATATGTAACATTAACCCAAACGCTAATGCTAAACCTATCCCTAACGCTAACCCTAACCCTAACCCTAACCCTATCCATAACCCTAACCCTAACCCTAACCCTATCCCTATCCCTACCCTCATGATAAAGCTTATCCTTTCCATAATCGTAATGCTAGCCCTAACCCTAACTCTATCTTTAAACAGAAATCTTCTGATATATCACAGCTGTGGGTTGTGTCCTAAACTAAATGCTTCTGAAATCATTTTCAATCCGTAGTGAATGAACAGGAGCATAGCAGTTTCAGACCTCCGCAGGACAATGAGCTGCGAGTGTGGGCTTTTCGCCGCTCTCTTTTGTCCGGGAAAACAGCAGAGGCCGAAGATCTCCTGCAGCTACTGACTACTGTGTCTTGTGGACAAAACTGTTTCTCGAACGTACATATGCCCATGAAGCTCACAGCCCACTGACTCTATGCGATTGAATTTCCTTCTGATAGAATAGCAAGGAATTCATGGAAAGCTTCCAAACAACTAGGGACTCAGGATGTCTCATACAAGTCCCTTATTAGAAAACTTCATCTCCAGCGGGTAACACTAGGTCAATGCACTCGTTTCAGTAGAGTGCGAAATGTGTGGGATGCCGCTAGAAGCCACCGATTCGGAACGTCATTTCACTTGGTTTTCTGTATGATCACCTTGGCGGTAACTTTTCTAGACACAGACTTGTGGAATCACGTTGCCCAAAACAAATGAGTGAACGGAAGCACAGGACTATGCCAACTATGACGCAGAGTAAGCTTGGCTACCACTGTTTTCGCCAAATTACGCGTTCTGCGAGCAAAGCGTATGCGGACGTTGGAAGGCCGCTAGGCCATGCTACGCGACTTGGCCTCCAAGTCTCGGAAGACCTAAGGGAATGTCAATGTCAGAGTAGCCTGTGGGGCTCCCAGTGGAAGATAATACATTCCTGAAGATTTGTTTGCTCCTCAAACGCACTCGGGAATCAACCTATTTCGTAGGAAGCGGGTTTTTCTCCAAAGCCGTCTCAGTGTTCAACGTCTTCTCAATGTTGTCATTTCCGTAGCGGATGTGATGGGAGAAGAAGACTGTAGCCTAAGAAACCATGGAGACTATACCACGTCCCTCGGACTCCACCTGTTCGTGAAGCATTCGAAGAGGAAGAAGCTAAAAGTACCTCCTGGGCCTACCAGGCCATTCATTCCACTCTGAGAATACAGCAGTGAAGACTTTGCGCTCCCCTGCGTCATTCAGCAATTATACCAAGTCGTGCGAAAAGTGTTCTCAACAAAAGCCATCCACACTATTGGACGTGTTAGCAATGTTCTCATTTCAGTAGGAGATGAAAGCAGCGGTGTGTCACATAGGACGTACCCTTTTTAGCATCCTGTCCAGGAACCTTGCTGCCATATAGCATCTCTGGCTCGTGTCATAGCGCAGGAGCTACTGAAATGATCTCCCGTCAGCAACGGAGGGAATGCTGGCATAGCACTTTGTGATCCTTGAAGCGGAATGAGCTTCCACAGTAGAGTTTTCTCCTAGGTACTTTTTCCATCAGAAAAGCGTAGCCCCGGGAAGAAGAGAGGCAACCGCCTACTACCTCACTTTGCCCATACAGTGTTTGCAACGTGGAAATGCACGTGCAGCTAGCAGTCCCCGTACTCTATCCCAGTGACTCTCTCACACAGCACAGCAGTGAACGGTTTGAAAGCTGCCAAGTTACTCGGGAATGAACATGTTCCTGAGAAGTGGCTTTAAGCATGAACGCAGCACTAGATCAATGTGCTCATAGCAGTGGAATTGGAAATGAGTGCCTTGTACCATATCACATACCCTCTTCAGAACTTATGATCAGCTCTCTTGCTCTGTTATTTTTACCTTGCTGTGTTTCAGTGCAACGATCTACAGAATCACTTTCTCGTCCTCAACGGACTGCGTGAAAGCACAGGACTAAGACACCTATGAAATGCAGGATATTCTATGGCACACTGTCCTCTACCTGTGGCCGTCATCTAGCTTTAGCCCTAGCCCTAAACCTATATGTAACATTAACCCAAACGCTAATGCTAAACCTATCCCTAACGCTAACCCTAACCCTAACCCTAACCCTATCCATAACCCTAACCCTAACCCTAACCCTATCCCTATCCCTACCCTCATGATAAAGCTTATCCTTTCCATAATCGTAATGCTAGCCCTAACCCTAACTCTATCTTTAAACAGAAATCTTCTGATATATCAGAGCTGTGGGTTGTGTCCTAAAGCAAATGCTACTGAAATCATTTTCAATCCGTAGTGAATGAACAGGAGCATAGCAGTTTCAGACCTCCGCAGGACAATGAGCTGCGAGTGTGGGCTTTTCGCCGCTCTCTTTTGTCCGGGAAAACAGCAGAGGCCGAAGATCTCCTGCAGCTACTGACTACTGTGTCTTGTGGACAAAACTGTTTCTCGAACGTACATATGCCCATGAAGCTCACAGCCCACTGACTCTATGCGATTGAATTTCCTTCTGATAGAATAGCAAGGAATTCATGGAAAGCTTCCAAACAACTAGGGACTCAGGATGTCTCATACAAGTCCCTTATTAGAAAACTTCATCTCCAGCGGGTAACACTAGGTCAATGCACTCGTTTCAGTAGAGTGCGAAATGTGTGGGATGCCGCTAGAAGCCACCGATTCGGAACGTCATTTCAATTGGTTTTCTGTATGATCACCTTGGCGGTAACTTTGCTAGCCACAGACTTGTGGAATCACGTTGCCCAAAACAAATGAGTGAACGGAAGCACATCACTATGCCAACTATGACGCAGAGTAAGCTTGGCTACCACTGTTTTCGCCAAATTACGCGTTCTGCGAGCAAAGCGTATGCGGACGTTGGAAGGCCGCTAGGCCATGCTGCGCGACTTGGCCTCCAAGTCTCGGAAGACCTAAGGGAATGTCAATGTCAGAGTAGCCTGAGGGCTCCCAGTGGAAGATAATACGTTCCTGAAGATTTGTTTGCTCCTCAAACGCACTCGGGAATCAACCTATTTCGTAGGAAGCGGGTTTTTCTCCAAAGCCGTCTCAGTGTTCAACGTCTTCTCAATGTTGTCATTTCCGTAGCGGATGTGATGGGAGAAGAAGACTGTAGCCTAAGAAACCATGGAGACTATACCACGTCCCTCGGACTCCACCCGTTCGTGAAGCATTCGAAGAGGAAGAAGCTAAAAGTACCTCCTGGGCCTACCAGGCCATTCATTCCACTCTGAGAATACAGCAGTGAAGACTTTGCGCTCCCCTGCGTCATTCAGCAATTATACCAAGTCGTGCGAAAAGTGTTCTCAGCAAAAGCCATCCACACTATTGGAAGTGTTAGCAATGTTCTCATTTCAGTAGGAGATGAAAGCAGCGGTGTGTCACATAGGACGTACCCTTGTGAGCATCCTGTCCAGGAACCTTGCTGCCATATAGCATCTCTGGCTCGTGTCATAGCGCAGGAGCTACTGAAATGATCTCCCGTCAGCAACGGAGGGAATGCTAGCATAGCACTTTGTGATCCTTGAAGCGGAATGAGCTTCCACAGTAGAGTTTTCTCCTAGGTACTTTTTCCATCAGAAAAGCGTAGCCCCGGGAAGAAGAGAGGCAACCGCCTACTACCTCACTTTGCCCATACAGTGTTTGCAACGTGGAAATGCACGTGCAGCTAGCAGTCCCTGTACTCTATCCGAGTGACTCTCTCACACAGCACAGGAGTGAACGGTTTGAAAGCTGCCAAGTTACTCGGGAATGAACATGTTCCTGAGAAGTGGCTTTAAGCATGAACGCAGCACTAGATCAATGTGCTCATAGCAGTGGAATTGGAAATGAGTGCCTTGTACCATATCACATACCCTCTTCAGAACTTATGATCAGCTCTCTTGCTCTGTTATTTTTACCTTGCTGTGTTTCAGTGCAACGATCTACAGAATCACTTTCTCGTCCTCAACGGACTTCGTGAAAGCACAGGACTAAGACACCTATGAAATGCAGGATATTCTATGGCACACTGTCCTCTACCTGTGGCCGTCATCTAGCTTTAGCCCTAGCCCTAAACCTATATGTAACATTAACCCAAACGCTAATGCTAAACCTATCCCTAACGCTAACCCTAACCCTAACCCTAACCCTATCCATAACCCTAACCCTAACCCTAACCCTATCCCTATCCCTACCCTCATGATAAAGCTTATCCTTTCCATAATCGTAATGCTAGCCCTAACCCTAACTCTATCTTTAAACAGAAATCTTCTGATATATCACAGCTGTGGGTTGTGTCCTAAACTAAATGCTTCTGAAATCATTTTCAATCCGTAGTGAGTGAACAGGAGCATAGCAGTTTCAGACCTCCGCAGGACAATGAGCTGCGAGTGTGGGCTTTTCGCCGCTCTCTTTTGTCCGGGAAAACAGCAGAGGCCGAAGATCTCCTGCAGCTACTGACTACTGTGTCTTGTGGACAAAACTGTTTCTCGAACGTACATATGCCCATGAAGCTCACAGCCCACTGACTCTATGCGATTGAATTTCCTTCTGATAGAATAGCAAGGAATTCATGGAAAGCTTCCAAACAACTAGGGACTCAGGATGTCTCATACAAGTCCCTTATTAGAAAACTTCATCTCCAGCGGGTAACACTAGGTCAATGCACTCGTTTCAGTAGAGTGCGAAATGTGTGGGATGCCGCTAGAAGCCACCGATTCGGAACGTCATTTCAATTGGTTTTCTGTATGATCACCTTGGCGGTAACTTTGCTAGCCACAGACTTGTGGAATCACGTTGCCCAAAACAAATGAGTGAACGGAAGCACAGGACTATGCCAACTATGACGCAGAGTAACCTTGGCTACCACTGTTTTCGCCAAATTACGCGTTCTGCGAGCAAAGCGTATGCGGACGTTGGAAGGCCGCTAGGCCATGCTACGCGACTTGGCCTCCAAGTCTCGGAAGACCTAAGGGAATGTCAATGTCAGAGTAGCCTGTGGAGCTCCCAGTGGAAGATAATACATTCCTGAAGATTTGTTTGCTCCTCAAACGCACTCGGGAATCAACCTATTTCGTAGGAAGCGGGTTTTTCTCCAAAGCCGTCTCAGTGTTCAACGTCTTCTCAATGTTGTCATTTCCGTAGCGGATGTGATGGGAGAAGAAGACTGTAGCCTAAGAAACCATGGAGACGATACCACGTCCCTCGGACTCCACCCGTTCGTGAAGCATTCGAAGAGGAAGAAGCTAAAAGTACCTCCTGGGCCTACCAGGCCATTCATTCCACTCTGAGAATACAGCAGTGAAGACTTTGCGCTCCCCTGCGTCATTCAGCAATTATACCAAGTCGTGCGAAAAGTGTTCTCAACAAAAGCCATCCACACTATTGGACGTGTTAGCAATGTTCTCATTTCAGTAGGAGATGAAAGCAGCGGTGTGTCACATAGGACGTACCCTTGTGAGCATCCTGTCCAAGAACCTTGCTGCCATATAGCATCTCTGGCTCGTGTCATAGCGCAGGAGCTACTGAAATGATCTCCCGTCAGCAACGGAGGGAATGCTAGCATAGCACTTTGTGATCCTTGAAGCGGAATGAGCTTCCACAGTAGAGTTTTCTCCTAGGTACTTTTTCCATCAGAAAAGCGTAGCCCCGGGAAGAAGAGAGGCAACTGCCTACTGCCTCACTTTGCCCATACAGTGTTTGCAACGTGGAAATGCACGTGCAGCTAGCAGTCCCCGTACTCTATCCGAGTGACTCTCTCACACAGCACAGGAGTGAACGGTTTGAAAGCTGCCAAGTTACTCGGGAATGAACATGTTCCTGAGAGTGGCTTTAAGCATGAACGCAGCACTAGATCAATGTGCTCATAGCAGTTGAATTGGAAATGAGTGCCTTGTACCATATCACATACCCTCTTCAGAACTTATGATCAGCTCTCTTGCTCTGTTATTTTTACCTTGCTGTGTTTCAGTGCAACGATCTACAGAATCACTTTCTCGTCCTCAACGGACTGCGTGAAAGCACAGGACTAAGACACCTATGAAATGCAGGATATTCTATGGCACACTGTCCGCTACCTGTGGCCGTCATCTAGCTTTAGCCCTAGCCCTAAACCTATATGTAACATTAACCCAAACGCTAATGCTAAACCTATCCCTAACGATAACCCTAACCCTAACCCTAACCCTAACCCTATCCATAACCCTACCCCTAACCCTATCCCTAACCCTAACCCTAACCCTAACCCTAACCCTATCCCTATCCGTAACCCTAACCCTAACCCTATCCCTACCCCTACCCTCATGATAAAGCTTATCCTTTCCATAATCGTAATGCTAGCCCTAACCCTAACTCTATCTTTAAACAGAAATCTTCTGATATGTCAGAGCTGTGGGTTGTGTCCTAAACTAAATGCTTCTGAAATCATTTTCAATCCGTAGTGAATGAACAGGAGCATAGCAGTTTCAGACCTCCGCAGGACAATGAGCTGCGAGTGTGGGCTTTTCGCCGCTCTCTTTTGTCCGGGAAAACAGCAGAGGCCGAAGATCTCCTGCAGCTACTGACTACTGTGTCTTGTGGACAAAACTGTTTCTCGAACGTACATATGCCCATGAAGCTCACAGCCCACTGACTCTATGCGATTGAATTTCCTTCTGATAGAATAGCAAGGAATTCATGGAAAGCTTCCAAACAACTAGGGACTCAGGATGTCTCATACAAGTCCCTTATTAGAAAACTTCATCTCCAGCGGGTAACACTAGGTCAATGCACTCGTTTCAGTAGAGTGCGAAATGTGTGGGATGCCGCTAGAAGCCACCGATTCGGAACGTCATTTCAATTGGTTTTCTGTAGGATCACCTTGGCGGTAACTTTGCTAGCCACAGACTTGTGGAATCACGTTGCCCAAAACAAATGAGTGAACGGAAGCACAGGACTATGCCAACTATGACCCAGAGTAAGCTTGGCTACCACTGTTTTCGCCAAATTACGCGTTCTGCGAGCAAAGCGTATGCGGACGTTGGAAGGCCGCTAGGCCATGCTACGCGACTTGGCCTCCAAGTCTCGGAAGACCTAAGGGAATGTCAATGTCAGAGTAGCCTGTGGAGCTCCCAGTGGAAGATAATACATTCCTGAAGATTTGTTTGCTCCTCAAACGCACTCGGGAATCAACCTATTTCGTAGGAAGCGGGTTTTTCTCCAAAGCCGTCTCAGTGTTCAACGTCTTCTCAATGTTGTCATTTCCGTAGCGGATGTGATGGGAGAAGAAGACTGTAGCCTAAGAAACCATGGAGACTATACCACGTCCCTCGGACTCCACCCGTTCGTGAAGCATTCGAAGAGGAAGAAGCTAAAAGTACCTCCTGGGCCTACCAGGCCATTCATTCCACTCTGAGAATACAGCAGTGAAGACTTTGCGCTCCCCTGCGTCATTCAGCAATTATACCAAGTCGTGCGAAAAGTGTTCTCAACAAAAGCCATCCACACTATTGGACGTGTTAGCAATGTAATCATTTCAGTAGGAGATGAAAGCAGCGGTGTGTCACATAGGACGTACCCTTGTGAGCATCCTGTCCAAGAACCTTGCTGCCATATAGCATCTCTGGCTCGTGTCATAGCGCAGGAGCTACTGAAATGATCTCCCGTCAGCAAAGGAGGGAATGCTAGCATAGCACTTTGTGATCCTTGAAGCGGAATGAGCTTCCACAGTAGAGTTTTCTCCTAGGTACTTTTTCCATCAGAAAAGCGTAGCCCCGGGAAGAAGAGAGGCAACCGCCTACTACCTCACTTTGCCCATACAGTGTTTGCAACGTGGAAATGCACGTGCAGCTAGCAGTCCCCGTACTCTATCCGAGTGACTCTCTCACACAGAACAGGAGTGAACGGTTTGAAAGCTGCCAAGTTACTCGGGAATGAACATGTTCCTGAGAAGTGGCTTTAAGCATGAACGCAGCACTAGATCAATGTGCTCATAGCAGTTGAATTGGAAATGAGTGCCTTGTACCATATCACATACCCTCTTCAGAACTTATGATCAGCTCTCTTGCTCTGTTATTTTTACCTTGCTGAGTTTCAGTGCAACGATCTACAGAATCACTTTCTCGTCCTCAACGGACTGCGTGAAAGCACAGGACTAAGACACCTATGAAATGCAGGATATTCTATGGCACACTGTCCGCTACCTGTGGCCGTCATCTAGCTTTAGCCCTGGCCCTAAACCTATATGTAACATTAACCCAAACGCTAATGCTAAACCTATCCCTAACGATAACCCTAACCCTAACACTAACCCTAACCCTATCCATAACCCTAACCCTAACCCTATCCCTAACCCTAACCCTAACCCTAACACTAACCCTATCCCTATCCGTAACCCTAACCCTAACCCTATCCCTACCCTCATGATAAAGCTTATCCTTTCCATAATCGTAATGCTAGCCCTAACCCTAACTCTATCTTTAAACAGAAATCTTCTGATATATCACAGCTGTGGGTTGTGTCCTAAACTAAATGCTTCTGAAATCATTTTCAATCCGTAGTGACTGAACAGGAGCATAGCAGTTTCAGACCTCCGCAGGACAATGAGCTGCGAGTGTGGGCTTTTCGCCGCTCTCTTTTGTCCGGGAAAACAGCAGAGGCCGAAGATCTCCTGCAGCTACTGACTACTGTTTCTTGTGGACAAAACTGTTTCTCGAACGTACATATGCCCATGAAGCTCACAGCCCACTCACTCTATGCGATTGAATTTCCTTCTGATAGAATAGCAAGGAATTCATGGAAAGCTTCCAAACAACTAGGGACTCAGGATGTCTCATACAAGTCCCTTATTAGAAAACTTCATCTCCAGCGGGTAACACTAGGTCAATGCACTCGTTTCAGTAGAGTGCGAAATGTGTGGGATGCCGCTAGAAGCCACCGATTCGGAACGTCATTTCAATTGGTTTTCTGTATGATCACCTTGGCGGTAACTTTGCTAGCCACAGACTTGTGGAATCATGTTGCCCAAAACAAATGAGTGAACGGAAGCACAGGACTATGCCAACTATGTCCCAGAGTAAGCTTGGCTACCACTGTTTTCGCCAAATTACGCGTTCTGCGAGCAAAGCGTATGCGGACGTTGGAAGGCCGCTAGGCCATGCTACGCGACTTGGCCTCCAAGTCTCGGAAGACCTAAGGGAATGTCAATGTCAGAGTAGCCTGTGGAGCTCCCAGTGGAAGATAATACATTCCTGAAGATTTGTTTGCTCCTCAAACGCACTCGGGAATCAACCTATTTCGTAGGAAGCGGGTTTTTCTCCAAAGCCATCTCAGTGTTCAACGTCTTCTCAATGTTGTCATTTCCGTAGCGGATGTGATGGGAGAAGAAGACTGTAGCCTAAGAAACCATGGAGACTATACCACGTCCCTCGGACTCCACCCGTTCGTGAAGCATTCGAAGAGGAAGAAGCTAAAAGTACCTCCTGGGCCTACCAGGCCATTCATTCCACTCTGAGAATACAGCAGTGAAGACTTTGCGCTCCCCTGCGTCATTCAGCAATTATACCAAGTCGTGCGAAAAGTGTTCTCAACAAAAGCCATCCACAGTATTGGACGTGTTAGCAATGTTCTCATTTCAGTAGGAGATGAAAGCAGCGGTGTGTCACATAGGACGTACCCTTGTGAGCATCCTGTCCAAGAACCTTGCTGCCATATAGCATCTCTGGCTCGTGTCATAGCGCAGGAGCTACTGAAATGATCTCCCGTCAGCAACGGAGGGAATGCTAGCATAGCACTTTGTGATCCTTGAAGCGGAATGAGCTTCCACAGTAGAGTTTTCTCCTAGGTACTTTTTCCATCAGAAAAGCGTAGCCCCGGGAAGAAGAGAGGCAACCGCCTACTACCTCACTTTGCCCATACAGTGTTTGTAACATGGAAATGCACGTGCAGCTAGCAGTCCCCGTACTCTATCCGAGTGACTCTCTCACACAGAACAGGAGTGAACGGTTTGAAAGCTGCCAAGTTACTCGGGAATGAACATGTTCCTGAGAAGTGGCTTTAAGCATGAACGCAGCACTAGATCAATGTGCTCATAGCAGTTGAATTGGAAATGAGTGCCTTGTACCATATCACATACCCTCTTCAGAACTTATGATCAGCTCTCTTGCTCTGTTATTTTTACCTTGCTGTGGTTCAGTGCAACGATCTACAGAATCACTTTCTCGTCCTCAACGGACTGCGTGAAAGCACAGGACAAAGACACCTATGAAATGCAGGATATTCTATGGCACACTGTCCGCTACCTGTGGCCGTCATCTAGCTTTAGCCCTAGCCCTAAACCTATATGTAACATTAACCCAAACGCTAATGCTAAACCTATCCCTAACGATAACCCTAACCCTAACACTAACCCTAACCCTATCCATAACCCTAACCCTAACCCTATCCCTAACCCTAACCCTAACCCTAACCCTAACCCTATCCCTATCCGTAACCCTAACCCTAACCCTATCCCTACCCTCATGATAAAGCTTATCCTTTCCATAATCGTAATGCTAGCCCTAACCCTAACTCTATCTTTAAACAGAAATCTTCTGATATGTCAGACCTGTGGGTTGTGTCCTAAACTAAATGCTTCTGAAATCATTTTCAATCCGTAGTGAATGAACAGGAGCATAGCAGTTTCAGACCTCCGCAGGACAATGAGCTGCGAGTGTGGGCTTTTCCCCGTCTCTTTTGTCCGGGAAAACAGCAGAGGCCGAAGATCTCCTGCAGCTACTGACTACTGTGTCTTGTGGACAAAACTGTTTCTCGAACGTACATATGCCCATGAAGCTCACAGCCCACTGACTCTATGCGATTGAATTTCCTTCTGATAGAATAGCAAGGAATTCATGGAAAGCTTCCAAACAACTAGGGACTCAGGATGTCTCATACAAGTCCCTTATTAGAAAACTTCATCTCCAGCGGGTAACACTAGGTCAATGCACTCGTTTCAGTAGAGTGCGAAATGTGTGGGATGCCGCTAGAAGCCACCGATTCGGAACGTCATTTCAATTGGTTTTCTGTATGATCACCTTGGCGGTAACTTTGCTAGCCACAGACTTGTGGAATCACGTTGCCCAAAACAAATGAGTGAACGGAAGCACAGGACTATGCCAACTATGACGCAGAGTAACCTTGGCTACCACTGTTTTCGCCAAATTACGCGTTCTGCGAGCAAAGCGTATGCGGACGTTGGAAGGCCGCTAGGCCATGCTACGCGACTTGGCCTCCAAGTCTCGGAAGACCTAAGGGAATGTCAATGTCAGAGTAGCCTGAGGGCTCCCAGTGGAAGATAATACGTTCCTGAAGATTTGTTTGCTCCTCAAACGCACTCGGGAATCAACCTATTTCGTAGGAAGCGGGTTTTTCTCCAAAGCCGTCTCAGTGTTCAACGTCTTCTCAATGTTGTCATTTCCGTAGCGGATGTGATGGGAGAAGAAGACTGTAGCCTAAGAAACCATGGAGACTATACCACGTCCCTCGGACTCCACCCGTTCGTGAAGCATTCGAAGAGGAAGAAGCTAAAAGTACCTCCTGGGCCTACCAGGCCATTCATTCCACTCTGAGAATACAGCAGTGAAGACTTTGCGCTCCCCTGCGTCATTCAGCAATTATACCAAGTCGTGCGAAAAGTGTTCTCAGCAAAAGCCATCCACACTATTGGAAGTGTTAGCAATGTTCTCATTTCAGTAGGAGATGAAAGCAGCGGTGTGTCACATAGGACGTACCCTTGTGAGCATCCTGTCCAGGAACCTTGCTGCCATATAGCATCTCTGGCTCGTGTCATAGCGCAGGAGCTACTGAAATGATCTCCCGTCAGCAACGGAGGGAATGCTAGCATAGCACTTTGTGATCCTTGAAGCGGAATGAGCTTCCACAGTAGAGTTTTCTCCTAGGTACTTTTTCCATCAGAAAAGCGTAGCCCCGGGAAGAAGAGAGGCAACCGCCTACTACCTCACTTTGCCCATACAGTGTTTGCAACGTGGAAATGCACGTGCAGCTAGCAGTCCCTGTACTCTATCCGAGTGACTCTCTCACACAGCACAGGAGTGAACGGTTTGAAAACTGCCAAGTTACTCGGGAATGAACATGTTCCTGAGAAGTGGCTTTAAGCATGAACGCAGCACTAGATCAATGTGCTCATAGCAGTGGAATTGGAAATGAGTGCCTTGTACCATATCACATACCCTCTTCAGAACTTATGATCAGCTCTCTTGCTCTGTTATTTTTACCTTGCTGTGTTTCAGTGCAACGATCTACAGAATCACTTTCTCGTCCTCAACGGACTGCGTGAAAGCACAGGACTAAGACACCTATGAAATGCAGGATATTCTATGGCACACTGTCCTCTACCTGTGGCCGTCATCTAGCTTTAGCCCTAGCCCTAAACCTATATGTAACATTAACCCAAACGCTAATGCTAAACCTATCCCTAACGCTAACCCTAACCCTAACCCTAACCCTATCCATAACCCTAACCCTAACCCTAACCCTATCCCTATCCCTACCCTCATGATAAAGCTTATCCTTTCCATAATCGTATGCTAGCCCTAACCCTAACTCTATCTTTAAACAGAAATCTTCTGATATATCACAGCTGTGGGTTGTGTCCTAAACTAAATGCTTCTGAAATCATTTTCAATCCGTAGTGAATGAACAGGAGCATAGCAGTTTCAGACCTCCGCAGGACAATGAGCTGCGAGTGTGGGCTTTTCGCCGCTCTCTTTTGTCCGGGAAAACAGCAGAGGCCGAAGATCTCCTGCAGCTACTGACTACTGTGTCTTGTGGACAAAACTGTTTCTCGAACGTACATATGCCCATGAAGCTCACAGCCCACTGACTCTATGCGATTGAATTTCCTTCTGATAGAATAGCAAGGAATTCATGGAAAGCTTCCAAACAACTAGGGACTCAGGATGTCTCATACAAGTCCCTTATTAGAAAACTTCATCTCCAGCGGGTAACACTAGGTCAATGCACTCATTTCAGTAGAGTGCGAAATGTGTGGGATGCCGCTAGAAGCCACCGATTCGGAACGTCATTTCAATTGGTTTTCTGTATGATCACCTTGACGGGAACTTTGCTAGCTACAGACTTGTGGAATCACGTTGCCCAAAACAAATGAGTGAACGGAAGCACAGGACTATGCCAACTATGACCCAGAGTAAGCTTGGCTACCACTGTTTTCGCCAAATTACGCGTTCTGCGAGCAAAGCGTATGCGGACGTTGGAAGGCCGCTAGGCCATGCTACGCGACTTGGCCTCCAAGTCTCGGAAGACCTAAGGGAATGTCAATGTCAGAGTAGCCTGTGGGGCTCCCAGTGGAAGATAATACATTCCTGAAGATTTGTTTGCTCCTCAAACGCACTCGGGAATCAACCTATTTCGTAGGAAGCGGGTTTTTCTCCAAAGCCGTCTCAGTGTTCAACGTCTTCTCAATGTTGTCATTTCCGTAGCGGATGTGATGGGAGAAGAAGACTGTAGCCTAAGAAACCATGGAGACTATACCACGTCCCTCGGACTCCACCCGTTCGTGAAGCATTCGAAGAGGAAGAAGCTAAAAGTACCTCCTGGGCCTACCAGGCCATTCATTCCACTCTGAGAATACAGCAGTGAAGACTTTGCGCTCCCATGCGTCATTCAGCAATTATACCAAGTCGTGCGAAAAGTGTTCTCAACAAAAGCCATCCACACTATTGGACGTGTTAGCAATGTTCTCATTTCAGTAGGAGATGAAAGCAGCGGTGTGTCACATAGGACGTACCCTTGTGAGCATCCTGTCCAAGAACCTTGCTGCCATATAGCATCTCTGGCTCGTGTCATAGCGCAGGAGCTACTGAAATGATCTCCCGTCAGCAACGGAGGGAATGCTAGCATAGCACTTTGTGATCCTTGAAGCGGAATGAGCTTCCACAGTAGAGTTTTCTCCTAGGTACTTTTTCCATCAGAAAAGCGTAGCCCCGGGAAGAAGAGAGGCAACCGCCTACTACCTCACTTTGCCCATACAGTGTTTGCAACGTGGAAATGCACGTGCAGCTACCAGTCCCCGTACTCTATCCGAGTGACTCTCTCACACAGCACAGGAGTGAACGGTTTGAAAGCTGCCAAGTTACTCGGGAATGAACATGTTCCTGAGAAGTGGCTTTAAGCATGAACGCAGCACTAGATCAATGTGCTCATAGCAGTTGAATTGGAAATGAGTGCCTTGTACCATATCACATACCCTCTTCAGAACTTATGATCAGCTCTCTTGCTCTGTTTTTTTTACCTTGCTGAGTTTCAGTGCAACGATCTACAGAATCACTTTCTCGTCCTCAACGGACTGCGTGAAAGCACAGGACTAAGACACCTATGAAATGCAGGATATTCTATGGCACACTGTCCTCTACCTGTGGCCGTCATCTAGCTTTAGCCCTAGCCCTAAACCTATATGTAACATTAACCCAAACGCTAATGCTAAACCTATCCCTAACGATAACCCTAACCCTAACACTAACCCTAACCCTATCCATAACCCTAACCCTAACCCTATCCCTAACCCTAACCCTAACCCTAACACTAACCCTATCCCTATCCGTAACCCTAACCCTAACCCTATCCCTACCCTCATGATAAAGCTTATCCTTTCCATAATCGTAATGCTAGCCCTAACCCTAACTCTATCTTTAAACAGAAATCTTCTGATATATCACAGCTGTGGGTTGTGTCCTAAACTAAATGCTTCTGAAATCATTTTCAATCCGTAGTGACTGAACAGGAGCATAGCAGTTTCAGACCTCCGCAGGACAATGAGCTGCGAGTGTGGGCTTTTCGCCGCTCTCTTTTGTCCGGGAAAACAGCAGAGGCCGAAGATCTCCTGCAGCTACTGACTACTGTTTCTTGTGGACAAAACTGTTTCTCGAACGTACATATGCCCATGAAGCTCACAGCCCACTCACTCTATGCGATTGAATTTCCTTCTGATAGAATAGCAAGGAATTCATGGAAAGCTTCCAAACAACTAGGGACTCAGGATGTCTCATACAAGTCCCTTATTAGAAAACTTCATCTCCAGCGGGTAACACTAGGTCAATGCACTCGTTTCAGTAGAGTGCGAAATGTGTGGGATGCCGCTAGAAGCCACCGATTCGGAACGTCATTTCAATTGGTTTTCTGTATGATCACCTTGGCGGTAACTTTGCTAGCCACAGACTTGTGGAATCATGTTGCCCAAAACAAATGAGTGAACGGAAGCACAGGACTATGCCAACTATGTCCCAGAGTAAGCTTGGCTACCACTGTTTTCGCCAAATTACGCGTTCTGCGAGCAAAGCGTATGCGGACGTTGGAAGGCCGCTAGGCCATGCTACGCGACTTGGCCTCCAAGTCTCGGAAGACCTAAGGGAATGTCAATGTCAGAGTAGCCTGTGGAGCTCCCAGTGGAAGATAATACATTCCTGAAGATTTGTTTGCTCCTCAAACGCACTCGGGAATCAACCTATTTCGTAGGAAGCGGGTTTTTCTCCAAAGCCATCTCAGTGTTCAACGTCTTCTCAATGTTGTCATTTCCGTAGCGGATGTGATGGGAGAAGAAGACTGTAGCCTAAGAAACCATGGAGACTATACCACGTCCCTCGGACTCCACCCGTTCGTGAAGCATTCGAAGAGGAAGAAGCTAAAAGTACCTCCTGGGCCTACCAGGCCATTCATTCCACTCTGAGAATACAGCAGTGAAGACTTTGCGCTCCCCTGCGTCATTCAGCAATTATACCAAGTCGTGCGAAAAGTGTTCTCAACAAAAGCCATCCACACTATTGGACGTGTTAGCAATGTTCTCATTTCAGTAGGAGATGAAAGCAGCGGTGTGTCACATAGGACGTACCCTTGTGAGCATCCTGTCCAAGAACCTTGCTGCCATATAGCATCTCTGGCTCGTGTCATAGCGCAGGAGCTACTGAAATGATCTCCCGTCAGCAACGGAGGGAATGCTAGCATAGCACTTTGTGATCCTTGAAGCGGAATGAGCTTCCACAGTAGAGTTTTCTCCTAGGTACTTTTTCCATCAGAAAAGCGTAGCCCCGGGAAGAAGAGAGGCAACCGCCTACTACCTCACTTTGCCCATACAGTGTTTGTAACATGGAAATGCACGTGCAGCTAGCAGTCCCCGTACTCTATCCGAGTGACTCTCTCACACAGAACAGGAGTGAACGGTTTGAAAGCTGCCAAGTTACTCGGGAATGAACATGTTCCTGAGAAGTGGCTTTAAGCATGAACGCAGCACTAGATCAATGTGCTCATAGCAGTTGAATTGGAAATGAGTGCCTTGTACCATATCACATACCCTCTTCAGAACTTATGATCAGCTCTCTTGCTCTGTTATTTTTACCTTGCTGTGGTTCAGTGCAACGATCTACAGAATCACTTTCTCGTCCTCAACGGACTGCGTGAAAGCACAGGACTAAGACACCTATGAAATGCAGGATATTCTATGGCACACTGTCCGCTACCTGTGGCCGTCATCTAGCTTTAGCCCTAGCCCTAAACCTATATGTAACATTAACCCAAACGCTAATGCTAAACCTATCCCTAACGATAACCCTAACCCTAACACTAACCCTAACCCTATCCATAACCCTAACCCTAACCCTATCCCTAACCCTGACCCTAACCCTAACCCTAACCCTATCCCTATCCGTAACCCTAACCCTAACCCTATCCCTACCCTCATGATAAAGCTTATCCTTTCCATAATCGTAATGCTAGCCCTAACCCTAACTCTATCTTTAAACAGAAATCTTCTGATATGTCAGACCTGTGGGTTGTGTCCTAAACTAAATGCTTCTGAAATCATTTTCAATCCGTAGTGAATGAACAGGAGCATAGCAGTTTCAGACCTCCGCAGGACAATGAGCTGCGAGTGTGGGCTTTTCCCCGTCTCTTTTGTCCGGGAAAACAGCAGAGGCCGAAGATCTCCTGCAGCTACTGACTACTGTGTCTTGTGGACAAAACTGTTTCTCGAACGTACATATGCCCATGAAGCTCACAGCCCACTGACTCTATGCGATTGAATTTCCTTCTGATAGAATAGCAAGGAATTCATGGAAAGCTTCCAAACAACTAGGGACTCAGGATGTCTCATACAAGTCCCTTATTAGAAAACTTCATCTCCAGCGGGTAACACTAGGTCAATGCACTCGTTTCAGTAGAGTGCGAAATGTGTGGGATGCCGCTAGAAGCCACCGATTCGGAACGTCATTTCAATTGGTTTTCTGTATGATCACCTTGGCGGTAACTTTGCTAGCCACAGACTTGTGGAATCACGTTGCCCAAAACAAATGAGTGAACGGAAGCACAGGACTATGCCAACTATGACGCAGAGTAAGCTTGGCTACCACTGTTTTCGCCAAATTGCGCGTTCTGCGAGCAAAGCGTATGCGGACGTTGGAAGGCCGCTAGGCCATGCTGCGCGACTTGGCCTCCAAGTCTCGGAAGACCTAAGGGAATGTCAATGTCAGAGTAGCCTGAGGGCTCCCAGTGGAAGATAATACGTTCCTGAAGATTTGTTTGCTCCTCAAACGCACTCGGGAATCAACCTATTTCGTAGGAAGCGGGTTTTTCTCCAAAGCCGTCTCAGTGTTCAACGTCTTCTCAATGTTGTCATTTCCGTAGCGGATGTGATGGGAGAAGAAGACTGTAGCCTAAGAAACCATGGAGACTATACCACGTCCCTCGGACTCCACCCGTTCGTGAAGCATTCGAAGAGGAAGAAGCTAAAAGTACCTCCTGGGCCTACCAGGCCATTCATTCCACTCTGAGAATACAGCAGTGAAGACTTTGCGCTCCCCTGCGTCATTCAGCAATTATACCAAGTCGTGCGAAAAGTGTTCTCAGCAAAAGCCATCCACACTATTGGAAGTGTTAGCAATGTTCTCATTTCAGTAGGAGATGAAAGCAGCGGTGTGTCACATAGGACGTACCCTTGTGAGCATCCTGTCCAGGAACCTTGCTGCCATATAGCATCTCTGGCTCGTGTCATAGCGCAGGAGCTACTGAAATGATCTCCCGTCAGCAACGGAGGGAATGCTAGCATAGCACTTTGTGATCCTTGAAGCGGAATGAGCTTCCACAGTAGAGTTTTCTCCTAGGTACTTTTTCCATCAGAAAAGCGTAGCCCCGGGAAGAAGAGAGGCAACCGCCTACTACCTCACTTTGCCCATACAGTGTTTGCAACGTGGAAATGCACGTGCAGCTAGCAGTCCCTGTACTCTATCCGAGTGACTCTCTCACACAACACAGGAGTGAACGGTTTGAAAACTGCCAAGTTACTCGGGAATGAACATGTTCCTGAGAAGTGGCTTTAAGCATGAACGCAGCACTAGATCAATGTGCTCATAGCAGTGGAATTGGAAATGAGTGCCTTGTACCATATCACATACCCTCTTCAGAACTTATGATCAGCTCTCTTGCTCTGTTATTTTTACCTTGCTGTGTTTCAGTGCAACGATCTACAGAATCACTTTCTCGTCCTCAACGGACTGCGTGAAAGCACAGGACTAAGACAGCTATGAAATGCAGGATATTCTATGGCACACTGTCCTCTACCTGTGGCCGTCATCTAGCTTTAGCCCTAGCCCTAAACCTATATGTAACATTAACCCAAACGCTAATGCTAAACCTATCCCTAACGCTAACCCTAACCCTAACCCTATCCCTATCCCTACCCTCATGATAAAGCTTATCCTTTCCATAATCGTAATGCTAGCCCTAACCCTAACTCTATCTTTAAACAGAAATCTTCTGATATATCACAGCTGTGGGTTGTGTCCTAAACTAAATGCTTCTGAAATCATTTTCAATCCGTAGTGAGTGAACAGGAGCATAGCAGTTTCAGACCTCCTCAGGACAATGAGCTGCGAGTGTGGGCTTTACGCCGCTCTCTTTTGTCCGGGAAAACAGCAGAGGCCGAAGATCTCCTGCAGCTACTGACTACTGTGTCTTGTGGACAAAACTGTTTCTCGAACGTACATATGCCCATGAAGCTCACAGCCCACTGACTCTATGCGATTGAATTTCCTTCTGATAGAATAGCAAGGAATTCATGGAAAGCTTCCAAACAACTAGGGACTCAGGATGTCTCATACAAGTCCCTTATTAGAAAACTTCATCTCCAGCGGGTAACACTAGGTCAATGCACTCGTTTCAGTAGAGTGCGAAATGTGTGGGATGCCGCTAGAAGCCACCGATTCGGAACGTCATTTCAATTGGTTTTCTGTATGATCACCTTGGCGGTAACTTTGCTAGCCACAGACTTGTGGAATCACGTTGCCCAAAACAAATGAGTGAACGGAAACACAGGACTATGCCAACTATGACGCAGAGTAAGCTTGGCTACCACTGTTTTCGCCAAATTACGCGTTCTGCGAGCAAAGCGTATGCGGACGTTGGAAGGCCGCTAGGCCATGCTGCGCGACTTGGCCTCCAAGTCTCGGAAGACCTAAGGGAATGTCAATGTCAGAGTAGCCTGTGGAGCTCCCAGTGGAAGATAATACATTCCTGAAGATTTGTTTGCTCCTCAAACGCACTCGGGAATCAACCTATTTCGTAGGAAGCGGGTTTTTCTCCAAAGCCATCTCAGTGTTCAACGTCTTCTCAATGTTGTCATTTCCGTAGCGGATGTGATGGGAGAAGAAGACTGTAGCCTAAGAAACCATGGAGACTATACCACGTCCCTCGGACTCCACCCCTTGGTGAAGCATTCGAAGAGGAAGAAGCTAAAAGTACCTCCTGGGCCTACCAGGCCATTCATTCCACTCTGAGAATACAGCAGTGAAGACTTTGCGCTCCCCTGCGTCATTCAGCAATTATACCAAGTCGTGCGAAAAGTGTTCTCAACAAAAGCCATCCACACTATTGGACGTGTTAGCAATGTTCTCATTTCAGTAGGAGATGAAATCAGTGGTGTGTCACATAGGACGTACCCTTGTGAGCATCCTGTCCAAGAACCTTGCTGCCATATAGCATCTCTGGCTCGTGTCATAGCGCAGGAGCTACTGAAATGATCTCCCGTCAGCAACGGAGGGAATGCTAGCATAGCACTTTGTGATCCTTGAAGCGGAATGAGCTTCCACAGTAGAGTTTTCTCCTAGGTACTTTTTCCATCAGAAAAGCGTAGCCCCGGGAAGAAGAGAGGCAACCGCCTACTACCTCACTTTGCCCATACAGTGTTTGCAACGTGGAAATGCACGTGCAGCTAGCAGTCCCCGTACTCTATCCGAGTGACTCTCTCACACAGCACAGCAGTGAACGGTTTGAAAGCTGCCAAGTTACTCGGGAATGAACATGTTCCTGAGAAGTGGCTTTAAGCATGAATGCAGCACTAGATCAATGTGCTCATAGCAGTTGAATTGGAAATGAGTGCCTTGTACCATATCACATACCCTCTTCAGAACTTATGATCAGCTCTCTTGCTCTGTTATTTTTACCTTGCTGTGTTTCAGTGCAACGATCTACAGAATCACTTTCTCGTCCTCAACGGACTGCGTGAAAGCACAGGACTAAGACAGCTATGAAATGCAGGATATTCTATGGCACACTGTCCGCTACCTGTGGCCGTCATCTAGCTTTAGCCCTAGCCCTAAACCTATATGTAACATTAACCCAAACGCTAATGCTAAACCTATCCCTAACGCTAACCCTAACCCTAACCCTAACCCTATCCATAACCCTAACCCTAACCCTAACCCTATCCCTACCCCTACCCTCATGATAAAGCTTATCCTTTCCATAATCGTAATGCTAGCCCTAACCCTAACTCTATCTTTAAACAGAAATCTTCTGATATGTCAGAGCTGTGGGTTGTGTCCTAAACTGAATCCTTCTGAAATCATTTTCAATCCGTAGTGAATGAACAGGAGCATAGCAGTTTCAGACCTCCGCAGGACAATGAGCTGCGAGTGTGGGCTTTTCCCCGTCTCTTTTGTCCGGGAAAACAGCAGAGGCCGAAGATCTCCTGCAGCTACTGACTACTGTGTCTTGTGGACAAAACTGTTTCTCGAACGTACATATGCCCATGAAGCTCACAGCCCACTGACTCTATGCGATTGAATTTCCTTCTGATAGAATAGCAAGGAATTCATGGAAAGCTTCCAAACAACTAGGGACTCAGGATGTCTCATACAAGTCCCTTATTAGAAAACTTCATCTCCAGCGGGTAACACTAGGTCAATGCACTCGTTTCAGTAGAGTGCGAAATGTGTGGGATGCCGCTAGAAGCCACCGATTCGGAACGTCATTTCAATTGGTTTTCTGTATGATCACCTTGGCGGTAACTTTGCTAGCCACAGACTTGTGGAATCACGTCGCCCAAAACAAATGAGTGAACGGAAGCACAGGACTATGCCAACTATGACGCAGAGTAAGCTTGGCTACCACTGTTTTCGCCAAATTACGCGTTCTGCGAGCAAAGCGTATGCGGACGTTGGAAGGCCGCTAGGCCATGCTACGCGACTTGGCCTCCAAGTCTCGGAAGACCTAAGGGAATGTCAATGTCAGAGTAGCCTGTGGGGCTCCCAGTGGAAGATAATACGTTCCTGAAGATTTGTTTGCTCCTCAAACGCACTCGGGAATCAACCTATTTCGTAGGAAGCGGGTTTTCCTCCAAAGCCGAATCAGTGTTCAACGTCTTCTCAATGTTGTCATTTCCGTAGCGGATGTGATGGGAGAAGAAGACTGTAGCCTAAGAAACCATGGAGACTATACCACGTCCCTCGGACTCCACCCGTTCGTGAAGCATTCGAAGAGGAAGAAGCTAAAAGTACCTCCTGGGCCTACCAGGCCATTCATTCCACTCTGAGAATACAGCAGTGAAGACTTTGCGCTCCCCTGCGTCATTCAGCAATTACACCAAGTCGTGCGAAAAGTGTTCTCAACAAAAGCCATCCACACTATTGGACGTGTTATCAATGTTCTCATTTCAGTAGGAGATGAAAGCAGCGGTGTGTCATATAGGACGTACCCTTGTGAGCATCCTGTCCAAGAACCTTGCTGCCATATAGCATCTCTGGCTCGTGTCATAGCGCAGGAGCTACTGAAATGATCTCCCGTCAGCAACGGAGGGAATGCTAGCATAGCACTTTGTGATCCTTGAAGCGGAATGAGCTTCCACAGTAGAGTTTTCTCCTAGGTACTTTTTCCATCAGAAAAGCGTAGCCCCGGGAAGAAGAGAGGCAACCGCCTACTACCTCACTTTGCCCATACAGTGTTTGCAACGTGGAAATGCACGTGCAGCTAGCAGTCCCCGTACTCTATCCGAGTGACTCTCTCACACAGCACAGGAGTGAACGGTTTGAAAGCTGCCAAGTTACTCGGGAATGAACATGTTCCTGAGAAGTGGCTTTAAGCATGAACGCAGCACTAGATCAATGTGCTCATAGCAGTGGAATTGGAAATGAGTGCCTTGTACCATATCACATACCCTCTTCAGAACTTATGATCAGCTCTCTTGCTCTGTTATTTTTACCTTGCTGTGTTTCAGTGCAACGATCTACAGAATCACTTTCTCGTCCTCAACGGACTGCGTGAAAGCACAGGACTAAGACACCTATGAAATGCAGGATATTCTATGGCACACTGTCCTCTACCTGTGGCCGTCATCTAGCTTTAGCCCTAGCCCTAAACCTATATGTAACATTAACCCAAACGCTAATGCTAAACCTATCCCTAACGCTAACCCTAACCCTAACCCTAACCCTATCCATAACCCTAACCCTAACCCTAACCCTATCCCTATCCCTACCCTCATGATAAAGCTTATCCTTTCCATAATCGTAATGCTAGCCCTAACCCTAACTCTATCTTTAAACAGAAATCTTCTGATATATCACAGCTGTGGGTTGTGTCCTAAACTAAATGCTTCTGAAATCATTTTCAATCCGTAGTGACTGAACAGGAGCATAGCAGTTTCAGACCTCCGCAGGACAATGAGCTGCGAGTGTGGGCTTTTCGCCGCTCTCTTTTGTCCGGGAAAACAGCAGAGGCCGAAGATCTCCTGCAGCTACTGACTACTGTTTCTTGTGGACAAAACTGTTTCTCGAACGTACATATGCCCATGAAGCTCACAGCCCACTGACTCTATGCGATTGAATTTCCTTCTGATAGAATAGCAAGGAATTCATGGAAAGCTTCCAAACAACTAGGGACTCAGGATGTCTCATACAAGTCCCTTATTAGAAAACTTCATCTCCAGCGGGTAACACTAGGTCAATGCACTCGTTTCAGTAGAGTGCGAAATGTGTGGGATGCCGCTAGAAGCCACCGATTCGGAACGTCATTTCAATTGGTTTTCTGTATGATCACCTTGGCGGTAACTTTGCTAGCCACAGACTTGTGGAATCATGTTGCCCAAAACAAATGAGTGAACGGAAGCACAGGACTATGCCAACTATGACCCAGAGTAAGCTTGGCTACCACTGTTTTCGCCACATTACGCGTTCTGCGAGCAAAGCGTATGCGGACGTTGGAAGGCCGCTAGGCCATGCTACGCGACTTGGCCTCCAAGTCTCGGAAGACCTAAGGGAATGTCAATGTCAGAGTAGCCTGTGGAGCTCCCAGTGGAAGATAATACATTCCTGAAGATTTGTTTGCTCCTCAAACGCACTCGGGAATCAACCTATTTCGTAGGAAGCGGGTTTTTCTCCAAAGCCATCTCAGTGTTCAACGTCTTCTCAATGTTGTCATTTCCGTAGCGGATGTGATGGGAGAAGAAGACTGTAGCCTAAGAAACCATGGAGACTATACCACGTCCCTCGGACTCCACCCGTTCGTGAAGCATTCGAAGAGGAAGAAGCTAAAAGTACCTCCTGGGCCTACCAGGCCATTCATTCCACTCTGAGAATACAGCAGTGAAGACTTTGCGCTCCCCTGCGTCATTCAGCAATTATACCAAGTCGTGCGAAAAGTGTTCTCAACAAAAGCCATCCACACTATTGGACGTGTTAGCAATGTTCTCATTTCAGTAGGAGATGAAAGCAGCGGTGTGTCACATAGGACGTACCCTTGTGAGCATCCTGTCCAAGAACCTTGCTGCCATATAGCATCTCTGGCTCGTGTCATAGCGCAGGAGCTACTGAAATGATCTCCCGTCAGCAACGGAGGGAATGCTAGCATAGCACTTTGTGATCCTTGAAGCGGAATGAGCTTCCACAGTAGAGTTTTCTCCTAGGTACTTTTTCCATCAGAAAAGCGTAGCCCCGGGAAGAAGAGAGGCAACCGCCTACTACCTCACTTTGCCCATACAGTGTTTGTAACATGGAAATGCACGTGCAGCTAGCAGTCCCCGTACTCTATCCGAGTGACTCTCTCACACAGAACAGGAGTGAACGGTTTGAAAGCTGCCAAGTTACTCGGGAATGAACATGTTCCTGAGAAGTGGCTTTAAGCATGAACGCAGCACTAGATCAATGTGCTCATAGCAGTTGAATTGGAAATGAGTGCCTTGTACCATATCACATACCCTCTTCAGAACTTATGATCAGCTCTCTTGCTCTGTTATTTTTACCTTGCTGTGGTTCAGTGCAACGATCTACAGAATCACTTTCTCGTCCTCAACGGACTGCGTGAAAGCACAGGACTAAGACACCTATGAAATGCAGGATATTCTATGGCACACTGTCCGCTACCTGTGGCCGTCATCTAGCTTTAGCCCTAGCCCTAAACCTATATGTAACATTAACCCAAACGCTAATGCTAAACCTATCCCTAACGATAACCCTAACCCTAACACTAACCCTAACCCTATCCATAACCCTAACCCTAACCCTATCCCTAACCCTAACCCTAACCCTAACCCTAACCCTATCCCTATCCGTAACCCTAACCCTAACCCTATCCCTACCCTCATGATAAAGCTTATCCTTTCCATAATCGTAATGCTAGCCCTAACCCTAACTCTATCTTTAAACAGAAATCTTCTGATATGTCAGACCTGTGGGTTGTGTCCTAAACTAAATGCTTCTGAAATCATTTTCAATCCGTAGTGAATGAACAGGAGCATAGCAGTTTCAGACCTCCGCAGGACAATGAGCTGCGAGTGTGGGCTTTTCGCCGCTCTCTTTTGTCCGGGAAAACAGCAGAGGCCGAAGATCTCCTGCAGCTACTGACTACTGTGTCTTGTGGACAAAACTGTTTCTCGAACGTACATATGCCCATGAAGCTCACAGCCCACTGACTCTATGCGATTGAATTTCCTTCTGATAGAATAGCAAGGAATTCATGGAAAGCTTCCAAACAACTAGGGACTCAGGATGTCTCATACAAGTCCCTTATTAGAAAACTTCATCTCCAGCGGGTAACACTAGGTCAATGCACTCGTTTCAGTAGAGTGCGAAATGTGTGGGATGCCGCTAGAAGCCACCGATTCGGAACGTCATTTCAATTGGTTTTCTGTATGATCACCTTGGCGGTAACTTTGCTAGCCACAGACTTGTGGAATCACGTTGCCCAAAACAAATGAGTGAACGGAAGCACAGGACTATGCCAACTATGACGCAGAGTCAGCTTGGCTACCACTGTTTTCGCCAAATTACGCGTTCTGCGAGCAAAGCGTATGCGGACGTTGGAAGGCCGCTAGGCCATGCTGCGCGACTTGGCCTCCAAGTCTCGGAAGACCTAAGGGAATGTCAATGTCAGAGTAGCCTGTGGGGCTCCCAGTGGAAGATAATACGTTCCTGAAGATTTGTTTGCTCCTCAAACGCACTCGGGAATCAACCTATTTCGTAGGAAGCGGGTTTTTCTCCAAAGCCGTCTCAGTGTTCAACGTCTTCTCAATGTTGTCATTTCCGTAGCGGATGTGATGGGAGAAGAAGACTGTAGCCTAAGAAACCATGGAGACTATACCACGTCCCTCGGACTCCACCCGTTCGTGAAGCATTCGAAGAGGAAGAAGCTAAAAGTACCTCCTGGGCCTACCAGGCCATTCATTCCACTCTGAGAATACAGCAGTGAAGACTTTGCGCTCCCCTGCGTCATTCAGCAATTATACCAAGTCGTGCGAAAAGTGTTCTCAGCAAAAGCCATCCACACTATTGGAAGTGTTAGCAATGTTCTCATTTCAGTAGGAGATGAAAGCAGCGGTGTGTCACATAGGACGTACCCTTGTGAGCATCCTGTCCAGGAACCTTGCTGCCATATAGCATCTCTGGCTCGTGTCATAGCGCAGGAGCTACTGAAATGATCTCCCGTCAGCAACGGAGGGAATGCTAGCATAGCACTTTGTGATCCTTGAAGCGGAATGAGCTTCCACAGTAGAGTTTTCTCCTAGGTACTTTTTCCATCAGAAAAGCGTAGCCCCGGGAAGAAGAGAGGCAACCGCCTACTACCTCACTTTGCCCATACAGTGTTTGCAACGTGGAAATGCACGTGCAGCTAGCAGTCCCCGTACTCTATCCGAGTGACTCTCTCACACAGCACAGGAGTGAACGGTTTGAAAGCTGCCAAGTTACTCGGGAATGAACATGTTCCTGAGAAGTGGCTTTAAGCATGAACGCAGCACTAGATCAATGTGCTCATAGCAGTGGAATTGGAAATGAGTGCCTTGTACCATATCACATACCCTCTTCAGAACTTATGATCAGCTCTCTTGCTCTGTTATTTTTACCTTGCTGTGTTTCAGTGCAACGATCTACAGAATCACTTTCTCGTCCTCAACGGACTGCGTGAAAGCACAGGACTAAGACAGCTATGAAATGCAGGATATTCTATGGCACACTGTCCTCTACCTGTGGCCGTCATCTAGCTTTAGCCCTAGCCCTAAACCTATATGTAACATTAACCCAAACGCTAATGCTAAACCTATCCCTAACGCTAACCCTAACCCTAACCCTAACCCTATCCATAACCCTAACCCTAACCCTAACCCTATCCCTATCCCTACCCTCATGATAAAGCTTATCCTTTCCATAATCGTAATGCTAGCCCTAACCCTAACTCTATCTTTAAACAGAAATCTTCTGATATATCACAGCTGTGGGTTGTGTCCTAAACTAAATGCTTCTGAAATCATTTTCAATCCGTAGTGAATGAACAGGAGCATAGCAGTTTCAGACCTCCGCAGGACAATGAGCTGCGAGTGTGGGCTTTTCGCCGCTCTCTTTTGTCCGGGAAAACAGCAGAGGCCGAAGATCTCCTGCAGCTACTGACTACTGTTTCTTGTGGAAAAAACTGTTTCTCGAACGTACATATGCCCATGAAGCTCACAGCCCACTGACTCTATGCGATTGAATTTCCTTCTGATAGAATAGCAAGGAATTCATGGAAAGCTTCCAAACAACTAGGGACTCAGGATGTCTCATACAAGTCCCTTATTAGAAAACTTCATCTCCAGCGGGTAACACTAGGTCAATGCACTCGTTTCAGTAGAGTGCGAAATGTGTGGGATGCCGCTAGAAGCCACCGATTCGGAACGTCATTTCAATTGGTTTTCTGTATGATCACCTTGGCGGTAACTTTGCTAGCCACAGACTTGTGGAATCATGTTGCCCAAAACAAATGAGTGAACGGAAGCACAGGACTATGCCAACTATGACCCAGAGTAAGCTTGGCTACCACTGTTTTCGCCACATTACGCGTTCTGCGAGCAAAGCGTATGCGGACGTTGGAAGGCCGCTAGGCCATGCTACGCGACTTGGCCTCCAAGTCTCGGAAGACCTAAGGGAATGTCAATGTCAGAGTAGCCTGTGGAGCTCCCAGTGGAAGATAATACATTCCTGAAGATTTGTTTGCTCCTCAAACGCACTCGGGAATCAACCTATTTCGTAGGAAGCGGGTTTTTCTCCAAAGCCATCTCAGTGTTCAACGTCTTCTCAATGTTGTCATTTCCGTAGCGGATGTGATGGGAGAAGAAGACTGTAGCCTAAGAAACCATGGAGACTATACCACGTCCCTCGGACTCCACCCGTTCGTGAAGCATTCGAAGAGGAAGAAGCTAAAAGTACCTCCTGGGCCTACCAGGCCATTCATTCCACTCTGAGAATACAGCAGTGAAGACTTTGCGCTCCCCTGCGTCATTCAGCAATTATACCAAGTCGTGCGAAAAGTGTTCTCAACAAAAGCCATCCACACTATTGGACGTGTTAGCAATGTTCTCATTTCAGTAGGAGATGAAAGCAGCGGTGTGTCACATAGGACGTACCCTTGTGAGCATCCTGTCCAAGAACCTTGCTGCCATATAGCATCTCTGGCTCGTGTCATAGCGCAGGAGCTACTGAAATGATCTCCCGTCAGCAACGGAGGGAATGCTAGCATAGCACTTTGTGATCCTTGAAGCGGAATGAGCTTCCACAGTAGAGTTTTCTCCTAGGTACTTTTTCCATCAGAAAAGCGTAGCCCCGGGAAGAAGAGAGGCAACCGCCTACTACCTCACTTTGCCCATACAGTGTTTGTAACATGGAAATGCACGTGCAGCTAGCAGTCCCCGTACTCTATCCGAGTGACTCTCTCACACAGAACAGGAGTGAACGGTTTGAAAGCTGCCAAGTTACTCGGGAATGAACATGTTCCTGAGAAGTGGCTTTAAGCATGAACGCAGCACTAGATCAATGTGCTCATAGCAGTTGAATTGGAAATGAGTGCCTTGTACCATATCACATACCCTCTTCAGAACTTATGATCAGCTCTCTTGCTCTGTTATTTTTACCTTGCTGTGGTTCAGTGCAACGATCTACAGAATCACTTTCTCGTCCTCAACGGACTGCGTGAAAGCACAGGACTAAGACACCTATGAAATGCAGGATATTCTATGGCACACTGTCCGCTACCTGTGGCCGTCATCTAGCTTTAGCCCTAGCCCTAAACCTATATGTAACATTAACCCAAACGCTAATGCTAAACCTATCCCTAACGATAACCCTAACCCTAACACTAACCCTAACCCTATCCATAACCCTAACCCTAACCCTATCCCTAACCCTAACCCTAACCCTAACCCTAACCCTATCCCTATCCGTAACCCTAACCCTAACCCTATCCCTACCCTCATGATAAAGCTTATCCTTTCCATAATCGTAATGCTAGCCCTAACCCTAACTCTATCTTTAAACAGAAATCTTCTGATATGTCAGACCTGTGGGTTGTGTCCTAAACTAAATGCTTCTGAAATCATTTTCAATCCGTAGTGAATGAACAGGAGCATAGCAGTTTCAGACCTCCGCAGGACAATGAGCTGCGAGTGTGGGCTTTTCGCCGCTCTCTTTTGTCCGGGAAAACAGCAGAGGCCGAAGATCTCCTGCAGCTACTGACTACTGTGTCTTGTGGACAAAACTGTTTCTCGAACGTACATATG
This sequence comes from Desmodus rotundus, assembly GCF_022682495.2. Classification (NCBI taxonomy): domain Eukaryota; kingdom Metazoa; phylum Chordata; class Mammalia; order Chiroptera; family Phyllostomidae; genus Desmodus; species Desmodus rotundus. Next base: position 58,411,000 of record NC_071392.1, on the reverse strand, counting down.
CCCATGAAGCTCACAGCCCACTGACTCTATGCGATTGAATTTCCTTCTGATAGAATAGCAAGGAATTCATGGAAAGCTTCCAAACAACTAGGGACTCAGGATGTCTCATACAAGTCCCTTATTAGAAAACTTCATCTCCAGCGGGTAACACTAGGTCAATGCACTCGTTTCAGTAGAGTGCGAAATGTGTGGGATGCCGCTAGAAGCCACCGATTCGGAACGTCATTTCAATTGGTTTTCTGTATGATCACCTTGGCGGTAACTTTGCTAGCCACAGACTTGTGGAATCACGTTGCCCAAAACAAATGAGTGAACGGAAGCACAGGACTATGCCAACTATGACGCAGAGTCAGCTTGGCTACCACTGTTTTCGCCAAATTACGCGTTCTGCGAGCAAAGCGTATGCGGACGTTGGAAGGCCGCTAGGCCATGCTGCGCGACTTGGCCTCCAAGTCTCGGAAGACCTAAGGGAATGTCAATGTCAGAGTAGCCTGTGGGGCTCCCAGTGGAAGATAATACGTTCCTGAAGATTTGTTTGCTCCTCAAACGCACTCGGGAATCAACCTATTTCGTAGGAAGCGGGTTTTTCTCCAAAGCCGTCTCAGTGTTCAACGTCTTCTCAATGTTGTCATTTCCGTAGCGGATGTGATGGGAGAAGAAGACTGTAGCCTAAGAAACCATGGAGACTATACCACGTCCCTCGGACTCCACCCGTTCGTGAAGCATTCGAAGAGGAAGAAGCTAAAAGTACCTCCTGGGCCTACCAGGCCATTCATTCCACTCTGAGAATACAGCAGTGAAGACTTTGCGCTCCCCTGCGTCATTCAGCAATTATACCAAGTCGTGCGAAAAGTGTTCTCAGCAAAAGCCATCCACACTATTGGAAGTGTTAGCAATGTTCTCATTTCAGTAGGAGATGAAAGCAGCGGTGTGTCACATAGGACGTACCCTTGTGAGCATCCTGTCCAGGAACCTTGCTGCCATATAGCATCTCTGGCTCGTGTCATAGCGCAGGAGCTACTGAAATGATCTCCCGTCAGCAACGGAGGGAATGCTAGCATAGCACTTTGTGATCCTTGAAGCGGAATGAGCTTCCACAGTAGAGTTTTCTCCTAGGTACTTTTTCCATCAGAAAAGCGTAGCCCCGGGAAGAAGAGAGGCAACCGCCTACTACCTCACTTTGCCCATACAGTGTTTGCAACGTGGAAATGCACGTGCAGCTAGCAGTCCCCGTACTCTATCCGAGTGACTCTCTCACACAGCACAGGAGTGAACGGTTTGAAAGCTGCCAAGTTACTCGGGAATGAACATGTTCCTGAGAAGTGGCTTTAAGCATGAACGCAGCACTAGATCAATGTGCTCATAGCAGTGGAATTGGAAATGAGTGCCTTGTACCATATCACATACCCTCTTCAGAACTTATGATCAGCTCTCTTGCTCTGTTATTTTTACCTTGCTGTGTTTCAGTGCAACGATCTACAGAATCACTTTCTCGTCCTCAACGGACTGCGTGAAAGCACAGGACTAAGACACCTATGAAATGCAGGATATTCTATGGCACACTGTCCTCTACCTGTGGCCGTCATCTAGCTTTAGCCCTAGCCCTAAACCTATATGTAACATTAACCCAAACGCTAATGCTAAACCTATCCCTAACGCTAACCCTAACCCTAACCCTAACCCTATCCATAACCCTAACCCTAACCCTAACCCTATCCCTATCCCTACCCTCATGATAAAGCTTATCCTTTCCATAATCGTAATGCTAGCCCTAACCCTAACTCTATCTTTAAACAGAAATCTTCTGATATATCACAGCTGTGGGTTGTGTCCTAAACTAAATGCTTCTGAAATCATTTTCAATCCGTAGTGAATGAACAGGAGCATAGCAGTTTCAGACCTCCGCAGGACAATGAGCTGCGAGTGTGGGCTTTTCGCCGCTCTCTTTTGTCCGGGAAAACAGCAGAGGCCGAAGATCTCCTGCAGATACTGACTACTGTGTCTTGTGGACAAAACTGTTTCTCGAACGTACATATGCCCATGAAGCTCACAGCCCACTGACTCTATGCGATTGAATTTCCTTCTGATAGAATAGCAAGGAATTCATGGAAAGCTTCCAAACAACTAGGGACTCAGGATGTCTCATACAAGTCCCTTATTAGAAAACTTCATCTCCAGCGGGTAACACTAGGTCAATGCACTCGTTTCAGTAGAGTGCGAAATGTGTGGGATGCCGCTAGAAGCCACCGATTCGGAACGTCATTTCAATTGGTTTTCTGTATGATCACCTTGACGGGAACTTTGCTAGCCACAGACTTGTGGAATCACGTTGCCCAAAACAAATGAGTGAACGGAAGCACAGGACTATGCCAACTATGACCCAGAGTAAGCTTGGCTACCACTGTTTTCGCCAAATTACGCGTTCTGCGAGCAAAGCGTATGCGGACGTTGGAAGGCCGCTAGGCCATGCTACGCGACTTGGCCTCCAAGTCTCGGAAGACCTAAGGGAATGTCAATGTCAGAGTAGCCTGTGGGGCTCCCAGTGGAAGATAATACATTCCTGAAGATTTGTTTGCTCCTCAAACGCACTCGGGAATCAACCTATTTCGTAGGAAGCGGGTTTTTCTCCAAAGCCGAATCAGTGTTCAACGTCTTCTCAATGTTGTCATTTCCGTAGCGGATGTGATGGGAGAAGAAGACTGTAGCCTAAGAAACCATGGAGACTATACCACGTCCCTCGGACTCCACCCGTTCGTGAAGCATTCGAAGAGGAAGAAGCTAAAAGTACCTCCTGGGCCTACCAGGCCATTCATTCCACTCTGAGAATACAGCAGTGAAGACTTTGCGCTCCCCTGCGTCATTCAGCAATTATACCAAGTCGTGCGAAAAGTGTTCTCAACAAAAGCCATCCACACTATTGGACGTGTTAGCAATGTTCTCATTTCAGTAGGAGATGAAAGCAGCGGTGTGTCACATAGGACGTACCCTTGTGAGCATCCTGTCCAAGAACCTTGCTGCCATATAGCATCTCTGGCTCGTGTCATAGCGCAGGAGCTACTGAAATGATCTCCCGTCAGCAACGGAGGGAATGCTAGCATAGCACTTTGTGATCCTTGAAGCGGAATGAGCTTCCACAGTAGAGTTTTCTCCTAGGTACTTTTTCCATCAGAAAAGCGTAGCCCCGGGAAGAAGAGAGGCAACCGCCTACTACCTCACTTTGCCCATACAGTGTTTGCAACGTGGAAATGCACGTGCAGCTAGCAGTCCCCGTACTCTATCCGAGTGACTCTCTCACACAGCACAGGAGTGAACGGTTTGAAAGCTGCCAAGTTACTCGGGAATGAACATGTTCCTGAGAAGTGGCTTTAAGCATGAACGCAGCACTAGATCAATGTGCTCATAGCAGTGGAATTGGAAATGAGTGCCTTGTACCATATCACATACCCTCTTCAGAACTTATGATCAGCTCTCTTGCTCTGTTATTTTTACCTTGCTGTGTTTCAGTGCAACGATCTACAGAATCACTTTCTCGTCCTCAACGGACTGCGTGAAAGCACAGGACTAAGACACCTATGAAATGCAGGATATTCTATGGCACACTGTCCTCTACCTGTGGCCGTCATCTAGCTTTAGCCCTAGCCCTAAACCTATATGTAACATTAACCCAAACGCTAATGCTAAACCTATCCCTAACGCTAACCCTAACCCTAACCCTAACCCTATCCCTACCCTCATGATAAAGCTTATCCTTTCCATAATCGTAATGCTAGCCCTAACCCTAACTCTATCTTTAAACAGAAATCTTCTGATATATCACAGCTGTGGGTTGTGTCCTAAACTAAATGCTTCTGAAATCATTTTCAATCCGTAGTGAGTGAACAGGAGCATAGCAGTTTCAGACCTCCGCAGGACAATGAGCTGCGAGTGTGGGCTTTACGCCGCTCTCTTTTGTCCGGGAAAACAGCAGAGGCCGAAGATCTCCTGCAGCTACTGACTACTGTGTCTTGTGGACAAAACTGTTTCTCGAACGTACATATGCCCATGAAGCTCACAGCCCACTGACTCTATGCGATTGAATTTCCTTCTGATAGAATAGCAAGGAATTCATGGAAAGCTTCCAAACAACTAGGGACTCAGGATGTCTCATACAAGTCCCTTATTAGAAAACTTCATCTCCAGCGGGTAACACTAGGTCAATGCACTCGTTTCAGTAGAGTGCGAAATGTGTGGGATGCCGCTAGAAGCCACCGATTCGGAACGTCATTTCAATTGGTTTTCTGTATGATCACCTTGGCGGTAACTTTGCTAGCCACAGACTTGTGGAATCACGTTGCCCAAAACAAATGAGTGAACGGAAGCACAGGACTATGCCAACTATGACGCAGAGTAAGCTTGGCTACCACTGTTTTCGCCAAATTACGCGTTCTGCGAGCAAAGCGTATGCGGACGTTGGAAGGCCGCTAGGCCATGCTGCGCGACTTGGCCTCCAAGTCTCGGAAGACCTAAGGGAATGTCAATGTCAGAGTAGCCTGTGGAGCTCCCAGTGGAAGATAATACATTCCTGAAGATTTGTTTGCTCCTCAAACGCACTCGGGAATCAACCTATTTCGTAGGAAGCGGGTTTTTCTCCAAAGCCATCTCAGTGTTCAACGTCTTCTCAATGTTGTCATTTCCGTAGCGGATGTGATGGGAGAAGAAGACTGTAGCCTAAGAAACCATGGAGACTATACCACGTCCCTCGGACTCCACCCCTTCGTGAAGCATTCGAAGAGGAAGAAGCTAAAAGTACCTCCTGGGCCTACCAGGCCATTCATTCCACTCTGAGAATACAGCAGTGAAGACTTTGCGCTCCCCTGCGTCATTCAGCAATTATACCAAGTCGTGCGAAAAGTGTTCTCAACAAAAGCCATCCACACTATTGGACGTGTTAGCAATGTTCTCATTTCAGTAGGAGATGAAAGCAGCGGTGTGTCACATAGGACGTACCCTTGTGAGCATCCTGTCCAAGAACCTTGCTGCCATATAGCATCTCTGGCTCGTGTCATAGCGCAGGAGCTACTGAAATGATCTCCCGTCAGCAACGGAGGGAATGCTAGCATAGCACTTTGTGATCCTTGAAGCGGAATGAGCTTCCACAGTAGAGTTTTCTCCTAGGTACTTTTTCCATCAGAAAAGCGTAGCCCCGGGAAGAAGAGAGGCAACCGCCTACTACCTCACTTTGCCCATACAGTGTTTGCAACGTGGAAATGCACGTGCAGCTAGCAGTCCCCGTACTCTATCCGAGTGACTCTCTCACACAGCACAGCAGTGAACGGTTTGAAAGCTGCCAAGTTACTCGGGAATGAACATGTTCCTGAGAAGTGGCTTTAAGCATGAACGCAGCACTAGATCAATGTGCTCATAGCAGTTGAATTGGAAATGAGTGCCTTGTACCATATCACATACCCTCTTCAGAACTTATGATCAGCTCTCTTGCTCTGTTATTTTTACCTTGTTGTGTTTCAGTGCAACGATCTACAGAATCACTTTCTCGTCCTCAACGGACTGCGTGAAAGCACAGGACTAAGACACCTATGAAATGCAGGATATTCTATGGCACACTGTCCGCTACCTGTGGCCGTCATCTAGCTTTAGCCCTAGCCCTAAACCTATATGTAACATTAACCCAAACGCTAATGCTAAACCTATCCCTAACGCTAACCCTAACCCTAACCCTAACCCTATCCATAACCCTAACCCTAACCCTAACCCTATCCCTACCCCTACCCTCATGATAAAGCTTATCCTTTCCATAATCGTAATGCTAGCCCTAACCCTAACTCTATCTTTAAACAGAAATCTTCTGATATGTCAGAGCTGTGGGTTGTGTCCTAAACTGAATCCTTCTGAAATCATTTTCAATCCGTAGTGAATGAACAGGAGCATAGCAGTTTCAGACCTCCGCAGGACAATGAGCTGCGAGTGTGGGCTTTTCCCCGTCTCTTTTGTCCGGGAAAACAGCAGAGGCCGAAGATCTCCTGCAGCTACTGACTACTGTGTCTTGTGGACAAAACTGTTTCTCGAACGTACATATGCCCATGAAGCTCACAGCCCACTGACTCTATGCGATTGAATTTCCTTCTGATAGAATAGCAAGGAATTCATGGAAAGCTTCCAAACAACTAGGGACTCAGGATGTCTCATACAAGTCCCTTATTAGAAAACTTCATCTCCAGCGGGTAACACTAGGTCAATGCACTCGTTTCAGTAGAGTGCGAAATGTGTGGGATGCCGCTAGAAGCCACCGATTCGGAACGTCATTTCAATTGGTTTTCTGTATGATCACCTTGACGGGAACTTTGCTAGCCACAGACTTGTGGAATCACGTTGCCCAAAACAAATGAGTGAACGGAAGCACAGGACTATGCCAACTATGACCCAGAGTAAGCTTGGCTACCACTGTTTTCGCCAAATTACGCGTTCTGCGAGCAAAGCGTATGCGGACGTTGGAAGGCCGCTAGGCCATGCTACGCGACTTGGCCTCCAAGTCTCGGAAGACCTAAGGGAATGTCAATGTCAGAGTAGCCTGTGGGGCTCCCAGTGGAAGATAATACATTCCTGAAGATTTGTTTGCTCCTCAAACGCACTCGGGAATCAACCTATTTCGTAGGAAGCGGGTTTTTCTCCAAAGCCGAATCAGTGTTCAACGTCTTCTCAATGTTGTCATTTCCGTAGCGGATGTGATGGGAGAAGAAGACTGTAGCCTAAGAAACCATGGAGACTATACCACGTCCCTCGGACTCCACCCGTTCGTGAAGCATTCGAAGAGGAAGAAGCTAAAAATACCTCCTGGGCCTACCAGGCCATTCATTCCACTCTGAGAATACAGCAGTGAAGACTTTGCGCTCCCCTGCGTCATTCAGCAATTATACCAAGTCGTGCGAAAAGTGTTCTCAACAAAAGCCATCCACACTATTGGACGTGTTAGCAGGGTTCTCATTTCAGTAGGAGATGAAAGCAGCGGTGTGTCACATAGGACGTACCCTTGTGAGCATCCTGTCCAAGAACCTTGCTGCCATATAGCATCTCTGGCTCGTGTCATAGCGCAGGAGCTACTGAAATGATCTCCCGTCAGCAACGGAGGGAATGCTAGCATAGCACTTTGTGATCCTTGAAGCGGAATGAGCTTCCACAGTAGAGTTTTCTCCTAGGTACTTTTTCCATCAGAAAAGCGTAGCCCCGGGAAGAAGAGAGGCAACCGCCTACTACCTCACTTTGCCCATACAGTGTTTGCAACGTGGAAATGCACGTGCAGCTAGCAGTCCCTGTACTCTATCCGAGTGACTCTCTCACACAGCACAGGAGTGAACGGTTTGAAGGCTGCCAAGTTACTCGGGAATGAACATGTTCCTGAGAAGTGGCTTTAAGCATGAACGCAGCACTAGATCAATGTGCTCATAGTAGTTGAATTGGAAATGAGTGCCTTGTACCATATCACATACCCTCTTCAGAACTTATGATCAGCTCTCTTGCTCTGTTATTTTTACCTTGCTGTGTTTCAGTGCAACGATAAACAGAATCACTTTCTCGTCCTCAACGGACTGCGTGAAAGCACAGGACTAAGACACCTATGAAATGCAGGATATTCTATGGCACACTGTCCGCTACCTGTGGCCGTCATCTAGCTTTAGCCCTAGCCCTAAACCTATATGTAACATTAACCCAAACGCTAATGCTAAACCTATCCCTAACGATAACCCTAACCCTAACACTAACCCTAACCCTATCCATAACCCTAACCCTAACCCTATCCCTAACCCTAACCCTAACCCTAACCCTATCCCTATCCGTAACCCTAACCCTAACCCTATCCCTACCCTCATGATAAAGCTTATCCTTTCCATAATCGTAATGCTAGCCCTAACCCTAACTCTATCTTTAAACAGAAACCTTCTGATATGTCAGACCTGTGGGTTGTGTCCTAAACTAAATGCTTCTGAAATCATTTTCAATCCGTAGTGAATGAACAGGAGCATAGCAGTTTCAGACCTCCGCAGGACAATGAGCTGCGAGTGTGGCTTTTCGCCGCTCTCTTTTGTCCGGGAAAACAGCAGAGGCCGAAGATCTCCTGCAGCTACTGACTACTGTGTCTTGTGGACAAAACTGATTCTCGAACGTACATATGCCCATGAAGCTCACAGCCCACTGACTCTATGCGATTGAATTTCCTTCTGATAGAATAGCAAGGAATTCATGGAAAGCTTCCAAACAACTAGGGACTCAGGATGTCTCATACAAGTCCCTTATTAGAAAACTTCATCTCCAGCGGGTAACACTAGGTCAATGCACTCGTTTCAGTAGAGTGCGAAATGTGTGGGATGCCGCTAGAAGCCACCGATTCGGAACGTCATTTCAATTGGTTTTCTGTATGATCACCTTGGCGGTAACTTTGCTAGCCACAGACTTGTGGAATCACGTTGCCCAAAACAAATGAGTGAACGGAAGCACAGGACTATGCCAACTATGACCCAGAGTAAGCTTGGCTACCACTGTTTTCGCCAAATTACGCGTTCTGCGAGCAAAGCGTATGCGGACGTTGGAAGGCCGCTAGGCCATGCTACGCGACTTGGCCTCCAAGTCTCGGAAGACCTAAGGGAATGTCAATGTCAGAGTAGCCTGTGGGGCTCCCAGTGGAAGATAATACATTCCTGAAGATTTGTTTGCTCCTCAAACGCACTCGGGAATCAACCTATTTCGTAGGAAGCGGGTTTTTCTCCAAAGCCGTCTCAGTGTTCAACGTCTTCTCCATGTTGTCATTTCCGTAGCGGATGTGATGGGAGAAGAAGACTGTAGCCTAAGAAACCATGGAGACTATACCACGTCCCTCGGAATCCACCCGTTCGTGAAGCATTCGAAGAGGAAGAAGCTAAAAGTACCTCCTGGGCCTACCAGGCCATTCATTCCACTCTGAGAATACAGCAGTGAAGACTTTGCGCTCCCCTGCGTCATTCAGCAATTATACCAAGTCGTGCGAAAAGTGTTCTCAGCAAAAGCCATCCACACTATTGGACGTGTTAGCAATGTTCTCATTTCAGTAGGAGATGAAAGCAGCGGTGTGTCACATAGGACGTACCCTTGTGAGCATCCTGTCCAGGAACCTTGCTGCCATATAGCATCTCTGGCTCGTGTCATAGCGCAGGAGCTACTGAAATGATCTCCCGTCAGCAACGGAGGGAATGCTAGCATAGCACTTTGTGATCCTTGAAGCGGAATGAGCTTCCACAGTAGAGTTTTCTCCTAGGTACTTTTTCCATCAGAAAAGCGTAGCCCCGGGAAGAAGAGAGGCAACCGCCTACTACCTCACTTTGCCCATACAGTGTTTGCAACGTGGAAATGCACGTGCAGCTAGCGGTCCCCGTACTCTATCCGAGTGACTCTCTCACACAGCACAGGAGTGAACGGTTTGAAAGCTGCCAAGTTACTCGGGAATGAACATGTTCCTGAGAAGTGGCTTTAAGCATGAACGCAGCACTAGATCAATGTGCTCATAGCAGTGGAATTGGAAATGAGTGCCTTGTACCATATCACATACCCTCTTCAGAACTTATGATCAGCTCTCTTGCTCTGTTATTTTTACCTTGCTGTGTTTCAGTGCAACGATCTACAGAATCACTTTCTCGTCCTCAACGGACTGCGTGAAAGCACAGGACTAAGACACCTATGAAATGCAGGATATTCTATGGCACACTGTCCGCTACCTGTGGCCGTCATCTAGCTTTAGCCCTAGCCCTAAACCTATATGTAACATTAACCCAAACGCTAATGCTAAACCTATCCCTAACGCTAACCCTAACCCTAACCCTAACCCTATCCATAACCCTAACCCTAACCCTAACCCTATCCCTATCCCTACCCTCATGATAAAGCTTATCCTTTCCATAATCGTAATGCTAGCCCTAACCCTAACTCTATCTTTAAACAGAAATCTTCTGATATATCACAGCTGTGGGTTGTGTCCTAAACTAAATGCTTCTGAAATCATTTTCAATCCGTAGTGAGTGAACAGGAGCATAGCAGTTTCAGACCTCCGCAGGACAATGAGCTGCGAGTGTGGGCTTTTCGCCGCTCTCTTTTGTCCGGGAAAACAGCAGAGGCCGAAGATCTCCTGCAGCTACTGACTACTGTGTCTTGTGGACAAAACTGTTTCTCGAACGTACATATGCCCATGAAGCTCACAGCCCACTGACTCTATGCGATTGAATTTCCTTCTGATAGAATAGCAAGGAATTCATGGAAAGCTTCCAAACAACTAGGGACTCAGGATGTCTCATACAAGTCCCTTATTAGAAAACTTCATCTCCAGCGGGTAACACTAGGTCAATGCACTCGTTTCAGTAGAGTGCGAAATGTGTGGGATGCCGCTAGAAGCCACCGATTCGGAACGTCATTTCAATTGGTTTTCTGTATGATCACCTTGGCGGTAACTTTGCTAGCCACAGACTTGTGGAATCACGTTGCCCAAAACAAATGAGTGAACGGAAGCACAGGACTATGCCAACTATGACGCAGAGTAAGCTTGGCTACCACTGTTTTCGCCAAATTACGCGTTCTGCGAGCAAAGCGTATGCGGACGTTGGAAGGCCGCTAGGCCATGCTACGCGACTTGGCCTCCAAGTCTCGGAAGACCTAAGGGAATGTCAATGTCAGAGTAGCCTGTGGGGCTCCCAGTGGAAGATAATATATTCCTGAAGATTTGTTTGCTCCTCAAACGCACTCGGGAATCAACCTATTTCGTAGGAAGCGGGTTTTTCTCCAAAGCCGTCTCAGTGTTCAACGTCTTCTCAATGTTGTCATTTCCGTAGCGGATGTGATGGGAGAAGAAGACTGTAGCCTAAGAAACCATGGAGACTATACCACGTCCCTCGGAATCCACCCGTTCGTGAAGCATTCGAAGAGGAAGAAGCTAAAAGTACCTCCTGGGCCTACCAGGCCATTCATTCCACTCTGAGAATACAGCAGTGAAGACTTTGCGCTCCCCTGCGTCATTCAGCAATTATACCAAGTCGTGCGAAAAGTGTTCTCAGCAAAAGCCATCCACACTATTGGACGTGTTAGCAATGTTCTCATTTCAGTAGGAGATGAAAGCAGCGGTGTGTCACATAGGACGTACCCTTGTGAGCATCCTGTCCAGGAACCTTGCTGCCATATAGCATCTCTGGCTCGTGTCATAGCGCAGGAGCTACTGAAATGATCTCCCGTCAGCAACGGAGGGAATGCTAGCATAGCACTTTGTGATCCTTGAAGCGGAATGAGCTTCCACAGTAGAGTTTTCTCCTAGGTACTTTTTCCATCAGAAAAGCGTAGCCCCGGGAAGAAGAGAGGCAACCGCCTACTACCTCACTTTGCCCATACAGTGTTTGCAACGTGGAAATGCACGTGCAGCTAGCAGTCCCCGTACTCTATCCGAGTGACTCTCTCACACAGCACAGGAGTGAACGGTTTGAAAGCTGCCAAGTTACTCGGGAATGAACATGTTCCTGAGAAGTGGCTTTAAGCATGAACGCAGCACTAGATCAATGTGCTCATAGCAGTTGAATTGGAAATGAGTGCCTTGTACCATATCACATACCCTCTTCAGAACTTATGATCAGCTCTCTTGCTCTGTTATTTTTACCTTGCTGTGTTTCAGTGCAACGATCTACAGAATCACTTTCTCGTCCTCAACGGACTGCGTGAAAGCACAGGACTAAGACACCTATGAAATGCAGGATATTCTATGGCACACTGTCCTCTACCTGTGGCCGTCATCTAGCTTTAGCCCTAGCCCTAAACCTATATGTAACATTAACCCAAACGCTAATGCTAAACCTATCCCTAACGATAACCCTAACCCTAACACTAACCCTAACCCTATCCATAACCCTAACCCTAACCCTATCCCTAAACCTAACCCTAACCCTAACACTAACCCTATCCCTATCCGTAACCCTAACCCTAACCCTATCCCTACCCTCATGATAAAGCTTATCCTTTCCATAATCGTAATGCTAGCCCTAACCCTAACTCTATCTTTAAACAGAAATCTTCTGATATATCACAGCTGTGGGTTGTGTCCTAAACTAAATGCTTCTGAAATCATTTTCAATCCGTAGTGAGTGAACAGGAGCATAGCAGTTTCAGACCTCCGCAGGACAATGAGCTGCGAGTGTGGGCTTTTCGCCGCTCTCTTTTGTCCGGGAAAACAGCAGAGGCCGAAGATCTCCTGCAGCTACTGACTACTGTGTCTTGTGGACAAAACTGTTTCTCGAACGTACATATGCCCATGAAGCTCACAGCCCACTGACTCTATGCGATTGAATTTCCTTCTGATAGAATAGCAAGGAATTCATGGAAAGCTTCCAAACAACTAGGGACTCAGGATGTCTCATACAAGTCCCTTATTAGAAAACTTCATCTCCAGCGGGTAACACTAGGTCAATGCACTCGTTTCAGTAGAGTGCGAAATGTGTGGGATGCCGCTAGAAGCCACCGATTCGGAACGTCATTTCAATTGGTTTTCTGTATGATCACCTTGGCGGTAACTTTGCTAGCCACAGACTTGTGGAATCACGTTGCCCAAAACAAATGAGTGAACGGAAGCACAGGACTATGCCAACTATGACCCAGAGTAAGCTTGGCTACCACTGTTTTCGCCAAATTACGCGTTCTGCGAGCAAAGCGAATGCGGACGTTGGAAGGTCGCTAGGCCATGCTACGCGACTTGGCCTCCAAGTCTCGGAAGACCTAAGGGATTGTCAATGTCAGAGTAGCCTGTGGGGCTCCCAGTGGAAGATAATACATTCCTGAAGATTTGTTTGCTCCTCAAACGCACTCGGGAATCAACCTATTTCGTAGGAAGCGGGTTTTTCTCCAAAGCCGTCTGAGTGTTCAACGTCTTCTCAATGTTGTCATTTCCGTAGCGGATGTGATGGGAGAAGAAGACTGTAGCCTAAGAAACCATGGAGACTATACCACGTCCCTCGGACTCCACCCGTTCGTGAAGCATTCGAAGAGGAAGAAGCTAAAAGTACCTCCTGGGCCTACCAGGCCATTCATTCCACTCTGAGAATACAGCAGTGAAGACTTTGCGCTCCCCTGCGTCATTCAGCAATTATACCAAGTCGTGCGAAAAGTGTTCTCAACAAAAGCCATCCACACTATTGGACGTGTTAGCAATGTTCTCATTTCAGTAGGAGATGAAAGCAGCGGTGTGTCACATAGGACGTACCCTTGTGAGCATCCTGTCCAGGAACTTTGCTGCCATATAGCATCTCTGGCTCGTGTCATAGCGCAGGAGCTACTGAAATGATCTCCCGTCAGCAACGGAGGGAATGCTAGCATAGCACTTTGTGATCCTTGAAGCGGAATGAGCTTCCACAGTAGAGTTTTCTCCTAGGTACTTTTTCCATCAGAAAAGCGTAGCCCCGGGAAGAAGAGAGGCAACCGCCTACTACCTCACTTTGCCCATACAGTGTTTGCAACGTGGAAATGCACGTGCAGCTAGCAGTCCCCGTACTCTATCCGAGTGACTCTCTCACACAGCACAGGAGTGAACGGTTTGAAAGCTGCCAAGTTACTCGGGAATGAACATGTTCCTGAGAAGTGGCTTTAAGCATGAACGCAGCACTAGATCAATGTGCTCATAGCAGTTGAATTGGAAATGAGTGCCTTGTACCATATCACATACCCTCTTCAGAACTTATGATCAGCTCTCTTGCTCTGTTATTTTTACCTTGCTGTGTTTCAGTGCAACGATCTACAGAATCACTTTCTCGTCCTCAACGGACTGCGTGAAAGCACAGGACTAAGACACCTATGAAATGCAGGATATTCTATGGCACACTGTCCTCTACCTGTGGCCGTCATCTAGCTTTAGCCCTAGCCCTAAACCTATATGTAACATTAACCCAAACGCTAATGCTAAACCTATCCCTAACGATAGCCCTAACCCTAACACTAACCCTAACCCTATCCATAACCCTAACCCTAACCCTATCCCTAACCCTAACCCTAACCCTAACACTAACCCTATCCCTATCCGTAACCCTAACCCTAACCCTATCCCTACCCTCATGATAAAGCTTATCCTTTCCATAATCGTAATGCTAGCCCTAACCCTAACTCTATCTTTAAACAGAAATCTTCTGATATGTCAGAGCTGTGGGTTGTGTCCTAAACTAAATGCTTCTGAAATCATTTTCAATCCGTAGTGAATGAACAGGAGCATAGCAGTTTCAGACCTCCGCAGGACAATGAGCTGCGAGTGTGGGCTTTTCGCCGCTCTCTTTTGTCCGGGAAAACAGCAGAGGCCGAAGATCTCCTGCAGCTACTGACTACTGTATCTTGTGGACAAAACTGTTTCTCGAACGTACATATGCCCATGAAGCTCACAGCCCACTGACTCTATGCGATTGAATTTCCTTCTGATAGAATAGCAAGGAATTCATGGAAAGCTTCCAAACAACTAGGGACTCAGGATGTCTCATACAAGTCCCTTATTAGAAAACTTCATCTCCAGCGGGTAACACTAGGTCAATGCACTCGTTTCAGTAGAGTGCGAAATGTGTGGGATGCCGCTAGAAGCCACCGATTCGGAACGTCATTTCAATTGGTTTTCTGTATGATCACCTTGGCGGTAACTTTGCTAGCCACAGACTTGTGGAATCACGTCGCCCAAAACAAATGAGTGAACGGAAGTACAGGACTATGCCAACTATGACGCAGAGTAAGCTTGGCTACCACTGTTTTCGCCAAATTACGCGTTCTGCGAGCAAAGCGTATGCGGACGTTGGAAGGCCGCTAGGCCATGCTACGCGACTTGGCCTCCAAGTCTCGGAAGACCTAAGGGAATGTCAATGTCAGAGTAGCCTGTGGGGCTCCCAGTGGAAGATAATACATTCCTGAAGATTTGTTTGCTCCTCAAACGCACTCGGGAATCAACCTATTTCGTAGGAAGCGGGTTTTTCTCCAAAGCCGAATCAGTGTTCAACGTCTTCTCAATGTTGTCATTTCCGTAGCGGATGTGATGGGAGAAGAAGACTGTAGCCTAAGAAACCATGGAGACTATACCACGTCCCTCGGACTCCACCCGTTCGTGAAGCATTCGAAGAGGAAGAAGCTAAAAGTACCTCCTGGGCCTACCAGGCCATTCATTCCACTCTGAGAATACAGCAGTGAAGACTTTGCGCTCCCCTGCGTCATTCAGCAATTATACCAAGTCGTGCGAAAAGTGTTCTCAACAAAAGCCATCCACACTATTGGACGTGTTATCAATGTTCTCATTTCAGTAGGAGATGAAAGCAGCGGTGTGTCACATAGGACGTACCCTTGTGAGCATCCTGTCCAAGAATCTTGCTGCCATATAGCATCTCTGGCTCGTGTCATAGCGCAGGAGCTACTGAAATGATCTCCTGTCAGCAACGGAGGGAATGCTAGCATAGCACTTTGTGATCCTTGAAGCGGAATGAGCTTCCACAGTAGAGTTTTCTCCTAGGTACTTTTTCCATCAGAAAAGCGTAGCCCCGGGAAGAAGAGAGGCAACCGCCTACTACCTCACTTTGCCCATACAGTGTTTGCAACGTGGAAATGCACGTGCAGCTAGCAGTCCCCGTACTCTATCCGAGTGACTCTCTCACACAGCACAGGAGTGAACGGTTTGAAAGCTGCCAAGTTACTCGGGAATGAACATGTTCCTGAGAAGTGGCTTTAAGCATGAACGCAGCACTAGATCAATGTGCTCATAGCAGTTGAATTGGAAATGAGTGCCTTGTACCATATCACATACCCTCTTCAGAACTTATGATCAGCTCTCTTGCTCTGTTATTTTTACCTTGCTGTGTTTCAGTGCAACGATCTACAGAATCACTTTCTCGTCCTCAACGGACTGCGTGAAAGCACAGGACTAAGACACCTATGAAATGCAGGATATTCTATGGCACACTGTCCTCTACCTGTGGCCGTCATCTAGCTTTAGCCCTAGCCCTAAACCTATATGTAACATTAACCCAAACGCTAATGCTAAACCTATCCCTAACGCTAACCCTAACCCTAACCCTAACCCTATCCATAACCCTAACCCTAACCCTAACCCTATCCCTATCCCTACCCTCATGATAAAGCTTATCCTTTCCATAATCGTAATGCTAGCCCTAACCCTAACTCTATCTTTAAACAGAAATCTTCTGATATATCACAGCTGTGGGTTGTGTCCTAAACTAAATGCTTCTGAAATCATTTTCAATCCGTAGTGAGTGAACAGGAGCATAGCAGTTTCAGACCTCCGCAGGACAATGAGCTGCGAGTGTGGGCTTTTCGCCGCTCTCTTTTGTCCGGGAAAACAGCAGAGGCCGAAGATCTCCTGCAGCTACTGACTACTGTGTCTTGTGGACAAAACTGTTTCTCGAACGTACATAAGCCCATGAAGCTCACAGCCCACTGACTCTATGCGATTGAATTTCCTTCTGATAGAATAGCAAGGAATTCATGGAAAGCTTCCAAACAACTAGGGACTCAGGATGTCTCATACAAGTCCCTTATTAGAAAACTTCATCTCCAGCGGGTAACACTAGGTCAATGCACTCGTTTCAGTAGAGTGCGAAATGTGTGGGATGCCGCTAGAAGCCACCGATTCGGAACGTCATTTCAATTGGTTTTCTGTATGATCACCTTGGCGGTAACTTTGCTAGCCACAGACTTGTGGAATCACGTTGCCCAAAACAAATGAGTGAACGGAAGCACAGGACTATGCCAACTATGACCCAGAGTAAGCTTGGCTACCACTGTTTTCGCCAAATTACGCGTTCTGCGAGCAAAGCGTATGCGGACGTTGGAAGGCCGCTAGGCCATGCTACGCGACTTGGCCTCCAAGTCTCGGAAGACCTAAGGGAATGTCAATGTCAGAGTAGCCTGTGGGGCTCCCAGTGGAAGATAATACGTTCCTGAAGATTTGTTTGCTCCTCAAACGCACTCGGGAATCAACCTATTTCGTAGGAAGCGGGTTTTTCTCCAAAGCCGTCTCAGTGTTCAACGTCTTCTCAATGTTGTCATTTCCGTAGCGGATGTGATGGGAGAAGAAGACTGTAGCCTAAGAAACCATGGAGACTATACCACGTCCCTCGGACTCCACCCGTTCGTGAAGCATTCGAAGAGGAAGAAGCTAAAAGTACCTCCTGGGCCTACCAGGCCATTCATTCCACTCTGAGAATACAGCAGTGAAGACTTTGCGCTCCCCTGCGTCATTCAGCAATTATACCAAGTCGTGCGAAAAGTGTTCTCAACAAAAGCCATCCACACTATTGGACGTGTTAGCAATGTTCTCATTTCAGTAGGAGATGAAAGCAGCGGTGTGTCACATAGGACGTACCCTTGTGAGCATCCTGTCCAAGAACCTTGCTGCCATATAGCATCTCTGGCTCGTGTCATAGCGCAGGAGCTACTGAAATGATGTCCCGTCAGCAACGGAGGGAATGCTAGCATAGCACTTTGTGATCCTTGAAGCGGAATGAGCTTCCACAGTAGAGTTTTCTCCTAGGTACTTTTTCCATCAGAAAAGCGTAGCCCCGGGAAGAAGAGAGGCAACCGCCTACTACCTCACTTTGCCCATACAGTGTTTGTAACATGGAAATGCACGTGCAGCTAGCAGTCCCCGTACTCTATCCGAGTGACTCTCTCACACAGCACAGGAGTGAACGGTTTGAAAGCTGCCAAGTTACTCGGGAATGAACATGTTCCTGAGAAGTGGCTTTAAGCATGAACGCAGCACTAGATCAATGTGCTCATAGCAGTTGAATTGGAAATGAGTGCCTTGTACCATATCACATACCCTCTTCAGAACTTATGATCAGCTCTCTTGCTCTGTTATTTTTACCTTGCTGTGTTTCAGTGCAACGATCTACAGAATCACTTTCTCGTCCTCAACGGACTGCGTGAAAGCACAGGACTAAGACACCTATGAAATGCAGGATATTCTATGGCACACTGTCCGCTACCTGTGGCCGTCATCTAGCTTTAGCCCTAGCCCTAAACCTATATGTAACATTAACCCAAACGCTAATGCTAAACCTATCCCTAACGATAACCCTAACCCTAACACTAACCCTAACCCTATCCATAACCCTAACCCTAACCCTATCCCTAACCCTAACCCTAACCCTAACCCTATCCCTATCCCTACCCTCATGATAAAGCTTATCCTTTCCATAATCGTAATGCTAGCCCTAACCCTAACTCTATCTTTAAACAGAAATCTTCTGATATATCACAGCTGTGGGTTGTGTCCTAAACTAAATGCTTCTGAAATCATTTTCAATCCGTAGTGAGTGAACAGGAGCATAGCAGTTTCAGACCTCCGCAGGACAATGAGCTGCGAGTGTGGGCTTTTCGCCGCTCTCTTTTGTCCGGGAAAACAGCAGAGGCCGAAGATCTCCTGCAGCTACTGACTACTGTGTCTTGTGGACAAAACTGTTTCTCGAACGTACATATGCCCATGAAGCTCACAGCCCACTGACTCTATGCGATTGAATTTCCTTCTGATAGAATAGCAAGGAATTCATGGAAAGCTTCCAAACAACTAGGGACTCAGGATGTCTCATACAAGTCCCTTATTAGAAAACTTCATCTCCAGCGGGTAACACTAGGTCAATGCACTCGTTTCAGTAGAGTGCGAAATGTGTGGGATGCCGCTAGAAGCCACCGATTCGGAACGTCATTTCAATTGGTTTTCTGTATGATCACCTTGGCGGTAACTTTGCTAGCCACAGACTTGTGGAATCACGTTGCCCAAAACAAATGAGTGAACGGAAGCACAGGACTATGCCAACTATGACCCAGAGTAAGCTTGGCTACCACTGTTTTCGCCAAATTACGCGTTCTGCGAGCAAAGCGTATGCGGACGTTGGAAGGCCGCTAGGCCATGCTACGCGACTTGGCCTCCAAGTCTCGGAAGACCTAAGGGAATGTCAATGTCAGAGTAGCCTGTGGGGCTCCCAGTGGAAGATAATACGTTCCTGAAGATTTGTTTGCTCCTCAAACGCACTCGGGAATCAACCTATTTCGTAGGAAGCGGGTTTTTCTCCAAAGCCGTCTCAGTGTTTAACGTCTTCTCAATGTTGTCATTTCCGTAGCGGATGTGATGGGAGAAGAAGACTGTAGCCTAAGAAACCATGGAGACTATACCACGTCCCTCGGACTCCACCCGTTCGTGAAGCATTCGAAGAGGAAGAAGCTAAAAGTACCTCCTGGGCCTACCAGGCCATTCATTCCACTCTGAGAATACAGCAGTGAAGACTTTGCGCTCCCCTGCGTCATTCAGCAATTATACCAAGTCGTGCGAAAAGTGTTCTCAACAAAAGCCATCCACACTATTGGACGTGTTAGCAATGTTCTCATTTCAGTAGGAGATGAAAGCAGCGGTGTGTCACATAGGACGTACCCTTGTGAGCATCCTGTCCAAGAACCTTGCTGCCATATAGCATCTCTGGCTCGTGTCATAGCGCAGGAGCTACTGAAATGATGTCCCGTCAGCAACGGAGGGAATGCTAGCATAGCACTTTGTGATCCTTGAAGCGGAATGAGCTTCCACAGTAGAGTTTTCTCCTAGGTACTTTTTCCATCAGAAAAGCGTAGCCCCGGGAAGAAGAGAGGCAACCGCCTACTACCTCACTTTGCCCATACAGTGTTTGTAAAATGGAAATGCACGTGCAGCTAGCAGTCCCCGTACTCTATCCGAGTGACTCTCTCACACAGCACAGGAGTGAACGGTTTGAAAGCTGCCAAGTTACTCGGGAATGAACATGTTCCTGAGAAGTGGCTTTAAGCATGAATGCAGCACTAGATCAATGTGCTCATAGCAGTTGAATTGGAAATGAGTGCCTTGTACCATATCACATACCCTCTTCAGAACTTATGATCAGCTCTCTTGCTCTGTTATTTTTACCTTGCTGTGTTTCAGTGCAACGATCTACAGAATCACTTTCTCGTCCTCAACGGACTGCGTGAAAGCACAGGACTAAGACACCTATGAAATGCAGGATATTCTATGGCACACTGTCCGCTACCTGTGGCCGTCATCTAGCTTTAGCCCTAGCCCTAAACCTATATGTAACATTAACCCAAACGCTAATGCTAAACCTATCCCTAACGATAACCCTAACCCTAACACTAACCCTAACCCTATCCATAACCCTAACCCTAACCCTATCCCTAACCCTAACCCTAACCCTAACCCTAACCCTATCCCTATCCGTAACCCTAACCCTAACCCTATCCCTACCCTCATGATAAAGCTTATCCTTTCCATAATCGTAATGCTAGCCCTAACCCTAACTCTATCTTTAAACAGAAATCTTCTGATATGTCAGACCTGTGGGTTGTGTCCTAAACTAAATGCTTCTGAAATCATTTTCAATCCGTAGTGAATGAACAGGAGCATAGCAGTTTCAGACCTCCGCAGGACAATGAGCTGCGAGTGTGGGCTTTTCGCCGCTCTCTTTTGTCCGGGAAAACAGCAGAGGCCGAAGATCTCCTGCAGCTACTGACTACTGTGTCTTGTGGACAAAACTGTTTCTCGAACGTACATATGCCCATGAAGCTCACAGCCCACTGACTCTATGCGATTGAATTTCCTTCTGATAGAATAGCAAGGAATTCATGGAAAGCTTCCAAACAACTAGGGACTCAGGATGTCTCATACAAGTCCCTTATTAGAAAACTTCATCTCCAGCGGGTAACACTAGGTCAATGCACTCGTTTCAGTAGAGTGCGAAATGTGTGGGATGCCGCTAGAAGCCACCGATTCGGAACGTCATTTCAATTGGTTTTCTGTATGATCACCTTGGCGGTAACTTTGCTAGCCACAGACTTGTGGAATCACGTTGCCCAAAACAAATGAGTGAACGGAAGCACAGGACTATGCCAACTATGACGCAGAGTAAGCTTGGCTACCACTGTTTTCGCCAAATTACGCGTTCTGCGAGCAAAGCGTATGCGGACGTTGGAAGGCCGCTAGGCCATGCTGCGCGACTTGGCCTCCAAGTCTCGGAAGACCTAAGGGAATGTCAATGTCAGAGTAGCCTGTGGGGCTCCCAGTGGAAGATAATACGTTCCTGAAGATTTGTTTGCTCCTCAAACGCACTCGGGAATCAACCTATTTCGTAGGAAGCGGGTTTTTCTCCAAAGCCGTCTCAGTGTTCAACGTCTTCTCAATGTTGTCATTTCCGTAGCGGATGTGATGGGAGAAGAAGACTGTAGCCTAAGAAACCATGGAGACTATACCACGTCCCTCGGACTCCACCCGTTCGTGAAGCATTCGAAGAGGAAGAAGCTAAAAGTACCTCCTGGGCCTACCAGGCCATTCATTCCACTCTGAGAATACAGCAGTGAAGACTTTGCGCTCCCCTGCGTCATTCAGCAATTATACCAAGTCGTGCGAAAAGTGTTCTCAACAAAAGCCATCCACACTATTGGACGTGTTAGCAATGTTCTCATTTCAGTAGGAGATGAAAGCAGCGGTGTGTCACATAGGACGTACCCTTGTGAGCATCCTGTCCAGGAACCTTGCTGCCATATAGCATCTCTGGCTCGTGTCATAGCGCAGGAGCTACTGAAATGATCTCCCGTCAGCAACGGAGGGAATGCTAGCATAGCACTTTGTGATCCTTGAAGCGGAATGAGCTTCCACAGTAGAGTTTTCTCCTAGGTACTTTTTCCATCAGAAAAGCGTAGCCCCGGGAAGAAGAGAGGCAACCGCCTACTACCTCACTTTGCCCATACAGTGTTTGTAACGTGGAAATGCACGTGCAGCTAGCAGTCCCCGTACTCTATCCGAGTGACTCTCTCACACAGAACAGGAGTGAACGGTTTGAAAGCTGCCAAGTTACTCGGGAATGAACATGTTCCTGAGAAGTGGCTTTAAGCATGAACGCAGCACTAGATCAATGTGCTCATAGCAGTTGAATTGGAAATGAGTGCCTTGTACCATATCACATACCCTCTTCAGAACTTATGATCAGCTCTCTTGCTCTGTTATTTTTACCTTGCTGTGTTTCAGTGCAACGATCTACAGAATCACTTTCTCGTCCTCAACGGACTGCGTGAAAGCACAGGACTAAGACACCTATGAAATGCAGGATATTCTATGGCACACTGTCCGCTACCTGTGGCCGTCATCTAGCTTTAGCCCTAGCCCTAAACCTATATGTAACATTAACCCAAACGCTAATGCTAAACCTATCCCTAACGATAACCCTAACCCTAACACTAACCCTAACCCTATCCATAACCCTAACCCTAACCCTATCCCTAACCCTAACCCTAACCCTAACCCTAACCCTATCCCTATCCGTAACCCTAACCCTAACCCTATCCCTACCCTCATGATAAAGCTTATCCTTTCCATAATCGTAATGCTAGCCCTAACCCTAACTCTATCTTTAAACAGAAATCTTCTGATATGTCAGAGCTGTGGGTTGTGTCCTAAACTAAATGCTTCTGAAATCATTTTCAATCCGTAGTGAATGAACAGGAGCATAGCAGTTTCAGACCTCCGCAGGACAAAGAGCTGCGAGTGTGGGCTTTTCGCCGCTCTCTTTTGTCCGGGAAAACAGCAGAGGCCGAAGATCTCCTGCAGCTACTGACTACTGTGTCTTGTGGACAAAACTGTTTCTCGAACGTACATATGCCCATGAAGCTCACAGCCCACTGACTCTATGCGATTGAATTTCCTTCTGATAGAATAGCAAGGAATTCATGGAAAGCTTCCAAACAACTAGGGACTCAGGATGTCTCATACAAGTCCCTTATTAGAAAACTTCATCTCCAGCGGGTAACACTAGGTCAATGCACTCGTTTCAGTAGAGTGCGAAATGTGTGGGATGCCGCTAGAAGCCACCGATTCGGAACGTCATTTCAATTGGTTTTCTGTATGATCACCTTGGCGGTAACTTTGCTAGCCACAGACTTGTGGAATCACGTTGCCCAAAACAAATGAGTGAACGGAAGCACAGGACTATGCCAACTATGACGCAGAGTAAGCTTGGCTACCACTGTTTTCGCCAAATTACGCGTTCTGCGAGCAAAGCGTATGCGGACGTTGGAAGGCCGCTAGGCCATGCTGCGCGACTTGGCCTCCAAGTCTCGGAAGACCTAAGGGAATGTCAATGTCAGAGTAGCCTGTGGGGCTCCCAGTGGAAGATAATACGTTCCTGAAGATTTGTTTGCTCCTCAAACGCACTCGGGAATCAACCTATTTCGTAGGAAGCGGGTTTTTCTCCAAAGCCGTCTCAGTGTTCAACGTCTTCTCAATGTTGTCATTTCCGTAGCGGATGTGATGGGAGAAGAAGACTGTAGCCTAAGAAACCATGGAGACTATACCACGTCCCTCGGACTCCACCCGTTCGTGAAGCATTCGAAGAGGAAGAAGCTAAAAGTACCTCCTGGGCCTACCAGGCCATTCATTCCACTCTGAGAATACAGCAGTGAAGACTTTGCGCTCCCCTGCGTCATTCAGCAATTATACCAAGTCGTGCGAAAAGTGTTCTCAACAAAAGCCATCCACACTATTGGACGTGTTAGCAATGTTCTCATTTCAGTAGGAGATGAAAGCAGCGGTGTGTCACATAGGACGTACCCTTGTGAGCATCCTGTCCAGGAACCTTGCTGCCATATAGCATCTCTGGCTCGTGTCATAGCGCAGGAGCTACTGAAATGATCTCCCGTCAGCAACGGAGGGAATGCTAGCATAGCACTTTGTGATCCTTGAAGCGGAATGAGCTTCCACAGTAGAGTTTTCTCCTAGGTACTTTTTCCATCAGAAAAGCGTAGCCCCGGGAAGAAGAGAGGCAACCGCCTACTACCTCACTTTGCCCATACAGTGTTTGCAACGTGGAAATGCACGTGCAGCTAGCAGTCCCCGTACTCTATCCGAGTGACTCTCTCACACAGCACAGGAGTGAACGGTTTGAAAGCTGCCAAGTTACTCGGGAATGAACATGTTCCTGAGAAGTGGCTTTAAGCATGAACGCAGCACTAGATCAATGTGCTCATAGCAGTGGAATTGGAAATGAGTGCCTTGTACCATATCACATACCCTCTTCAGAACTTATGATCAGCTCTCTTGCTCTGTTATTTTTACCTTGCTGTGTTTCAGTGCAACGATCTACAGAATCACTTTCTCGTCCTCAACGGACTGCGTGAAAGCACAGGACTAAGACACCTATGAAATGCAGGATATTCTATGGCACACTGTCCTCTACCTGTGGCCGTCATCTAGCTTTAGCCCTAGCCCTAAACCTATATGTAACATTAACCCAAACGCTAATGCTAAACCTATCCCTAACGCTAACCCTAACCCTAACCCTATCCCTATCCCTACCCTCATGATAAAGCTTATCCTTTCCATAATCGTAATGCTAGCCCTAACCCTAACTCTATCTTTAAACAGAAATCTTCTGATATATCACAGCTGTGGGTTGTGTCCTAAACTAAATGCTTCTGAAATCATTTTCAATCCGTAGTCAGTGAACAGGAGCATAGCAGTTTTCAGACCTCCGCAGGACAATGAGCTGCGAGTGTGGGCTTTACGCCGCTCTCTTTTGTCCGGGAAAACAGCAGAGGCCGAAGATCTCCTGCAGCTACTGACTACTGTGTCTTGTGGACAAAACTGTTTCTCGAACGTACATATGCCCATGAAGCTCACAGCCCACTGACTCTATGCGATTGAATTTCCTTCTGATAGAATAGCAAGGAATTCATGGAAAGCTTCCAAACAACTAGGGACTCAGGATGTCTCATACAAGTCCCTTATTAGAAAACTTCATCTCCAGCGGGTAACACTAGGTCAATGCACTCGTTTCAGTAGAGTGCGAAATGTGTGGGATGCCGCTAGAAGCCACCGATTCGGAACGTCATTTCAATTGGTTTTCTGTATGATCACCTTGGCGGTAACTTTGCTAGCCACAGACTTGTGGAATCACGTTGCCCAAAACAAATGAGTGAACGGAAGCACAGGACTATGCCAACTATGACGCAGAGTAAGCTTGGCTACCACTGTTTTCGCCAAATTACGCGTTCTGCGAGCAAAGCGTATGCGGACGTTGGAAGGCCGCTAGGCCATGCTGCGCGACTTGGCCTCCAAGTCTCGGAAGACCTAAGGGAATGTCAATGTCAGAGTAGCCTGTGGAGCTCCCAGTGGAAGATAATACATTCCTGAAGATTTGTTTGCTCCTCAAACGCACTCGGGAATCAACCTATTTCGTAGGAAGCGGGTTTTTCTCCAAAGCCATCTCAGTGTTCAACGTCTTCTCAATGTTGTCATTTCCGTAGCGGATGTGATGGGAGAAGAAGACTGTAGCCTAAGAAACCATGGAGACTATACCACGTCCCTCGGACTCCACCCGTTCGTGAAGCATTCGAAGAGGAAGAAGCTAAAAGTACCTCCTGGGCCTACCAGGCCATTCATTCCACTCTGAGAATACAGCAGTGAAGACTTTGCGCTCCCCTGCGTCATTCAGCAATTATACCAAGTCGTGCGAAAAGTGTTCTCAGCAAAAGCCATCCACACTATTGGACGTGTTAGCAATGTTCTCATTTCAGTAGGAGATGAAAGCAGCGGTGTGTCACATAGGACGTACCCTTGTGAGCATCCTGTCCAGGAACTTTGCTGCCATATAGCATCTCTGGCTCGTGTCATAGCGCAGGAGCTACTGAAATGATCTCCCGTCAGCAACGGAGGGAATGCTAGCATAGCACTTTGTGATCCTTGAAGCGGAATGAGCTTCCACAGTAGAGTTTTCTCCTAGGTACTTTTTCCATCAGAAAAGCGTAGCCCCGGGAAGAAGAGAGGCAACCGCCTACTACCTCACTTTGCCCATACAGTGTTTGCAACGTGGAAATGCACGTGCAGCTAGCAGTCCCCGTACTCTATCCGAGTGACTCTCTCACACAGCACAGGAGTGAACGGTTTGAAAGCTGCCAAGTTACTCGGGAATGAACATGTTCCTGAGAAGTGGCTTTAAGCATGAACGCAGCACTAGATCAATGTGCTCATAGCAGTGGAATTGGAAATGAGTGCCTTGTACCATATCACATACCCTCTTCAGAACTTATGATCAGCTCTCTTGCTCTGTTATTTTTACCTTGCTGTGTTTCAGTGCAACGATCTACAGAATCACTTTCTCGTCCTCAACGGACTGCGTGAAAGCACAGGACTAAGACACCTATGAAATGCAGGATATTCTATGGCACACTGTCCTCTACCTGTGGCCGTCATCTAGCTTTAGCCCTAGCCCTAAACCTATATGTAACATTAACCCAAACGCTAATGCTAAACCTATCCCTAACGCTAACCCTAACCCTAACCCTAACCCTATCCATAACCCTAACCCTAACCCTAACCCTATCCCTATCCCTACCCTCATGATAAAGCTTATCCTTTCCATAATCGTAATGCTAGCCCTAACCCTAACTCTATCTTTAAACAGAAATCTTCTGATATATCAGAGCTGTGGGTTGTGTCCTAAACTAAATGCTTCTGAAATCATTTTCAATCCGTAGTGAATGAACAGGAGCATAGCAGTTTCAGACCTCCGCAGGACAATGAGCTGCGAGTGTGGGCTTTTCGCCGCTCTCTTTTGTCCGGGAAAAGAGCAGAGGCCGAAGATCTCCTGCAGCTACTGACTACTGTGTCTTGTGGACAAAACTGTTTCTCGAACATACATATGCCCATGAAGCTCACAGCCCACTGACCTTATGCGATTGAATTTCCTTCTGATAGAATAGCAAGGAATTCATGGAAAGCTTCCAAACAACTAGGGACTCAGGATGTCTCATACAAGTCCCTTATTAGAAAACTTCATCTCCAGCGGGTAACACTAGGTCAATGCACTCGTTTCAGTAGAGTGCGAAATGTGTGGGATGCCGCTAGAAGCCACCGATTCGGAACGTCATTTCACTTGGTTTTCTGTATGATCACCTTGGCGGTAACTTTTCTAGACACAGACTTGTGGAATCACGTTGCCCAAAACAAATGAGTGAACGGAAGCACAGGACTATGCCAACTATGACGCAGAGTAAGCTTGGCTACCACTGTTTTCGCCAAATTACGCGTTCTGCGAGCAAAGCGTATGCGGACGTTGGAAGGCCGCTAGGCCATGCTACGCGACTTGGCCTCCAAGTCTCGGAAGACCTAAGGGAATGTCAATGTCAGAGTAGCCTGTGGAGCTCCCAGTGGAAGATAATACATTCCTGAAGATTTGTTTGCTCCTCAAACGCACTCGGGAATCAACCTATTTCGTAGGAAGCGGGTTTTTCTCCAAAGCCGTCTCAGTGTTCAACGTCTTCTCCATGTTGTCATTTCCGTAGCGGATGTGATGGGAGAAGAAGACTGTAGCCTAAGAAACCATGGAGACTATACCACGTCCCTCGGACTCCACCCGTTCGTGAAGCATTCGAAGAGGAAGAAGCTAAAAGTACCTCCTGGGCCTACCAGGCCATTCATTCCACTCTGAGAATACAGCAGTGAAGACTTTGCGCTCCCCTGCGTCATTCAGCAATTATACCAAGTCGTGCGAAAAGTGTTCTCAACAAAAGCCATCCACACTATTGGACGTGTTATCAATGTTCTCATTTCAGTAGGAGATGAAAGCAGCGGTGTGTCACATAGGACGTACCCTTGTGAGCATCCTGTCCAGGAACGTTGCTGCCATATAGCATCTCTGGCTCGTGTCATAGCGCAGGAGCTACTGAAATGATCTCCCGTCAGCAACGGAGGGAATGCTAGCGTAGCACTTTGTGATCCTTGAAGCGGAATGAGCTTCCACAGTAGAGTTTTCTCCTAGGTACTTTTTCCATCAGAAAAGCGTAGCCCCGGGAAGAAGAGAGGCAACCGCCTACTACCTCACTTTGCCCATACAGTGTTTGCAACGTGGAAATGCACGTGCAGCTAGCAGTCCCCGTACTCTATCCGAGTGACTCTCTCACACAGCACAGGAGTGAACGGTTTGAAAGCTGCCAAGTTACTCGGGAATGAACATGTTCCTGAGAAGTGGCTTTAAGCATGAACGCAGCACTAGATCAATGTGCTCATAGCAGTTGAATTGGAAATGAGTGCCTTGTACCATATCACATACCCTCTTCAGAACTTATGATCAGCTCTCTTGCTCTGTTATTTTTACCTTGCTGTGTTTCAGTGCAACGATCTACAGAATCACTTTCTCGTCCTCAACGGACTGCGTGAAAGCACAGGACTAAGACACCTATGAAATGCAGGATATTCTATGGCACACTGTCCTCTACCTGTGGCCGTCATCTAGCTTTAGCCCTAGCCCTAAACCTATATGTAACATTAACCCAAACGCTAATGCTAAACCTATCCCTAACGCTAACCCTAACCCTAACCCTAACCCTATCCATAACCCTAACCCTAACCCTAACCCTATCCCTATCCCTACCCTCATGATAAAGCTTATCCTTTCCATAATCGTAATGCTAGCCCTAACCCTAACTCTATCTTTAAACAGAAATCTTCTGATATATCACAGCTGTGGGTTGTGTCCTAAACTAAATGCTTCTGAAATCATTTTCAATCCGTAGTGAATGAACAGGAGCATAGCAGTTTCAGACCTCCGCAGGACAATGAGCTGCGAGTGTGGGCTTTTCGCCGCTCTCTTTTGTCCGGGAAAACAGCAGAGGCCGAAGATCTCCTGCAGCTACTGACTACTGTGTCTTGTGGACAAAACTGTTTCTCGAACATACATATGCCCATGAAGCTCACAGCCCACTGACCTTATGCGATTGAATTTCCTTCTGATAGAATAGCAAGGAATTCATGGAAAGCTTCCAAACAACTAGGGACTCAGGATGTCTCATACAAGTCCCTTATTAGAAAACTTCATCTCCAGCGGGTAACACTAGGTCAATGCACTCGTTTCAGTAGAGTGCGAAATGTGTGGGATGCCGCTAGAAGCCACCGATTCGGAACGTCATTTCACTTGGTTTTCTGTATGATCACCTTGGCGGTAACTTTTCTAGACACAGACTTGTGGAATCACGTTGCCCAAAACAAATGAGTGAACGGAAGCACAGGACTATGCCAACTATGACGCAGAGTAAGCTTGGCTACCACTGTTTTCGCCAAATTACGCGTTCTGCGAGCAAAGCGTATGCGGACGTTGGAAGGCCGCTAGGCCATGCTACGCGACTTGGCCTCCAAGTCTCGGAAGACCTAAGGGAATGTCAATGTCAGAGTAGCCTGTGGAGCTCCCAGTGGAAGATAATACATTCCTGAAGATTTGTTTGCTCCTCAAACGCACTCGGGAATCAACCTATTTCGTAGGAAGCGGGTTTTTCTCCAAAGCCGTCTCAGTGTTCAACGTCTTCTCCATGTTGTCATTTCCGTAGCGGATGTGATGGGAGAAGAAGACTGTAGCCTAAGAAACCATGGAGACTATACCACGTCCCTCGGACTCCACCCGTTCGTGAAGCATTCGAAGAGGAAGAAGCTAAAAGTACCTCCTGGGCCTACCAGGCCATTCATTCCACTCTGAGAATACAGCAGTGAAGACTTTGCGCTCCCCTGCGTCATTCAGCAATTATACCAAGTCGTGCGAAAAGTGTTCTCAACAAAAGCCATCCACACTATTGGACGTGTTATCAATGTTCTCATTTCAGTAGGAGATGAAAGCAGCGGTGTGTCACATAGGACGTACCCTTGTGAGCATCCTGTCCAGGAACGTTGCTGCCATATAGCATCTCTGGCTCGTGTCATAGCGCAGGAGCTACTGAAATGATCTCCCGTCAGCAACGGAGGGAATGCTAGCGTAGCACTTTGTGATCCTTGAAGCGGAATGAGCTTCCACAGTAGAGTTTTCTCCTAGGTACTTTTTCCATCAGAAAAGCGTAGCCCCGGGAAGAAGAGAGGCAACCGCCTACTACCTCACTTTGCCCATACAGTGTTTGCAACGTGGAAATGCACGTGCAGCTAGCAGTCCCCATACTCTATCCGAGTGACTCTCTCACACAGCACAGCAGTGAACGGTTTGAAAGCTGCCAAGTTACTCGGGAATGAA
Organism: Desmodus rotundus; assembly: GCF_022682495.2. Lineage (NCBI taxonomy): Eukaryota > Metazoa > Chordata > Mammalia > Chiroptera > Phyllostomidae > Desmodus > Desmodus rotundus. The sequence continues at coordinate 58,380,923 of NC_071392.1, read as the reverse complement.
CATGTTCCTGAGAAGTGGCTTTAAGCATGAACGCAGCACTAGATCAATGTGCTCATAGCAGTTGAATTGGAAATGAGTGCCTTGTACCATATCACATACCCTCTTCAGAACTTATGATCAGCTCTCTTGCTCTGTTATTTTTACCTTGCTGTGTTTCAGTGCAACGATCTACAGAATCACTTTCTCGTCCTCAACGGACTGCGTGAAAGCACAGGACTAAGACACCTATGAAATGCAGGATATTCTATGGCACACTGTCCTCTACCTGTGGCCGTCATCTAGCTTTAGCCCTAGCCCTAAACCTATATGTAACATTAACCCAAACGCTAATGCTAAACCTATCCCTAACGCTAACCCTAACCCTAACCCTAACCCTATCCATAACCCTAACCCTAACCCTAACCCTATCCCTATCCCTACCCTCATGATAAAGCTTATCCTTTCCATAATCGTAATGCTAGCCCTAACCCTAACTCTATCTTTAAACAGAAATCTTCTGATATATCAGAGCTGTGGGTTGTGTCCTAAACTAAATGCTTCTGAAATCATTTTCAATCCGTAGTGAATGAACAGGAGCATAGCAGTTTCAGACCTCCGCAGGACAAGGAGCTGCGAGTGTGGGCTTTTCGCCGCTCTCTTTTGTCCGGGAAAACAGCAGAGGCCGAAGATCTCCTGCAGCTACTGACTACTGTGTCTTGTGGACAAAACTGTTTCTCGAACATACATATGCCCATGAAGCTCACAGCCCACTGACCTTATGCGATTGAATTTCCTTCTGATAGAATAGCAAGGAATTCATGGAAAGCTTCCAAACAACTAGGGACTCAGGATGTCTCATACAAGTCCCTTATTAGAAAACTTCATCTCCAGCGGGTAACACTAGGTCAATGCACTCGTTTCAGTAGAGTGCGAAATGTGTGGGATGCCGCTAGAAGCCACCGATTCGGAACGTCATTTCACTTGGTTTTCTGTATGATCACCTTGGCGGTAACTTTTCTAGACACAGACTTGTGGAATCACGTTGCCCAAAACAAATGAGTGAACGGAAGCACAGGACTATGCCAACTATGACGCAGAGTAAGCTTGGCTACCACTGTTTTCGCCAAATTACGCGTTCTGCGAGCAAAGCGTATGCGGACGTTGGAAGGCCGCTAGGCCATGCTACGCGACTTGGCCTCCAAGTCTCGGAAGACCTAAGGGAATGTCAATGTCAGAGTAGCCTGTGGAGCTCCCAGTGGAAGATAATACATTCCTGAAGATTTGTTTGCTCCTCAAACGCACTCGGGAATCAACCTATTTCGTAGGAAGCGGGTTTTTCTCCAAAGCCGTCTCAGTGTTCAACGTCTTCTCCATGTTGTCATTTCCGTAGCGGATGTGATGGGAGAAGAAGACTGTAGCCTAAGAAACCATGGAGACTATACCACGTCCCTCGGACTCCACCCGTTCGTGAAGCATTCGAAGAGGAAGAAGCTAAAAGTACCTCCTGGGCCTACCAGGCCATTCATTCCACTCTGAGAATACAGCAGTGAAGACTTTGCGCTCCCCTGCGTCATTCAGCAATTATACCAAGTCGTGCGAAAAGTGTTCTCAACAAAAGCCATCCACACTATTGGACGTGTTATCAATGTTCTCATTTCAGTAGGAGATGAAAGCAGCGGTGTGTCACATAGGACGTACCCTTGTGAGCATCCTGTCCAGGAACCTTGCTGCCATATAGCATCTCTGGCTCGTGTCATAGCGCAGGAGCTACTGAAATGATCTCCCGTCAGCAACGGAGGGAATGCTAGCATAGCACTTTGTGATCCTTGAAGCGGAATGAGCTTCCACAGTAGAGTTTTCTCCTAGGTACTTTTTCCATCAGAAAAGCGTAGCCCCGGGAAGAAGAGAGGCAACCGCCTACTACCTCACTTTGCCCATACAGTGTTTGCAACGTGGAAATGCACGTGCAGCTAGCAGTCCCCGTACTCTATCCGAGTGACTCTCTCACACAGCACAGGAGTGAACGGTTTGAAAGCTGCCAAGTTACTCGGGAATGAACATGTTCCTGAGAAGTGGCTTTAAGCATGAACGCAGCACTAGATCAATGTGCTCATAGCAGTTGAATTGGAAATGAGTGCCTTGTACCATATCACATACCCTCTTCAGAACTTATGATCAGCTCTCTTGCTCTGTTATTTTTACCTTGCTGTGTTTCAGTGCAACGATCTACAGAATCACTTTCTCGTCCTCAACGGACTGCGTGAAAGCACAGGACTAAGACACCTATGAAATGCAGGATATTCTATGGCACACTGTCCTCTACCTGTGGCCGTCATCTAGCTTTAGCCCTAGCCCTAAACCTATATGTAACATTAACCCAAACGCTAATGCTAAACCTATCCCTAACGCTAACCCTAACCCTAACCCTAACCCTATCCATAACCCTAACCCTAACCCTAACCCTATCCCTATCCCTACCCTCATGATAAAGCTTATCCTTTCCATAATCGTAATGCTAGCCCTAACCCTAACTCTATCTTTAAACAGAAATCTTCTGATATATCAGAGCTGTGGGTTGTGTCCTAAACTAAATGCTTCTGAAATCATTTTCAATCCGTAGTGAATGAACAGGAGCATAGCAGTTTCAGACCTCCGCAGGACAATGAGCTGCGAGTGTGGGCTTTTCGCCGCTCTCTTTTGTCCGGGAAAACAGCAGAGGCCGAAGATCTCCTGCAGCTACTGACTACTGTGTCTTGTGGACAAAACTGTTTCTCGAACGTACATATGCCCATGAAGCTCACAGCCCACTGACTCTATGCGATTGAATTTCCTTCTGATAGAATAGCAAGGAATTCATGGAAAGCTTCCAAACAACTAGGGACTCAGGATGTCTCATACAAGTCCCTTATTAGAAAACTTCATCTCCAGCGGGTAACACTAGGTCAATGCACTCGTTTCAGTAGAGTGCGAAATGTGTGGGATGCCGCTAGAAGCCACCGATTCGGAACGTCATTTCACTTGGTTTTCTGTATGATCACCTTGGCGGTAACTTTTCTAGACACAGACTTGTGGAATCGCGTTGCCCAAAACAAATGAGTGAACGGAAGCACAGGACTATGCCAACTATGACCCAGAGTAAGCTTGGCTACCACTGTTTTCGCCAAATTACGCGTTCTGCGAGCAAAGCGTATGCGGACGTTGGAAGGCCGCTAGGCCATGCTACGCGACTTGGCCTCCAAGTCTCGGAAGACCTAAGGGAATGTCAATGTCAGAGTAGCCTGTGGAGCTCCCAGTGGAAGATAATACATTCCTGAAGATTTGTTTGCTCCTCAAACGCACTCGGGAATCAACCTATTTCGTAGGAAGCGGGTTTTTCTCCAAAGCCGTCTCAGTGTTCAACGTCTTCTCAATGTTGTCATTTCCGTAGCGGATGTGATGGGAGAAGAAGACTGTAGCCTAAGAAACCATGGAGACTATACCACGTCCCTCGGACTCCACCCGTTCGTGAAGCATTCGAAGAGGAAGAAGCTAAAAGTACCTCCTGGGCCTACCAGGCCATTCATTCCACTCTGAGAATACAGCAGTGAAGACTTTGCGCTCCCCTGCGTCATTCAGCAATTATACCAAGTCGTGCGAAAAGTGTTCTCAACAAAAGCCATCCACACTATTTGACGTGTTAGCAATGTTCTCATTTCAGTAGGAGATGAAAGCAGCGGTGTGTCACATAGGACGTACCCTTGTGAGCATCCTGTCCAGGAACCTTGCTGCCATATAGCATCTCTGGCTCGTGTCATAGCGCAGGAGCTACTGAAATGATCTCCCGTCAGCAACGGAGGGAATGCTAGCATAGCACTTTGTGATCCTTGAAGCGGAATGAGCTTCCACAGTAGAGTTTTCTCCTAGGTACTTTTTCCATCAGAAAAGCGTAGCCCCGGGAAGAAGAGAGGCAACCGCCTACTACCTCACTTTGCCCATACAGTGTTTGCAACGTGGAAATGCACGTGCAGCTAGCAGTCCCCGTACTCTATCCCAGTGACTCTCTCACACAGCACAGCAGTGAACGGTTTGAAAGCTGCCAAGTTACTCGGGAATGAACATGTTCCTGAGAAGTGGCTTTAAGCATGAACGCAGCACTAGATCAATGTGCTCATAGCAGTTGAATTGGAAATGAGTGCCTTGTACCATATCACATACCCTCTTCAGAACTTATGATCAGCTCTCTTGCTCTGTTATTTTTACCTTGCTGTGTTTCAGTGCAACGATCTACAGAATCACTTTCTCGTCCTCAACGGACTGCGTGAAAGCACAGGACTAAGACACCTATGAAATGCAGGATATTCTATGGCACACTGTCCTCTACCTGTGGCCGTCATCTAGCTTTAGCCCTAGCCCTAAACCTATATGTAACATTAACCCAAACGCTAATGCTAAACCTATCCCTAACGCTAACCCTAACCCTAACCCTAACCCTATCCATAACCCTAACCCTAACCCTAACCCTATCCCTATCCCTACCCTCATGATAAAGCTTATCCTTTCCATAATCGTAATGCTAGCCCTAACCCTAACTCTATCTTTAAACAGAAATCTTCTGATATATCACAGCTGTGGGTTGTGTCCTAAACTAAATGCTTCTGAAATCATTTTCAATCCGTAGTGAATGAACAGGAGCATAGCAGTTTCAGACCTCCGCAGGACAATGAGCTGCGAGTGTGGGCTTTTCGCCGCTCTCTTTTGTCCGGGAAAACAGCAGAGGCCGAAGATCTCCTGCAGCTACTGACTACTGTGTCTTGTGGACAAAACTGTTTCTCGAACGTACATATGCCCATGAAGCTCACAGCCCACTGACTCTATGCGATTGAATTTCCTTCTGATAGAATAGCAAGGAATTCATGGAAAGCTTCCAAACAACTAGGGACTCAGGATGTCTCATACAAGTCCCTTATTAGAAAACTTCATCTCCAGCGGGTAACACTAGGTCAATGCACTCGTTTCAGTAGAGTGCGAAATGTGTGGGATGCCGCTAGAAGCCACCGATTCGGAACGTCATTTCACTTGGTTTTCTGTATGATCACCTTGGCGGTAACTTTTCTAGACACAGACTTGTGGAATCACGTTGCCCAAAACAAATGAGTGAACGGAAGCACAGGACTATGCCAACTATGACGCAGAGTAAGCTTGGCTACCACTGTTTTCGCCAAATTACGCGTTCTGCGAGCAAAGCGTATGCGGACGTTGGAAGGCCGCTAGGCCATGCTACGCGACTTGGCCTCCAAGTCTCGGAAGACCTAAGGGAATGTCAATGTCAGAGTAGCCTGTGGGGCTCCCAGTGGAAGATAATACATTCCTGAAGATTTGTTTGCTCCTCAAACGCACTCGGGAATCAACCTATTTCGTAGGAAGCGGGTTTTTCTCCAAAGCCGTCTCAGTGTTCAACGTCTTCTCAATGTTGTCATTTCCGTAGCGGATGTGATGGGAGAAGAAGACTGTAGCCTAAGAAACCATGGAGACTATACCACGTCCCTCGGACTCCACCTGTTCGTGAAGCATTCGAAGAGGAAGAAGCTAAAAGTACCTCCTGGGCCTACCAGGCCATTCATTCCACTCTGAGAATACAGCAGTGAAGACTTTGCGCTCCCCTGCGTCATTCAGCAATTATACCAAGTCGTGCGAAAAGTGTTCTCAACAAAAGCCATCCACACTATTGGACGTGTTAGCAATGTTCTCATTTCAGTAGGAGATGAAAGCAGCGGTGTGTCACATAGGACGTACCCTTTTTAGCATCCTGTCCAGGAACCTTGCTGCCATATAGCATCTCTGGCTCGTGTCATAGCGCAGGAGCTACTGAAATGATCTCCCGTCAGCAACGGAGGGAATGCTGGCATAGCACTTTGTGATCCTTGAAGCGGAATGAGCTTCCACAGTAGAGTTTTCTCCTAGGTACTTTTTCCATCAGAAAAGCGTAGCCCCGGGAAGAAGAGAGGCAACCGCCTACTACCTCACTTTGCCCATACAGTGTTTGCAACGTGGAAATGCACGTGCAGCTAGCAGTCCCCGTACTCTATCCCAGTGACTCTCTCACACAGCACAGCAGTGAACGGTTTGAAAGCTGCCAAGTTACTCGGGAATGAACATGTTCCTGAGAAGTGGCTTTAAGCATGAACGCAGCACTAGATCAATGTGCTCATAGCAGTGGAATTGGAAATGAGTGCCTTGTACCATATCACATACCCTCTTCAGAACTTATGATCAGCTCTCTTGCTCTGTTATTTTTACCTTGCTGTGTTTCAGTGCAACGATCTACAGAATCACTTTCTCGTCCTCAACGGACTGCGTGAAAGCACAGGACTAAGACACCTATGAAATGCAGGATATTCTATGGCACACTGTCCTCTACCTGTGGCCGTCATCTAGCTTTAGCCCTAGCCCTAAACCTATATGTAACATTAACCCAAACGCTAATGCTAAACCTATCCCTAACGCTAACCCTAACCCTAACCCTAACCCTATCCATAACCCTAACCCTAACCCTAACCCTATCCCTATCCCTACCCTCATGATAAAGCTTATCCTTTCCATAATCGTAATGCTAGCCCTAACCCTAACTCTATCTTTAAACAGAAATCTTCTGATATATCAGAGCTGTGGGTTGTGTCCTAAAGCAAATGCTACTGAAATCATTTTCAATCCGTAGTGAATGAACAGGAGCATAGCAGTTTCAGACCTCCGCAGGACAATGAGCTGCGAGTGTGGGCTTTTCGCCGCTCTCTTTTGTCCGGGAAAACAGCAGAGGCCGAAGATCTCCTGCAGCTACTGACTACTGTGTCTTGTGGACAAAACTGTTTCTCGAACGTACATATGCCCATGAAGCTCACAGCCCACTGACTCTATGCGATTGAATTTCCTTCTGATAGAATAGCAAGGAATTCATGGAAAGCTTCCAAACAACTAGGGACTCAGGATGTCTCATACAAGTCCCTTATTAGAAAACTTCATCTCCAGCGGGTAACACTAGGTCAATGCACTCGTTTCAGTAGAGTGCGAAATGTGTGGGATGCCGCTAGAAGCCACCGATTCGGAACGTCATTTCAATTGGTTTTCTGTATGATCACCTTGGCGGTAACTTTGCTAGCCACAGACTTGTGGAATCACGTTGCCCAAAACAAATGAGTGAACGGAAGCACAGGACTATGCCAACTATGACCCAGAGTAAGCTTGGCTACCACTGTTTTCGCCAAATTACGCGTTCTGCGAGCAAAGCGTATGCGGACGTTGGAAGGCCGCTAGGCCATGCTACGCGACTTGGCCTCCAAGTCTCGGAAGACCTAAGGGAATGTCAATGTCAGAGTAGCCTGTGGGGCTCCCAGTGGAAGATAATACATTCCTGAAGATTTGTTTGCTCCTCAAACGCACTCGGGAATCAACCTATTTCGTAGGAAGCGGGTTTTTCTCCAAAACCGTCTCAGTGTTCAACGTCTTCTCAATGTTGTCATTTCCGTAGCAGATGTGATGGGAGAAGAAGACTGTAGCCTAAGAAACCATGGAGACTATACCACGTCCCTCGGACTCCACCTGTTCGTGAAGCATTCGAAGAGGAAGAAGCTAAAAGTACCTCCTGGGCCTACCAGGCCATTCATTCCACTCTGAGAATACAGCAGTGAAGACTTTGCGCTCCCCTGCGTCATTCAGCAATTATACCAAGTCGTGCGAAAAGTGTTCTCAACAAAAGCCATCCACACTATTGGACGTGTTAGCAATGTTCTCATTTCAGTAGGAGATGAAAGCAGCGGTGTGTCAATAGGACGTACACTTGTGAGCATCCTGTCCAGGAACCTTGCTGCCATATAGCATCTCTGGCTCCTGTCATAGCGCAGGAGCTACTGAAATGATCTCCCGTCAGCAACGGAGGGAATGCTAGCATAGCACTTTGTGATCCTTGAAGCGGAATGAGCTTCCACAGTAGAGTTTTCTCCTAGGTACTTTTTCCATCAGAAAAGCGTAGCCCCGGGAAGAAGAGAGGCAACCGCCTACTACCTCACTTTGCCCATACAGTGTTTGCAACGTGGAAATGCACGTGCAGCTAGCAGTCCCCGTACTCTATCCGAGTGACTCTCTCACAGAGCACAGGAGTGAACGGTTTGAAAGCTGCCAAGTTACTCGGGAATGAACATGTTCCTGAGAAGTGGCTTTAAGCATGAACGCAGCACTAGATCAATGTGCTCATAGCAGTTGAATTGGAAATGAGTGCCTTGTACCATATCACATACCCTCTTCAGAACGTATGATCAGCTCTCTTGCTCTGTTATTTTTACCTTGCTGTGTTTCAGTGCAACGATCTACAGAATCACTTTCTCGTCCTCAACGGACTGCGTGAAAGCACAGGACTAAGACACCTATGAAATGCAGGATATTCTATGGCACACTGTCCTCTACCTGTGGCCGTCATCTAGCTTTAGCCCTAGCCCTAAACCTATATGTAACATTAACCCAAACGCTAATGCTAAACCTATCCCTAACGCTAACCCTAACCCTAACCCTAACCCTAACCCTATCCATAACCCTAACCCTAACCCTATCCCTAACCCTAACCCTAACCCTAACCCTATCCCTATCCCTAACCCTAACCCTAACCCTATCCCTACCCCTACCCTCATGATAAAGCTTATCCTTTCCATATCGTAATGGTAGCCCTAACCCTAACTCTATCTTTAAACAGAAATCTTCTGATATGTCAGAGATGTGGGTTGTGTCCTAAACTAAATCCTTCTGAAATCACTTTCAATCCGTAGTGAATGAACAGGAGCATAGCAGTTTCAGACCTCCGCAGGACAATGAGCTGCGAGTGTGGGCTTTTCGCCGCTCTCTTTTATCCGTGAAAAGAGCAGAGGCCGAAGATCTCCTGCAGCTACTGACTACTGTGTCTTGTGGACAAAACTGTTTCTCGAACATACATATGCCCATGAAGCTCACAGCCCACTGACTCTATGCGATTGAATTTCCTTCTGATAGAATAGCAAGGAATTCATGGAAAGCTTCCAAACAACTAGGGACTCAGGATGTCTCATACAAGTCCCTTATTAGAAAACTTCATCTCCAGCGGGTAACACTAGGTCAATGCACTCGTTTCAGTAGAGTGGGAAATGTGTGGGATGCCGCTAGAAGCCACCGATTCGGAACGTCATTTCAATTGGTTTTCTGTATGATCACCTTGGCGGTAACTTTTCTAGACACAGACTTGTGGAATCACGTTGCCCAAAACAAATGAGTGAACGGAAGCACAGGACTATGCCAACTATGACGCCGAGTAAGCTTGGCTACCACTGTTTTCGCCAAATTACGCGTTCTGCGAGCAAAGCGTATGCGGACGTTGGAAGGCCGCTAGGCCATGCTACGCGACTTGGCCTCCAAGTCTCGGAAGACCTAAGGGAATGTCAATGTCAGAGTAGCCTGTGGGGCTCCCAGTGGAAGATAATACATTCCTGAAGATTTGTTTGCTCCTCAAACGCACTCAGGAATCAACCTATTTCGTAGGAAGCGGGTTTTTCTCCAAAGCCGTCTCAGTGTTCAACGTCTTCTCAATGTTGTCATTTCCGTAGCGGATGTGATGGGAGAAGAAGACTGTAGCCTAAGAAACCATGGAGACTATACCACGTCCCTCGGACTCCACCCGTTCGTGAAGCATTCGAAGAGGAAGAAGCTAAAAGTACCTCCTGGGCCTACCAGGCCATTCATTCCACTCTGAGAATACAGCAGTGAAGACTTTGCGCTCCCCTGCGTCATTCAGCAATTATACCAAGTCGTGCGAAAAGTGTTCTCAACAAAAGCCATCCACACTATTGGACGTGTTATCAATGTTCTCATTTCAGTAGGAGATGAAAGCAGCGGTGTGTCACATAGGACGTACCCTTGTGAGCATCCTGTCCAAGAACCTTGCTGCCATATAGCATCTCTGGCTCCTGTCATAGCGCAGGAGCTACTGAAATGATCTCCCGTCAGCAACGGAGGGAATGCTAGCATAGCACATTGTGATCCTTGAAGCGCAATGAGCTTCCACAGTAGAGTTTTCTCCTAGGTACTTTTTCCATCAGAAAAGCGTAGCCCCGGGAAGAAGAGAGGCAACCGCCTACTACCTCACTTTGCCCATACAGTGTTTGCAACGTGGAAATGCACATGCAGCTAGCAGTCCCCGTACTCTATCCGAGTGACTCTCTCACACAGCACAGGAGTGAACGGTTTGAAAGCTGCCAAGTTACTCGGGAATGAACATGTTCCTGAGAAGTGGCTTTAAGCATGAACGCAGCACTAGATCAATGTGCTCATAGCAGTGGAATTGGAAATGAGTGCCTTGTACCATATCACATACCCTCTTCAGAACTTATGATCAGCTCTCTTGCTCTGTTATTTTTACCTTGCTGTGTTTCATTGCAACGATCTACAGAATCACTTTCTCGTCCTCAACGGACTGCATGAAAGCACAGGACTAAGACACCTATGAAATGCAGGATATTCTATGGCACACTGTCCTCTACCTGTGGCCGTCATCTAGCTTTAGCCCTAGCCCTAAACCTATATGTAACATTAACCCAAACGCTAATGCTAAACCTATCCCTAACGCTAACCCTAACCCTAACCCTAACCCTATCCATAACCCTAACCCTAACCCTAACCCTATCCCTATCCCTACCCTCATGATAAAGCTTATCCTTTCCATAATCGTAATGCTAGCCCTAACCCTGACTCTATCTTTAAACAGAAATCTTCTGATATATCACAGCTGTGGGTTGTGTCCTAAACTAAATGCTTCTGAAATCATTTTCAATCCGTAGTGAGTGAACAGGAGCATAGCAGTTTCAGACCTCCGCAGGACAATGAGCTGCGAGTGTGGGCTTTTCCCCGCTCTCTTTTGTCCGGGAAAACAGCAGAGGCCGAAGATCTCCTGCAGCTACTGACTACTGTGTCTTGTGGACAAAACTGTTTCTCGAACGTACATATGCCCATGAAGCTCACAGCCCACTGACTCTATGCGATTGAATTTCCTTCTGATAGAATAGCAAGGAATTCATGGAAAGCTTCCAAACAACTAGGGACTCAGGATGTCTCATACAAGTCCCTTATTAGAAAACTTCATCTCCAGCGGGTAACACTAGGTCAATGCACTCGTTTCAGTAGAGTGCGAAATGTGTGGGATGCCGCTAGAAGCCACCGATTCGGAACGTCATTTCAATTGGTTTTCTGTATGATCACCTTGGCGGTAACTTTTCTAGACACAGACTTGTGGAATCGCGTTGCCCAAAACAAATGAGTGAACGGAAGCACAGGACTATGCCAACTATGACCCAGAGTAAGCTTGGCTACCACTGTTTTCGCCAAATTACGCGTTCTGCGAGCAAAGCGTATGCGGACGTTGGAAGGCCGCTAGGCCATGCTACGCGACTTGGCCTCCAAGTCTCGGAAGACCTAAGGGAATGTCAATGTCAGAGTAGCCTGTGGAGCTCCCAGTGGAAGATAATACATTCCTGAAGATTTGTTTGCTCCTCAAACGCACTCGGGAATCAACCTATTTCGTAGGAAGCGGGTTTTTCTCCAAAGCCGTCTCAGTGTTCAACGTCTTCTCAATGTTGTCATTTCCGTAGCGGATGTGATGGGAGAAGAAGACTGTAGCCTAAGAAACCATGGAGACTATACCACGTCCCTCGGACTCCACCCGTTCGTGAAGCATTCGAAGAGGAAGAAGCTAAAAGTACCTCCTGGGCCTACCAGGCCATTCATTCCACTCTGAGAATACAGCAGTGAAGACTTTGCGCTCCCCTGCGTCATTCAGCAATTATACCAAGTCGTGCGAAAAGTGTTCTCAACAAAAGCCATCCACACTATTTGACGTGTTAGCAATGTTCTCATTTCAGTAGGAGATGAAAGCAGCGGTGTGTCACATAGGACGTACCCTTGTGAGCATCCTGTCCAGGAACCTTGCTGCCATATAGCATCTCTGGCTCGTGTCATAGCGCAGGAGCTACTGAAATGATCTCCCGTCAGCAACGGAGGGAATGCTAGCATAGCACTTTGTGATCCTTGAAGCGGAATGAGCTTCCACAGTAGAGTTTTCTCCTAGGTACTTTTTCCATCAGAAAAGCGTAGCCCCGGGAAGAAGAGAGGCAACCGCCTACTACCTCACTTTGCCCATACAGTGTTTGCAACGTGGAAATGCACGTGCAGCTAGCAGTCCCCGTACTCTATCCCAGTGACTCTCTCACACAGCACAGCAGTGAACGGTTTGAAAGCTGCCAAGTTACTCGGGAATGAACATGTTCCTGAGAAGTGGCTTTAAGCATGAACGCAGCACTAGATCAATGTGCTCATAGCAGTTGAATTGGAAATGAGTGCCTTGTACCATATCACATACCCTCTTCAGAACTTATGATCAGCTCTCTTGCTCTGTTATTTTTACCTTGCTGTGTTTCAGTGCAACGATCTACAGAATCACTTTCTCGTCCTCAACGGACTGCGTGAAAGCACAGGACTAAGACACCTATGAAATGCAGGATATTCTATGGCACACTGTCCTCTACCTGTGGCCGTCATCTAGCTTTAGCCCTAGCCCTAAACCTATATGTAACATTAACCCAAACGCTAATGCTAAACCTATCCCTAACGCTAACCCTAACCCTAACCCTAACCCTATCCATAACCCTAACCCTAACCCTAACCCTATCCCTATCCCTACCCTCATGATAAAGCTTATCCTTTCCATAATCGTAATGCTAGCCCTAACCCTAACTCTATCTTTAAACAGAAATCTTCTGATATATCACAGCTGTGGGTTGTGTCCTAAACTAAATGCTTCTGAAATCATTTTCAATCCGTAGTGAATGAACAGGAGCATAGCAGTTTCAGACCTCCGCAGGACAATGAGCTGCGAGTGTGGGCTTTTCGCCGCTCTCTTTTGTCCGGGAAAACAGCAGAGGCCGAAGATCTCCTGCAGCTACTGACTACTGTGTCTTGTGGACAAAACTGTTTCTCGAACGTACATATGCCCATGAAGCTCACAGCCCACTGACTCTATGCGATTGAATTTCCTTCTGATAGAATAGCAAGGAATTCATGGAAAGCTTCCAAACAACTAGGGACTCAGGATGTCTCATACAAGTCCCTTATTAGAAAACTTCATCTCCAGCGGGTAACACTAGGTCAATGCACTCGTTTCAGTAGAGTGCGAAATGTGTGGGATGCCGCTAGAAGCCACCGATTCGGAACGTCATTTCACTTGGTTTTCTGTATGATCACCTTGGCGGTAACTTTTCTAGACACAGACTTGTGGAATCACGTTGCCCAAAACAAATGAGTGAACGGAAGCACAGGACTATGCCAACTATGACGCAGAGTAAGCTTGGCTACCACTGTTTTCGCCAAATTACGCGTTCTGCGAGCAAAGCGTATGCGGACGTTGGAAGGCCGCTAGGCCATGCTACGCGACTTGGCCTCCAAGTCTCGGAAGACCTAAGGGAATGTCAATGTCAGAGTAGCCTGTGGGGCTCCCAGTGGAAGATAATACATTCCTGAAGATTTGTTTGCTCCTCAAACGCACTCGGGAATCAACCTATTTCGTAGGAAGCGGGTTTTTCTCCAAAGCCGTCTCAGTGTTCAACGTCTTCTCAATGTTGTCATTTCCGTAGCGGATGTGATGGGAGAAGAAGACTGTAGCCTAAGAAACCATGGAGACTATACCACGTCCCTCGGACTCCACCTGTTCGTGAAGCATTCGAAGAGGAAGAAGCTAAAAGTACCTCCTGGGCCTACCAGGCCATTCATTCCACTCTGAGAATACATCAGTGAAGACTTTGCGCTCCCCTGCGTCATTCAGCAATTATACCAAGTCGTGCGAAAAGTGTTCTCAACAAAAGCCATCCACACTATTGGACGTGTTAGCAATGTTCTCATTTCAGTAGGAGATGAAAGCAGCGGTGTGTCACATAGGACGTACCCTTTTTAGCATCCTGTCCAGGAACCTTGCTGCCATATAGCATCTCTGGCTCGTGTCATAGCGCAGGAGCTACTGAAATGATCTCCCGTCAGCAACGGAGGGAATGCTGGCATAGCACTTTGTGATCCTTGAAGCGGAATGAGCTTCCACAGTAGAGTTTTCTCCTAGGTACTTTTTCCATCAGAAAAGCGTAGCCCCGGGAAGAAGAGAGGCAACCGCCTACTACCTCACTTTGCCCATACAGTGTTTGCAACGTGGAAATGCACGTGCAGCTAGCAGTCCCCGTACTCTATCCCAGTGACTCTCTCACACAGCACAGCAGTGAACGGTTTGAAAGCTGCCAAGTTACTCGGGAATGAACATGTTCCTGAGAAGTGGCTTTAAGCATGAACGCAGCACTAGATCAATGTGCTCATAGCAGTGGAATTGGAAATGAGTGCCTTGTACCATATCACATACCCTCTTCAGAACTTATGATCAGCTCTCTTGCTCTGTTATTTTTACCTTGCTGTGTTTCAGTGCAACGATCTACAGAATCACTTTCTCGTCCTCAACGGACTGCGTGAAAGCACAGGACTAAGACACCTATGAAATGCAGGATATTCTATGGCACACTGTCCTCTACCTGTGGCCGTCATCTAGCTTTAGCCCTAGCCCTAAACCTATATGTAACATTAACCCAAACGCTAATGCTAAACCTATCCCTAACGCTAACCCTAACCCTAACCCTAACCCTATCCATAACCCTAACCCTAACCCTAACCCTATCCCTATCCCTACCCTCATGATAAAGCTTATCCTTTCCATAATCGTAATGCTAGCCCTAACCCTAACTCTATCTTTAAACAGAAATCTTCTGATATATCAGAGCTGTGGGTTGTGTCCTAAAGCAAATGCTACTGAAATCATTTTCAATCCGTAGTGAATGAACAGGAGCATAGCAGTTTCAGACCTCCGCAGGACAATGAGCTGCGAGTGTGGGCTTTTCGCCGCTCTCTTTTGTCCGGGAAAACAGCAGAGGCCGAAGATCTCCTGCAGCTACTGACTACTGTGTCTTGTGGACAAAACTGTTTCTCGAACGTACATATGCCCATGAAGCTCACAGCCCACTGACTCTATGCGATTGAATTTCCTTCTGATAGAATAGCAAGGAATTCATGGAAAGCTTCCAAACAACTAGGGACTCAGGATGTCTCATACAAGTCCCTTATTAGAAAACTTCATCTCCAGCGGGTAACACTAGGTCAATGCACTCGTTTCAGTAGAGTGCGAAATGTGTGGGATGCCGCTAGAAGCCACCGATTCGGAACGTCATTTCAATTGGTTTTCTGTATGATCACCTTGGCGGTAACTTTGCTAGCCACAGACTTGTGGAATCACGTTGCCCAAAACAAATGAGTGAACGGAAGCACATCACTATGCCAACTATGACGCAGAGTAAGCTTGGCTACCACTGTTTTCGCCAAATTACGCGTTCTGCGAGCAAAGCGTATGCGGACGTTGGAAGGCCGCTAGGCCATGCTACGCGACTTGGCCTCCAAGTCTCGGAAGACCTAAGGGAATGTCAATGTCAGAGTAGCCTGTGGGGCTCCCAGTGGAAGATAATACATTCCTGAAGATTTGTTTGCTCCTCAAACGCACTCGGGAATCAACCTATTTCGTAGGAAGCGGGTTTTTCTCCAAAACCGTCTCAGTGTTCAACGTCTTCTCAATGTTGTCATTTCCGTAGCAGATGTGATGGGAGAAGAAGACTGTAGCCTAAGAAACCATGGAGACTATACCACGTCCCTCGGACTCCACCTGTTCGTGAAGCATTCGAAGAGGAAGAAGCTAAAAGTACCTCCTGGGCCTACCAGGCCATTCATTCCACTCTGAGAATACAGCAGTGAAGACTTTGCGCTCCCCTGCGTCATTCAGCAATTATACCAAGTCGTGCGAAAAGTGTTCTCAACAAAAGCCATCCACGCTATTGGACGTGTTATCAATGTTCTCATTTCAGTAGGAGATGAAAGCAGCGGTGTGTCACATAGGACGTACCCTTGTGAGCATCCTGTCCAAGAACCTTGCTGCCATATAGCATCTCTGGCTCCTGTCATAGCGCAGGAGCTACTGAAATGATCTCCCGTCAGCAACGGAGGGAATGCTAGCATAGCACATTGTGATCCTTGAAGCGCAATGAGCTTCCACAGTAGAGTTTTCTCCTAGGTACTTTTTCCATCAGAAAAGCGTAGCCCCGGGAAGAAGAGAGGCAACCGCCTACTACCTCACTTTGCCCATACAGTGTTTGCAACGTGGAAATGCACGTGCAGCTAGCAGTCCCCGTACTCTATCCGAGTGACTCTCTCACACAGCACAGGAGTGAACGGTTTGAAAGCTGCCAAGTTACTCGGGAATGAACATGTTCCTGAGAAGTGGCTTTAAGCATGAACGCAGCACTAGATCAATGTGCTCATAGCAGTTGAATTGGAAATGAGTGCCTTGTACCATATCACATACCCTCTTCAGAACTTATGATCAGCTCTCTTGCTCTGTTATTTTTACCTTGCTGTGTTTCAGTGCAACGATCTACAGAATCACTTTCTCGTCCTCAACGGACTGCGTGAAAGCACAGGACTAAGACACCTATGAAATGCAGGATATTCTATGGCACACTGTCCTCTACCTGTGGCCGTCATCTAGCTTTAGCCCTAGCCCTAAACCTATATGTAACATTAACCCAAACGCTAATGCTAAACCTATCCCTAACGCTAACCCTAACCCTAACCCTAACCCTATCCATAACCCTAACCCTAACCCTAACCCTATCCCTATCCCTACCCTCATGATAAAGCTTATCCTTTCCATAATCGTAATGCTAGCCCTAACCCTAACTCTATCTTTAAACAGAAATCTTCTGATATATCAGAGCTGTGGGTTGTGTCCTAAACTAAATGCTTCTGAAATCATTTTCAATCCGTAGTGAATGAACAGGAGCATAGCAGTTTCAGACCTCCGCAGGACAATGAGCTGCGAGTGTGGGCTTTTCGCCGCTCTCTTTTGTCCGGGAAAACAGCAGAGGCCGAAGATCTCCTGCAGCTACTGACTACTGTGTCTTGTGGACAAAACTGTTTCTCGAACGTACATATGCCCATGAAGCTCACAGCCCACTGACTCTATGCGATTGAATTTCCTTCTGATAGAATAGCAAGGAATTCATGGAAAGCTTCCAAACAACTAGGGACTCAGGATGTCTCATACAAGTCCCTTATTAGAAAACTTCATCTCCAGCGGGTAACACTAGGTCAATGCACTCGTTTCAGTAGAGTGCGAAATGTGTGGGATGCCGCTAGAAGCCACCGATTCGGAACGTCATTTCACTTGGTTTTCTGTATGATCACCTTGGCGGTAACTTTTCTAGACACAGACTTGTGGAATCACGTTGCCCAAAACAAATGAGTGAACGGAAGCACAGGACTATGCCAACTATGACGCAGAGTAAGCTTGGCTACCACTGTTTTCGCCAAATTACGCGTTCTGCGAGCAAAGCGTATGCGGACGTTGGAAGGCCGCTAGGCCATGCTACGCGACTTGGCCTCCAAGTCTCGGAAGACCTAAGGGAATGTCAATGTCAGAGTAGCCTGTGGGGCTCCCAGTGGAAGATAATACATTCCTGAAGATTTGTTTGCTCCTCAAACGCACTCGGGAATCAACCTATTTCGTAGGAAGCGGGTTTTTCTCCAAAGCCGTCTCAGTGTTCAACGTCTTCTCAATGTTGTCATTTCCGTAGCGGATGTGATGGGAGAAGAAGACTGTAGCCTAAGAAACCATGGAGACTATACCACGTCCCTCGGACTCCACCTGTTCGTGAAGCATTCGAAGAGGAAGAAGCTAAAAGTACCTCCTGGGCCTACCAGGCCATTCATTCCACTCTGAGAATACAGCAGTGAAGACTTTGCGCTCCCCTGCGTCATTCAGCAATTATACCAAGTCGTGCGAAAAGTGTTCTCAACAAAAGCCATCCACACTATTGGACGTGTTAGCAATGTTCTCATTTCAGTAGGAGATGAAAGCAGCGGTGTGTCACATAGGACGTACCCTTTTTAGCATCCTGTCCAGGAACCTTGCTGCCATATAGCATCTCTGGCTCGTGTCATAGCGCAGGAGCTACTGAAATGATCTCCCGTCAGCAACGGAGGGAATGCTGGCATAGCACTTTGTGATCCTTGAAGCGGAATGAGCTTCCTCAGTAGAGTTTTCTCCTAGGTACTTTTTCCATCAGAAAAGCGTAGCCCCGGGAAGAAGAGAGGCAACCGCCTACTACCTCACTTTGCCCATACAGTGTTTGCAACGTGGAAATGCACGTGCAGCTAGCAGTCCCCGTACTCTATCCCAGTGACTCTCTCACACAGCACAGCAGTGAACGGTTTGAAAGCTGCCAAGTTACTCGGGAATGAACATGTTCCTGAGAAGTGGCTTTAAGCATGAACGCAGCACTAGATCAATGTGCTCATAGCAGTGGAATTGGAAATGAGTGCCTTGTACCATATCACATACCCTCTTCAGAACTTATGATCAGCTCTCTTGCTCTGTTATTTTTACCTTGCTGTGTTTCAGTGCAACGATCTACAGAATCACTTTCTCGTCCTCAACGGACTGCGTGAAAGCACAGGACTAAGACACCTATGAAATGCAGGATATTCTATGGCACACTGTCCTCTACCTGTGGCCGTCATCTAGCTTTAGCCCTAGCCCTAAACCTATATGTAACATTAACCCAAACGCTAATGCTAAACCTATCCCTAACGCTAACCCTAACCCTAACCCTAACCCTATCCATAACCCTAACCCTAACCCTAACCCTATCCCTATCCCTACCCTCATGATAAAGCTTATCCTTTCCATAATCGTAATGCTAGCCCTAACCCTAACTCTATCTTTAAACAGAAATCTTCTGATATATCAGAGCTGTGGGTTGTGTCCTAAAGCAAATGCTACTGAAATCATTTTCAATCCGTAGTGAATGAACAGGAGCATAGCAGTTTCAGACCTCCGCAGGACAATGAGCTGCGAGTGTGGGCTTTTCGCCGCTCTCTTTTGTCCGGGAAAACAGCAGAGGCCGAAGATCTCCTGCAGCTACTGACTACTGTGTCTTGTGGACAAAACTGTTTCTCGAACGTACATATGCCCATGAAGCTCACAGCCCACTGACTCTATGCGATTGAATTTCCTTCTGATAGAATAGCAAGGAATTCATGGAAAGCTTCCAAACAACTAGGGACTCAGGATGTCTCATACAAGTCCCTTATTAGAAAACTTCATCTCCAGCGGGTAACACTAGGTCAATGCACTCGTTTCAGTAGAGTGCGAAATGTGTGGGATGCCGCTAGAAGCCACCGATTCGGAACGTCATTTCAATTGGTTTTCTGTATGATCACCTTGGCGGTAACTTTGCTAGCCACAGACTTGTGGAATCACGTTGCCCAAAACAAATGAGTGAACGGAAGCACAGGACTATGCCAACTATGACCCAGAGTAAGCTTGGCTACCACTGTTTTCGCCAAATTACGCGTTCTGCGAGCAAAGCGTATGCGGACGTTGGAAGGCCGCTAGGCCATGCTACGCGACTTGGCCTCCAAGTCTCGGAAGACCTAAGGGAATGTCAATGTCAGAGTAGCCTGTGGGGCTCCCAGTGGAAGATAATACATTCCTGAAGATTTGTTTGCTCCTCAAACGCACTCGGGAATCAACCTATTTCGTAGGAAGCGGGTTTTTCTCCAAAACCGTCTCAGTGTTCAACGTCTTCTCAATGTTGTCATTTCCGTAGCAGATGTGATGGGAGAAGAAGACTGTAGCCTAAGAAACCATGGAGACTATACCACGTCCCTCGGACTCCACCTGTTCGTGAAGCATTCGAAGAGGAAGAAGCTAAAAGTACCTCCTGGGCCTACCAGGCCATTCATTCCACTCTGAGAATACAGCAGTGAAGACTTTGCGCTCCCCTGCGTCATTCAGCAATTATACCAAGTCGTGCGAAAAGTGTTCTCAACAAAAGCCATCCACACTATTGGACGTGTTAGCAATGTTCTCATTTCAGTAGGAGATGAAAGCAGCGGTGTGTCAATAGGACGTACACTTGTGAGCATCCTGTCCAGGAACCTTGCTGCCATATAGCATCTCTGGCTCCTGTCATAGCGCAGGAGCTACTGAAATGATCTCCCGTCAGCAACGGAGGGAATGCTAGCATAGCACTTTGTGATCCTTGAAGCGGAATGAGCTTCCACAGTAGAGTTTTCTCCTAGGTACTTTTTCCATCAGAAAAGCGTAGCCCCGGGAAGAAGAGAGGCAACCGCCTACTACCTCACTTTGCCCATACAGTGTTTGCAACGTGGAAATGCACGTGCAGCTAGCAGTCCCCGTACTCTATCCGAGTGACTCTCTCACAGAGCACAGGAGTGAACGGTTTGAAAGCTGCCAAGTTACTCGGGAATGAACATGTTCCTGAGAAGTGGCTTTAAGCATGAACGCAGCACTAGATCAATGTGCTCATAGCAGTTGAATTGGAAATGAGTGCCTTGTACCATATCACATACCCTCTTCAGAACGTATGATCAGCTCTCTTGCTCTGTTATTTTTACCTTGCTGTGTTTCAGTGCAACGATCTACAGAATCACTTTCTCGTCCTCAACGGACTGCGTGAAAGCACAGGACTAAGACACCTATGAAATGCAGGATATTCTATGGCACACTGTCCTCTACCTGTGGCCGTCATCTAGCTTTAGCCCTAGCCCTAAACCTATATGTAACATTAACCCAAACGCTAATGCTAAACCTATCCCTAACGCTAACCCTAACCCTAACCCTAACCCTAACCCTATCCATAACCCTAACCCTAACCCTATCCCTAACCCTAACCCTAACCCTAACCCTATCCCTATCCCTAACCCTAACCCTAACCCTATCCCTACCCCTACCCTCATGATAAAGCTTATCCTTTCCATATCGTAATGGTAGCCCTAACCCTAACTCTATCTTTAAACAGAAATCTTCTGATATGTCAGAGATGTGGGTTGTGTCCTAAACTAAATCCTTCTGAAATCACTTTCAATCCGTAGTGAATGAACAGGAGCATAGCAGTTTCAGACCTCCGCAGGACAATGAGCTGCGAGTGTGGGCTTTTCGCCGCTCTCTTTTATCCGTGAAAAGAGCAGAGGCCGAAGATCTCCTGCAGCTACTGACTACTGTGTCTTGTGGACAAAACTGTTTCTCGAACATACATATGCCCATGAAGCTCACAGCCCACTGACTCTATGCGATTGAATTTCCTTCTGATAGAATAGCAAGGAATTCATGGAAAGCTTCCAAACAACTAGGGACTCAGGATGTCTCATACAAGTCCCTTATTAGAAAACTTCATCTCCAGCGGGTAACACTAGGTCAATGCACTCGTTTCAGTAGAGTGCGAAATGTGTGGGATGCCGCTAGAAGCCACCGATTCGGAACGTCATTTCAATTGGTTTTCTGTATGATCACCTTGGCGGTAACTTTTCTAGACACAGACTTGTGGAATCACGTTGCCCAAAACAAATGAGTGAACGGAAGCACAGGACTATGCCAACTATGACGCCGAGTAAGCTTGGCTACCACTGTTTTCGCCAAATTACGCGTTCTGCGAGCAAAGCGTATGCGGACGTTGGAAGGCCGCTAGGCCATGCTACGCGACTTGGCCTCCAAGTCTCGGAAGACCTAAGGGAATGTCAATGTCAGAGTAGCCTGTGGGGCTCCCAGTGGAAGATAATACATTCCTGAAGATTTGTTTGCTCCTCAAACGCACTCAGGAATCAACCTATTTCGTAGGAAGCGGGTTTTTCTCCAAAGCCGTCTCAGTGTTCAACGTCTTCTCAATGTTGTCATTTCCGTAGCGGATGTGATGGGAGAAGAAGACTGTAGCCTAAGAAACCATGGAGACTATACCACGTCCCTCGGACTCCACCCGTTCGTGAAGCATTCGAAGAGGAAGAAGCTAAAAGTACCTCCTGGGCCTACCAGGCCATTCATTCCACTCTGAGAATACAGCAGTGAAGACTTTGCGCTCCCCTGCGTCATTCAGCAATTATACCAAGTCGTGCGAAAAGTGTTCTCAACAAAAGCCATCCACACTATTGGACGTGTTATCAATGTTCTCATTTCAGTAGGAGATGAAAGCAGCGGTGTGTCACATAGGACGTACCCTTGTGAGCATCCTGTCCAAGAACCTTGCTGCCATATAGCATCTCTGGCTCCTGTCATAGCGCAGGAGCTACTGAAATGATCTCCCGTCAGCAACGGAGGGAATGCTAGCATAGCACATTGTGATCCTTGAAGCGCAATGAGCTTCCACAGTAGAGTTTTCTCCTAGGTACTTTTTCCATCAGAAAAGCGTAGCCCCGGGAAGAAGAGAGGCAACCGCCTACTACCTCACTTTGCCCATACAGTGTTTGCAACGTGGAAATGCACATGCAGCTAGCAGTCCCCGTACTCTATCCGAGTGACTCTCTCACACAGCACAGGAGTGAACGGTTTGAAAGCTGCCAAGTTACTCGGGAATGAACATGTTCCTGAGAAGTGGCTTTAAGCATGAACGCAGCACTAGATCAATGTGCTCATAGCAGTGGAATTGGAAATGAGTGCCTTGTACCATATCACATACCCTCTTCAGAACTTATGATCAGCTCTCTTGCTCTGTTATTTTTACCTTGCTGTGTTTCAGTGCAACGATCTACAGAATCACTTTCTCGTCCTCAACGGACTGCATGAAAGCACAGGACTAAGACACCTATGAAATGCAGGATATTCTATGGCACACTGTCCTCTACCTGTGGCCGTCATCTAGCTTTAGCCCTAGCCCTAAACCTATATGTAACATTAACCCAAACGCTAATGCTAAACCTATCCCTAACGCTAACCCTAACCCTAACCCTAACCCTATCCATAACCCTAACCCTAACCCTAACCCTATCCCTATCCCTACCCTCATGATAAAGCTTATCCTTTCCATAATCGTAATGCTAGCCCTAACCCTGACTCTATCTTTAAACAGAAATCTTCTGATATATCACAGCTGTGGGTTGTGTCCTAAACTAAATGCTTCTGAAATCATTTTCAATCCGTAGTGAGTGAACAGGAGCATAGCAGTTTCAGACCTCCGCAGGACAATGAGCTGCGAGTGTGGGCTTTTCCCCGCTCTCTTTTGTCCGGGAAAACAGCAGAGGCCGAAGATCTCCTGCAGCTACTGACTACTGTGTCTTGTGGACAAAACTGTTTCTCGAACGTACATATGCCCATGAAGCTCACAGCCCACTGACTCTATGCGATTGAATTTCCTTCTGATAGAATAGCAAGGAATTCATGGAAAGCTTCCAAACAACTAGGGACTCAGGATGTCTCATACAAGTCCCTTATTAGAAAACTTCATCTCCAGCGGGTAACACTAGGTCAATGCACTCGTTTCAGTAGAGTGCGAAATGTGTGGGATGCCGCTAGAAGCCACCGATTCGGAACGTCATTTCAATTGGTTTTCTGTATGATCACCTTGGCGGTAACTTTTCTAGACACAGACTTGTGGAATCGCGTTGCCCAAAACAAATGAGTGAACGGAAGCACAGGACTATGCCAACTATGACCCAGAGTAAGCTTGGCTACCACTGTTTTCGCCAAATTACGCGTTCTGCGAGCAAAGCGTATGCGGACGTTGGAAGGCCGCTAGGCCATGCTACGCGACTTGGCCTCCAAGTCTCGGAAGACCTAAGGGAATGTCAATGTCAGAGTAGCCTGTGGAGCTCCCAGTGGAAGATAATACATTCCTGAAGATTTGTTTGCTCCTCAAACGCACTCGGGAATCAACCTATTTCGTAGGAAGCGGGTTTTTCTCCAAAGCCGTCTCAGTGTTCAACGTCTTCTCAATGTTGTCATTTCCGTAGCGGATGTGATGGGAGAAGAAGACTGTAGCCTAAGAAACCATGGAGACTATACCACGTCCCTCGGACTCCACCCGTTCGTGAAGCATTCGAAGAGGAAGAAGCTAAAAGTACCTCCTGGGCCTACCAGGCCATTCATTCCACTCTGAGAATACAGCAGTGAAGACTTTGCGCTCCCCTGCGTCATTCAGCAATTATACCAAGTCGTGCGAAAAGTGTTCTCAACAAAAGCCATCCACACTATTTGACGTGTTAGCAATGTTCTCATTTCAGTAGGAGATGAAAGCAGCGGTGTGTCACATAGGACGTACCCTTGTGAGCATCCTGTCCAGGAACCTTGCTGCCATATAGCATCTCTGGCTCGTGTCATAGCGCAGGAGCTACTGAAATGATCTCCCGTCAGCAACGGAGGGAATGCTAGCATAGCACTTTGTGATCCTTGAAGCGGAATGAGCTTCCACAGTAGAGTTTTCTCCTAGGTACTTTTTCCATCAGAAAAGCGTAGCCCCGGGAAGAAGAGAGGCAACCGCCTACTACCTCACTTTGCCCATACAGTGTTTGCAACGTGGAAATGCACGTGCAGCTAGCAGTCCCCGTACTCTATCCCAGTGACTCTCTCACACAGCACAGCAGTGAACGGTTTGAAAGCTGCCAAGTTACTCGGGAATGAACATGTTCCTGAGAAGTGGCTTTAAGCATGAACGCAGCACTAGATCAATGTGCTCATAGCAGTTGAATTGGAAATGAGTGCCTTGTACCATATCACATACCCTCTTCAGAACTTATGATCAGCTCTCTTGCTCTGTTATTTTTACCTTGCTGTGTTTCAGTGCAACGATCTACAGAATCACTTTCTCGTCCTCAACGGACTGCGTGAAAGCACAGGACTAAGACACCTATGAAATGCAGGATATTCTATGGCACACTGTCCTCTACCTGTGGCCGTCATCTAGCTTTAGCCCTAGCCCTAAACCTATATGTAACATTAACCCAAACGCTAATGCTAAACCTATCCCTAACGCTAACCCTAACCCTAACCCTAACCCTATCCATAACCCTAACCCTAACCCTAACCCTATCCCTATCCCTACCCTCATGATAAAGCTTATCCTTTCCATAATCGTAATGCTAGCCCTAACCCTAACTCTATCTTTAAACAGAAATCTTCTGATATATCACAGCTGTGGGTTGTGTCCTAAACTAAATGCTTCTGAAATCATTTTCAATCCGTAGTGAATGAACAGGAGCATAGCAGTTTCAGACCTCCGCAGGACAATGAGCTGCGAGTGTGGGCTTTTCGCCGCTCTCTTTTGTCCGGGAAAACAGCAGAGGCCGAAGATCTCCTGCAGCTACTGACTACTGTGTCTTGTGGACAAAACTGTTTCTCGAACGTACATATGCCCATGAAGCTCACAGCCCACTGACTCTATGCGATTGAATTTCCTTCTGATAGAATAGCAAGGAATTCATGGAAAGCTTCCAAACAACTAGGGACTCAGGATGTCTCATACAAGTCCCTTATTAGAAAACTTCATCTCCAGCGGGTAACACTAGGTCAATGCACTCGTTTCAGTAGAGTGCGAAATGTGTGGGATGCCGCTAGAAGCCACCGATTCGGAACGTCATTTCACTTGGTTTTCTGTATGATCACCTTGGCGGTAACTTTTCTAGACACAGACTTGTGGAATCACGTTGCCCAAAACAAATGAGTGAACGGAAGCACAGGACTATGCCAACTATGACGCAGAGTAAGCTTGGCTACCACTGTTTTCGCCAAATTACGCGTTCTGCGAGCAAAGCGTATGCGGACGTTGGAAGGCCGCTAGGCCATGCTACGCGACTTGGCCTCCAAGTCTCGGAAGACCTAAGGGAATGTCAATGTCAGAGTAGCCTGTGGGGCTCCCAGTGGAAGATAATACATTCCTGAAGATTTGTTTGCTCCTCAAACGCACTCGGGAATCAACCTATTTCGTAGGAAGCGGGTTTTTCTCCAAAGCCGTCTCAGTGTTCAACGTCTTCTCAATGTTGTCATTTCCGTAGCGGATGTGATGGGAGAAGAAGACTGTAGCCTAAGAAACCATGGAGACTATACCACGTCCCTCGGACTCCACCTGTTCGTGAAGCATTCGAAGAGGAAGAAGCTAAAAGTACCTCCTGGGCCTACCAGGCCATTCATTCCACTCTGAGAATACAGCAGTGAAGACTTTGCGCTCCCCTGCGTCATTCAGCAATTATACCAAGTCGTGCGAAAAGTGTTCTCAACAAAAGCCATCCACGCTATTGGACGTGTTATCAATGTTCTCATTTCAGTAGGAGATGAAAGCAGCGGTGTGTCACATAGGACGTACCCTTGTGAGCATCCTGTCCAAGAACCTTGCTGCCATATAGCATCTCTGGCTCCTGTCATAGCGCAGGAGCTACTGAAATGATCTCCCGTCAGCAACGGAGGGAATGCTAGCATAGCACATTGTGATCCTTGAAGCGCAATGAGCTTCCACAGTAGAGTTTTCTCCTAGGTACTTTTTCCATCAGAAAAGCGTAGCCCCGGGAAGAAGAGAGGCAACCGCCTACTACCTCACTTTGCCCATACAGTGTTTGCAACGTGGAAATGCACATGCAGCTAGCAGTCCCCGTACTCTATCCGAGTGACTCTCTCACACAGCACAGGAGTGAACGGTTTGAAAGCTGCCAAGTTACTCGGGAATGAACATGTTCCTGAGAAGTGGCTTTAAGCATGAACGCAGCACTAGATCAATGTGCTCATAGCAGTGGAATTGGAAATGAGTGCCTTGTACCATATCACATACCCTCTTCAGAACTTATGATCAGCTCTCTTGCTCTGTTATTTTTACCTTGCTGTGTTTCAGTGCAACGATCTACAGAATCACTTTCTCGTCCTCAACGGACTGCATGAAAGCACAGGACTAAGACACCTATGAAATGCAGGATATTCTATGGCACACTGTCCTCTACCTGTGGCCGTCATCTAGCTTTAGCCCTAGCCCTAAACCTATATGTAACATTAACCCAAACGCTAATGCTAAACCTATCCCTAACGCTAACCCTAACCCTAACCCTAACCCTATCCATAACCCTAACCCTAACCCTAACCCTATCCCTATCCCTACCCTCATGATAAAGCTTATCCTTTCCATAATCGTAATGCTAGCCCTAACCCTGACTCTATCTTTAAACAGAAATCTTCTGATATATCACAGCTGTGGGTTGTGTCCTAAACTAAATGCTTCTGAAATCATTTTCAATCCGTAGTGAGTGAACAGGAGCATAGCAGTTTCAGACCTCCGCAGGACAATGAGCTGCGAGTGTGGGCTTTTCCCCGCTCTCTTTTGTCCGGGAAAACAGCAGAGGCCGAAGATCTCCTGCAGCTACTGACTACTGTGTCTTGTGGACAAAACTGTTTCTCGAACGTACATATGCCCATGAAGCTCACAGCCCACTGACTCTATGCGATTGAATTTCCTTCTGATAGAATAGCAAGGAATTCATGGAAAGCTTCCAAACAACTAGGGACTCAGGATGTCTCATACAAGTCCCTTATTAGAAAACTTCATCTCCAGCGGGTAACACTAGGTCAATGCACTCGTTTCAGTAGAGTGCGAAATGTGTGGGATGCCGCTAGAAGCCACCGATTCGGAACGTCATTTCAATTGGTTTTCTGTATGATCACCTTGGCGGTAACTTTTCTAGACACAGACTTGTGGAATCGCGTTGCCCAAAACAAATGAGTGAACGGAAGCACAGGACTATGCCAACTATGACCCAGAGTAAGCTTGGCTACCACTGTTTTCGCCAAATTACGCGTTCTGCGAGCAAAGCGTATGCGGACGTTGGAAGGCCGCTAGGCCATGCTACGCGACTTGGCCTCCAAGTCTCGGAAGACCTAAGGGAATGTCAATGTCAGAGTAGCCTGTGGAGCTCCCAGTGGAAGATAATACATTCCTGAAGATTTGTTTGCTCCTCAAACGCACTCGGGAATCAACCTATTTCGTAGGAAGCGGGTTTTTCTCCAAAGCCGTCTCAGTGTTCAACGTCTTCTCAATGTTGTCATTTCCGTAGCGGATGTGATGGGAGAAGAAGACTGTAGCCTAAGAAACCATGGAGACTATACCACGTCCCTCGGACTCCACCCGTTCGTGAAGCATTCGAAGAGGAAGAAGCTAAAAGTACCTCCTGGGCCTACCAGGCCATTCATTCCACTCTGAGAATACAGCAGTGAAGACTTTGCGCTCCCCTGCGTCATTCAGCAATTATACCAAGTCGTGCGAAAAGTGTTCTCAACAAAAGCCATCCACACTATTTGACGTGTTAGCAATGTTCTCATTTCAGTAGGAGATGAAAGCAGCGGTGTGTCACATAGGACGTACCCTTGTGAGCATCCTGTCCAGGAACCTTGCTGCCATATAGCATCTCTGGCTCGTGTCATAGCGCAGGAGCTACTGAAATGATCTCCCGTCAGCAACGGAGGGAATGCTAGCATAGCACTTTGTGATCCTTGAAGCGGAATGAGCTTCCACAGTAGAGTTTTCTCCTAGGTACTTTTTCCATCAGAAAAGCGTAGCCCCGGGAAGAAGAGAGGCAACCGCCTACTACCTCACTTTGCCCATACAGTGTTTGCAACGTGGAAATGCACGTGCAGCTAGCAGTCCCCGTACTCTATCCCAGTGACTCTCTCACACAGCACAGCAGTGAACGGTTTGAAAGCTGCCAAGTTACTCGGGAATGAACATGTTCCTGAGAAGTGGCTTTAAGCATGAACGCAGCACTAGATCAATGTGCTCATAGCAGTTGAATTGGAAATGAGTGCCTTGTACCATATCACATACCCTCTTCAGAACTTATGATCAGCTCTCTTGCTCTGTTATTTTTACCTTGCTGTGTTTCAGTGCAACGATCTACAGAATCACTTTCTCGTCCTCAACGGACTGCGTGAAAGCACAGGACTAAGACACCTATGAAATGCAGGATATTCTATGGCACACTGTCCTCTACCTGTGGCCGTCATCTAGCTTTAGCCCTAGCCCTAAACCTATATGTAACATTAACCCAAACGCTAATGCTAAACCTATCCCTAACGCTAACCCTAACCCTAACCCTAACCCTATCCATAACCCTAACCCTAACCCTAACCCTATCCCTATCCCTACCCTCATGATAAAGCTTATCCTTTCCATAATCGTAATGCTAGCCCTAACCCTAACTCTATCTTTAAACAGAAATCTTCTGATATATCACAGCTGTGGGTTGTGTCCTAAACTAAATGCTTCTGAAATCATTTTCAATCCGTAGTGAATGAACAGGAGCATAGCAGTTTCAGACCTCCGCAGGACAATGAGCTGCGAGTGTGGGCTTTTCGCCGCTCTCTTTTGTCCGGGAAAACAGCAGAGGCCGAAGATCTCCTGCAGCTACTGACTACTGTGTCTTGTGGACAAAACTGTTTCTCGAACGTACATATGCCCATGAAGCTCACAGCCCACTGACTCTATGCGATTGAATTTCCTTCTGATAGAATAGCAAGGAATTCATGGAAAGCTTCCAAACAACTAGGGACTCAGGATGTCTCATACAAGTCCCTTATTAGAAAACTTCATCTCCAGCGGGTAACACTAGGTCAATGCACTCGTTTCAGTAGAGTGCGAAATGTGTGGGATGCCGCTAGAAGCCACCGATTCGGAACGTCATTTCACTTGGTTTTCTGTATGATCACCTTGGCGGTAACTTTTCTAGACACAGACTTGTGGAATCACGTTGCCCAAAACAAATGAGTGAACGGAAGCACAGGACTATGCCAACTATGACGCAGAGTAAGCTTGGCTACCACTGTTTTCGCCAAATTACGCGTTCTGCGAGCAAAGCGTATGCGGACGTTGGAAGGCCGCTAGGCCATGCTACGCGACTTGGCCTCCAAGTCTCGGAAGACCTAAGGGAATGTCAATGTCAGAGTAGCCTGTGGGGCTCCCAGTGGAAGATAATACATTCCTGAAGATTTGTTTGCTCCTCAAACGCACTCGGGAATCAACCTATTTCGTAGGAAGCGGGTTTTTCTCCAAAGCCGTCTCAGTGTTCAACGTCTTCTCAATGTTGTCATTTCCGTAGCGGATGTGATGGGAGAAGAAGACTGTAGCCTAAGAAACCATGGAGACTATACCACGTCCCTCGGACTCCACCTGTTCGTGAAGCATTCGAAGAGGAAGAAGCTAAAAGTACCTCCTGGGCCTACCAGGCCATTCATTCCACTCTGAGAATACAGCAGTGAAGACTTTGCGCTCCCCTGCGTCATTCAGCAATTATACCAAGTCGTGCGAAAAGTGTTCTCAACAAAAGCCATCCACACTATTGGACGTGTTAGCAATGTTCTCATTTCAGTAGGAGATGAAAGCAGCGGTGTGTCACATAGGACGTACCCTTTTTAGCATCCTGTCCAGGAACCTTGCTGCCATATAGCATCTCTGGCTCGTGTCATAGCGCAGGAGCTACTGAAATGATCTCCCGTCAGCAACGGAGGGAATGCTGGCATAGCACTTTGTGATCCTTGAAGCGGAATGAGCTTCCACAGTAGAGTTTTCTCCTAGGTACTTTTTCCATCAGAAAAGCGTAGCCCCGGGAAGAAGAGAGGCAACCGCCTACTACCTCACTTTGCCCATACAGTGTTTGCAACGTGGAAATGCACGTGCAGCTAGCAGTCCCCGTACTCTATCCCAGTGACTCTCTCACACAGCACAGCAGTGAACGGTTTGAAAGCTGCCAAGTTACTCGGGAATGAACATGTTCCTGAGAAGTGGCTTTAAGCATGAACGCAGCACTAGATCAATGTGCTCATAGCAGTGGAATTGGAAATGAGTGCCTTGTACCATATCACATACCCTCTTCAGAACTTATGATCAGCTCTCTTGCTCTGTTATTTTTACCTTGCTGTGTTTCAGTGCAACGATCTACAGAATCACTTTCTCGTCCTCAACGGACTGCGTGAAAGCACAGGACTAAGACACCTATGAAATGCAGGATATTCTATGGCACACTGTCCTCTACCTGTGGCCGTCATCTAGCTTTAGCCCTAGCCCTAAACCTATATGTAACATTAACCCAAACGCTAATGCTAAACCTATCCCTAACGCTAACCCTAACCCTAACCCTAACCCTATCCATAACCCTAACCCTAACCCTAACCCTATCCCTATCCCTACCCTCATGATAAAGCTTATCCTTTCCATAATCGTAATGCTAGCCCTAACCCTAACTCTATCTTTAAACAGAAATCTTCTGATATATCAGAGCTGTGGGTTGTGTCCTAAAGCAAATGCTACTGAAATCATTTTCAATCCGTAGTGAATGAACAGGAGCATAGCAGTTTCAGACCTCCGCAGGACAATGAGCTGCGAGTGTGGGCTTTTCGCCGCTCTCTTTTGTCCGGGAAAACAGCAGAGGCCGAAGATCTCCTGCAGCTACTGACTACTGTGTCTTGTGGACAAAACTGTTTCTCGAACGTACATATGCCCATGAAGCTCACAGCCCACTGACTCTATGCGATTGAATTTCCTTCTGATAGAATAGCAAGGAATTCATGGAAAGCTTCCAAACAACTATGGACTCAGGATGTCTCATACAAGTCCCTTATTAGAAAACTTCATCTCCAGCGGGTAACACTAGGTCAATGCACTCGTTTCAGTAGAGTGCGAAATGTGTGGGATGCCGCTAGAAGCCACCGATTCGGAACGTCATTTCAATTGGTTTTCTGTATGATCACCTTGGCGGTAACTTTGCTAGCCACAGACTTGTGGAATCACGTTGCCCAAAACAAATGAGTGAACGGAAGCACATCACTATGCCAACTATGACGCAGAGTAAGCTTGGCTACCACTGTTTTCGCCAAATTACGCGTTCTGCGAGCAAAGCGTATGCGGACGTTGGAAGGCCGCTAGGCCATGCTACGCGACTTGGCCTCCAAGTCTCGGAAGACCTAAGGGAATGTCAATGTCAGAGTAGCCTGTGGGGCTCCCAGTGGAAGATAATACATTCCTGAAGATTTGTTTGCTCCTCAAACGCACTCGGGAATCAACCTATTTCGTAGGAAGCGGGTTTTTCTCCAAAACCGTCTCAGTGTTCAACGTCTTCTCAATGTTGTCATTTCCGTAGCAGATGTGATGGGAGAAGAAGACTGTAGCCTAAGAAACCATGGAGACTATACCACGTCCCTCGGACTCCACCTGTTCGTGAAGCATTCGAAGAGGAAGAAGCTAAAAGTACCTCCTGGGCCTACCAGGCCATTCATTCCACTCTGAGAATACAGCAGTGAAGACTTTGCGCTCCCCTGCGTCATTCAGCAATTATACCAAGTCGTGCGAAAAGTGTTCTCAACAAAAGCCATCCACACTATTGGACGTGTTAGCAATGTTCTCATTTCAGTAGGAGATGAAAGCAGCGGTGTGTCAATAGGACGTACACTTGTGAGCATCCTGTCCAGGAACCTTGCTGCCATATAGCATCTCTGGCTCCTGTCATAGCGCAGGAGCTACTGAAATGATCTCCCGTCAGCAACGGAGGGAATGCTAGCATAGCACTTTGTGATCCTTGAAGCGGAATGAGCTTCCACAGTAGAGTTTTCTCCTAGGTACTTTTTCCATCAGAAAAGCGTAGCCCCGGGAAGAAGAGAGGCAACCGCCTACTACCTCACTTTGCCCATACAGTGTTTGCAACGTGGAAATGCACGTGCAGCTAGCAGTCCCCGTACTCTATCCGAGTGACTCTCTCACACAGCACAGGAGTGAACGGTTTGAAAGCTGCCAAGTTACTCGGGAATGAACATGTTCCTGAGAAGTGGCTTTAAGCATGAACGCAGCACTAGATCAATGTGCTCATAGCAGTTGAATTGGAAATGAGTGCCTTGTACCATATCACATACCCTCTTCAGAACTTATGATCAGCTCTCTTGCTCTGTTATTTTTACCTTGCTGTGTTTCAGTGCAACGATCTACAGAATCACTTTCTCGTCCTCAACGGACTGCGTGAAAGCACAGGACTAAGACACCTATGAAATGCAGGATATTCTATGGCACACTGTCCTCTACCTGTGGCCGTCATCTAGCTTTAGCCCTAGCCCTAAACCTATATGTAACATTAACCCAAACGCTAATGCTAAACCTATCCCTAACGCTAACCCTAACCCTAACCCTAACCCTATCCATAACCCTAACCCTAACCCTAACCCTATCCCTATCCCTACCCTCATGATAAAGCTTATCCTTTCCATAATCGTAATGCTAGCCCTAACCCTAACTCTATCTTTAAACAGAAATCTTCTGATATATCACAGCTGTGGGTTGTGTCCTAAACTAAATGCTTCTGAAATCATTTTCAATCCGTAGTGAATGAACAGGAGCATAGCAGTTTCAGACCTCCGCAGGACAATGAGCTGCGAGTGTGGGCTTTTCGCCGCTCTCTTTTGTCCGGGAAAACAGCAGAGGCCGAAGATCTCCTGCAGCTACTGACTACTGTGTCTTGTGGACAAAACTGTTTCTCGAACGTACATATGCCCATGAAGCTCACAGCCCACTGACTCTATGCGATTGAATTTCCTTCTGATAGAATAGCAAGGAATTCATGGAAAGCTTCCAAACAACTAGGGACTCAGGATGTCTCATACAAGTCCCTTATTAGAAAACTTCATCTCCAGCGGGTAACACTAGGTCAATGCACTCGTTTCAGTAGAGTGCGAAATGTGTGGGATGCCGCTAGAAGCCACCGATTCGGAACGTCATTTCACTTGGTTTTCTGTATGATCACCTTGGCGGTAACTTTTCTAGACACAGACTTGTGGAATCACGTTGCCCAAAACAAATGAGTGAACGGAAGCACAGGACTATGCCAACTATGACGCAGAGTAAGCTTGGCTACCACTGTTTTCGCCAAATTACGCGTTCTGCGAGCAAAGCGTATGCGGACGTTGGAAGGCCGCTAGGCCATGCTACGCGACTTGGCCTCCAAGTCTCGGAAGACCTAAGGGAATGTCAATGTCAGAGTAGCCTGTGGGGCTCCCAGTGGAAGATAATACATTCCTGAAGATTTGTTTGCTCCTCAAACGCACTCGGGAATCAACCTATTTCGTAGGAAGCGGGTTTTTCTCCAAAGCCGTCTCAGTGTTCAACGTCTTCTCAATGTTGTCATTTCCGTAGCGGATGTGATGGGAGAAGAAGACTGTAGCCTAAGAAACCATGGAGACTATACCACGTCCCTCGGACTCCACCTGTTCGTGAAGCATTCGAAGAGGAAGAAGCTAAAAGTACCTCCTGGGCCTACCAGGCCATTCATTCCACTCTGAGAATACAGCAGTGAAGACTTTGCGCTCCCCTGCGTCATTCAGCAATTATACCAAGTCGTGCGAAAAGTGTTCTCAACAAAAGCCATCCACACTATTGGACGTGTTAGCAATGTTCTCATTTCAGTAGGAGATGAAAGCAGCGGTGTGTCACATAGGACGTACCCTTTTTAGCATCCTGTCCAGGAACCTTGCTGCCATATAGCATCTCTGGCTCGTGTCATAGCGCAGGAGCTACTGAAATGATCTCCCGTCAGCAACGGAGGGAATGCTGGCATAGCACTTTGTGATCCTTGAAGCGGAATGAGCTTCCACAGTAGAGTTTTCTCCTAGGTACTTTTTCCATCAGAAAAGCGTAGCCCCGGGAAGAAGAGAGGCAACCGCCTACTACCTCACTTTGCCCATACAGTGTTTGCAACGTGGAAATGCACGTGCAGCTAGCAGTCCCCGTACTCTATCCCAGTGACTCTCTCACACAGCACAGCAGTGAACGGTTTGAAAGCTGCCAAGTTACTCGGGAATGAACATGTTCCTGAGAAGTGGCTTTAAGCATGAACGCAGCACTAGATCAATGTGCTCATAGCAGTGGAATTGGAAATGAGTGCCTTGTACCATATCACATACCCTCTTCAGAACTTATGATCAGCTCTCTTGCTCTGTTATTTTTACCTTGCTGTGTTTCAGTGCAACGATCTACAGAATCACTTTCTCGTCCTCAACGGACTGCGTGAAAGCACAGGACTAAGACACCTATGAAATGCAGGATATTCTATGGCACACTGTCCTCTACCTGTGGCCGTCATCTAGCTTTAGCCCTAGCCCTAAACCTATATGTAACATTAACCCAAACGCTAATGCTAAACCTATCCCTAACGCTAACCCTAACCCTAACCCTAACCCTATCCATAACCCTAACCCTAACCCTAACCCTATCCCTATCCCTACCCTCATGATAAAGCTTATCCTTTCCATAATCGTAATGCTAGCCCTAACCCTAACTCTATCTTTAAACAGAAATCTTCTGATATATCAGAGCTGTGGGTTGTGTCCTAAAGCAAATGCTACTGAAATCATTTTCAATCCGTAGTGAATGAACAGGAGCATAGCAGTTTCAGACCTCCGCAGGACAATGAGCTGCGAGTGTGGGCTTTTCGCCGCTCTCTTTTGTCCGGGAAAACAGCAGAGGCCGAAGATCTCCTGCAGCTACTGACTACTGTGTCTTGTGGACAAAACTGTTTCTCGAACGTACATATGCCCATGAAGCTCACAGCCCACTGACTCTATGCGATTGAATTTCCTTCTGATAGAATAGCAAGGAATTCATGGAAAGCTTCCAAACAACTATGGACTCAGGATGTCTCATACAAGTCCCTTATTAGAAAACTTCATCTCCAGCGGGTAACACTAGGTCAATGCACTCGTTTCAGTAGAGTGCGAAATGTGTGGGATGCCGCTAGAAGCCACCGATTCGGAACGTCATTTCAATTGGTTTTCTGTATGATCACCTTGGCGGTAACTTTGCTAGCCACAGACTTGTGGAATCACGTTGCCCAAAACAAATGAGTGAACGGAAGCACATCACTATGCCAACTATGACGCAGAGTAAGCTTGGCTACCACTGTTTTCGCCAAATTACGCGTTCTGCGAGCAAAGCGTATGCGGACGTTGGAAGGCCGCTAGGCCATGCTACGCGACTTGG
Source organism: Desmodus rotundus (assembly GCF_022682495.2). Classification (NCBI taxonomy): domain Eukaryota; kingdom Metazoa; phylum Chordata; class Mammalia; order Chiroptera; family Phyllostomidae; genus Desmodus; species Desmodus rotundus. Next base: position 58,345,005 of record NC_071392.1, on the reverse strand, counting down.
CCTCCAAGTCTCGGAAGACCTAAGGGAATGTCAATGTCAGAGTAGCCTGTGGGGCTCCCAGTGGAAGATAATACATTCCTGAAGATTTGTTTGCTCCTCAAACGCACTCGGGAATCAACCTATTTCGTAGGAAGCGGGTTTTTCTCCAAAACCGTCTCAGTGTTCAACGTCTTCTCAATGTTGTCATTTCCGTAGCAGATGTGATGGGAGAAGAAGACTGTAGCCTAAGAAACCATGGAGACTATACCACGTCCCTCGGACTCCACCTGTTCGTGAAGCATTCGAAGAGGAAGAAGCTAAAAGTACCTCCTGGGCCTACCAGGCCATTCATTCCACTCTGAGAATACAGCAGTGAAGACTTTGCGCTCCCCTGCGTCATTCAGCAATTATACCAAGTCGTGCGAAAAGTGTTCTCAACAAAAGCCATCCACACTATTGGACGTGTTAGCAATGTTCTCATTTCAGTAGGAGATGAAAGCAGCGGTGTGTCAATAGGACGTACACTTGTGAGCATCCTGTCCAGGAACCTTGCTGCCATATAGCATCTCTGGCTCCTGTCATAGCGCAGGAGCTACTGAAATGATCTCCCGTCAGCAACGGAGGGAATGCTAGCATAGCACTTTGTGATCCTTGAAGCGGAATGAGCTTCCACAGTAGAGTTTTCTCCTAGGTACTTTTTCCATCAGAAAAGCGTAGCCCCGGGAAGAAGAGAGGCAACCGCCTACTACCTCACTTTGCCCATACAGTGTTTGCAACGTGGAAATGCACGTGCAGCTAGCAGTCCCCGTACTCTATCCGAGTGACTCTCTCACACAGCACAGGAGTGAACGGTTTGAAAGCTGCCAAGTTACTCGGGAATGAACATGTTCCTGAGAAGTGGCTTTAAGCATGAACGCAGCACTAGATCAATGTGCTCATAGCAGTTGAATTGGAAATGAGTGCCTTGTACCATATCACATACCCTCTTCAGAACGTATGATCAGCTCTCTTGCTCTGTTATTTTTACCTTGCTGTGTTTCAGTGCAACGATCTACAGAATCACTTTTTCGTCCTCAACGGACTGCGTGAAAGCACAGGACTAAGACACCTATGAAATGCAGGATATTCTATGGCACACTGTCCTCTACCTGTGGCCGTCATCTAGCTTTAGCCCTAGCCCTAAACCTATATGTAACATTAACCCAAACGCTAATGCTAAACCTATCCCTAACGCTAACCCTAACCCTAACCCTAACCCTAACCCTATCCATAACCCTAACCCTAACCCTATCCCTAACCCTAACCCTAACCCTAACCCTATCCCTATCCCTAACCCTAACCCTAACCCTATCCCTACCCCTACCCTCATGATAAAGCTTATCCTTTCCATATCGTAATGGTAGCCCTAACCCTAACTCTATCTTTAAACAGAAATCTTCTGATATGTCAGAGATGTGGGTTGTGTCCTAAACTAAATCCTTCTGAAATCACTTTCAATCCGTAGTGAATGAACAGGAGCATAGCAGTTTCAGACCTCCGCAGGACAATGAGCTGCGAGTGTGGGCTTTTCGCCGCTCTCTTTTATCCGTGAAAAGAGCAGAGGCCGAAGATCTCCTGCAGCTACTGACTACTGTGTCTTGTGGACAAAACTGTTTCTCGAACATACATATGCCCATGAAGCTCACAGCCCACTGACTCTATGCGATTGAATTTCCTTCTGATAGAATAGCAAGGAATTCATGGAAAGCTTCCAAACAACTAGGGACTCAGGATGTCTCATACAAGTCCCTTATTAGAAAACTTCATCTCCAGCGGGTAACACTAGGTCAATGCACTCGTTTCAGTAGAGTGGGAAATGTGTGGGATGCCGCTAGAAGCCACCGATTCGGAACGTCATTTCAATTGGTTTTCTGTATGATCACCTTGGCGGTAACTTTTCTAGACACAGACTTGTGGAATCACGTTGCCCAAAACAAATGAGTGAACGGAAGCACAGGACTATGCCAACTATGACGCCGAGTAAGCTTGGCTACCACTGTTTTCGCCAAATTACGCGTTCTGCGAGCAAAGCGTATGCGGACGTTGGAAGGCCGCTAGGCCATGCTACGCGACTTGGCCTCCAAGTCTCGGAAGACCTAAGGGAATGTCAATGTCAGAGTAGCCTGTGGGGCTCCCAGTGGAAGATAATACATTCCTGAAGATTTGTTTGCTCCTCAAACGCACTCAGGAATCAACCTATTTCGTAGGAAGCGGGTTTTTCTCCAAAGCCGTCTCAGTGTTCAACGTCTTCTCAATGTTGTCATTTCCGTAGCGGATGTGATGGGAGAAGAAGACTGTAGCCTAAGAAACCATGGAGACTATACCACGTCCCTCGGACTCCACCCGTTCGTGAAGCATTCGAAGAGGAAGAAGCTAAAAGTACCTCCTGGGCCTACCAGGCCATTCATTCCACTCTGAGAATACAGCAGTGAAGACTTTGCGCTCCCCTGCGTCATTCAGCAATTATACCAAGTCGTGCGAAAAGTGTTCTCAACAAAAGCCATCCACGCTATTGGACGTGTTATCAATGTTCTCATTTCAGTAGGAGATGAAAGCAGCGGTGTGTCACATAGGACGTACCCTTGTGAGCATCCTGTCCAAGAACCTTGCTGCCATATAGCATCTCTGGCTCCTGTCATAGCGCAGGAGCTACTGAAATGATCTCCCGTCAGCAACGGAGGGAATGCTAGCATAGCACATTGTGATCCTTGAAGCGCAATGAGCTTCCACAGTAGAGTTTTCTCCTAGGTACTTTTTCCATCAGAAAAGCGTAGCCCCGGGAAGAAGAGAGGCAACCGCCTACTACCTCACTTTGCCCATACAGTGTTTGCAACGTGGAAATGCACATGCAGCTAGCAGTCCCCGTACTCTATCCGAGTGACTCTCTCACACAGCACAGGAGTGAACGGTTTGAAAGCTGCCAAGTTACTCGGGAATGAACATGTTCCTGAGAAGTGGCTTTAAGCATGAACGCAGCACTAGATCAATGTGCTCATAGCAGTGGAATTGGAAATGAGTGCCTTGTACCATATCACATACCCTCTTCAGAACTTATGATCAGCTCTCTTGCTCTGTTATTTTTACCTTGCTGTGTTTCAGTGCAACGATCTACAGAATCACTTTCTCGTCCTCAACGGACTGCATGAAAGCACAGGACTAAGACACCTATGAAATGCAGGATATTCTATGGCACACTGTCCTCTACCTGTGGCCGTCATCTAGCTTTAGCCCTAGCCCTAAACCTATATGTAACATTAACCCAAACGCTAATGCTAAACCTATCCCTAACGCTAACCCTAACCCTAACCCTAACCCTATCCATAACCCTAACCCTAACCCTAACCCTATCCCTATCCCTACCCTCATGATAAAGCTTATCCTTTCCATAATCGTAATGCTAGCCCTAACCCTGACTCTATCTTTAAACAGAAATCTTCTGATATATCACAGCTGTGGGTTGTGTCCTAAACTAAATGCTTCTGAAATCATTTTCAATCCGTAGTGAGTGAACAGGAGCATAGCAGTTTCAGACCTCCGCAGGACAATGAGCTGCGAGTGTGGGCTTTTCCCCGCTCTCTTTTGTCCGGGAAAACAGCAGAGGCCGAAGATCTCCTGCAGCTACTGACTACTGTGTCTTGTGGACAAAACTGTTTCTCGAACGTACATATGCCCATGAAGCTCACAGCCCACTGACTCTATGCGATTGAATTTCCTTCTGATAGAATAGCAAGGAATTCATGGAAAGCTTCCAAACAACTAGGGACTCAGGATGTCTCATACAAGTCCCTTATTAGAAAACTTCATCTCCAGCGGGTAACACTAGGTCAATGCACTCGTTTCAGTAGAGTGCGAAATGTGTGGGATGCCGCTAGAAGCCACCGATTCGGAACGTCATTTCAATTGGTTTTCTGTATGATCACCTTGGCGGTAACTTTTCTAGACACAGACTTGTGGAATCACGTTGCCCAAAACAAATGAGTGAACGGAAGCACAGGACTATGCCAACTATGACGCAGAGTAAGCTTGGCTACCACTGTTTTCGCCAAATTACGCGTTCTGCGAGCAAAGCGTATGCGGACGTTGGAAGGCCGCTAGGCCATGCTACGCGACTTGGCCTCCAAGTCTCGGAAGACCTAAGGGAATGTCAATGTCAGAGTAGCCTGTGGGGCTCCCAGTGGAAGATAATACATTCCTGAAGATTTGTTTGCTCCTCAAACGCACTCAGGAATCAACCTATTTCGTAGGAAGCGGGTTTTTCTCCAAAGCCGTCTCAGTGTTCAACGTCTTCTCAATGTTGTCATTTCCGTAGCGGATGTGATGGGAGAAGAAGACTGTAGCCTAAGAAACCATGGAGACTATACCACGTCCCTCGGACTCCACCCGTTCGTGAAGCATTCGAAGAGGAAGAAGCTAAAAGTACCTCCTGGGCCTACCAGGCCATTCATTCCACTCTGAGAATAGAGCAGTGAAGACTTGGCGCTCCCCTGCGTCATTCAGCAATTATACCAAGTCGTGCGAAAAGTGTTCTCAACAAAAGCCATCCACGCTATTGGACGTGTTATCAATGTTCTCATTTCAGTAGGAGATGAAAGCAGCGGTGTGTCACATAGGACGTACCCTTGTGAGCATCCTGTCCAAGAACCTTGCTGCCATATAGCATCTCTGGCTCCTGTCATAGCGCAGGAGCTACTGAAATGATCTCCCGTCAGCAACGGAGGGAATGCTAGCATAGCACATTGTGATCCTTGAAGCGGAATGAGCTTCCACAGTAGAGTTTTCTCCTAGGTACTTTTTCCATCAGAAAAGCGTAGCCCCGGGAAGAAGAGAGGCAACCGCCTACTACCTCACTTTGCCCATACAGTGTTTGCAACGTGGAAATGCACGTGCAGCTAGCAGTCCCCGTACTCTATCCGAGTGACTCTCTCACAGAGCACAGGAGTGAACGGTTTGAAAGCTGCCAAGTTACTCGGGAATGAACATGTTCCTGAGAAGTGGCTTTAAGCATGAACGCAGCACTAGATCAATGTGCTCATAGCAGTGGAATTGGAAATGAGTGCCTTGTACCATATCACATACCCTCTTCAGAACTTATGATCAGCTCTCTTGCTCTGTTATTTTTACCTTGCTGTGTTTCAGTGCAACGATCTACAGAATCACTTTCTCGTCCTCAACGGACTGCGTGAAAGCACAGGACTAAGACACCTATGAAATGCAGGATATTCTATGGCACACTGTCCTCTACCTGTGGCCGTCATCTAGCTTTAGCCCTAGCCCTAAACCTATATGTAACATTAACCCAAACGCTAATGCTAAACCTATCCCTAACGCTAACCCTAACCCTAACCCTAACCCTATCCATAACCCTAACCCTAACCCTAACCCTATCCCTATCCCTACCCTCATGATAAAGCTTATCCTTTCCATAATCGTAATGCTAGCCCTAACCCTGACTCTATCTTTAAACAGAAATCTTCTGATATATCACAGCTGTGGGTTGTGTCCTAAACTAAATGCTTCTGAAATCATTTTCAATCCGTAGTGAGTGAACAGGAGCATAGCAGTTTCAGACCTCCGCAGGACAATGAGCTGCGAGTGTGGGCTTTTCCCCGCTCTCTTTTGTCCGGGAAAACAGCAGAGGCCGAAGATCTCCTGCAGCTACTGACTACTGTGTCTTGTGGACAAAACTGTTTCTCGAACGTACATATGCCCATGAAGCTCACAGCCCACTGACTCTATGCGATTGAATTTCCTTCTGATAGAATAGCAAGGAATTCATGGAAAGCTTCCAAACAACTAGGGACTCAGGATGTCTCATACAAGTCCCTTATTAGAAAACTTCATCTCCAGCGGGTAACACTAGGTCAATGCACTCGTTTCAGTAGAGTGCGAAATGTGTGGGATGCCGCTAGAAGCCACCGATTCGGAACGTCATTTCAATTGGTTTTCTGTATGATCACCTTGGCGGTAACTTTTCTAGACACAGACATGTGGAATCACGTTGCCCAAAACAAATGAGTGAACGGAAGCACAGGACTATGCCAACTATGACGCAGAGTAAGCTTGGCTACCACTGTTTTCGCCAAATTACGCGTTCTGCGAGCAAAGCGTATGCGGACGTTGGAAGGCCGCTAGGCCATGCTACGCGACTTGGCCTCCAAGTCTCGGAAGACCTAAGGGAATGTCAATGTCAGAGTAGCCTGTGGGGCTCCCAGTGGAAGATAATACATTCCTGAAGATTTGTTTGCTCCTCAAACGCACTCAGGAATCAACCTATTTCGTAGGAAGCGGGTTTTTCTCCAAAGCCGTCTCAGTGTTCAACGTCTTCTCAATGTTGTCATTTCCGTAGCGGATGTGATGGGAGAAGAAGACTGTAGCCTAAGAAACCATGGAGACTATACCACGTCCCTCGGACTCCACCCGTTCGTGAAGCATTCGAAGAGGAAGAAGCTAAAAGTACCTCCTGGGCCTACCAGGCCATTCATTCCACTCTGAGAATAGAGCAGTGAAGACTTGGCGCTCCCCTGCGTCATTCAGCAATTATACCAAGTCGTGCGAAAAGTGTTCTCAACAAAAGCCATCCACGCTATTGGACGTGTTATCAATGTTCTCATTTCAGTAGGAGATGAAAGCAGCGGTGTGTCACATAGGACGTACCCTTGTGAGCATCCTGTCCAAGAACCTTGCTGCCATATAGCATCTCTGGCTCCTGTCATAGCGCAGGAGCTACTGAAATGATCTCCCGTCAGCAACGGAGGGAATGCTAGCATAGCACATTGTGATCCTTGAAGCGCAATGAGCTTCCACAGTAGAGTTTTCTCCTAGGTACTTTTTCCATCAGAAAAGCGTAGCCCCGGGAAGAAGAGAGGCAACCGCCTACTACCTCACTTTGCCCATACAGTGTTTGCAACGTGGAAATGCACATGCAGCTAGCAGTCCCCGTACTCTATCCGAGTGACTCTCTCACACAGCACAGGAGTGAACGGTTTGAAAGCTGCCAAGTTACTCGGGAATGAACATGTTCCTGAGAAGTGGCTTTAAGCATGAACGCAGCACTAGATCAATGTGCTCATAGCAGTGGAATTGGAAATGAGTGCCTTGTACCATATCACATACCCTCTTCAGAACTTATGATCAGCTCTCTTGCTCTGTTATTTTTACCTTGCTGTGTTTCAGTGCAACGATCTACAGAATCACTTTCTCGTCCTCAACGGACTGCGTGAAAGCACAGGACTAAGACACCTATGAAATGCAGGATATTCTATGGCACACTGTCCTCTACCTGTGGCCGTCATCTAGCTTTAGCCCTAGCCCTAAACCTATATGTAACATTAACCCAAACGCTAATGCTAAACCTATCCCTAACGCTAACCCTAACCCTAACCCTAACCCTATCCATAACCCTAACCCTAACCCTAACCCTATCCCTATCCCTACCCTCATGATAAAGCTTATCCTTTCCATAATCGTAATGCTAGCCCTAACCCTGACTCTATCTTTAAACAGAAATCTTCTGATATATCACAGCTGTGGGTTGTGTCCTAAACTAAATGCTTCTGAAATCATTTTCAATCCGTAGTGAGTGAACAGGAGCATAGCAGTTTCAGACCTCCGCAGGACAATGAGCTGCGAGTGTGGGCTTTTCCCCGCTCTCTTTTGTCCGGGAAAACAGCAGAGGCCGAAGATCTCCTGCAGCTACTGACTACTGTGTCTTGTGGACAAAACTGTTTCTCGAACGTACATATGCCCATGAAGCTCACAGCCCACTGACTCTATGCGATTGAATTTCCTTCTGATAGAATAGCAAGGAATTCATGGAAAGCTTCCAAACAACTAGGGACTCAGGATGTCTCATACAAGTCCCTTATTAGAAAACTTCATCTCCAGCGGGTAACACTAGGTCAATGCACTCGTTTCAGTAGAGTGCGAAATGTGTGGGATGCCGCTAGAAGCCACCGATTCGGAACGTCATTTCAATTGGTTTTCTGTATGATCACCTTGGCGGTAACTTTTCTAGACACAGACTTGTGGAATCACGTTGCCCAAAACAAATGAGTGAACGGAAGCACAGGACTATGCCAACTATGACGCAGAGTAAGCTTGGCTACCACTGTTTTCGCCAAATTACGCGTTCTGCGAGCAAAGCGTATGCGGACGTTGGAAGGCCGCTAGGCCATGCTACGCGACTTGGCCTCCAAGTCTCGGAAGACCTAAGGGAATGTCAATGTCAGAGTAGCCTGTGGGGCTCCCAGTGGAAGATAATACATTCCTGAAGATTTGTTTGCTCCTCAAACGCACTCAGGAATCAACCTATTTCGTAGGAAGCGGGTTTTTCTCCAAAGCCGTCTCAGTGTTCAACGTCTTCTCAATGTTGTCATTTCCGTAGCGGATGTGATGGGAGAAGAAGACTGTAGCCTAAGAAACCATGGAGACTATACCACGTCCCTCGGACTCCACCCGTTCGTGAAGCATTCGAAGAGGAAGAAGCTAAAAGTACCTCCTGGGCCTACCAGGCCATTCATTCCACTCTGAGAATAGAGCAGTGAAGACTTGGCGCTCCCCTGCGTCATTCAGCAATTATACCAAGTCGTGCGAAAAGTGTTCTCAACAAAAGCCATCCACGCTATTGGACGTGTTATCAATGTTCTCATTTCAGTAGGAGATGAAAGCAGCGGTGTGTCACATAGGACGTACCCTTGTGAGCATCCTGTCCAAGAACCTTGCTGCCATATAGCATCTCTGGCTCCTGTCATAGCGCAGGAGCTACTGAAATGATCTCCCGTCAGCAACGGAGGGAATGCTAGCATAGCACATTGTGATCCTTGAAGCGGAATGAGCTTCCACAGTAGAGTTTTCTCCTAGGTACTTTTTCCATCAGAAAAGCGTAGCCCCGGGAAGAAGAGAGGCAACCGCCTACTACCTCACTTTGCCCATACAGTGTTTGCAACGTGGAAATGCACGTGCAGCTAGCAGTCCCCGTACTCTATCCGAGTGACTCTCTCACAGAGCACAGGAGTGAACGGTTTGAAAGCTGCCAAGTTACTCGGGAATGAACATGTTCCTGAGAAGTGGCTTTAAGCATGAACGCAGCACTAGATCAATGTGCTCATAGCAGTGGAATTGGAAATGAGTGCCTTGTACCATATCACATACCCTCTTCAGAACTTATGATCAGCTCTCTTGCTCTGTTATTTTTACCTTGCTGTGTTTCAGTGCAACGATCTACAGAATCACTTTCTCGTCCTCAACGGACTGCGTGAAAGCACAGGACTAAGACACCTATGAAATGCAGGATATTCTATGGCACACTGTCCTCTACCTGTGGCCGTCATCTAGCTTTAGCCCTAGCCCTAAACCTATATGTAACATTAACCCAAACGCTAATGCTAAACCTATCCCTAACGCTAACCCTAACCCTAACCCTAACCCTATCCATAACCCTAACCCTAACCCTAACCCTATCCCTATCCCTACCCTCATGATAAAGCTTATCCTTTCCATAATCGTAATGCTAGCCCTAACCCTGACTCTATCTTTAAACAGAAATCTTCTGATATATCACAGCTGTGGGTTGTGTCCTAAACTAAATGCTTCTGAAATCATTTTCAATCCGTAGTGAGTGAACAGGAGCATAGCAGTTTCAGACCTCCGCAGGACAATGAGCTGCGAGTGTGGGCTTTTCCCCGCTCTCTTTTGTCCGGGAAAACAGCAGAGGCCGAAGATCTCCTGCAGCTACTGACTACTGTGTCTTGTGGACAAAACTGTTTCTCGAACGTACATATGCCCATGAAGCTCACAGCCCACTGACTCTATGCGATTGAATTTCCTTCTGATAGAATAGCAAGGAATTCATGGAAAGCTTCCAAACAACTAGGGACTCAGGATGTCTCATACAAGTCCCTTATTAGAAAACTTCATCTCCAGCGGGTAACACTAGGTCAATGCACTCGTTTCAGTAGAGTGCGAAATGTGTGGGATGCCGCTAGAAGCCACCGATTCGGAACGTCATTTCAATTGGTTTTCTGTATGATCACCTTGGCGGTAACTTTTCTAGACACAGACATGTGGAATCACGTTGCCCAAAACAAATGAGTGAACGGAAGCACAGGACTATGCCAACTATGACGCAGAGTAAGCTTGGCTACCACTGTTTTCGCCAAATTACGCGTTCTGCGAGCAAAGCGTATGCGGACGTTGGAAGGCCGCTAGGCCATGCTACGCGACTTGGCCTCCAAGTCTCGGAAGACCTAAGGGAATGTCAATGTCAGAGTAGCCTGTGGGGCTCCCAGTGGAAGATAATACATTCCTGAAGATTTGTTTGCTCCTCAAACGCACTCAGGAATCAACCTATTTCGTAGGAAGCGGGTTTTTCTCCAAAGCCGTCTCAGTGTTCAACGTCTTCTCAATGTTGTCATTTCCGTAGCGGATGTGATGGGAGAAGAAGACTGTAGCCTAAGAAACCATGGAGACTATACCACGTCCCTCGGACTCCACCCGTTCGTGAAGCATTCGAAGAGGAAGAAGCTAAAAGTACCTCCTGGGCCTACCAGGCCATTCATTCCACTCTGAGAATAGAGCAGTGAAGACTTGGCGCTCCCCTGCGTCATTCAGCAATTATACCAAGTCGTGCGAAAAGTGTTCTCAACAAAAGCCATCCACGCTATTGGACGTGTTATCAATGTTCTCATTTCAGTAGGAGATGAAAGCAGCGGTGTGTCACATAGGACGTACCCTTGTGAGCATCCTGTCCAAGAACCTTGCTGCCATATAGCATCTCTGGCTCCTGTCATAGCGCAGGAGCTACTGAAATGATCTCCCGTCAGCAACGGAGGGAATGCTAGCATAGCACATTGTGATCCTTGAAGCGGAATGAGCTTCCACAGTAGAGTTTTCTCCTAGGTACTTTTTCCATCAGAAAAGCGTAGCCCCGGGAAGAAGAGAGGCAACCGCCTACTACCTCACTTTGCCCATACAGTGTTTGCAACGTGGAAATGCACGTGCAGCTAGCAGTCCCCGTACTCTATCCGAGTGACTCTCTCACACAGCACAGGAGTGAACGGTTTGAGCTGCCAAGTTACTCGGGAATGAACATGTTCCTGAGAAGTGGCTTTAAGCATGAACGCAGCACTAGATCAATGTGCTCATAGCAGTGGAATTGGAAATGAGTGCCTTGTACCATATCACATACCCTCTTCAGAACTTATGATCAGCTCTCTTGCTCTGTTATTTTTACCTTGCTGTGTTTCAGTGCAACGATCTACAGAATCACTTTCTCGTCCTCAACGGACTGCGTGAAAGCACAGGACTAAGACACCTATGAAATGCAGGATATTCTATGGCACACTGTCCTCTACCTGTGGCCGTCATCTAGCTTTAGCCCTAGCCCTAAACCTATATGTAACATTAACCCAAACGCTAATGCTAAACCTATCCCTAACGCTAACCCTAACCCTAACCCTAACCCTATCCATAACCCTAACCCTAACCCTAACCCTATCCCTATCCCTACCCTCATGATAAAGCTTATCCTTTCCATAATCGTAATGCTAGCCCTAACCCTAACTCTATCTTTAAACAGAAATCTTCTGATATATCACAGCTGTGGGTTGTGTCCTAAACTAAATGCTTCTGAAATCATTTTCAATCCGTAGTGAATGAACAGGAGCATAGCAGTTTCAGACCTCCGCAGGACAATGAGCTGCGAGTGTGGGCTTTTCCCCGCTCTCTTTTGTCCGGGAAAACAGCAGAGGCCGAAGATCTCCTGCAGCTACTGACTACTGTGTCTTGTGGACAAAACTGTTTCTCGAACGTACATATGCCCATGAAGCTCACAGCCCACTGACTCTATGCGATTGAATTTCCTTCTGATAGAATAGCAAGGAATTCATGGAAAGCTTCCAAGCAACTAGGGACTCAGGATGTCTCATACAAGTCCCTTATTAGAAAACTTCATCTCCAGCGGGTAACACTAGGTCAATGCACTCGTTTCAGTAGAGTGCGAAATGTGTGGGATGCCGCTAGAAGCCACCGATTCGGAACGTCATTTCAATTGGTTTTCTGTATGATCACCTTGGCGGTACCTTTTCTAGACACAGACTTGTGGAATCACGTTGCCCAAAACAAATGAGTGAACGGAAGCACAGGACTATGCCAACTATGACGCAGAGTAAGCTTGGCTACCACTGTTTTCGCCAAATTACGCGTTCTGCGAGCAAAGCGTATGCGGACGTTGGAAGGCCGCTAGGCCATGCTACGCGACTTGGCCTCCAAGTCTCGGAAGACCTAAGGGAATGTCAATGTCAGAGTAGCCTGTGGGGCTCCCAGTGGAAGATAATACATTCCTGAAGATTTGTTTGCTCCTCAAACGCACTCAGGAATCAACCTATTTCGTAGGAAGCGGGTTTTTCTCCAAAGCCGTCTCAGTGTTCAACGTCTTCTCAATGTTGTCATTTCCGTAGCGGATGTGATGGGAGAAGAAGACTGTAGCCTAAGAAACCATGGAGACTATACCACGTCCCTCGGACTCCACCCGTTCGTGAAGCATTCGAAGAGGAAGAAGCTAAAAGTACCTCCTGGGCCTACCAGGCCATTCATTCCACTCTGAGAATACAGCAGTGAAGACTTTGCGCTCCCCTGCGTCATTCAGCAATTATACCAAGTCGTGCGAAAAGTGTTCTCAACAAAAGCCATCCACGCTATTGGACGTGTTATCAATGTTCTCATTTTAGTAGGAGATGAAAGCAGCGGTGTGTCACATAGGACGTACCCTTGTGAGCATCCTGTCCAAGAACCTTGCTGCCATATAGCATCTCTGGCTCGTGTCATAGCGCAGGAGCTACTGAAATGATCTCCCGTCAGCAACGGAGGGAATGCTAGCATAGCACATTGTGATCCTTGAAGCGGAATGAGCTTCCACAGTAGAGTTTTCTCCTAGGTACTTTTTCCATCAGAAAAGCGTAGCCCCGGGAAGAAGAGAGGCAACCGCCTACTACCTCACTTTGCCCATACAGTGTTTGCAACGTGGAAATGCACGTGCAGCTAGCAGTCCCCGTACTCTATCCGAGTGACTCTCTCACAGAGCACAGGAGTGAACGGTTTGAAAGCTGCCAAGTTACTCGGGAATGAACATGTTCCTGAGAAGTGGCTTTAAGCATGAACGCAGCACTAGATCAATGTGCTCATAGCAGTGGAATTGGAAATGAGTGCCTTGTACCATATCACATACCCTCTTCAGAACTTATGATCAGCTCTCTTGCTCTGTTATTTTTACCTTGCTGTGTTTCAGTGCAACGATCTACAGAATCACTTTCTCGTCCTCAACGGACTGCGTGAAAGCACAGGACTAAGACACCTATGAAATGCAGGATATTCTATGGCACACTGTCCTCTACCTGTGGCCGTCATCTAGCTTTAGCCCTAGCCCTAAACCTATATGTAACATTAACCCAAACGCTAATGCTAAACCTATCCCTAACGCTAACCCTAACCCTAACCCTAACCCTATCCATAACCCTAACCCTAACCCTAACCCTATCCCTATCCCTACCCTCATGATAAAGCTTATCCTTTCCATAATCGTAATGCTAGCCCTAACCCTAACTCTATCTTTAAACAGAAATCTTCTGATATATCACAGCTGTGGGTTGTGTCCTAAACTAAATGCTTCTGAAATCATTTTCAATCCGTAGTGAATGAACAGGAGCATAGCAGTTTCAGACCTCTGCAGGACAGTGAGCTGCGAGTGTGGGCTTTTCGCCGCTCTCTTTTGTCCGGGAAAACAGCAGAGGCCGAAGATCTCCTGCAGCTACTGACTACTGTGTCTTGTGGACAAAACTGTTTCTCGAACGTACATATGCCCATGAAGCTCACAGCCCACTGACTCTATGCGATTGAATTTCCTTCTGATAGAATAGCAAGGAATTCATGGAAAGCTTCCAAACAACTAGGGACTCAGGATGTCTCATACAAGTCCCTTATTAGAAAACTTCATCTCCAGCGGGTAACACTAGGTCAATGCACTCGTTTCAGTAGAGTGCGAAATGTGTGGGATGCCGCTAGAAGCCACCGATTCGGAACGTCATTTCAATTGGTTTTCTGTATGATCACCTTGGCGGTACCTTTTCTAGACACAGACTTGTGGAATCACGTTGCCCAAAACAAATGAGTGAACGGAAGCACAGGACTATGCCAACTATGACGCAGAGTAAGCTTGGCTACCACTGTTTTCGCCAAATTACGCGTTCTGCGAGCAAAGCGTATGCGGACGTTGGAAGGCCGCTAGGCCATGCTACGCGACTTGGCCTCCAAGTCTCGGAAGACCTAAGGGAATGTCAATGTCAGAGTAGCCTGTGGGGCTCCCAGTGGAAGATAATACATTCCTGAAGATTTGTTTGCTCCTCAAACGCACTCAGGAATCAACCTATTTCGTAGGAAGCGGGTTTTTCTCCAAAGCCGTCTCAGTGTTCAACGTCTTCTCAATGTTGTCATTTCCGTAGCGGATGTGATGGGAGAAGAAGACTGTAGCCTAAGAAACCATGGAGACTATACCACGTCCCTCGGACTCCACCCGTTCGTGAAGCATTCGAAGAGGAAGAAGCTAAAAGTACCTCCTGGGCCTACCAGGCCATTCATTCCACTCTGAGAATAGAGCAGTGAAGACTTGGCGCTCCCCTGCGTCATTCAGCAATTATACCAAGTCGTGCGAAAAGTGTTCTCAACAAAAGCCATCCACGCTATTGGACGTGTTATCAATGTTCTCATTTCAGTAGGAGATGAAAGCAGCGGTGTGTCACATAGGACGTACCCTTGTGAGCATCCTGTCCAAGAACCTTGCTGCCATATAGCATCTCTGGCTCCTGTCATAGCGCAGGAGCTACTGAAATGATCTCCCGTCAGCAACGGAGGGAATGCTAGCATAGCACATTGTGATCCTTGAAGCGGAATGAGCTTCCACAGTAGAGTTTTCTCCTAGGTACTTTTTCCATCAGAAAAGCGTAGCCCCGGGAAGAAGAGAGGCAACCGCCTACTACCTCACTTTGCCCATACAGTGTTTGCAACGTGGAAATGCACGTGCAGCTAGCAGTCCCCGTACTCTATCCGAGTGACTCTCTCACAGAGCACAGGAGTGAACGGTTTGAAAGCTGCCAAGTTACTCGGGAATGAACATGTTCCTGAGAAGTGGCTTTAAGCATGAACGCAGCACTAGATCAATGTGCTCATAGCAGTGGAATTGGAAATGAGTGCCTTGTACCATATCACATACCCTCTTCAGAACTTATGATCAGCTCTCTTGCTCTGTTATTTTTACCTTGCTGTGTTTCAGTGCAACGATCTACAGAATCACTTTCTCGTCCTCAACGGACTGCGTGAAAGCACAGGACTAAGACACCTATGAAATGCAGGATATTCTATGGCACACTGTCCTCTACCTGTGGCCGTCATCTAGCTTTAGCCCTAGCCCTAAACCTATATGTAACATTAACCCAAACGCTAATGCTAAACCTATCCCTAACGCTAACCCTAACCCTAACCCTAACCCTATCCATAACCCTAACCCTAACCCTAACCCTATCCCTATCCCTACCCTCATGATAAAGCTTATCCTTTCCATAATCGTAATGCTAGCCCTAACCCTAACTCTATCTTTAAACAGAAATCTTCTGATATATCACAGCTGTGGGTTGTGTCCTAAACTAAATGCTTCTGAAATCATTTTCAATCCGTAGTGAATGAACAGGAGCATAGCAGTTTCAGACCTCCGCAGGACAATGAGCTGCGAGTGTGGGCTTTTCCCCGCTCTCTTTTGTCCGGGAAAACAGCAAAGGCCGAAGATCTCCTGCAGCTACTGACTACTGTGTCTTGTGGACAAAACTGTTTCTCGAACGTACATATGCCCATGAAGCTCACAGCCCACTGACTCTATGCGATTGAATTTCCTTCTGATAGAATAGCAAGGAATTCATGGAAAGCTTCCAAACAACTAGGGACTCAGGATGTCTCATACAAGTCCCTTATTAGAAAACTTCATCTCCAGCGGGTAACACTAGGTCAATGCACTCGTTTCAGTAGAGTGCGAAATGTGTGGGATGCCGCTAGAAGCCACCGATTCGGAAAGTCATTTCAATTGGTTTTCTGTATGATCACCTTGGCGGTAACTTTTCTAGACACAGACTTGTGGAATCACGTTGCCCAAAACAAATGAGTGAACGGAAGCACAGGACTATGCCCACTATGACGCAGAGTAAGCTTGGCTACCACTGTTTTCGCCAAATTACGCGTTCTGCGAGCAAAGCGTATGCGGACGTTGGAAGGCCGCTAGGCCATGCTACGCGACTTGGCCTCCAAGTCTCGGAAGACCTAAGGGAATGTCAATGTCAGAGTAGCCTGTGGGGCTCCCAGTGGAAGATAATACATTCCTGAAGATTTGTTTGCTCCTCAAACGCACTCGGGAATCAACCTATTTCGTAGGAAGCGGGTTTTTCTCCAAAGCCGTCTGAGTGTTCAACGTCTTCTCAATGTTGTCATTTCCGTAGCGGATGTGATGGGAGAAGAAGACTGTAGCCTAAGAAACCATGGAGACTATACCACGTCCCTCGGACTCCACCCGTTCGTGAAGCATTCGAAGAGGAAGAAGCTAAAAGTACCTCCTGGGCCTACCAGGCCATTCATTCCACTCTGAGAATACAGCAGTGAAGACTTTGCGCTCCCCTGCGTCATTCAGTAATTATACCAAGACGTGCGAAAAGTGTTCTCAACAAAAGCCATCCACGCTATTGGACGTGTTATCAATGTTCTCATTTCAGTAGGAGATGAAAGCAGCGGTGTGTCACATAGGACGTACCCTTGTGAGCATCCTGTCCAGGAACCTTGCTGCCATATAGCATCTCTGGCTCGTGTCATAGCGCAGGAGCTACTGAAATGATCTCCCGTCAGCAACGGAGGGAATGCTAGCATAGCACTTTGTGATCCTTGAAGCGGAATGAGCTTCCACAGTAGAGTTTTCTCCTAGGTACTTTTTCCATCAGAAAAGCGTAGCCCCCGGAAGAAGAGAGGCAACCGCCTACTACCTCACTTTGCCCATACAGTGTTTGCAACGTGGAAATGCACGTGCAGCTAGCAGTCCCCGTACTCTATCCGAGTGACTCTCTCACACAGCACAGGAGTGAACGGTTTGAAAGCTGCCAAGTTACTCGGGAATGAACATGTTCCTGAGAAGTGGCTTTAAGCATGAACGCAGCACTAGATCAATGTGCTCATAGCAGTTGAATTGGAAATGAGTGCCTTGTACCATATCACATACCCTCTTCAGAACTTATGATCAGCTCTCTTGCTCTGTTATTTTTACCTTGCTGTGTTTCAGTGCAACGATCTACAGAATCACTTTCTCGTCCTCAACGGACTGCGTGAAAGCACAGGACTAAGACACCTATGAAATGCAGGATATTCTATGGCACACTGTCCTCTACCTGTGGCCGTCATCTAGCTTTAGCCCTAGCCCTAAACCTATATGTAACATTAACCCAAACGCTAATGCTAAACCTATCCCTAACGCTAACCCTAACCCTAACACTAACCCTATCCATAACCCTAACCCTAACCCTAACCCTATCCCTATCCCTACCCTCATGATAAAGCTTATCCTTTCCATAATCGTAATGCTAGCCCTAACCCTAACTCTATCTTTAAACAGAAATCTTCTGATATATCACAGCTGTGGGTTGTGTCCTAAACTAAATGCTTCTGAAATCATTTTCAATCCGTAGTGAATGAACAGGAGCATAGCAGTTTCAGACCTCCGCAGGACAATGAGCTGCGAGTGTGGGCTTTTCGCCGCTCTCTTTTGTCCGGGAAAACAGCAGAGGCCGAAGATCTCCTGCAGCTACTGACTACTGTGTCTTGTGGACAAAACTGTTTCTCGAACGTACATATGCCCATGAAGCTCACAGCCCACTGACTCTATGCGATTGAATTTCCTTCTGATAGAATAGCAAGGAATTCATGGAAAGCTTCTAAACAACTAGGGACTCAGGATGTCTCATACAAGTCCCTTATTAGAAAACTTCATCTCCAGCGGGTAACACTAGGTCAATGCACTCGTTTCAGTAGAGTGCGAAATGTGTGGGATGCCGCTAGAAGCCACCGATTCGGAACGTCATTTCAATTGGTTTTCTGTATGATCACCTTGGCGGTAACTTTGCTAGCCACAGACTTGTGGAATCACGTTGCCCAAAACAAATGAGTGAACGGAAGCACAGGACTATGCCAACTATGACGCAGAGTAAGCTTGGCTACCACTGTTTTCGCCAAATTACGCGTTCTGCGAGCAAAGCGTATGCGGACGTTGGAAGGCCGCTAGGCCATGCTACGCGACTTGGCCTCCAAGTCTCGGAAGACCTAAGGGAATGTCAATGTCAGAGTAGCCTGTGGGGCTCCCAGTGGAAGATAATGCATTCCTGAAGATTTGTTTGCTCCTCAAACGCACTCGGGAATCAACCTATTTCGTAGGAAGCGGGTTTTTCTCCAAAGCCGTCTGAGTGTTCAACGTCTTCTCAATGTTGTCATTTCCGTAGCGGATGTGATGGGAGAAGAAGACTGTAGCCTAAGAAACCATGGAGACTATACCACGTCCCTCGGACTCCACCCGTTCGTGAAGCATTCGAAGAGGAAGAAGCTAAAAGTACCTCCTGGGCCTACCAGGCCATTCATTCCACTCTGAGAATACAGCAGTGAAGACTTTGCGCTCCCCTGCGGCATTCAGCAATTATATCAAGTCGTGCGAAAAGTGTTCTCAACAAAAGCCATCCACACTATTGGACGTGTTATCAATGTTCTCATTTCAGTAGGAGATGAAAGCAGCGGTGTGTCACATAGGACGTACCCTTGTGAGCATCCTGTCCAAGAACCTTGCTGCAATATATGATCTCTGGCTCGTGTCAAAGCGCAGGAGCTACTGAAATGATCTCCCGTCAGCAACGGAGGGAATGCTAGCATAGCACTTTGTGATCCTTGAAGCGGAATGAGCTTCCACAGAAGAGTGTTCTCCTAGGTACTTTTTCCATCAGAAAAGCGTAGCCCCGGGAAGAAGAGAGGCAACCGCCTACTACCTCACTTTGCCCATACAGTGTTTTCAACGTAGAAATGCACGTGCAGCTAGCAGTCCCCTTACTCTATCCGAGTGACTCTCTCACACAGCACAGGTGTGAACGTTTTGAAAGCTGCCAAGTTACTCGGGAATGAACATGTTCCTGAGAAGTGGCTTTAAGCATGAACGCAGCACTAGATCAATGTGCTCATAGCAGTTGAATTGGAAATGAGTGCCTTGTACCATATCACATACCCTCTTCAGAACTTATGATCAGCTCTCTTGCTCTGTATTTTTACCTTGGTGTGTTTCAGTGCAACAATCTACAGAATCACATTCTCGTCCTCAACGGACTCAATGAACGTACAGGACAATGAGAGGTATGAAATGCACTATCGTCTACGACACACTTTCCTCGACCTGCGACTGTCATCTACCTTTAGCCCTAGGCCTAAACCTACAGGTAACATTAACCCAAACCATAATCCTAAACCTATCATTAACCCTAAACCTAACCCCATACCTAACCATAACCTAACCCTAATAATAAAGCTAATCTTAACCATAACCCTAGTGCTAGCCTTAACCATAACTGTATCTTTAAAGAGAAGCCGTCTCAGATATAAGAGCTGTGGGTTGTGTCCTAAACTAAATGCTAGTGAAATCATTTTCTATCCGTAGGGAATGAACAAGAGTATAGCAGTAGCTGAACTTTGCAGGACAATGAGCTGCGAGTGTGAGGTTTTCGCCCTTCTATTTTTTCCTTCAACAACTCAGAGTCTGAAGATTTCCTTCAGGTACTGACTACTATGTCTTGTGGAAAAAACTGTTTCTCGAACGTAGATATGCACATGAAGCTCACAGTCCACTGACTCTATTCGAGTGAATTTCCTTCTGAGAGAACAGGAAGGAATTCATGGAAAGCTTCCAACAACTAGGCAATCAGGATGTTTCACACAAGTGCCTTCTTGGCAAATTTCATCTCCAGCGGGTAACACTAGGTCAATGGACTCGTTACAGTAGAGCGCGAAATGTATGGGGTGCCGATATAACCCACCGATTTAGAAGGTCATTTCAATTGGTTTTCTGTGTGATCACCTAGGCGGTAACTTTGCTAGCCAAAGAGTTCCGTAATCACGTTTCCCCAAAGAAATGAGAGAACCCTAGTTGGCACTGGACTATGCCAGTTATGAAGTACAGTAAGCTTGGCTATCACTGTTTTCGCCAAATTATGCCTTCTGGGTAGAAAGCGTATCCGGACATTGGAAGGCCGCTAGGCCATGCTACGTGGCTTGGACTCCAAGTCTCTGAAGATCTAAGGGAATGTGGATCTCAAGTAGCCTGTGGGACTCCCAGTGGAAGATAATACATTGGTGACGTTGTATTTTCCCCTCAACATCACTCGGGAATAAACCTATTTCGTCGCAAGTGGGTTTTTTTCAAAGCTGTCTCAGTGTTGAAGGTCTTCTCAATGTTCTCATTTCAGTACTAGATGTAATGGGAGAAGAAGAGTGTAGCCTAAGAAATGCGTGGAGACTATACTACGCCCCTCGGACTCCACCGGTTCGTGAAGCATTAAAGGACGAAGAAGCTAAAAGTACCACATGGGCCTACCAGGGCATTCATTCCACACTGAGAACACAGCAGTGAAGATATTGCGCTCCCCTGCATCATTCAGGAATTATATGAAGTCATGCCAAAAGTGTTTTCAACGAAAGCCATCCACACTCTTTGAATGTTATCTATGTTCTCATTTCAGTAGGAGATGAAAGCAGTGGTGTCTCTCATAGTACGTACTCTTGTCAGCATCCTGTCGAAGTACCTTGCTGCAATATATGATCTCTGGCTCGTGTCATAGCCCAAGAGCTACTGAAGTGATTTCTCGTCAGCAAAGGAGGGAATGCTAGCATAGCACTTTGTGATCCTTGAAGCGGAACGATCCTCTACAGTAGAGTTTTCTCCTAGGTTGTTTTACCTTCAGAGAAGCATAGTCCCTGGAAGAAGAGAAGCAACAGCCTACTACCTCACTTTGACCATACAGTGTTTTCAACGGTGCAATGTGTGTGCAGCTAGCAGTCCCCTTACTCTACTCGAGTGAATTTCTCTCACACAGCACAGGAGTGAACGGTTTGAAAGCTGCCAAGTACACGGAAATGAACATGTTCCTGAGAAGTGGGTTTAAGCATGAACGTAGCACTAGATCAATATGTTCCTATCAGTTGAATTTGAAATGAGTTACTTGCAGCATATCACATAACCTCTTCAGAACTTATGATCAGCTCTTTTGCTCTCTTATCATTTATCTTGCTGTGTTTGAGTGCAACGATCTACAGAATGACTTTCTCGTCATCAACGGACTCAATGAAAGTACAGGACAATGAGAGCTATGAAATGCACTATCGTCTACGACACATTTTCCTCGACCTGCGGCCGTCATCTACCTTTAGCCCTAGGCCTAAACCTTCATGGAACATTAACCCAAATCATAATCCTAAGCCTATCCTTAACCCTAACCCTAACAGTAATCCTATACCTAACCCTAACCCTAACCCTATTCCTATCCCTAACCCTAACCCTAACCGTTATAATAAAGCTAATCCTAAAAATAACCCTAATGCTAGCCCTAACCCTATCTCTATCTTTCAACATACATCGTCTTATATATGAGAGCTGTGGGTTGTGTCCTAACCAAAATGCTACTGAAATCATTTTCCATCAGTAGTGAGTGAACTGGAGCATTGCAGTAGCTGAACTTTGCAGGACAAAAAGCTGCGAGTGTGGGGTTTTCGCCCCTCTATTTTTTCCTTCAGAAAATCAGATTCCGAAGATTTCCTGCAAGTACTGACTACTATGTCTTGTGGACAATAGTGTTTCTCGAACGTAGATATGCACATGAAGCTCACAGTCCACTGACTCTATGCAACTGAATTTCCTTCTGAGAGAACAGCAAGGAATTCATGGAAAGCTTCCAAAGAACTAGGGAATCAGGATGTTTCACACAAGTGCCTTATTAACAAATTTCATGTCCAGCGGGTAACACCAGGTCAATGTACTCGATTCAGCACAGTGCGAAATGTATGGGGTGCTGACATCAACGACCGATTTAGAACGTCATTCCAATTGGTTTTCTGTATGATCACCTAGGCGGTAACTTTGCTATGCAAAGAGTTCCGGAATCACGTTCCCCCAAACAAATGAGTGATCAGAAGCACAGGACTATGCCAACTATGAAGTAGAGTAAGCTTGGTACCACTGTTTTTGCCAAATTATGTGATCTGGTAGGAAAGGGTATCCGGTCGTTGGAAGGCTGCTAGGCCATGCTACGTGACTTCGACTCCAAGTGTCTGAGGATCTAAGGCAATATGAATGTCAAGTACCCTGCAGGGCTCCCAGTGGAAGATAATACATTGGTGAAGTTGTGTTTTCTCCTCAACATCGCTCGGGAATAAACCTATTTCGTAGGAAGCAGGTTTTTTTATCCAACGCCATCTCAGTGTGGAACGTCTTCTGAATGTTCTCTTTTCAGTAGTAGATCCAATTGGAGTATAAGAGTGTAGCCTAAGAAATGCATGGAGACTACTACGTCCTTTGGACTCCACCCATTCATGAAGCATTAAAGGAGGAAGCAGCTAAAAGTACACCATGGGCCTACCAGGGCATTCATTCCACTCTGAGAATACAGCAGTGAAGACTTTGCGCTCCCCTGCATCATTCAGGAATTATATGAAGTCGTGCTAAAAGTGTTTTCCACAAAAGCCATCCACACTATTTGACGTGTTATCAATATTCTCATTTCAGAAGGAGATGAATTTCTTTCGTGTCTGAAATAATACTTGTAATTTCAGTGGAGTTGTCGGTGTATCTTTGTGAAATATGACCACATCAGTGGTAACTTTGATTGTAAAAGGGATGCTGAAATCATGTTTCATTGTGCAAAACAGTGAATAGGACTATTAGTGGCATAGGACTATGTCACTTTTGAGGTAGAATAAGAGTCAGGACCACTGTTTTCTGCAATGTGTTCTTCTATTCAGAATAGCATAGCCCAACTAGGACATGACTGTTCAGCCTTCCAGATGACTAGGACTATACAGGTTTGTTAAAGTCAAAGTGAATATGAATATAGCATTCCACTTGCCATGCTTCAAGTGCATTTTACTCTGATAAAATAGTAATGAAGTGTTTGAACAGCTCTAAATCACTAGGAAAGGAGAGCATTTCTTATGAAGTGTGTTTTTGAAAAAACCCATCCGTACCATTTATAACGCCATATAAATGTACCCTTTTCAGTACGAGATGCATACTAGTCATGTTTGATATAACAAAACGGCAGTGAAAGGAATGAACACCACAAAATCACTTGGGAATAAGAATATTTCTTACAGTGTGTTTTCAGGAAGCCCATCAATAGTGCTTTAGGACTCCATGTTAATGTACTGATTTCACTATAAGATGGATATTAGTGGTGTCTGACATAATAAAATGGCAGTGAAGGCTTTGAACAAATCAAAATCATTCAGGAATGAGAATATTTCATACAAAACATGTTTTCAGGAAAACCCATTGGCAGCATTTATAACGCCATGTAAAAGTACTCATTTAGAAAAAAAAAGTACTCATTTAGGTACAAGATGAACACTATTGATGTCTGATATAACAACATGGTACTGAGGGGTTTGAACAAATAAAAATCATTCGGGAATGAGAATATTTTGTATGAAGTGAGTTTGGGGGAAAACCCATTTGCAGCTTTTATCATACCATGTAAATGTACTCATTACAGCACGAGATGACTACTAGTGGTGTCTGACATAATGAATTGGTTGTCAAGGGTTTGAACACCTCAAAGTTACTCAAAAAAGAACATTTTGCACAAAGTGGGTTTTGGGGAAAAACTGTCTGCGGCATTTATAATGCCATGTAAATGCACTCATTTCAGAAGGAGATGAATACCAGTGGTGTCTGAGATAATATGTGCTATTTTCAGCAGATCTGTTGATGTATCTTTGTGAAATATGACCACTTTAGTGGTAAGTTTGACTGCCAAAGAGCTGCTGAAATCAATTTTCCATGTGCAAAATATTGAATGGATGCACAGTACTATGTCAGTTTTGACGTAGAATAAGTTTCTGGACTACAGTGTTTTGCAATGTAGTCTTCCAAGCAGAAAAGAATGGCCCAACTAGGGCATGCATGTACGGACTACTACATGACATGCACTGTACAGGTTTGTGGAATTTGAAGTGAATATGAACATATCAATCCACTTGTCATGATCCAAGTGCATTCCACTCTGATAAAATGGTAGTCAAGTGTTTGAACACTTCCAAATCCCTGAGAAATGAGAATATTCCATACAAAGTGGGTTTTTGGAAAAACCATGTGCACCATTTATAAGGCCATGTAAATGAACTCATTTCAGAATGAGATGAATACCAGTGGTGTCTAACATAGTAAAACAGAGATGAAGTGTATGAAGACATCTAAATCACCTGGGACTGAGATTATTTTGTTTCAAGTGGGTTTTGGGGAAAACGCATCCACACCATTTGTAACATACATGTAAATATACTCATTTCAAAATGAGACAAATACTTGTGGTGTCTGAGATAATACAATGGTAGTAAAGGATTTGAATAAATTGAAATCAATCGGGAATGAGAATATTTCATACAAAGCAGGTTGTTGGGAAAACCCATTGTAGCACTCACAACATCATGTAAATGTACTCATGTCAGTACGAGATGAATATTAGTGGTGTTTGACATACCAATATGGTAGTGAAGGGTTTGAACACCTCAGAGTCACTAGGAAATGAGAATATTTTGTACAAAGTTGGTTTTCAAGAAAACCCATCTTCACCCACTTTTGTACAAGATGAATACAGGTGGTATCTGATATAACCCATGCTATTTTCAGCAGATTTATTGAAGTATCCTTGCAAAATATGGTCACTTCAGTGGTAAGTTTGTTAGCCAAAGAGCTGCTGAAATCCCCGTTCCATGTGCAAAAGAGTGAATGGCTGTGTAGGACTATGTCATTTTTAATATAGAATAAGCTTCTGGACCACAGTTTTGTGCAATGTGTTCTTCCAAGCAGAAGAGCATACCACTACTAGGACATGCATGTACAGTCTACTACATGACTTGGACAATACAGGTGTATGAATGTCAAGGTGCATGTGAACATAGCAGTCCACTTGCTGTGCTCCTTGTGAATTTTCATCTGATAAAACTATAATGCAGTTGTTGAACACCTCAGAACCACTTGGGAATGAGAAAAATTCATACAAAATGGGTGATCGGGAAAACCCATCTGGAGCTTTTGCAACTCCATGTACAGGTATTCATTTCAGTATGTGATGAATTGTAGTAGTGGCTGAGATGATAAATGCTGTTTCCAGCAGATCTGTTGCTGTATCTTTGTGAAGCATGATCACTTCAGTGGTAAGTTTTACAGTGAAAGAGCTACTGAAATCACTGTTCCATGGGCAAAACAGTGAATGTACATATAAACTATGTAAGTTTTGAAGTAGAATAAGTTTCTGGAACGCACTTTTCTGCAATGTATTCTTCCAAGAAGAAAAGCAGACCCCAACTAGTATATGCATGTACAGTCTACTACATGACTTTAATTGTACAGGTTTGTGAGTGTCAAAGTGAATATGAACAAAATAGTCAACTTGCTGTGCCCCAAGTGAATTTCAATCCGATTAAACAGTAGTGAAGTGTTTGAACATCACAAAACCACTTTGGAATTTGAAAATTTCTTACGAAGCAGGTTTTTGGGAAAACCCATCTGCAGCATTCATAATGCCATATATATGTACTCATTTCAGTATGTGATGAATTGTAGTGGTGACTGAGATGATATGTTTTATGTCAGCAGATCTGCTGAGGTATCTCTGTGAAATATAGTAACTTCATTTGTAAGTGTGATAGTGAAAGAGCTACTGAAATCAATGTTCCATGGGCAAAAGACTGAATGGATGCATAGAACTATGTCAGTTTTGAAGTCAAATAAGCTTCTGGAACACAGTTTCTGCAATATTCTTCCAAGTAGAAAAGTGTACCCCAAATAGGATGTGCACGTACAGCCTTCTACATAACTTGTACTATACAGATTTGTGAATGTCAAAGTGAATACAAACATATCAGTCCATTTGCCATGCTCTAACTGCATTTTACTCTGATAAAACTGTAGTGAAGTATTGGAACACCTCAAAACCACTTGGGAATGAAAAAACTTCATACAGAGAGGGTTTTTGGGAAAACTCATCTGTAGCACTTATAATGCCATGTACATGTACTCATTCCAGTACATGATGAATTCTTATGGTGTCTGAGAATATAAGTACTGTTCTGTAAAGATCTTGTGAACTAACTTTGTGAAATATGATCACTTCAGTTGTAAGTGTGATCAATATAAAGCTAAGAACATCAATGTTCCATTGATGGATCAATGGTGTAAATAGCCAGTAGAGTCATATGACTGTATCAGTTGTGAAGTAATATAAGCACTTTGCCCACAGTTTTCTGTAATGTGGTCTTCTCAGCACAAAATCATACCACAACACTGTCATGCATGTATAGTCTACTATATGACTGGGACCGTACAGTTTAGTGAATATCTATGTCATTATGAACATAACTGACCCCATAAAGTGTTCCCAGTACATTTCATTATGATAAAAATGTATTGAAGTGTTTGAACACCTCAAAAACACTTGGGAATAAGAATATTTTGTACTAAGAAAGTTTTTGTGCAAACACTTCTGCAGTGTTTATACATCATGTGCATACTCATTTCACTGTTAAGTTTGTTTGCTAAATCTGTTAAACTCACTGTTCACAGTGCAAAATAGTCAATGGATTCATAAGACTCTGTTTTGAAGTAGAATAAGATTTTGCTCCATGGTTTTCTGTACTGTACTCTTTCAATTTAAAAGTGTATCCCTCTAAGGACTTGCATGGACCATATGCTACACGTGTAGAGGATACAGGTTTGTGAAAATCAAAGTAAACATAAACATAAGTCCACTTGTCATCACATTTCAATATGATTAAACTGTAGTGAAATGTTTGAACAACTTTACAAAGTGTGAGAATAATATTTTTATGAAGCGTGTATTAATGGAAATGCTTTGGCAGCATTTATATGCCCTGTGCTTGTACTCATTTCACTATATGATAACTGATATCAGTGTGAATAAGTACTTTTGGTGAAGATCTGGTAAACTATTTTGTGAATACTATCACTTTTGTGGTAAGTTTGATTGCTAAAGAGCTATGAAAATCACTGTTCCATATGAAAACAGTCAATGGATTCATACAACTATGTGAGTTGTGAAGTACAATAAGGTTCTGGCCTACAAATTCTGTAATGTATTCTTCTAAGCAAAACATGTACCCCACCCAGGACATGTATGTACAGTCTACTGTATGACTATAGAAATAAAGGTTTGTGAATATGAAAATAACAGACCACTTGTCCTCCAAGTGCATTTCACTCTGATAGAACAATAGTGAAGTGACTGAACACCTTTAAACTACTTGGAAATAAGATATCTTTCCCAACGTGCTTTTGCACAACCAGTTCTGCAGCATTTATACTCTTTGTACATATACTCATATGAGTATGTGATGAATGCTAGTGACATCTCATATAATAAGTACTGTCCCATGAAGATCTGGTGAAATATCTTTGTGAAACATGATTACTGGTAAGTTTGATGGCTATGGAGCTACTAAAATCACTGTTCCATGAGCAAAACAGTCAATGGATTCATAGGACTACATTAGTTTTGAAGTAGAGTAGGCTTCTGGCCACAGTTTTCTGTAATGTAGTCTTCCTAGCAGAAAAGCGTACCCCACACAGAGGCAGCGTTCACCAGCTAAGACTGTGGATGCTAGCTAGGTCCCTACCAGAGAAACTGGGGAGCCAGGTGACACCTGGAGAAGGGAAAAGAGTTAACCCATGTTGGACCCTGAACTGGATTGTCTCCAATCTGGTTACAAAGTTGGGCTGTGTGAAAAAAAGGGCACTTGTTAGAATGGCAGGCTTACACAAGAGGATTTTACTGAAAAAAGGCTTGCAGCCGCTGTTTAAGAAACTCTCACACAACAGCTGGCTCACACAGTGGCTGGCTCATGAAGAGAAAGAAGGCAGCACATCGCATGGACCATTCAAAGGAAGGAAGCAAGGTTCAGGGAGTAAGCAGTCCCCACAGACTTAATTTAGTGCGGGATCTGAAAAGCCCTGAAGAAACTTTGAGAGTGCACAGCACCCAGGTTAGCAAAAAGGGAGAAGGTGGCGTGTGAGTTGCCCCTAATTAGTGCACCTAACGGGTGGCACAACTGGTAGATTAATGGCACAGTCCTGGCACAGATGGAGAATGGGGGCCTGGCATCGCATGGAGACCAGGGCTGGAGGCTAGGCAACTGTGAATATTGAGGCCCAGACCTGGCACCCATCTACGCAAAATCATAGGAAGGGAGAAAAGCACAACCCAGTACCCCTCTGCCTGCTGCATCCAAGACCAGAAGAACTCGCTTGGTGAGTTTAAAGTCAGCAGGAGACTTTTTTTTCTTCTTTCCCACTTTTTTTCTTTTATCTTTTATCTTTTTTTCACAAGTGAGACAATAAGACCTGAGCTGTGAAAGGTCCAGAGACAGATCCAAAGAGGGAGCACAAGGCTAACACCAACAACTGAGAAACTGAGACAAATTTCACTTTGCTTTTCTATAGAACTTGCATTTTATTATTTGTATTATTATTATTTATTCATTATTTTTATTTATTTTATTTTATTATTATTTACTATGTTTCTTCTTTCTGTTTAGTTTTGTTTTGTTTGTTCAGTTTTATTGTTTGACTGTTTTTTTTGTCTCTCTTCCATATTGTATTTTTTTTATTTTAATTTTGTACTGTTATTCAATTACATTTGTGTGCCTTTTCTCCCCATCCCTCCACCCCACCCCAGCTGAACACCCCTCCCTCCCCCACCTCCACTATCCCCGTTGATTTTGTCCATGTGTCCTTTATAGTAGATCCTGTAATCCCCTCTTCTCACTGTTCGCTCCCCACTCCCCGCTCTCCATTGTTAGATTGTTCTTAACTAAAATGTCTCTGGTTATATTTTGTTTCCTTTATTCTCCTACTTATTATGTTCCAGTTAAAGGTGAGATCATATGGTAATTGTCCCTCACTGTCTGGCTTATTTCACTTAACATAATGTTCTCCAGTTCCATCCATGCTGTTGCAAAGGGTATAAGCTCCTTCTTTCTCTCTGCTGCGTGGAATTCCATTGTGTAGATATACCAAAGTTTTTTGATCCACTTGTTTGCTGATGGGCAATTAGGTTGCTTCCAGTACTTGGCTATTGTAAATTGTGCTGCTATGAATATTGGGGTGCACAGGTTCTTTTGGATTGGTGTTTCAGGTTCTTGGGGTATAATCCCAAGAGCGGAATTGCTGGGTCAAAGGGCAGTTCCATTTTTAGTTTTCTGAGGTAATTCCATACTGTTTTCCACAGTGGCCTCACCAGTCTGCATTCCCACTAACTGTGCACTAGAGTTCCCTTTTCTCCGCATCCTCTCCAACATTTGTTTGTGGATTTGTTTATGTTGGCCACTCTGACTGGTGTGAGATGGTACCTCACTGTGGTTTCAATTTGCATCTCTCTGATGGCTAGTGATGCTGAGCATCTTTTCATATGTCTCTGGGCCCTCTGTATGTCTTCCTTGGAGAAGTGTCTGTTCAAGTCCTTTGCCCATTTTTTTAATTGGGTTGTTTCTCTTCCTGGAGTGGAGTACTGTGAGTTCTTTATATATTTTGGAGATCAGGCCCTTGTCTGAGGTATCATTGGCAAATATGTTTTCCCATACTGTTGGTTCTCTTTGTAATTTGGTGCCATTTTCTTTAGCCTTGCAGAAGCTTTTTATTTTGATGAGGTCCCATTTATTTATTCTTTCCTTTATGTCCCTTGCTTTAGGGGACATGTCTGTGAGGATGTTGCTGCGTGGAATGCCTGAGATTTTCCTGCCAATGTTTTCCTCGAGGACTTTTATGGTGTTATGACTTATATTTAAGTCTTTTATCCATCTTGAGTTTATTTTTGTGTATGGCGTAAGTTGGTGATCGAGTTTCATTTTTTTGCACGTAGCTGTCCAGATCTCCCAACACCATCTGTTGAAGAGGCTGTTTTTGCTCAATTTTATACTCCTGCCTCCTTTGTCAAATATTAATTGACCATAAAGACTTGAGTTTATTTCTGGGCTCTCTGTCCTCTTCCATTGGTCTATGTGCCTGTTTTTATGCCAGTACCAGGCGGTTCTGATTAGAGTGGCCTTGTAATATATTTTGATATCAGGTATTGTGATCCCTACTGCTTTGTTCTTCTTTCTCAAAATTGCTGCAGCTATTTGGGGTCATTTATGGTTGCATATAAATTTCTGAAATGTTTGTTCTATATTTGTGAAATATGTCATGGGTACTCTAATAGGGATTGCATTGAATCTATAAATTGCTGTGGGGAGTATGGCCATTTTGATGATGTTAATTCTTCCAATCCATGAGCATGGTACATGCTTCCATTTGTTTGTGTCTTCCTTAATTTCTTTCTTCAGTGTTGTGTAGTTTAATGAGAACAGGTCTTTTACCTCCTTGGTTAGGTTTATTCCTACGTACTTTATTTTTCTTGTTGCTCCGTCAAATGGGATTTTTTTCCTGATTTCTGTTTCTGCAGTTTCGTTGTTGGTATACAGGAATGCCTTTGATTTCTGAGAATTGACTTTGTATCCAACTGTTTTGCCAAATTCATTTATTAGGTCAAGTAGTGTTTTGGTGGACTCTATAGGATTTTCCATGTACACTATCATGTCATCTGCACAGAATGAGAGTTTTCTTTTTCTTCTTTTCCAATTTGGATGCCTTCTATTTCATTTTCTTGTCTGATTGCTATGGTTAGGACTTCCTATACTATGTTGAATAAGAGTGGTGACAGAGGGCATCCTTGTCTTGTTCCTGATCTTAGTGGGAAAGCCCCAAGTTTTTGTCCATTGAGTATGATGTTGGCTGTAGGTCTCTCATATATGGCCTTTATTATGTTGAGGAATGCACCCTCTATTCCCACTTTGCTGAGTGTTTTTTATCAGAAATGGGTGCTGTACCTTATCAAATGCTTTTTCCACATCTATTGATATGATTGTGTGATTTTTGCCTTTGCTGTTGTTGATGTGATGTATTATGTTTATTGATTTGCGAATATTGTACCATCCTTGCATCCCTGAGATGAATGCCACTTGGTCATGGTGTATGGTCTTTTTAAAGTATTGCTGGATGCGGTTTGCCAATATTTTGTTGAGAAGTTTAGCGTCTATGTTCCTCAGCCATATTGGCCTGAAGTTTTCTTTCTTTGTTGTGTCTTTCTCTGGTTTTGGGATTAGGATGATGCTGGCTTCATAAAAACAGTTTGGGAGTCTTCCATCAGTTTGGATTTTTTTGAATAGTCTGTGAAGGATAGGGGTTAGCTCTTCCTTAAATGCTTTGGAGAATTCTCCTGTGAAACCATCTGGTCCAGGGCTTTTGTGTGTTGGGAGTTTTTTGATGACTGCTTCAATTTTGTCTGCTGTTATTGTTCTGTTCAGGTTTTCTGCTTCTTCATTAAGTTTTGGAAGATTATACTTTTCTAGAAATGTGTCCATTTCACCTAGGTTTTCAAATTTCTTGGCATACAGTTCTTCGTAGTAATTTCTTACAGTCCTTTGTATATCTGTGATATCAGTTGTAATCTCTCCTCTTTCATTTCTAATTGTGTTTATTTGGATCCTCTCTCTTTCTTTCTTGATGAGCCTACTTAAAGGCTTGTCGATTTTGTTTATCTTTTCAAAGAACCAGCTCCTGGATTCATTGACCCTTAGAATTGTGCTTTTAGTCTCTATGTCATTAAGTTCTGCTCTGATCTTGGTTATTTCCTTCCTTCTGCTTGCTCTGGGCTGTCTTTGTTGTTGTTCCTCCAGTTCTTGTAGGCGTAGGATTAGGTCGTTTGTTTGAAATGTTTCTATCTTTTTAAGGTAGGCCTGTATTGCTATGAACTTCCCTCTCAGGACTGCCTTTGCTGTGTCCCATAGGTTATGGGTTGTTGTGAGTTCATTTTCATTTGTTTCCAGAAAGTTTTTGATTTCTTCCCTAATCTCGTTCTTGACCCATTCATTGTTTAATAGCATGCTATTCAGTCTCCATGATTTTGAGTGTTTTGGGGTGTTTCCTTTGGGGTTGGTTTCTAGTTTCAGTCCCTTGTGGCCAGAGAAAATGCTTGATATGATTTCAGTTTTCTTGAATTTGTTGAGGCTTGCTTTGTGTCCTATCATGTGGTCTATTTTTGAAAAAGTTGCATGTACACTTGAAAAGAATGTGTATTTTGTTTCTTTGGGATGAAAAGCTCTATATATATCAGTTAAGTCCATTTCCTCTAGGGTATTGTTAAGTGACACAATATCCTTGTTGATATTTTGTTTGCAAGACCTGTCCATTTTTGACAGTGGGGTGTTAAAGTCCCCTACCATAATTGTGTTGCTGTCAATATCTTTCTTGAAGTTCTCCAAGATTTTCTTTATGTATTTTGGTGCTCCTATGTTGGGTGCCTATATATTTACAAAGTTTATGTCTTCTTGGTGGATTCTTCCTTTGAGTATTATGAAGTGACCTTTTGGGTCCCTCTTTATGGCCCTTCTTTGGAAGTCTATTTTGCCTTATATGAGTATTGCTACTCCTGCTTTTTTTTCCTGTCCGTTTGCTTGGAAAATTTGTTTCCAGCCCTTCACTTTCAGTCTGTGTAAGTCTTTTGTCCTGACATGGGTCTCTTGTAGGCAGCATATGTGTGGGTCATGTTTTCTTATCCATTCAGCTGTTCTATGTCTTTTGATTGGAGCATTTAATCCACTTACATTTAAGGTTATTATCGATAGGTAGTTATTCATTGCCATTTTTTCCTACCTGTGTTCATCTCTCTTTCTCTTTTCCTTCCTTTCCTTAAAGCAGTCCCTTTAGCATCTCTTTTAGAGCTGGTTTGGTGGATGTGTATTCTTTTAGACTTCTTTTGTCTAGGAAACTCTTTATTTGGCCTTTCTTCTTGATTGAGAGCCTTGCTGGGTAAAGTAGTCTTGGTTGCAGGCCTCTGGTTTTCATTACTTGGAATCTTTTTTGCCATTCTCTTCTGTCTTGGAGCATTTCCATTGAGAAGTCAGTTGCTAAACTTATTGGGGCTCCCTTGTATGTTACTTCCTGTTTCTCCCTTGCTGCCTTTAAGATCCTCTCTTTGTCTTGGAATTTTGCCATTTTAATTATGATGTGTCTTGCAGTGGGTCTCTTTGAGTTCCTCTTGCTTGGGACTCTCTGAGTTTCCTGGATTTGGGTGACTTTTTCTCTCCTCAGATTAGGGTAATTTTCCATCATTACTTTTTCAAACAAGTTTTCTATCCCTTGCTCTTCTTCTTCTCCTTCTGGTATTCCTATTATACGGATATTGTTACGTTTCATGTTGTCCTGCATTTCCCTTATTACCTCTTCATTCTTTCTGAGCCTCTTTTCCTTTTCTTGCTCTTTCTGGGTGTTTTTTCTACTTTGTCCTCCAGCTCGCTAATCCGATCCTCTGCTTTATCAAGTCTGCTTTTCATTCCTTCTACTGTTTTCTTCAGTTCAGAAATTGTATTCTTCATTTCCTCTTGGCTCTTGTTGATAGTTTCTATTTCCTTTTTCTTGTTGATATAGTTTGCAGTGAGTTCATTGTAGTTTCACTGTAGTTTCTGGTAGTTCTCTGTGAGCTCAGTGAACTCAGTGAGCTTCCTGATAACCTTTGCTTTGAACTCAGTATCTGATAGTTGACTTGCCTCTTTTTCAGTTAGCATTCTTTCTGAGGCTTCCTCCTTTCCTTTCATTTGGGGATTGTTTCTTTGTCTTCCCATTGTTTGTGGGATTCTTCTTGTTAGCCTCTGCTTCTTAAATTGCTCTATTCTGACTCCCTGGGTTTATGGTATGAAGTTCTGTGGGAGAATGCCAATGGGATTCAGTGGTGCTGTCTCCTTAATCTCCTGAGCTCACTGGTCTTGGGCTGACGTTTATGGGTGTAACATGGTCTAACTCTGGTCTTTTCAGCACTCCAGGTTTTCTTGTCTCACCTGTGGGAAAAAGAGAAAGGGGGCGGGGGAAAGAAAAAAAAAGAAGGGAAGGAGGGAAAAAAGGGAATAGAAAAGGAAAGGAAGGAAGGAAGAAGGAATAAAGAAAGATCGGAGGCAAGATAAGAAGGAATTTTAACAAAAGTTAAAACAAAAGAATAAATAAAAGAAGGCAGGATGAAGGAATAAAAAAGGTAAAGGATGGAAGGAAGAAGGAATAAAAAAAGAAAGGAGGACAGAAAGGAAGGAGGAATTCAGGGGGAAAGGAGGAAAGAAAAAGAGAAACATCTTCTGCTGGCTTTAAACCAGTCAGGTTAGTTCTGCTGGTCTTCCTGTCTGTGGACAGGGAGGGAGTGGTTGGAAGGATTGGTTTCACTTTTCTCCTTTCCTGAGCCACACTTTTCGCTGTTGTTCAGCCTTCAGTCCAGTCCCTCAGGGTCCTTCTGCTCCCCACTAGGCCTTTAGTTCACCAGTTGTGCTGTCCTTGAGTTGCACCAGTTAGGGGTAACTCACACTCCTTCTTCTTGCTCTTTGCTGTCTTAGATGCTAGGGGCTCTCGGTGCTGCTATGGGGTCGTTCAGCCCCCTACTGGGTCGAGTCTTTCCGGGGAATGCAGTCTCCCTTAGCCCTGCAGCTCTCCTCTGCTGGGTGTTCTGCCTTAGTCCTAGAGAGCCAGTAGGCCCTGCAGGGCTCTGTGCACAGGGGCTATGTAGGAGTTGTTCAGAACCGGTCGTTTTAGGTGTGGTCCCTTGCAGGCAGACAGGCTGTTGATTAGCCAGTCTGCTGCTTTGGGACTGAGTGAAGCTTGGCTGGCTGGTCCGCCGCTCTGGGCCTCAGTTGTGTGGCTGGCCCATCCGCAGCTCTGGGACTGAGTCGCGGGCCGGCCGGTCTGCCACCCGGGGCCTGTGCGTGGGGCAGCTAGCCTCTGCTCCCGGTGAGCACCCACCTGAGGTTTCAGGTGTGCGCGGCCAGCTGGGGTTTCAGGTGTGGGCCCCCAGTCCGCTATTCTGGGTGCACGCAACCGGGCTTCAGATGAGCGCCAGGGCTGCTTTTCCGGCGTTCACTGTCCGGGGACTGAGGAGGGAGGGGCGCCAGAGGCCCCGGCTGCTGCGGACAGTTATCTAACTAGCCGCTGAGTGCCTCTATTTTCTTTTTCTTTTTGAGAAATTCTTCCTATTCAAGTCCCCTTGGTCCAAATAACTACCTGGCTGCTCACACAGCTCAGCCTGGCTCTCTCCCAAGAATCCTGCAGCAGACCCTGTGTCCAGGCCGGGGCTTCAGCCGCCCTGGTCCCCGGTAAGGTCCCAGGGACCTTATTGTCCTTAAGAACTCTTCTTACCATCAGATCTTTCAATGTCCTCTATCTTTGGTCTCTGATCTTCATATATGCTGGAATACCATTGGCTGTTGGCTCTGCTCCTCAGATCAGCTAGGTGTTTCACTGGTGTTGAGGGGAAGTGGACTCCGCTCCCACCTAACTTGTCGCCATCTTAGCTAAAACTCCATATTGTATTTTAATTTTCCTTTTTTCACTTCACTTATGTACCAATAAAACATTCTTGGTTGTGTACTTTCTATTATTGTTATTCATATCATATATTTCTTCTCATACTATTGTTGTTCTAGTATGATTGTAAATAATAGTTGTTCCATATAATTGTAAATACACCACAGCACACCACCCTGATCTTAGCCCATTTCGCTACCTTCCTGATCTTTATTACTGTTGTGGGTAACTCTACTTTCTCGCACCACTACACCTACTATCTATCCTTTATTCTCACTATATCTCATCATCTAATCTCACACAAGCACTCTGTTTTCTGGATTCAACTCACAATCCTTCTCCCTTCTGACAAGAGTCTTATCTCTTTTTCACCTCTTATAAAAAGTGGAAAATTGCATAGAATATCATGGTTAATACTATACTTATCTAAAGGATTGCCTACCTCTTCTCTACTTGTTGGTACTTTACATCCCATAGTATGCTCTCCTGGTGTCTTAATCCATTTTGCCTTCTCCCTGCCATTGATCACATACAAGATTAAGTGGGAGCTGTGAACACCAATATACCTGCTGGAGAAGAGAACCCACCAACAAAGGAATTACCAACAGGTAAAAACACAAGTACAACAAGAGAGCTCACACAAACAGAAGAAAGGGAAACCATAGAGCATCCAGACAAGGAGATCAAAGAGACCACTGAATCCCATAGAATTCCTACCCTAGAAGTTCACTCTACAAAGCACCTAGCAAAGGGGAACATCAAGAAGCACAACAACAAACAAAAAGGGTCACCTAAAATGGGGAGACAAAGAAAGAACCTGCGATCAAAAGGAATGGAAGACTCCCCCAATAAAAGAGCTAAATGAAATGGAGGTAAGCAAACTATCAGATACAAAATTCAAAATAATGATTAAAAGGATGCTCAAGGAACTCACAGACAACTACAAGGAACTGAGTGAGAACTACAACAGTATGAAAAAGGAAATTGAAACTATAAACAAAAACAGGAAGAATAAACAACAAAATCTCAGAAATAAAAACACACTACAAAGAATTACAAGCAGGCTGGATGTAGCAGAAGAACGAATTAGTGAGTTGGAAGACAAGGTGGAAAGAAACACCCAGGTAGAGCAGCTGCATGAAAAAACCCCTCAAAAAATATGAAGATAACTTAAGGGTAATCACAGATGACATGAAACGCAACAACATTCAAATCATAGGGATATCAGAAAGAGAAGAAAAGCAACACCCAAACTCTTTTCAGGAACCCAGCATCATCCTAATCCCAATACCAGATAAAGACACAACAAAGAAAAACTACAGGCCAACACTGCTGATGAACATAGACGCTAAAATCCTTAACATAACATTGGCAAACTGCATCCAGAAATACACCATGGTCATACACCATGATCAAGTGGGATTCATGCAAGGCATTCAAGGATCTTACAATATTCACAAATCTGTAAAAGTAATACATCATATAAACAAAAGGAAAGACAAAAATCACATGATCATAGCAATAGATGCGGAGAAAGCATGCGATAAGGTACACAGCACCCATTTACGATAAAAATACTCAGCAAAGTGGGAACACAGGCAGCATTCCTCAACACAATAAAGGCCATATATGAGAGACCTACAGCTAACGTCATACTCAATGGGCAAAGTCTAAAAGCTTCCCCACTAAGAACAGGAAGAAGATAAGGATGTCTACTTTCACCATTTCTATTCAACATAGTATTGGAAGTCCTAGCCACAGCAATCAGACAAGAAAAAGAAATAAAAGCCAACCAAATTGGACAAGAGGAAGCAAACTGTCATGGTTTACAGATGACATGATAGTGTACATAGAAAATTCTATAGACTCCACCAAAAAACTGGTCAACCTAATAAATGAATTTGTCAAAACAGCAGGATACAAAGTCAATATTCACAAATTAAAGGCATTTGGTACACCAACAATGTAATATCAGAAACAAAAATAAGGAGAAAAATCCATTTGCTGTAGTAAGAAGAATAGTAAAGTACCTAAGAATAAATCTAACCAGTGAAGTGAAAGACTTGTACTCAGAAAACTACACAACACTGAAGAAAGATATTAATGGAAGCATGTGCTATGTTCATGAATTGGAAGAATCAACATCATCAAAATGTCCATACTATCCAAAGTAATTTATAGATTCAATGCAATCCCTATTAAACTATCAATGGCATATTTCCCAGATATAGAACAAACATTTCAAAAATTTATATGGAACCTTATATGATCCCAAATAGCTGCTGCTATTTTGTAAAAGAAGAATGAAGCAGGAGGGATCACAATCCCCAATATCAAACTGTATTACAAGGCCAGAGTAATCAAAACAGCCTGGTACTGGCCTAAGAACAGACACATAGATCAATGGAACAGAATAGGGAGTTCAGAAATAAATCCAAGTCTCTATGGTCAATTAATATTCAACAAAGGGGGAAGAGAATAAAATGGAGTGAAAATAGCCTCTTCAACAAATGGTGTTGGGAGGTCTGGAGAGCTAAGCTACATGGAAAAAAATGAGCCAACTTACACCATACACAAAAATAAATTCAAGGTGGATAAAATACTTAAATATAAGTCATGACACCATAAAAGTCCTAGAGGAGGACAGAGGCAGGAAAATCTCAGATATTCCACACAGCAACATCTTCACAGATATGTCCCCTAAAGCAAGGGACATAAAGGAAAGAATAAACAAATGGGACTTCATCAAAATTAAAAGCTTCTGCATGGGTAAAGAAAACAGCACCAAATTACAAAGAGAACCAACAGTATGGGAAAACATATTTACTAATGATACGCCAGACAAGGGCCTGATCTCCAAAGTATATAAAGAACTCACACGACTCCACTCCAGGAAGAGAAACAACCC
Source organism: Desmodus rotundus (assembly GCF_022682495.2). Classification (NCBI taxonomy): domain Eukaryota; kingdom Metazoa; phylum Chordata; class Mammalia; order Chiroptera; family Phyllostomidae; genus Desmodus; species Desmodus rotundus. The sequence continues at coordinate 58,306,321 of NC_071392.1, read as the reverse complement.
AATTAAAAAACGGGCAAAGGACTTGAACATACACTTCTCCAAGGAGGACAAACAGAGGGCCCAGAGACATACGAAAAGATGCTCAGTATCACTAACCACCAGAGAGATGCAAATTAAAACCACAGTAAGATACCACCCCACACCAATGAAAATGGCCATCAAAAGCAAATCAAGAAACAAATGTTGGAGAGGATGTGGAGAAAAAGGAGCCCTAGTGCACTGTTGGTGGGAATGCAGACTGGCACAGCCACTGTGGAAACCATGTGCAATTTCCCAGAAGAATAAAAATGGAACTGCCTTTTGACCCAGCATTTCCAATGCTAGGGATATAACCTAAGAACCATGAAACACCAATTCAAAATAATCTATGTAACTCAATGTTCATTGCAGCACAATTTACAATAGCCAAGTGCTGGAAGCATCCTAAGTGCCCATCAGTAAATGAATGGATCAAAGAACTATGATACACTTACAGATGAAATACTATGCAGCAGAAAGAAAGAAGGAGCTCCTACCCTTTGACAGCATGGATGGATCTGGAGAGTATGGTGCTAAGTGAAATAAGCCAGGTGGTGAACGGCAAATACCATATGATCTCACCTATATGTGGAACCTAATCAATGAAACAAACAAGCAAGGAAAATATAACCAGAGACCGTGTAATTAAGACAGTAACCAGAATGACAGTAACCAGAGGGGAGGTGGGAGGGGATAATGGGGAAAGAAGGGTGAAGGGTTTTCTGAAACATGTATAAAGAACACATGGACAAAACCAAAAGGGGATAGGATCAAGTATGGGGAGTGGGGATAGATGGGTGAGGGGAGTAGTAGGGGTGAAATGGAGACAAATGTACTTGAACAACAATAAAAAAACAGAAGTGACATTCTGAGCTATTCTAGAGTAAAGAATTACAAAATTAAAGAAAGGATTTCTTTAAAGTTTTGTACTTGTAAATTCTTTTCCCCAGAGTTTATAAAACTGATTGGTAAATTAGTGTTGCTTTGTGTACATATCAAAATATTAATAGTGCTTATTTTATTAAAAATAATTCAATTGAATTAAAAAAGAAAACCTTACCCCACTTAGACTGCAGGTACAGTCTACTCCATGACTTGGACTATACAGGTTAGTGAATATAAAAGAGAATATGAACATAACAGTCACCTTGTCATCCACCAAGTGCATTTCACACTGATAAAACTCCAGTGAAATGTTAGAACACCTCAAAAACACTGGGAATTAGAATATTTCCTGCCAGGCATGGTTTTGTGCAACTGCTTCTGCTGCTTATACTCCTTGTGCTTGTACTCATTTTAGTATGAAATGAATGCTAGTGGTGTCTGAGATTAATAACTGTTCTATGAAGATCTGTTGAGGTATCTTTGAAATATGAGTTATTCAAAGGTAAGTTTGATTGTTAAAAGGCTACAAAAATAAATGTTCCATTTGCAAAGCTGTCAATGGATTCATATGAGTATGTCAGGTTTGATGTAGAATTAGCTTCTGGCCTACAGTTTTCTGTAATGTATTCTTCCAAGCAGAAAAGCATATCTCCCCAATGTCATGCATGCACAGTCTATTATATGAATTTGACTATACAAGTTAGTGAATATCGAAGAAAATATTAATATAACAATCCACCTGTAGTCCTCCAAGTGCATTTTACTCTGATAAAACTAGTGAAATGTTAGAACACCTCAAAACCACTTGGGAATAAGAATACCATATGATCTCACCTTTAACGGGAACATAATCAACAAAAGAAAAAAGCAAACAAAATATAACCAGAGACATTGAAATTAAGAACATTGTAACGATAGCCAGAGGGGAGTGGGGAGGAGATAGTGGGGAGAGGGGTCCAAAGGAGCTACTATAAAGGACACAAGGACAAAATCAACAGGGAGGGTAGAGGTGGGAGAGGGAGGTGGGACTGGCTGGGGTGGGGTGGAGGGATGGGGAGAAAATGCAAACAATTGTAACTGAATAAAAATTAAAAAAGAATATTTCATAACAAGCAAGTTTTCATGCAAACACTTTTGCAGCATTTATTTGAAATGTACATGAACTCTTTTCAGTATGTGATGATTGTTAGTGGTGTCTGAGATAATAAGTACTCTTCCATGAAGATCTGGTGAAGTATCTTTGTGATATATGATCACTTCAATGGTTAGTTTGATGACTATAGAGCTCTTAAAATCACTGTGCCTTGTGCAAAACAGTCAATGGATTCATATGACTATATCAGATTTAAAGTAGAGTTAGCTTCTGGCCAGAGATTTCTGTAATGTATTCTTCAAGCAGAAAAGCATACCCTACTTAAGACATGTATGTACAGTCTACTACATGATTGGGAGTATACATGTTTGTGGCTATTGAAGTGAATACGAATATAATAGTCCACTTGTTGTTCTCCAAGTGCATTTCACTCTAGTAAAATTGTAGTGAAATGGCTGAATACCTAAAAAACCAACTTGGAATGAGTATATTTCATACTAAGTGGGTTTTCATGAAAACGTTTCATCATTTACCCACCATACACATACACTCATTTCAGCATATAATGAATGCTAGTGGTATCTGAGATAATAAGTCCCTTTCTTTGAAGAATTTGTGAAGTGTCTTTGTGAAATATGATCACCTCAGTGGTAACTGTGATTGCTAAAGAGCTTCTGAAATCACTGTTACATGTGCAAAACAGTTAATGGATTCATCTGTCTATGTCAGTTTTGAAGTAGAATAAGGTTTTGGTCCACAGTTTTCTGTAATGTATTCTTCCAAGCAGAAATGTGTATGTCATGTTGGACATGCATGTACAGTATGCTATATGATTTGGACTCCAGAGGTTTGTGAATATCAAAGTGAATATGAACATTAGAGTCTTTTTGCCATCCTGCAAGTTAATTTCCTTCTGGGAAAACTAGTGAAGTGTTTGAACACTTCAAAACCTCTTGAGACTAACAATATTTTGTATGAAGTGGGTTTTTGTCAAATACTGCTGCAGCTTTTGCAGGCCTTGTAGATGTAACCATTTCAGCATATGTAGAATGACAGTAGTATCTGAGATAATAAGTACTACTCTCTGTAAAAGTATTTTGAGTGTATTTATGAAATATGATCACTTTAGCAGTACTTTAGCCACACACCCTCCTCCCCCGGCCGCCATGGATGAAAATAATCTACCAAGACATGATCTGCTTGGGGAGGAGAGGTGGCCGATCTCTCGAAGGAGAAGGGCCAAGAGCCTTTTCCTCTATGGGCTTTTATTGGGTTCATTTTGCACAGGAATGCAGGTAAAGCTCATCAATCATTGTCAGGCAGTAAGGATCAAACAATAGATAACATACAAAGAACTCTGAGGGCTTATTCTGAGTTAGGGCCAGTTAACTAAAGGGCTATATAAATTTGGGAAACAAACTCATTTCATGCTTGGACCCTTGTCAGAAAACTGAGGACATTCTTAGCAAAGCAAGTTTCACAGGGTTTTATGCATTCTTTCTTAGGCCTGATCTCCCCAGGGAATCCGCCCCTCCCAGCACAGGACTGCACTGCTCTCTGTTATTGCTTCAGGCTTAAGTCAGGCAGTGGAAGTAAGGTAGCCAAGAGATTAGGAGACTTCTTGCAGACAGAATGAGGACTCAGGCTATGTCAAAGCTTAGGGGGGAGGGTCCATCACCCCCTTTTTCTATAGACCCCTGAGTCCTTCCCTGTGGGCCTTTTTCGTGACCACGCCTGTCTTAGGTCATCCCTGCCTTGAGGAATCTTACCCGTCATTGGCTAACTGGTCAAGCTCAGGGCCAAGCAGGGTAAAGTAAAGTGGGCAGAGGTGGTACCCCTGCCAGGGAGATAAGCTTTGTCTCCTTAGTGGCTTATGGTCCCAAGGTCTCTGACTCAGCCTTAACCATGGGGGTTTACAGCTTCTGAAACAAGGCAGGGCGGTTCCCGACATAGTACATTGCATTTTCAGACTTGCCATTTGAGTTTAACTTAAGTCTGGGGTAAACAATGGATTTAAAGACAAAATTCAAGTGAGTTCTTAGATATTAGACCTTTTTCTGACAAGCATGTTAGAGAGTTTTTTTTTTGGTTCCAGCTTCTGGTTAAATAATTAACAGTTTCACTTTGTCCAGTATTATTACCTGAATTAATGGAGATTATCCTTAGCTACATGTATCAGTTTGAAGTCTAGTTAAGTTCCAGTGAATATTATGGTATGAATAAGAAGTACCATCTGGGTATTGATTATCCTTTGTAATAATTATGACTTAGAGTTTGTGCATCAGTGAAGTTTGGAATGCCTTTGTAAGAAGAATAGATATGAGTGTTTGTTTTAAGTTAAAATATGTTCAAGGGTTTTTTCCTGAGTAGGTATTGGAAAGCAATGTTAACATGAACACATTCCTAAAGAGGTGTTAGAATCACTGTTACATGTGTAACACAGTGAAGGGATTCATACAACTGTCAGTTTTGATATAGAATAAGCTTCTTTCACACAGTTTCCATAACATATTCTTCCAAGTAGAAAAGTGTACTGCACGTAGGACATGTATGTACAGTGCACTGCATGACTTGGACTCTACAGGTTTGTGAATATCAAAGTGGATGTGAACGTAAGAGTCCACTTGTCATCCTCCAAGTGCATTTCATTCTGGCCAAAGGGTAGTGAGGTGTTTGAACACCTTAAAACCACTTTGGACTAATATTATTTCATATGTAGTAGGTTTTTTGCAAATCCTCCTGCAGCATTTTCAGGCCATGTATATGTGACCATTTCAGCATGTGATGAATGCCAGTGGTGTCTGAGATAATCAGAACTATTCCGTGTAAAGATCTGAGTGTGTGAAATATGATCACTTCAGGTGTGAATTGCAGTTTAAGACTTGGCATTTGAGTTTAACTTAATATTGGGGTATGCAATGGATTTGAAGACAAAATTCAAGTGAGTTCTTAGACATTAGACAGTTTTCTGACAGACATGTTAGAGACAGTGTTAGCCTTGTTTTCAAACTTTAGGTTTGACAAGAGAATTAAGTGACAGTATCGCTTTGTCCGGTATTATCATCTCAATTATGTTAGAATGGAGGTTATCCTTAGCCATACAGTTCAGTTTGAAGTCTAGTGAAGATTTCAGTGAATATTATTGTATAAATAAACAGTTACAACTAGATATTGATTACCCTTTGTAAAAATGATGGCTTAGAGTTCCATGTATTTGCGAAGTTAGGGGTGCCTTCATGAAGAGAATAGATATGCGTATTTGTCAAGAGTCTATCTCCATCATGGTCAGTCGTGGCCATCCCCTTCCCACAGATCTAGGTGCAGACAGTATCTCTGGTATTCTCGTGGTTGGTGTGTGCCACAGCAGTTAGGGTGTGCTGCTGGCTGTGTATGTGTGTAGCCTGGTTCTCCCAGATGACTTTGTGTATCTAAGCCACTCCCATCAAAGTTTCAGGATCCCAGCCTTGGCAAAGGAAGATGCAGCTAGGCTCTCTGACCAGGCTCTCCATGGATCCTGGCCTGGTGGCTGTAGGTGCTGTGGCAGCCACAGCTGCTGGCACCACACCCAGGGACTTTTCCTGCCTACCTATAAAACCTCCTTACTGCCCATTTTGAAGCTTCCTCCATACTCTTTGGCTTTCAAAATTCCTATCAGCTAAGATTCCATTCACTGTTCACGTTGTTTTTCAGATCAGCTAAGTATCCAAGTTGAGTGCAAAAGCAAATAGGCTTGGCTCCCACCTACTTGGCTGCTATCTTCTAAACCATTTCGGTTCATCTGCTTTCAAATTTTCTATGCTTCCTGTACCTGAATGTGTTTCCTTTTCAGTCATTATTTTCTAAAAATACACTTTCTGCCTTTCTCTTCTCCTTTTGGGATCTCTACGACGTGAACGTTACTGTGCTGGATGTTGTCCCTGAGGTTTCTTATACTATCCTCATTTACTTTTTTTTTCTTTTTGTTGTCCTAATTGGCTGATTTCCACTACTTTGCCTTCCAAGCCACTAATGTATTCTTTCATATTAACTAACCTGCTGTCAGTTCCTCCTAGTGTGCTTTTCATTCCAATTATATTTTTCATCTGACTGGTTATTATATTTTCTCTTTGTTGAGATTCTGATTATTCTGTTCTTCAGTTTATTGAGCATTTTTATGACCGTCAGTTTGAATTCTTTAGTAAATTACTTGTATGAGTGTTTTCTTTTTTGTTTTGTTTCTCCATTTGGTACCTATTTTTCTGTCTACTCATTTTGTTTTTGTGTTTGTTCCTGTAAGTTAGATAAAATAGCTCTCTCCCAATCTTTAAAGTGTTCTGTAAAAGTGGCCTCTGTGTAGACTCTATACTGGGTGGTATTTGTAGGCCAGCTGGAGTCAGGGCAGTGTGTGTTGTGCCTGGGTTGCCATTTGTTCAGGAGTATTTTCTTCCAGGTAGGGCAGCTTTGTGCACATGTATGTTTGGTAGCTCTCTGGTGTTTTGGCTTTGCGTGGTCAGACGGGTTGGGGTAGGACAGCCTAGTTTGTCTGCACTTCATCCCCTATTGATCCAAGAGGTCTTTTTTTGTGTGTGCCAAAGCTTCATGCCAGTTCCACTCTTGATTTGGGTGCAGCTGCCTGGTGCACACACTGGTTATCCCTATTGATTTTATTTGTCTCCTGTGGGACTGGAGTCTGTGCTGCGCAGGGAAGCCCCATAAGCAGCCATGCATTGTGGCACTTTGTTGGCTCCCTCTGAGTCCAAGTGGAGCTATGCTTGTGTGTGTCTATGTATGTGAGGCATGCACTGTTGATTTTTTGACTGCTGCTGGAGCCTGGTCTGGGGAGCCATGTGAGTACCTGTGCTACAGCACATGCAGGTTCTGCTTTTGCACTGGCTGGGAAGGACAGTGGGTATGTGCAGCAGTGACCTGAGGCACACATGCCTCAGTACCCTGTTGGACACAGTGGAGCAAATTCCATATGAGGGGCCCCATGCACATCTGTTATGGCACCCTCTTGTTCCTGCTAGAGCTACTCAGAACACTTGAACAGCTCTGTTATCCCACCAAGGCTATCCAAGTGCAGTGAGAATACTAAAACTGGTCCTTACCAGCTCCTCTGCTCCTAGTGGGTTCCCTCAAATTCTAGAGAGCTCCAATGGTTACTCAACCTTTTCTATGCCCTCTTCTTTACTGGATACAAGCTGTTCAGTTATTCTTCAGTTGTATCTCAGTGATAATTTGTCTAAATGCAGGTGTGCATTGTGTTTATGGAATGGGACAAACTTCGCCTCCTTTTATGCCACTATCTTGAACCTGCCTGAGATCAATTTTTTTTTCTCTTTAAACCTTATTGGGAAAGGTAGCTGAAATCTACAGGCAAATGGGTTTGCTAATATGCCTCTCTTACAGTAACTTAACTCTTCTTCAAAGCTTCAGGCCACCTCACTACTGCAGAAGAGCCTATCCCAGTCACTTATTACTACATGGACAAGAAGGGAATTCTACTGGCTGGGCTTTTGTGCTTAATTTTTCTTTCTTTCTTTTTTTTTTTAAGATTTTATTTATTCATTTTTAGAGAGAAGGGAAGGGAGGGAGAAACATCAATGTGTGGTTGCCTCTTGAGCGCCCCCTACTGGGGACCTGGCCTGCACCCCAGGCATGTGCCTTGACTGGGAATCAAACTGGTGACCCTTAGGTTTACAAGCCCACGCTCAATCCACTGAGCTACACCAGCCAGGGCTAATTTTTCTTTTCTAAAAAATATTTTATTTACTTATTTTTAGACAGGGGAAGGGAGGGAGAAAGAAGAGGAGAGGAACATTGATGTGCAAGAGAAATATTGATCTGTTGCCTTTCACATACTCCCAATTGCGGACATGGCCCACAACCCAGGTATGTGCCCTGACTGGGAATCGAACCTTTCGGTTTGTAGGCCAATGCTCAGTCTCCTGAGCCCACCAGCCAGGGCTGTGTGCTTAGTTTCTTTGTCAGCTTTACGAGTTAGTCAAGCTACTCCTGCCAGGGAGAAGTGTGTGAGAAACGGGTTAAGGGCACTACTTTAAATCGCTTTTCTCCTAGAGGACACTCCAACACTCTGAAGCATTTGTATAGCCGTAAAGGTGTTTTTTGTTCAGTTAGAACAGAAAGGTCACGTTGTTCTGAAATATTAGACCTCAAATTCTCCTTTTCTCACTAGGCCTTCCAAGGAAATTAAGAGAGCCTTAAGTTGCAGGAGAAAATGAAGGTCACCATCTTGTGGATACTTTGAACAATAGGCTGAGGAATGCTTGTGGCATCTTTTCTTTTGTAACACCCTGGGGGAGAAATTGTAATTCAATGCTTGGCCTTTAGAGGAAGAAGTATTTGGGGAATGCCGCAGTGGGGTATATCCAGGATGGCTCCAGCAGTCCCAGAAGTAGTTGTAAACGGGAGACTAAGAAAGGCTGATGCTCCATTACCTCTCTAGGTTCTTTTATCACCTCCTCCTTCTGAAATTCTTTAATATTAATAAAATTAGTACATGTTTTTATTTTATATTTCTTGACCAAACACAAAATAAGCTTAAGATAAGTAATTATCAATATTAATAATCACTTACCCCTGACAAAAAAATCTTTCTTTGACCAAACTTTAGTAAGGTTTCTGTAAACATTCTTCTCAGCCTGGACCTTGGGACTTCCATTTCTCTCTTTGCATCACCGAATTTTAGCAAAAATCGTATTAAGTCAGTTTAATAAAAATCTTCACTCTCAATATATGATCAAATTTTTCATCCTCACTGATCAAGTTGACCTGCTTTCTGCAAGAATTTTCTCAAGATAGTTTAGCCAGAATCCCCTTACCCCCAATGTTTCCTGTTTGTAATTTTGTATCTACTGATTTCCAACCTGCTCCTTGGCTATAAATCCCCACTTGCTCATGCTGTATTTGGAATTGAGTCCAGTTCTATGCTGAGGTCCCTTTTCCTCTATAGCCACGGTCCTAAGTAAAATCTGTTTATACATCTTTACTGTCCAGCTCTGGTTTAGACACCTACCCCCACTTCCAATACCAAATAGGGTTAATATTATTGAAATAGCAGTTATCAAGCACAAATGGGAGAAGCTATTGCACTGCATTTTAATCATTAAATATATAATATTTACTTCATACTAGATGCTGCACAGCATACAAAAATAGATACAATATTCCATGACCTCAAAGGACATTGGATGTGGATAACAAACCAAGAAAAGAAATTGACCAATACTTATCACAAATTATTTTATATAGCTATAAAGAATAAATATACTTTTTTTTTCCTGCTCTATTTACCTCGATGTACAATGGTGATGAAATAATAGCAAAAGGTAAAAAAATAGAGTTTGACTCCATCAATGACCTCATGGATTCTAGACTGGTTAATGGCAAGCGAAGATGGTAAAAAACATGATGAAGGACTTACAGAGGCAAGAAAACTAAGCCAAGCTTTGAAGAAAATGCAATAGGACCATCAATGAAATAAAAGAGCAGCTTCCTGGGACTTGGTTCTGCCTGAAGACTGACACATGAGGGACAAGTTCAGACAGGGTAAGGGCTAAAAGCACAAATACATTTGTTGGCTCTCAACTGGATGCCTCCTCCTTGATCTCATCTTCTCTCTTCCAGGCAGCCTTCTGACTGCTTTACCTAAATTGGAAATCTGATCAGGCCACTCCCCTATTAAAATAACACTGTTCAATGCCTCTGCATTGCCTAATAAATAACAGACTAGCTCCTTCACTCAGCTTATGGGGTCTCCCGTGATAAGATTTGCCCCCGAGACTTCCTTCTCCAGTAACTGTTCCCATGGCACTCACCAAGCTGTTCCTCACTTTTTTTATGTCAATCTTTTGCCAGGAGAGCCCTACTCTCACCTTTACACAGCTAACTTATTCATCATCTAGATCTGGTTTGAAGGTCTTCCCTGAACCTTTCTCCAGATGGCCAGGGGTATATATCTTTTACTGGACCTACTACATTGTAAGGACTGCTTTATGTGACTGGTTCCTTTATAACACTGTGAGTTATTGAGGGCAGTAACTATATCTCATTCATTTTTAGGATCCCCAGTACATAGCACAGTCAACTAGTGAAAGTTTGTGAGGAAAGATAAAGTTCCTAAAAGCATGGAAGAAGAGAAAGTTCATGGTACTATCTTGTAGTTGTTGAGTACCTGAGGGGTTTTTGAAGATGGGTTCTGCTACTTAGGTGATTTCAAACAAGATTTTCTAATACACTAATGGAAAAAAGCCTAGTAATACCTTTCATTTACTTTTCCCTGATAGGGATCTTGGGAAAAGTAAATGAAATAAGACGTACAAAGCAATGGATCAGCTTAACCAAACTGAGTTCTTTCCTCATCCCCGTGTGCCCCTATTCCTAGTACAACTCATGACAATAAGCAAATCCTGCTTGCCCAGGACATATTTAATTGTAAGAATAAAGTTAACTCTTGATAAAAATCAAACTATGGTTTCATACTGGAAGTGCTTTCTTGATTTCTTTTCTTCTTTCAGCAACAGTATTTCTGGATTTCTTCTGCAAGCCACAAGCAGTGCAGGATGCGTTTCTTTTCAGCAGCCAGTTCCATTTCAGAGAACTGGCCCAAGAGTTTCCGGACAAATATATTTTGATCTTTCAGAAAAATATTCTTATTGACTCCTACATTTGGCACATTCTCCAGGGACCCAGATTTGAAATGGAAGCTTAAATGTCGGTTTCGTTTTAGACCAGGACCTTTCTCTTCAATCCATGTCAATGGACTGCAAAAAACCAAAAGAACCATAATGTTAGAGATTACACAGGAGTGCAAATGAATGCTTGCTGGCACCTGAGTACCTGGTAACAGGTCCTCATTTTGTACCCACCTTCCCTGCAGCTGCTGCTCACTATACTGGTTCAGGTGGCAAGCCAACCTCCACCAGTCTGCCAAAGGTCATGGGTAATTATTTCCAACTTGACTTGAAACAGTCTTTTATTGAATTTTGCCATCAGCCAGAGGAATCCATGCAACAATTTTTGTGTGAACACTAATTAGTTATTCAGGAGTTTTTACTGAGTCTCATGGATGGATCCCTCTAGGGAAGCCAGATAAGAGCTGCAGACAATCATGAACCACCTGAGATTTTGTGCAAATTATTTCCATGTGTATGTGCATTTTTATGGGAAAGTATTCTTTCATTACATTCTCAAAGACGTGCATGACTCAGCACATGCTAGAAAACATAAGACATTCCCTGCTGGTTAACAAAGCACCTGCTTCCACTTCAAATTTTTCCCATTAATGTTAGTGCTCACAAAAATATAAAATCCTAATAGACCACTTCTCTAAAGATTCTCCTTTCTCTTGGTTTATCTTTTATCTTTATAATAGATAAGAGCTGTGTTATCTGCTTAATGAAAACAGAGAAACCTGGTAAGTAGACTTTGAATTAAAGTACGATTTATTGAATAATATGAGAGGAAAAATATAAAGTCTGTTGATTTTTACATATTCTAAAAAGAATACAGCATTAGGACTTTTTAAATAAAAAAAAATACATAATTCTTTCACCTAACTAAAAGTATCTTTAGTTTGACGTAATTCTTTTATATATTTTGTATGTATATGGAATATAAATTATAAAAATTGACAATGTATTTTTACTTATTTAAAACTATTATTTTTCTGTATAGCATATACAACTGATTATATAATTTATTTAGTATTTCATTGTTGCCAAATATTTAAGCTCATTGTTATTTCAAATTAATATGAATAGAGTATCTTCTATTCAACATCTTCACACATATATAGTGTTCCTTCCCTCTTCTTAGAACAAATTCCCAGGAATGAGATAATTTGGTATTGGCCTCTAGCTATTCCTATTTGCTTTACCCTACACCTTTTCTTTTCCTGCAGGGATGAGTTAGGGTCAGGAAGACGGTAACTTTGTTAGACTTTGTACTAAGTGATGAAGTTTTCAGGGTGAACAGGGAAAGTGTTTAATCCTAAGCATGCATCAGGGTCTCTGGCCTTCTCTTGTGTCCTGCCACTATTACTAGGATCTTCTCTTTCCTCTTCCACTGGACCATAGTAGGTCAGGCCTGGTGTGGGCAAGTTAGACCAGCATTGCTAAGGAATGAAGAGAAACTACCATTTGTTTGCTTATTCTCTTCCTCTAGAGTGATGGGCCATAATAAGGCGTAAGATTAGGTGTGAGGCTGTAGAAAAAGCACCCAAGCAAGTCACTTAAGATTGTTTTGTGTGTTGAAGGAAGCTCAGTGTTGCTTCCAACCTAAAGGAGTCCTCCCCTTTGGCTAACCTAGTTTACCAAGACTTAGGATGTGGAATGAATGTTTAACAGAGAAAAATCTGAAGTATATAAAGGTGGAGTCATTCTAATAATCATTCATGCAAGGAGACATCACAACAAAAGTTGACAGAGTAACTTCCTCATTTTGTGTTCCTATATGCTAAAAACTTCAAAAGCCACACTTTTTCCTAAACGTATATTTACAAGTGACAGCCTCAGTGTTTAGCATTTTACTGCAAACTGTATGAAGTAGAGTTGTGGATAGAATCTGGTCTACTTTTGTTTTGGGCTTGGACAGCACCTTACTTGAAGTATTCCAACCAAAAACACAAACTTGAATTCACAGACAGCTTTTCTGCTGCTTCTCTCTGTGAAAACATTCACATGCAAATATGTGCATTCATCAACCTGGGCAGTGACTACCTGTAAAAATGCTTCTTACTTATCACCTTCTATTGGAAGTATTCAACCACATCCTCATTCCTAGTGCTAGCACATGTCTGCAAGAACTGTTGAGGTGGTGGTGATTTTCAAACAGTGCTCTTTCCCTAGCCCTGAAGCACAAGCAGGCAGGGCCATGAATGGCTTTGGCTTCTACCAACTGGCTCCAATAGGAGTTGAAATTTGTACATCTTCTATATATTGGCTGTCCACATAAGATTTGGTTTAAAAAACACTCTGATGCTTATTTTTGGAAAGTTGGAAAACTGGTTAAATGCAAAGAACATGAGCTTGGGAGTTAAGTTACACTAAAATTTCCTGGGTAATTCTGGGACCTACCTCACTGAGAGATGAGAACTAGGATAAGGTGTGTTTTCCATGGCATTCCTTTCTCAAGGTGTGACAATTTGGGGACTGGAGACAGGCTCCCTAAGTGTGTCTTAAATGTGATTCTCATTCAATTACTTGTTAGCTCTGTGCCCTTGGCAAGATTTTTAACCCGAGTCTCAGTTCCCTTGTTGAAAATAATGTCTACTTCAGAGAGGTGGTATAAAGATTATGTGAGAAAATCCCTATAAAATGGCTAGGGCTGTACCTAACACATAGCAAGTGCTTGAAAGACATTAGCTAATACTAGCACTTGTACAACAGGGTTTTGAATAATGTTCCCTGTCTTGCCAGTTCTTTTACTGTGACCCTTCTAAGTCATGCCTCCCCTCCTCTCCATCTCCTCCTGTGGTTTTGCTCCATTCCATTATGTTGCCTGAAGATAGCTGTAATTTAAGAAATTGTGTCTGACAGAGGTACCTAATATGTAGTAACAAGACCTGGAAAGATATCTACTTACAAAATCTAGCCTGCAAATTAAGATAAACTTTACGCAAAAAAGAGGAAAGAGGTCCACAAATCCCAAAGCATTCTTCCCAGGCAAAGTCAGAAGCCAGAGCTGCATTCACAAGATAAAAAGGCTTTACTGTGTCACATAGCACTCTACCACAGCATATGTAAACCAGGCAGGGACCAATCTGCTACAAAGAACTGTAGTTCAATAAGTTTCCTATTCTGGAAATCATTAAAATGATCCATGTATGGATCAATACTAACCCTTAAATCAAAAATTTACATTCACGGCAGTCAAAGACTCTAGTAAAGAGCAGTTAAATTAAACTAGTAAACTAGTAAGGTGTTCAATCTATCAACTACATTTTTTTGTTGTGACTCAAATTTTCAAAAAATAAATGTTTATTACAAACTATCAAAAAGTTGGTGTAAATTCTACTAAAAATTAATTTCTTGGCTAGTTTTTTGGGGATTTTTTTCCTTTTTCTTTTGTGTTTGTTTTATTGAGGTAGAGTTGACAAGTAACATTATATTAGTTTCAGCCTACAGCTACTTTAAAAAAGTCATGGTACAGCCTTTGCATTCCTGAATGTGATGACAAAGATTAATGCTAATGCTCCTTATTAACTGCTTTAATACCAAATAAAAATAATTTGAAATACTACAAATACTCTAATCCACCTAAGAAAATTTCTCATATCCTTGCATATAACATAGTTTTATAATTTGAGGAAATACAAAATGCCAGAATGTTCCCTCCACCCCTATCTCCTATTCAGTAAAAAAGAAATGAGTACACAACTTAACCTATGTTGTGGTGGTGGTGGTAGTGACATTAAAAATGCAATTTGAAAGGTGAAAGTATTATATGAATTTAATTATAATATGGAATTTGTTATCTATCCCAACATTCACCCAATACTTGCCTCACCTTTACAATAACAAGAGTCAGCTCCTGCTTTATTCACATCTTGTTTTCTGTGTAACTCCTACTCAAACTTTACGACTGAGCACAGCACCTCCTCCTATAAGCAGCATGATCTGACCTCTCCAGTTTCCCCTTCCCTGCACTCCTATAGCACTTTGAGATACATTTAGCTCTGAACACAGGGGATAGCATCTGCAGGTGGACATGTATGAACATGGCTACAATTATACATGGCCAACATCAGAGCCAGGGGCCACCATTGTTATCACTCCATATGCTGCAAATCCAAGCTCTGCACGTTTCACCTTCATCTGTTACCTCTGCCTTTCCCTAGAGAAAAGGTTACTACTCAAAATAGGTATCAGGTTCATTCAGGGTATCATACACTGTTCTTTTTTAAAAAATACTGAAAGATCTGTTTATTTTACTACCAAGAGACCTACCTACCTGGAAACACAGAGAAAATCTAAAACCTTTGCTGTTTTAAACATTTTACACAGCTGAAATGCTTTTTAAAAAAGTTATAAATGTGCTTTTGTTGAAAAAGACTTGGTGTAAGAATTAAAGAATGAGAATATTTGGGGAACAGTAGTACAGTATGATGTCAAGATAAAGCTAAAAAAATAGAACCTTAAATTTTGATCACACTGAGAGAGGAATATTTGGACATGTGCTAAGCAAGGTAAAATGTTAATAGCAGGATCTAGTTAGTACTTGTAGGGGTGTTCACTGCAAAATTCTTTCAACTTTGCCATATGTCTGAAACTTTTATAATAACATTTTGGAAGAATATCAGGCCACAGAAGCTACTAGGTCTGATATTGCTTACCTGTATGGCTAGGCAACCTGCCCAGATTCTGTAAGTCTCTCTTTACTTACTAGTCAAGGGGATCTTATTTCCCTTATACAGGGCTGCTGTGAGGATGAAATAAGGCAATATAAGTGAAATCTCATTGCCTGTTCTATTTGCAGAAGTAGACATTCCTTCCAGAATTGGGGCTAAGCGCTTAGGCCTACCAGGTTCCCTTTAGATGGAGCCTTGTATACACAGGAGGATGTCCTTAAGTTTCTTTCTACTCATGGTTTCTGACAACCTACCGTTTATTTTCTGTCTCCAAGCACACAGTCATTTTCATGTACTGATCTTCCTTTCGCTCTTCCAAAGTGGCAGACACAAGAGAAAGTTCCCCAAAGAGAGAAACCAGCCATGTGAGGCGAGAAATGCCACTGAATGCGGGGAAGCCAAACCGTTCTTCTTCCAGTGGGCCAGCTGTGGAGAATCACAAACACTCTGGGAACTGGGAAATAAAGAACTGAGAGCTGGAAAGCAGAGTAGCACGTACACGGGTATAGCACGGAGTAAACAGATGTGGCTGGGTAATTAGAGCAATACAATCTTGTCTTAATGTGCAAAATAACTAATAATACTAATGAAAACTCAGGTGCTTGAATATAAAATTCTGTCATAAAAGTGTCAATTTTTTCTTGTTTATTAAATTTAGTTTTGTTAGTATGATAACACATTTTATTGGAAATAGCAGTCAATCTACTCCATGGGATAATTAAAACATTTCAGGATTCTAAAATGTATGTGTGTATATACATAAACATATATATCCTCTTCGGTTAGTGATTTGAGGAAGTAAAAAGAGAAACCAACATATTTAGTTCCTCAAGCCTATGTTCCTAGAAATACCATATAACTATCTGTATACATCATAAAAAGGTAAAAGTTTCATGACAACTGTGAAGAATACTGTAATACCTATAACCTATGTCAGTATCAAGAAAATTGACAGTGTTGTCTTGTTAGTCTTCATTATTTCCCTAACAAGAGTATATTTAAGAGTATAAATGTGATAAATCTAGTTAAGAAACAGTTCCTCTTTTTCCCCAACCTAAATTATATACCTAACCTAGATTTAAAAGACTTTATACCTATTATATTGCTCAATAAAGCAAAGATTTCTTATAATTTTGATGCTGAATTAAACAATAATTATTAATATGTTTTTAAAAAGATAAGTTATAAATAAAAGCAAAATGACTTCTGCTCAAGGGAGTAGAGTAGGTAATTGTTATGCTGGCCTCCTCCCATGAACACATGAAAAGTACAACTCAATTACAGAACAACCATCATTGAGGACCACATAAAGACTAGCTGAACACAACTTCTATAACTGAGGATATAAAGAAAAAGCCACCTTGAGACTGGTAGGAGGGGCAGAGACATGGTATGAACAGGTCCCATATCCATATTGTAGCAGTTAAAAAATGGAAGGTGTATCTCAGCTGTGGAGAAGACCTGAGGAGCAAGATTCTCAGCCCCACACCAGGCTACCCAGACTAAGGCTCCAGAGCCAGAATAAAAGTCCCTAAAATTTCTGGCTCTAAAATCCCGTGGGGATGACAGCTGAGTAAAATAGAGGGCTGTTGCAGACCTACACACAAACTCACTTTCTTAAGCTCACTTGCTTTGAGCTCCAGCACTGGTGTAGCAGCTTGAAAAATGCCAGGGACATAAAGGGAGGAGCTGAATTAACTAACTTCAAGGTGAGGGCAGGAGAGTCAGGGGTTAGGGCAGCTATGTACAGGGACAGAAGTGCTGGCAGACACCATTGTTCCTTGGTTAAGCACTCCCCACACCCAGCCTGCACACTTGATACAATATCTAAACTATTCATTAATCTGCCTAACACCAATCACCCTTGCCTGGTGATTCCCTGAGTCCTGACCCAGCCAAATTACACTTCTGGCCTGACTTCTTCCAGCAGTTTTTCCAAACAAACTGGCTGTCTCAGCTCACATATGCATCTTCCTAAAAGATCTCTAAAGTTCAAAAATGCCAAACAAGTAGCATCTGGCCCCAGCAAGCCTGCCACTGCTTGCTAAGTAAGCTGCTTTAAGCAAGAAACTAGTGGAAGCTGGCATCAGTTCTCTACTTGGTCTCTTCCAGGTGCCTCCAAGCCAAGCACAGGTGGCAACATTCTACAGATCACCTTGTACCTCCTACCAGATAGCCCTGAACGGGACAGAGGCAGCAGCTGACCTTGGCTTGAACCAGAGTCCCTCCCAAAAGGTTTCAGAAACAAAATACCCAGTGGCCAGGTTCAGACTCAACCAGCTCCACAAATTCCAAACCTAAAGAACAGACTCAGCAGGCAGTAGAACCTTGCTAAAGCGAATTCCATTCTATGGGGTCAGTACTTGCACAACCGCTCATTTGCTATACTCACAGCCATTCCTCACAGCCATTCCTGTGGTCAACCGCTCCTTCCACTGACATCATAACAGCAAAGCTCAACTACGACATGAGGGCACATACAATCCACACAAAGGACACACTAGAGAACCTGACCAAGTGACCAGGAAAATTGCACCACTGGGCCCCCACAGGACATATACTACATAAGGCCATTTTGCCAAGACCAGGAAATGGACATCAACGTAACTCATAGAAACAAACACAGAAAGGCCACACAAATGAGGAGAGAAATATGTCCCAAATGGAAAAATCAGGACACAACTCCAGAAAAAGAACTTAAATGGAGACAGAAAATCTAACAGATGCAGAGTTCAAAACACTGGTTATAAGGATGTTCAACAAACTTAGGGGAAGAGTAGATAAGCTCAGTCAGAACTTCAACAAAGAGATAGTAAACATAAAAAGGAAGACTGAAAATATATAAAAACAAACCAGTCAATAATGAAGAATACAATAACTGAAATGAACACATTAGAGGGAATCAACAGTAGATTAAGAAGCAGAGGTTCAAATCAGAAATTAGGAAAACAAGATAGGACAAAACATTCAATTAGAACAGCAAACAAACAAAAAACCCACCCAAAATGAAATAAGGATGGATAAAGAGACCTTTACGACAACATCAAGTATACCAACATTTGCATCATAGAGCTACCAGAAAGTGAAGTGGCAAAAGACTGAAACCTACTTGAAGAAATAATTATAGAAAACTTTTCTAACTTGGTAAAGGAAATACACATACAACTTGAGGAAGCACAGAACGTCCCGAACAAGATTACTCTTAAAAGGCCCAGGTGTGGACAAATCATAAACAAAATGCCAAAAATTAAAGACAAAGAGAGAATCTTAAAAGTAGCAAGGAAGAAACAGTTAGTTACCTACAAGGGAGTTCCAATAAGGCTGTCAGCTAATTTCTCAACAGAAAATACATAGCAGAGAAGCGACTGTCACAAAAAAATCAAAGTGAAAAAAAGCGAAGACCTACAATACAGGTACTCTACCAAGGAAGGCTATAATATAGATTTGAAGGTGAGATAAAGAGTTTCCCAGACAAGATAATCATAAAAAGTTCATTGCTACAAAACCAGTATTAGAAAAAATATTAAAGGGACTTAAGTAGAAGGAAAAAATAGTGAAAATATAAGTAACAAAAATGGAAATAACTACATACCTATCAGTAATTACTTTAAATGTAAATGGATTAAATGCCACAGTCAAATATATAGGGTGGCAGGAGGGATGAGAAAACAAGACCCATATATTTGCTGCCTATAAGACACACACTTCAGATCAAAAGACACGCACAGACTGAAAGTAAAGGGATGGAAAAAGGTATTTCATGCAAATGGAATAAAAAAAGCTGAAGTAGCAATACTTAATATCAGACACAGCAGATAAAGTCTATAAATGAAGTCTACAACAAGAGACTAAGAAGGACATTTCATAATGATAAGAAGACCAATCCAAAAAAATAATATAACCCTTGTAAACACCTATGCACCCAGCAGAGAAGCACCTAAATATAAAAAGCAAATACTGATAGACATAAAGGGAAAGATAAGTGCTAATACAGTCATATAAGGGGAATTTAACACCCCAGTGACATCAATGGATAGATCATCCCGACAGAAAATAAATAAGGAAATACTGACCTTAAATGACACATTAAGCTATTAAATTTAATTGACATCTTCAGAGCATTTCACACCAAAGCAGTGGAATATATATTATTTTGAAGCAAACATGAAACAGTTTCAAGGATATACCAAATATTAGGCTATAGGGAACCTATCCACGTGGAATGTCAAATGTAGCCCAGCCCTATTGGAAAACAAATATGTGCGAGTCAGTATACAGGAAGCCAAACCCATGGATCAGCTTCCCCGTGGGAAACCAGGCCTGCATTATACCAAGGCTGCTTTGAGGCTTGCTCTTGCTAAAACTCCCTCACCCTGAGTTGGAGCAGCAAATGTTTACTGCATATCTTTAAAGTAACTTTTTGAAGTCTGTGCTAATTCTCCCAAGGGCAGAATGTAATCAGACCAATCACTCTTATTGTTTGTTCCCTTGCATTTGCAACATTTTTCCCTTGTTAATCTGTAAGAAGTAATCAGTACATCCTTTCCTTTGTTACCTGTAAAAAGTAATCACCTAAAGCAAACCTGAGCATAATGAATGAGAACCTTCTTTGATGTTTGCTATTAGAAAGCCAATAAAAGCCTACCAAGGCAAGGGTCGAGGTGCTCTCTCTCTCAGAGAGTGGCCATGCCATCCCTTTTTCTCCACAGGACTTCTCCGTCCATGTGAATTTGTTCGTTGCATCCACAACATATGGACTCTGCTGGACAGAGTCTTCATCATTAGGTCACAGAATAAGTACCAATAAATTTAAGAATGAAATCATATCAAGCATCTTTTCCCATTACAATGGTGTGAAACAAGAAATCAATTATAAGAAAAAACTAAAAACACACAAACACATAGAGGCTAAATAACATGCTAATGAATGGTTTAACAGCAACATCAAGGAAACAATAAAAAGATACCTTGAGACAAATAAAAATAAAAACACTAACCTAAAATACATGGGACAGAGCCAGAGTCCTTCTAAGAGAAAAACATAGAGTAATACAAGGCTATTTCAAAAAGCAAGAAGAATCTCAAGCAAACAATCTAACCTTACACCTAAGAAACTAAAAAAAAGAAGCAAACAAAGGCCAACGTGAACAGAAAAAAGGAAATAATAAAGACCAGAGCAGCAGTAAAAGAAATACAGTCTAAAAAAAAAAATACAAAAGATCAATGCCACCAAGAGGTGGTTCTTTAAATAGATTTTAAAAATTGATAAATCTTTAACAAACTCATCAAGGGAAAAAGAGAGAAAACCCAAATCAATAAAATTAGAAATGAAAAAAGTCAAGTGACAACTGACACCACAGAATTACAAGAGATTGTAAGAAAATTCTATGAAAAATTATATGCCAACAAATTAGACACTGCGGCAGAAATGGTTAAATTCATACAAACAATCATCCCAGACTGAATAAAGAAGAAACAGAGAGACTTCTGGTCATGAAGGCAGCATAGGCAGACATGGCTCACCCCTTCATACAACCACATCAAAATTACAACTGAAATACAGAACAACTATCACTCAGGATTGTCAGAAATCAAGTTGAATGGAAGTCTGACAACTGCAGAATTAAAGAAACCACATCCAGACTGGTAGGAGGGGCGCAGATGCAGAACGGGTTGGTCCTACACCCATGTGTGGTGGATACAAATTCAGGAGGGATATCTCGGGAGTGAGGATTCCCAGATCCACAGCAGGCACCCCATCCCAGGATTCCAGTACTAGGAAGTTAAGTCCCACAACTTCTGACTGCAAAAACCAGAGGAGATTGTGTCCGTGAAGAAACTTCTGGAGCCCAAGGAGTTCCTCTTCAAGAAACCACACATGGACTCACCTACTCAGACTCACTCCCTTGAGCTCAAGCACCGGGGTACCAACTGGATAGGTACTACTGGTATATAAGGAGAAACAAGTTATCTGGCGTTAGGGCAATCAGAGGCTATTGACCCTTTGCTAAACCCTCCCCAAACAAAGTCAATTGGATGGTGCCATATCTGAGACTCCATCAACCTGGCTAACACTGTTTGATCCATCTTGGAGATCCTAAGAGACTCTGCCCCACTCAAATTACATGCCTGCCCAAGCTGCTTTTCCATTTGAATGTCTGGTCTTGATTTGTGCTTCAAAACTTCCTAAATCCTATCAAACAAGTGACAAGTGGCTTTAGTGAGCACCAGACCTGGTACTAGCAGCAGCCAGATTAGATTCACAGCTTGGTTTGCTTGCAATGTCTAAGTTCAGCACAAGTAGCAGCCATTTCAGATTGCTTTATAGCTCAGGCAGTGGCCCCTGGCAAAACACAGGTGGGAACTGACTTGATCTGTACCACCTGGGAAAAACCAGGGCCAGTGCACCCAGTGGACAGCTACAGACCACATTGGAAAACCACCTTCCTGCTCTTGCAAAGCTAACCCTCCACGGAAGGTGAAGGTTGGTGATCTGTGGTCCCAGCCAATCCTTGTAAATGACTGTCCTGAGTAAATTCCTCCCATTCACCTGCCAACAGCAACCAAGGCTGAACTACAAGAGGAGGGTGTACTCAGCCCACACAAAGGGCACAACTTGAGTACCCAGCCTGAGTGATAAGGGAGGCTCTGCCACTGGACCCTACAGGAGACCTACTACATTAGACCACACTACCAAGACATGGAGTCAAAGCAGCTCTACCCAGTACACAAACACACACAGGGCGGCTGCAAAAACAAGGAAACAAAGAAACATGGCCCAAATGAAAGAACAGATCAAAACTCCAGAAAAAGAACTAAACAAAATGGAGATAGGCAATCTATAAGATGCAGAGTTCAAAACACTGGTCATAAGGATGCTCAAGGAACTTAAGGGAGGACCTCAGCAGCATAAAAAAGATCGAGTCAGAAATGAAGGATTCATTAATTTAAATAAAGAGCAACTTACAGGGAAGTAACAGTAGAGTGGATGAGGCCAAGAATCAAATCAATGACTTGGGACATAGGAACCAAAACAACCCATCAGAACAGCAAGATGAAAAAAAAAAAAAATCCAAAACCATGAGAACAGTATAAGCAGCCTCTGGGACAACTTCAGGAGGACCAACATTTGCATCATAGGGGTGCCAGAAGGAGAAGAAAAAGAGCAAGAAATTGAAAATCTATCTGAAAAAAGAGTGACAGAAAATTCTCTAATTTGGTGAAGAAAATAGACATGCAAGTCCAGGAAGCACAGAGAGCCCCAAACAAGATGGATGCAAGAAGGGCCACTCCAAGACACATCATAATTAAAATGCCAAAGGTTAAAGAAAGAGACAATCTTAAAAGCAGCAAGAGAAAAGAAGTTTGTTACCAGATGGTTGCCAGATGAGAGGGGGGTGCGGGAGAATGGATGTAGGGGTGAGGGGATTAAGTAGTACAAATTGGGGTCTTCTGGCCAAGATGGAGGTATAGATAGATACACTTTGCATCCTCTCACAACCAAAAGGAGGAAAACAAACTTGAAAACAAAAAATAACCAGAAATGCCAGAAAATTGACCTGTATGGAAGTCTGATAGTGAAAGAGTTAAAGAAAAAACATTCATTCAGACTGATAGGAGGGGCGGAGATGAGCAGCTGGGATAGAGAGGATTAGAGGCAAGGAGGCAGCTGGCAGGGCAGAAGGTCCCACATTTGCAGATAAATCAGGAGGAAAACTGGGCAGTGAGACAGACCACACAACCCAGGGATCCAGCACAGGGAAATAAAGCCTCAAAACCGCTGACTGAAAAAACCTGTGGGTGTTGCATTAGTGGGAGAAAACTCCCAGCCTCACAGGAGAGTTTGTTGGAGAGACCCACCAGGTCCTAGAACATACAGAAACCCGCTCTCCCAGGAATCAGCATGTGTAGAAATAGTCAATGAAATATTAGCAACCCAAATTCTCCCACATATTAGAAAGATCATAAACCTTGATCAAATGCGATATATTCCTGGGATGCAAGAATGCTTTGATATCTGCAAATCAATTAACATAATATGCCACATAAAAACAAAAGATAACAATCATTTAATACCACCAATAGATGCAAAAAAAGAATTTGACAAAATCCAGCATCCATTTATTACACACACTCTCAGCAAAGTGGGAATAGACAGAAAAATACCTCAGCATAATAAAGATCTCATATGGCAAGCCCACAGCTACCATCAGACTCAACAGTGAAAGTGTTTTTCTTAAGATTTGAAACAAGACAAGAATAACTACTTTCACCAATTTTATTCACCATAGTACTGCAGGTCCTAGTCATAGCAATCAGATAGGAAAAATAAATAAAGGTATGCAATTGGAAGGGAAGATGTTACACTCTCATTATTTGCAGATGGCATAATACTATATAAATACTCCACACACAAAAAAACTCTTAGATGGATCTGGAGAGCCTTATGCTAAGTGAAATAAGCCAGGTGGTGAAAGACAAATACCATATGATCTCACCTTTAAGTGGAACCTAATCAACAGAACAAAAAAGCAAGCAAAATATAACCAGAGACATTGAAATAAAGAACAAACTGACCAGAGGGGAGGGGGCAGAGGGATAATGGTGGAAAATATGGTAAGGGCCATCAAGGCATATGTACAAGGGGTATATGGACAAAGCCAAAGGGGGTAGGTTCAAGGGAGGGAGGTGGAGATGGGAGGGGTAGGGCGGCATGGTGGGGGGAAAATGGAGACAACTATACTTGAGTAACAATAAAACAATTATAAAAACACAGGTGGGAACGGAAATAAAAAATAATTAAAAAAAATAAATAGAACTGTTTAATTTGTACTGTACACAAATTTTACTGCACATGAAATGATCGCAGAACTTTCCAAAATTCAAGCAACTTTGAGATGTATACTGATGTAAATAAAAAGTACATAAAAGTGAAAAAATCTATTAGAACTCATAAGTGAATTTAGTAATTTACAGGATACAAAATTAACATTCACAAATTGATTACATCTTATATACCAATAAAAAACTATCAGAACAATCCAATTTATATTCAAAAACATTACATCTAAAAATACTATACCTAATTGAGTCCAAAAAATAATATACCTAGCAATAAATTTAACCAAAGGAAACTATAAGACATTGAGGAAACCGAAGACAGAAATAAATGCAAGCATGCATATACCATGCTCATGAATAGACAGAATTAACATCGTTCAATTGTCCGTATTACCCAAAGCAATTTACAAATTCAATGAAATCCCTATCAAAATACCACATTTTCCACAAATAATCCTAAAATTTACATGGAACCAAAAAGTACCCTGAATAGCCATGTAATCTTGAGAAAGAAAAATAAAAGTTGGAGGTATCATATATTATTTCATGTTCATGTATATGCTAATCCTACGAAGTATTTATTAGCATATGCATTAAATGAAATAATGCATGCCATATACTTAGCACAGTTCCTTGCATAGATTAATGAATATTAATATTATTATTATTTGTTGCCACAATTCTCATTACATTATTTTAAATGATTAAGACAGATTTTGAAATGAGGTTCCACTGTATATTCTGAAAACTCATGAAGAATTGGAAGGTTTTTCAATTTAACAATGCCAGGCCATCAATAGACATATTAAAAAAATGGCTATCAACAACTGAACCTAAGAAAAACAAAAACAAAAACTAAGCAAACAACTAGAACAGGAACAGAATCACAGAAATGGAGATCACGTGGAGGGTTATCAGTGAGGAGAGAGAGGGGAGAATGGGGAAAAAAGGTACAGGGAATAAGAAGCATAATTGGTAGGCACAAAATAGATAGGGGTGGTTTAGAATAGTATAGGAAATAGAGAAGCCAAATACCTTTTATGTACAACCAATGGACATAAACTAAAGGGAGGGGAATGTTAGAGGGAGGGGGGTGCAGGATGGAGGGGGATAAAGGGAAGAAAAAAAACTGGACAACTGTAATAGCATAATCAATAAAATATACTTAAAAAAAGAAAAAAAATGGACTATCATCAGTAAATCAACAAACAACAACTGCTGGCAAGAATGTGGAGAAAGGAGAACTGTAGTGCACTGTCAGTGAGAATGCAGACAGGTGTAGCCACTGTGGAAATCAGTATGGAGTTTCCTCTAAAAATTAAAAATGAAATTGCCTTTTGACCCAGCAATCCCACTTCTGGGAATATATCCTAAAAATCCTGAAAAACCAACTGAAAAGAAAATAAGCAGCCCTATGTTCACTGCAACAATATTTATAATAATAGCCAAGATGTGGAAACAGCCCAAGTGCCCATCAGTATATGAGTGGATAAAAAAATGTGGTACATTTTCACAATTGAATACTACTTGGCTGTAAAGA
Organism: Desmodus rotundus; assembly: GCF_022682495.2. Classification (NCBI taxonomy): domain Eukaryota; kingdom Metazoa; phylum Chordata; class Mammalia; order Chiroptera; family Phyllostomidae; genus Desmodus; species Desmodus rotundus. Next base: position 58,280,596 of record NC_071392.1, on the reverse strand, counting down.
GGAAATCTTTCCTTTTGGGACAGCATAGATGAACCTGGAGATTATTATGCTAAGTGAAATAAGCCAGTCAGAGAAATACAAATACTAGATGATTTCACTTATATGTGGAAATCTAATGAGAAAAATAAACTGACAAAACAAAATAGAAATAGCCATGGACACATGGAACAGACTGACAGCTGTCAGAGGGAAGAGGGTTTGGGGGTGTTGAAGAAATAACGTGAAGGGATTAAAAAACTACACATATAACATATATATATATAAATGTATATATACACAGCACATAGACACAGACAACAGTGAGGTGATAGAGGAAAGGGGATGTGGATGTGGTAGGCAGAGCGCAAAGAAGGGATAAATGAGAACAGAGACTTTGCTTTGGGTAATGGGCACATGATGCAGTGTGCACACAATGTTTTTTGAGTTGTACAATTGAAACCTGTATGGTTTTGTGAGCCAATGTCACCCCAATAAATGAAACAAGAAAATAAATAAAAATTAAAAAATAACATATAAAGTGGACCCAAAAAACCCAGAATTTATTTATAAAAAATTGTGTGTTTATTCTTACATGTTTAAACTTCAGTCACCTTCAAAGTGTTCTCCATTTGATGCAATACACCTATCGGAGACATTTTTCTCCACTGCTCAAATCAGTTTTTGAACTCATCGATTTTAATGCCTTTAGTGCTTCTAGAAGCACTTAATGCCTTTAGAAGCCTTTAGTGCTTCTGTCGTTTTTTGTTTCACCTCTCCCACATCGGCAAAATGTTTCCCTTTGAGGACTTTTTCTCATCCAGGGAAACAAAAAAAGTCACTTGGGACAAGATACGGTAAATAGGGAGGGTGGGGCATGGGAGTTATGCAGGTTTTGTTCAAAAACTGATGAACACTCAGTGCAGTGTGGGCAGGTGTGCTAGTAAATCACCCTTCATGAAATGGGCAAACACATTGAAAGAGTCTTCAAAAAAATTCACTGAAGGTGAACACAGTCTCTCACAACAATGCCAGCTGGTACACTGATACAGATGGGTTCCTAGAACACTCACCTAGCATGGGAAGCCTGTACTACAAGAGGCCCACCTTCAGTAAGATAAATCCGCTTTTTGGGGGGGGTTCCTCCTTTATATGACACAAAAAGTGTTTTTTTCATGAAAGTATACATAGTTTTCTAAACAGAGACAAATCAACTGAGATGACATACATTTACATTGTTGCCAATCTCTTTAGTGTCTAACAAGAAAAAGGTCTGGGTTCCTATATATAGTACTCTATCAATCATTTATGTAATATTATCATGGCTAATGTATATGGATAAAATCTGATTTCACACAGATATGTAATGGAGAAATGGGAAAAAATACAATATCAGGGTTTCAATTCTTTAATGAAACCCTCAGGAAGGTAGCCAGATAAGGAGTCATCCACAGGTGACTTCAAGAGTAGGAGGCTCCAGGATGCTCATTTCCTATTATTAATGGAGGTGCTGAAAGAATTACCAATATAAACTAAATAGCCAAAGATATGGTAGATCAAATATTTTGGCCACAGTCAATGTCCTTGCAATTTGTGGAAGGAAAAGAAGACTAGCACATTCCATTTGCTCCATGAAGAGAGGTATGTTCTACTCTCCAAGAACCTTCCCCTCTATCCTTCTGAGAAAGAGGTTTCAACTTACTGTTGAAAAATAATCTCCAGCTTGTTAGTATTTCATGAGGGAAAATTCTACTTAGCACATGGGAACAGTGGCATAACTATGCTTAAGATTTCTAATACCTTTTTTCCCAGGTCCCACTCAGCAATTAAATCTCATTTGAATAAAGAAAGAAAAATGTATTTTGATTGTTTGTAGATGCATGACAAATTAAACTGGCCCTCAATCAGAGTCTTTAGTAAAAATAAATCAAAGCTCACGTCCTAGAGAGCTGGGAAACAAGCTGGCTGGCATCCTGGACTCACCAGTTACACATGACCTGTGATCCCACCTAAAACTGACCTGTAAAGAGAAGAGACCCTTTCAGCAGGTCTTTCCCGGCAACTTCTTTTTTCAGGAATGCAAACTCTTCCATCAAGAGTTCAATATGTTCCTCATGCAAGACTTTCCCTGTCAACACAAAAGTGGAATAAAAATCTAGTCATGAGCAATTGTGTATAGCTGTGCACCCAGAGTGTAAATCTGTTTTCCTCCAGCATAGGACCTACAGATTTTGAAACTATTCTGTAGACTACTACAGTCTTATATACCCCAGCTGTAGGTAGTGCCAATTCTAAAATTACAACACGTATAAAAATCTAAGAAAGCGAGATAATATCCACCTGCCTCAAAGGCAATATGAGACTAGGCAAATATCTGAGACAGCTGATTGTTCCAGACAGAAGAGAATAGTGCAGCATAAAAATCTAAGACACAAAAAGAAGAAAAGGGATTATCGAGATTAAAGGAAATGAGCTAAAATTATACTTTTGAACAAATTGGAAGAACCAGATGACTTTCTAAATTATTCAGGTTGGAGGGAAGATAAAACCTTAATAATCATAACAAACATTTTGAATTCTAAAGGAAAGCTGTTTAAAATTTTTTTGCTCTAGTGGCCTTTTCATTTCTAAGCTAGACATTTCATAAAATACCCAAGATATTTTGGTATTAACTGCAAAGTGTGTTTATGATTTACACTTTCACTGACCCAAATGCAAATCTGGGTCACTGGAAGATACTTGTGGAACATCAGCTTTTGCTTAATCCAGACTCACAGAAAATACTGCAGAATGTGTTAGGCTTGATTTGCATCTCACTGAGTGAGCAGGAATATCTTCTGAGACTCCAGCGAATTCAATGTGTGGGAGAGTAAGATCCCTCCCAACCACTCCCTAATCCGTAAGTAATGCAAACAAAGCTTCTTACAATAAGTGTAATTTCTCTTCTGTGGGTGACTGTCCATATGTGCATGTATATGAGGGGACATTGGGCATCTGTGTAGTTAAACTATGTTTCAGAGTATGTTGTGTTCTCTCTAGCATCATTTCTACATTTCCATTTCTGTATTTCCATGTCCATGGAAATCCATATCCATATCCATGGTCATTAAGGAAATTTTATATCTTTCAACTACATCTTTCTTTTTCTTTCATTCACTCAATTCTCTATTGTGATAAATGTGGCAACCACGTATACACATATATACACAAATGCACACACGTGCACATATATTCATATACATATATTCCCAGATCACTTCACTGAAAGGATTTAGAAGCAAAAACCTTAAAAAGTAAAAGCAATGAGCACACCTAGCTTACAATCTTTTCTTAAAATTTATTGTTCTTGGAGAGACAGAGAAACATTGATCCATTGTTCTACTTATTTATGCATCCATTGGTTGATTCCTTTTTTTAACTTGTCATTGGTTGATTCTTGTATGTGCCCCGCCTGGGTATCAAACCCGCAACTTTGGCATATAAGGACAATGCTTTAACCAACTGAGCTGTGTGGCCAGGGCTTGCATACAAATCCTGGCATCAAAATACCATTTACTTCACTGTTGGTGCAAATGTACATTTATGCAGCCACTGAAAAAAACAGTATGGAGGTTCCTCAGAAAACTAAAGATAGAACTACTACATGATTAAGCTATTCTACTTCTGGGTATTTATCTGAAGGAAAAACATTAACTTCAAAAAATATATGCAACCCTATGTTCACTGCAGCATTATTTACAATAGCCAAGACATGGAAAGAATCTAAGTGTCCAATGATGGATGAATGGATGAAGAAAATGTGATCATATATACATATATGCATATGTATATATGAATATTATTTGACCATGACAAGAAAACCTTACCATTTGAGACAATATGGACCTTGAGTACATTATCCTGAGTCAAATTAGAGAAGAAAAAAATACCATATGACTTCACTTATATGTGGAATCTAAAACCAAAGGAACCACTACCACCACCACCATACCACCACAAAAAAAAACCCCAAACCCCCCTAACAGGTACAGGGAAGGGATTGGTGGTTGCCAGAGGTGGGAGGTAACAGTTGAGCAAAGTAGGTAAAGTTGACCACAAAGTACAAATTTCCAGTTATAAAATAAATAAATTTAGGAATGTAATGTACAGCATCGTGACTATAATCATTATTTACCTATATATCTGAAAGTTGCTAAGAGTAAATCTTAAGTTTCATAGGAGAAAAATTGTAATTATGTGTAGTAATGGATATTACCTAGACTTATTGTTTTGATTACTTTAATATATATACAAATATCAAATAACTATGGTGTATACCTGAAGCTAATATGTTATATGTCAATTATATCTCAAATTTTTAAAATACTGATTAAAAATGCCTTCACCACTAAATGAACTACAGCTCTGTGAAGAAAGTCTAATTATAGGGCTGAGGCAGAAAAAGTATACAATGAACTTAAACCATTTTATGTAAGAAAGAAAAGAATTGCTCAAATAATAACAGAAATATAACAAAATGAGACAAGAGGTAGTGTGAAGAGATCCCCATTGACCAAATATGAAAAATTGAATATCAAAATAATGAAAAAGGATTATAAAAGGAAGCCATGAATCCATACTAATATGAATACATAATCAGAAAGTGTAATAAATAATATTTACCAAGTTTCAAACTACCTGCCCACAAAATAATAATTAATTATGAAGGGGGAAATTAGCTTCATTGGAGTAGCCTACCAAACACCACCTTAATCAAACAGTATCATTAGTAATGAACAAATTGAAATTCAATAGCACCTGATAGGATGCACTGCAAAGAACACAAGACCACTTCTACGATATTCTTATAAAAGATGCATATCCCAAATACAATAATGAAGAAACAACAGGCAAACTCAAAGTTACGAACATTATAAAAGTAACATGACAACTGAAGACTATATGTGATTCTAAACTAAATCATTTTGCTATAAATAGCATTAGGAAAACTGGGAAATTTTAAAGGAGGTCCAATGATTAGATTGTTGGAACCAGGAACCACGCTGCCTGGTTTCAGAGGCTGTAACCCCCCATGGTTAAGGCTGAGTCAGAGTTGGAACCATAAGCCACTAAGGAGACAAAGCTTATCTCCCTGGCAGGGGTGCCACCTCTGCCCACTTCACCCTGCTTGGCCCTGAGCTTGACCAGTTAGCCAATGACGGGTAAGATTCCTCAAGGCAGGGATGACCTAAGACAGGCATGGTCACGAAAAAGGCCCACAGGGAAGGACTCAGGGGTCTATAGAAAAAGGGGGTGATGGACCCTCCCCCCACTAAGCTTTGACATAGCCTGAGTCCTCATTCTGTCTGCAAGAAGTCTCCTAATCTCTTGGCTGCCTTACTTCCCTTGCCTGACTTAAGCCTGAAGCAATAACAGAGGGCAGTGCAGTCCTGTGCTGGGAGGGGCGGATTCCCTGGGGAATCAGGCCTAACAAAAATACATACATTCCTGTGAAACTTACTTAATTTGTACCCTCAGTTTAAAAGATAAGGGTCCAGACCTGAGTCTGGCGCCTAAAGTTTTATAGCCCTCTAACTAATTGGCTGTAACTCAGAATAAGCCCTCAAAGTTCTCTGTAAATCATGTATTGTTTAACCCTTACTGGCTGACAATGATTGATGAGCTTTATCTGTATTCCTATGTGAATGAATCTAATAAAAGCCCATAGAGGGAAAGGCTCTGGGCCCTTCTCCTTTGAGAGATCGGCCACCTCTCCTCCCCAAGCAGATCATGTCTTGGTAGACTTATTCTTCATCCATGGCACACTGGGGGGCTGCGTTAAAGCCCCCCGACAGATTGTAGTGTGTATCTGCGTATTTCCCTAGTTTTTCATTTTTTTAAGTTGAGGAATAACTGAATAATATAATTGTAAATATTGAAAGTATATAACATTGATTTGTATTTCATATACAGTGTGAAATGATTATGAAAATCAAGATACTTAACACATCCATCCATCGTCTTACAGTCAACATTTTATGTGTGTGTAATGAGAATGTTTAATATCTATTCCCAGCAACTTGAAACTATACCATATTATTAAATATAGTTACCATTATGACATTGCATCTTCAGAACTTATAATGGAAAATTTGTACCCTTTTTCTTACACCACCCTAGTTTCCCTTGCTTCCAGCCCCAGGCAACTACTGTTCTGATTTCTGTTTCTATAAAATCTCGGGGGGGTTATTATCTTTTTAGATTCCACATGCAAGTGAAACTCTACAATGTCTTTCTCTGGCTTTATTCACTTAGCATAACATACTCCAAGTTCATCCATGTTGCAGCAAATGGAAGAATTTCCTTCTTTTTCGTGGCTGAATAATATCTATTTTGCACAGGGAGATTCCACATGCAAGTGAAACTATACAATGTCTTTCTCTGGCTTTATTCACTTAGCATAACATACTCCCAAGTTCATCCATGTTGTAGCAAATGGAAGAATTTCCTTCCTTTTCGTGGCTGAATAATATCTATTTGTACAGGGTGAGGCAAATGTAGGTTTACAATTGTGAGTAGGTGAAACAGTTTATTCCATTATTATTTACTAATCGAGTAAATAATTTTGTATTTTTTTTGCCATATGAACTACTGTAAATGTACTTTTGCCCCACCCTGTATATATGAGGTCTGTCTGGAAAAAGTCCAGCCATTGTTAATATAACAAGAACGGTTTGTGTAGCATCGACATAACCTGGTAGCCAAGGAGAGTGGACTGGAATGCTTAAGCATGTACAATGACGACTTCAATGTACTAGTCAGTGGGGGTGGCAGATGCCATTTAGTGAGCATATGTACTGTGTGGCCATCACATTCAAATTGACTGAGCAAGTAGAGCAACAAATTTGCATCAAATTTTGCTTTAAGCCTGAACATTCCTCCACGAAAACTATTCAGATGATTCAGAAGGCCACAGCTATGGGCAACTGGTGATTGGCAACTTAATCATTACCATGTGCCTGCTCATGCATCATGCCTCGTGCAGAATTTTCTGGTGAAACACCAAATCACCCAGGTGACTCAAACCCCCTACAGCCCAGATTTGGCACCCTGCAACTTCTGGCTTTTACCAAAACTAAAATCACATTTGAAAGGGAAGAGGTTTTTGGACCATCGATGAGATTCAGGAATATATGACAGGGCAGCTGATGGTGATTAGAACTTTGTCAGGTTCCAAGGTATCTACTTTGAAGGGGACTGAAGTGTCTTTGTCCTATATACAATGTTTCTTGTATCTTCTATAAATGTCTCTATTTTTCATATTACATGGCTCAGTACTTTGAAAAGACCTCATACATATGTCACATTATTTTTTATCCTTTCATCCACGGAAGGACATTTAGGTTGTTTCCATTTCTTGGTTATTGTGTGAACAATACTATAATGAACACAGAGTGAATCTCTCTTCAATATACTGATGTCAGTTCCACTGGATATATACTCAGGTGTGGGATTGCTGGATCATATGGTAGTTCTGTTTTTAATATTTTGAAGACGCACCATATTCTTTCTCATAGTGGCTGCATCAATTTACATTTCCACAAACAGTACACCAGGGTTGCCTTTCCTTCACATCCTTGCCAACTCTTGTTATTTTCTTGATGATAGCCATACAGATGTGAGGTGATATCTCATTTTGATTTTGATTATATTTATGTGATGATTAGTAATGTTGAGCACTTTTTAATGTATCTGTTGGCCATCTGTATATCTTCTATGGAAATATGTGCATTCTTCTTCTGCCCATTTTCCAATGTGATTATTTGCTTTTGCTATTTAAGAGTTCCGTATATTTTAGATATTAACTCCTTATACAGGGTGTGTATGTGTATACATATATGTGTGTGTGTGTGTATGTATATATATATACTTGCTACATGTATATTTATACATACATTTTTCCTATTCTGTAGGTTGCCAATTCAATTCGTTGTTTCCTTTGCTGTGCACAAGCTCTTTCAGTTAATATAAACCTATTTGTTTACTTTAGCTTTCATTGCCTGTGCACTCTGGGTCTTATCCAATAAATCATTGCCAAAACCAATGTCAAGGACTCAGGTATTCGTCCCTGTTTTATTCTAGGAGTTTCAGTTTCAGGAAAGTCTTTTTTATGGCTTCATTTGTCTATGATACATATCGAGGTAATTTTTTGTAACTGGTGTTAGAGTACAGGTCCAGGTTTATTTTTCTGCATGTGAATATACAGTTTTCCCAACAACACTGATTAAAGAGACTATCCTTTCTCTATTGGGTGTTCTTGGTGTCCTATGGAAAAAATAAAGGCGTTTATGTCTGGGTTCTCTATTCTGTTCCACAGCTGTTTGCCTGTTCTTGTGTAAACACCCATACTGTTCTGATAACTATAGCTTTGTAGTATAGGTTGGAATCAGGAAGTGTGATGCCTACACTTTGTTTTTTTTCCTGCTCTCTGTATTTCTTTTGCTATTTTGGGTCATTTGTGGTTTTATATAAATTTCAGAAGTTTCTTTTTCTATTTCTGTGAAAAATGCCATTGGGATTTTGACAGGGGTTGCACTAAATCTGTAGATTGCTTTGGACAGTATGGTGATTTTAACAGTATCAATTCTTCCAAACCAAGAACATGGGATATATTTCCAATATTTGTGTCTTCTTGATTGATTTCATCATTTCATCAATGTCTTAAAAGAGTTTCCAGTGTACGGGTCTTTCACCTTTCTCATTAAATTTATTCCTGTTATTTTTTTGTTTTGGGTGATACTGTAAATGGGATTTATTTTTTAATTTCTTTCACATATGATTGTTAGTGTACCAAAATGCAACTGATTTCTCTATGTTGATTTTATATTCTACGACTTTACTGAATATAACAGCTTTCGGTGGAGTCTTTAAGGTATTACATGTATAAGATCCTATCATCTACAAACATAATCGATTTTAATTTTTCCATTCTTATATGGATATCTTTTATTTCTTTTGCTTGCCTAATTACTCTAGCTTTGGCTTCTAGTATTATGTTAAAAAGGATATAGTGTTGAAAGTGGGCATCTTGTCTTGACTTGAATCTTAAGAGGAAAAGCACTAGTCAACTAAATGAGTCAATGCTGGGTATGTTTTCAATGCTATTCTGGATAAATATGTCTGAACAGTTGTGGTTCTCAGAAATTCTCTCTTTTTTAAAGATAAGATGCTCATGCCTATAATTCTACCCCCTACCAAATGAGTCAGTGCAACAATGTAATTCTATGTTCTGACAACAGGATAAATACAACATAAATACATTTTCAATTTCTTAAGTATCTTAAGATTTTTCTTCTTTTCTTTTTTATATCAAACACTTAAACATTTTTAGGGATTTTTTTTTTTCAAATTATGTGTAGCTTTTAAAAATTTGCTTCTGTCCTGGCTGGCGTGGCTCAGTGGACTGAGTGCCAGCCTGTGAACCAATAGGTCACTGGTTGGATTCCCAGTCAGGATACACGCCTAGGTTGTGGGCCAGGTCCCCAGTTGGGGGTGTGTGAGAGGCAACCACACATTTATATTTCCCTCCCTCTTTTATCCCTCCATTCCCCTCTCTCTAAAAATAAGTAAAATCTTAAAAAAAAAATTTGATTCTGTTTTTGTTTGGAGGGATTATGCTGTGTGTGCAAATTGTCACACTTAATTATTTAATGAGCTCTTTTATTTCATATTACTAAAGGAAATTATGCTTATTACAGAAAACTTTAAAATACAGAAAAATACAAAGTAAAATCACCCAAACTGCCACTACCAAGAAATAGCCAGTATGAGACAAATTGTCTATACATCTGTATTTAAATAACATCTTATAGTTTTGTAATCTGCATTTTGAATTTAGCCATGCAAAATATGCCTTTTCTTATGACAATAACAATCTTCATGATTTTTAGAGCCTGCAGTGTATCCCACCACATGAATAAACAATATTAACCATTAACCATTTTCTTAGTATTAAGTACCAATTTGTTTATTTCTTCCTATTGAAATGTGGCATGAACACTTCTTTACAAAAGTTTTAAAAATATTTCTGTAAAGAGTTTACAAAAATATTAACTTTTTAATGTCTTTTGATACATATTTTATATGTATTACAAAATCGCCAAATTGCTAAGTTAATAATGTTGCATGAAGAGCTTTCTAATTACCGTGTATTGGCATTCCACTTGAGGTCAAATTCTACCTGCTCAACTTTGATTGCCCTTACTGTTCTAAATTTATTTTAGTTTTTAATTTATTTATTAAAAAAAGACACAAAATTTACCATATGAACCATATGGTAAGTCCAATAGTGTTAACTAAATTCACACTGTTATAATACACAAGATCTCTAGTAATCTTTCACCTTGCAAAACTAATTTTATACCTACTGAACAATATTCCCCATATTCCCCTTCTGCCAGACCATAGCAATCACTATTCTAGTTCCTTTTACTGTGAATTTGACTGAACTAGATACATGATTTCTTTCTTTCTGGCTGGCTTATCTCACTTATCATAATGTCAAGGTTCTTCCATGTTGTAGTTTGTAACAAGATTTCCTTAAGACAATATTCCATTATACATATACACACATACACGTCATTTTCTTTATGCATCTCTCAATGAACATTTGAGTTTCTACCATCTATTAACTATTGTAAATTATGTATGACAAAAATGGGTGTGCAAATATCCCTTTCAGAGCCTTTGAGCTCTTTTCAATTTATACCCTGAAGTGGGATTGCAGGATCATATGGTAATCCTATTCGCAATTTCTTCAGAAACCTCTGTAATTTTTCCCATAGAGGCTGCACTATTTTTTATTTCCACCAATACTGCAAAAGGCTCCAATTTGTCCAATTCTTCACACTTATTATTTTTGGTTTTTTAACTTAAAATAAGACCACCCTAATAGAGGGATGAAGATATATTGTGGTTTTGACTTGCATTTCTCTGATCATTAGTGATACTGAGCATTTTTCCATATGCTTATAGACCATTTACATCTTGTTTGGAGAGATGTCTATACAGGTCCTCTGCACATTTTGTAGTCATGTAAGAGTTCTTAACATATTCTGGATATTAACCCCTTATCAGATATGTAATTTACAAATATATTCCCCCATTCAGTATGTTGCCTTTTCACTATGTTGACTGTCCCCTTTTGCTGTGATTTTTTTTCTTTTTCGACTGCAAAATCCCCTTATCTATTTTTGCTTTTGCTTCCTGTGCTTTTGATGTGACATCCAAATAATCATTGGCATGCCAATGTCCAGAAACTCTTTACCTCTGAGCTCTTTACAGTTTTAGGTTTTTCATTGATCCACTTAGTACATTTTAAAATTAATATGATATAAATTAAGGTCACACAATCTTTTTGCATGTCTATTTGTTTCCTTTGGTATGAATTTTAAGGTTACTTCTGGTCAAGGAACAATGAATTTGCCTCTGGCTGAAGTTTGTCATCATTAACACATTAGCACCCTCAAGTCTCGTTACAAAATATAAAACTTTCCAAAAGTGTATTATACCTAGGACTTTATATTAGCTACATATGGTACCCAAACAGGTTTGCCAAATTACTGGCAAACATTCATGTAAAAATTTTTTTAAAACTTTTACCTTAACTTATTGGGGTAATATTGGCTAATAAGATTAACATGAGTTTCAAGTGTACATGATCATTATATTGCATTGTGTGCCCAACAACCTAAGTCAGCTCTCTTTCTACCACCACATATTTCACCCACATTACCATTTAATACTCCAACTCACCTTCCCTCTAGTAATGACCATACTGTTGTCTTTGTCAAAGTGTTTTATTTTTTAACCATTTGCTGCTCTCAGTTTTATATCCAAAAGATGACTAAAATTATATGGTTCTTTTAAAATTGTTATTGTATTTTTTTCCACTACCATTTAGTCCCCTTATACACCATTCCCCCTAGCAATCACCACACTCTTGTCCATGAGTCCTTTTCCCCCTTAGCTCAATCCTTCCAAACCCTAACCTCCCCAGCCCACTAGCTGTCATCATCCCCTCATCTAGATCCTATTCTCCTTTTTCCTTGTGACTTCAGTTTGTTCATTAGATTCCACATATAAGTGAAATCATATGGGATTTGTCTTTCTCTGACTGGTACTTCACTTAGCATAATGTTCTCCAAGTCCAACCATACTATAGCAAAAGGTAAAACTGTTTATCATTTCTACAGCCAAGTATTATTCCATTGTGTAAATGTTCCCTAGTGGTTTTATCTACTCTCTATTCATGGACACTTGGGCTGCTTCCATAAGTTGGCAATAGTAAATAACAATGCAAGAACATTTGAGTACTTATGTTCTTTCAAATTAGCATTTTGGATACATATGGATATATTTCCAGAAGTGGGATCACTGGGTTAAAGGGCAGATCCATTTTTTTTTAGATATATCGATACTACTTTCCATAGTCCCTGCACCAATCTTCATTCCCAACACAAGTGCAAAAGGGTTCCACTTTCGCCACATCCTCACCAGCATGTTTGTTGATTTACTGATAGCCATTCTGACAGGTATAAGACGGTATTGTTGATGTTGAAGACCTTTTCCTATGTGTATGGGCCATGTATCTGATGGTTAATGAAGTTGATCACCTTTTCATATGTGTATGGGCTATCTAATTGTTCTTCTTGAAGATGTGTCTATGGAGGACCTTGCCTATTTTTCAATTTCTTTTTTTATTGTCCTTCAATTACAGTTGTCTACATTTATCCTTCATAATTCCCCCAGACCCAAGCCAATCCCACCTCCTTCCCTTGCTTCCATCCTCCCCCTTGGTTTGGTCCATGTGTCCTTTATTGTAGTTCCTGAAAACCCTTCTACCCACTGTCAAAGCCCACTCCACTTTGGCTATTGATGGATTATTCTTCATTTCAATATCTTGGGTTATACTTTGTTTTTCTCTTTTGCTCATTATGTTCCACTTAAAGGTGACATTATATGGTATTCCTCCCTCACCACCTGGCTTATTTCACTTCGCATAAAGCTTTCCAGTTCAGTCCATGCTGTTGCAAAAGGTAGGGGCTCCTTCTTTCTCTCTGCTGCATAGAATTCCATTGTGTAAATGTACCATGGTTTTTTGATCCACTCATTTACTGATGGGCATTTAGGTTGCTTCCAGCACTTGGTTATTGTAAATTGTAGTGCTATGAACACTGGGGTGCAAAGGTTCTTTTTGATTGGTGTTTCAGGGTTCTTAGGGAATAATCCCAGCAGTGGAAAGGCTGGGTTAAAAGTCAGTTACATTTTTAGTTTTCTGAGGAAATTCCATACCGTTTTCCACAGTGGTTGCACCAGTCTGCATTCCCACTAACAGTGCACTAGGGTTCCCTTTTCTCCACATCCTCTCCAACAATTATTTGTTCACTTGTTTGTGATGGCCATTCTGAACAGTGTAAATTGGTATCTCATTGTGATTTTATTTTGCATCTCTCTGATGGCTAGTGATGCTGAGCATCCTTTCATATGTCTCTGGGCCTGCTGTATGTCCTCCTTGGAGAAGTGTCTGTTCAAGTCCTTTGCCCATTTTTTACTTGGGTTTTTTGTCCTCCTTGAGTGGAGTTGGGTGAGTTCTTTATATATTTTGGTGTTCCAAACCTTTTCTGAGGTATCATTGGCAAATGTTTTCCCATATAGTTGGTTCTCCTTTCATTTTAATGCTGTTTTTTTTAAGCCATGCAGAAGCTTTTTAATTTGATGAGGTCCGATTTATTTATTCATTCCTCTATGTCCCTTGCTTTACGGGATGTATCAGTGAAGATGTTGCTGCGTGGAATGTCTTCAGATGTTACAGCCGATGTTTTCCTCTAGGACTTTTACGGTGTTATGACTTATATTTAAGTATTTTATCCAACATGAATTTATTTTGTGTATGGTGTAAGTTGGTGATTGAGTTTCATTTTTTTGCATGTGTCCAGATCTTCAAACACCATTTGTTGAAGAGACTCTTTTTACTCCATTTTATGCTTCTTCCCCTTTGTCAAATATTAATTGACCATAGAGACTTAGGTTTATTTCTGGGCTCTCTGTTCTGCTCCACCAATCTATGTGTCTGTTCTTATATCACTACCGGGCTGCTTTGATTACAGTGGCCTTGTGATACAGTTTGATATCAGGTATCGTGATCCCTCCTGCTTTGTTCTTCTTTCTCAAAATTGCTACACCTACTCAGGGTCCTTTATGGTCCCATATAAATTTCTGAAATGTTTGTTTTTCATCTGTGAAATATGTCATTGGTACTTTAATAGTGATTGTATTGAATCTAAAAATCGCTTTGGGTAGTATGGTCCTTTTGATGATGTTAATTCCTCAAATCCATGACCATGGCACAAGCTTTCATTTGTTTGTGTCTTCCTTCATTTCTTTCTTCAGTGTTGTGTAGTTTTCTGAGTACAGGTCTTTTACCTCCTTGGTTAGGTTTATTCCTAGGTACTATATTTTTCTTGTTGTTATATCAAATTGGAACTCTTTTCCTGATCTAATTATATTTCATTGTCGGTGTACAAAAAAGCTTTTTATTTCTGAGTATTGACTTTGTATTCCGCTGCTTTGCCAAATTCATTTATTAGGTCGAGTACTTTTTGGTGGAGTCTATAGTATTTTCTATATACACTATCATGACATGTGCAAACAATGGCAGTTTTACTTCCTCCTTTCCAATTTGGATGCCCTTTACTTCTTTTTCTTGCCTAATTGCTGTGGCTACAACTTACAGTACTATGTTGAATAGGACTGGTGAAAGCGGGCGTCCTTGTCTGGTTCCTGATCTTAATGGGAAAGCATTGAGTATTATGTTGGCTGTAGGTCTCTCATATACGACCTTTATTATATTGAGGAATGCTCCCTGTATTCACACTTTGCTGTGTGTTTTTATCATAAAAGAGTGCTGTACCTTAAATGCTTTTCCTGCATCTATTGATATGATCATGTGATTTTTTTCTCTTTTATTTTGTATATGTGATGTATTACATTTACTGATTTGCAAATATTGTACCATCCCAGCATCCCCAGATAGAATCCCACTTGCTCATGGAGTATGATCCTTTTAACATATTGATGTATGCTGGGTGCCAATATTTTTTGAGGATTTTAGCATCTATGTTCATCAGCAATATTGGCTTGAAATTTTCTTTGTTATGTCTTTATCTGGTTTTGGGATTTGGATGATGCAGGCTTCATAAAAAGAGTTTGGGAGTCTTTCATGTTCTTGGATTTTTTAGAATAATCTGTGGAGTATGGGGATTAGCACTCCCTTAAATGCTTTGTAAAACTATCCTATTAAACTGTCTAGTCAAGGGCTTTTGTGTGTCAGAAGCTTTTTGATTACTATTTCAATTCCATTAGCTGTTATTGATCTGTTTAGGCTTTCTGCTTCTTCTTCAAACAGTTTTGGAAGACTATATTTTTATAGAAATTTGTCCATTTGACCTAGGTTTTCAAATTTCTTGGCATATAGTTATTCATAGTAATTACTTATAATCCTTTGTATTTCTGTGGTATCAGTCGTAATCTCTCTTTCACTTCTGACTGTTTATTTGGGTCCTCTCTTTTTTTCTTGATGCGCCTGCTTAAAGACTTGTTGATTTTGTTTATCTTTTCAAAGAACCAGCTCCTGTGCTCATTGATCCTTAGAATTGTACTTTTAATCCCTATGTCTTTTCATTCTGATCTGATCTTGGTTATTTCCTTCTTTCTACTTTCTGTGGGTTGTCCTTGTTGTTCCTCGAGTTCTTGCAAGCATAGGGTTAGGTTGCTTCTTTGAAATGTTTCTATCTTTTTTAGGTAGGCCTATATTGCTATGAACTTCCCTCTCAGGACTAGCTTCGCTGTGTCCATAAATTTTGGATTGTTGTGAGTTCATTTTCATTTGTTTCCAGAAACATTTTGATTCCCTAACCTCATTCTCGACCCATTCATTATTTAAGGGCATGGTAATCAATCCCTATCAATTTGAGTGTTTTGGTTTTTTTTCCTTGAGGTCGGTTTCTCGTTTCAGGCCCTTATATCAGAAAAATACTTGATATGATTTTAATTTATTTGAATTTGTTTAGACTTCTTTTGTATCCTATCATGTGGTCTACCTTTGAAAATATTCCATGTGAATTTGAAAAGAATGTGTATTTTGCCTCTTTGGGATGAAGGGCTCTACCTATCATTTAAGTACATTTCATCTAGGAAATTGTTCAATGCCAATATCTTTGTTGATATTTTGTTTTGAAAATCTGTTCATTTTTGACAGTGGGATGTTAAAATCCCCTAGCAAAGTGTGTTGCTGATTATATCTTTCTTGAAGTCCTCCAAGAGTTTATTTTATGTATTTGTGAGCTCCTATGTTGGGTACATATATATTTACTATCTTTATGTTTCCTGATAGATTCTTCCCTTGAGTACTATGAAGTGACCTTCTGGGTCTCCTTTTATGGTTTTTTTTTTTTTTTTTGAGTCTATTTTGTCCCATATGAGTATTGCTACTTTGGCTTTTTTCCCCAGTCCATTTGCTTGGAATATTTGTTTTCAGCCCTTCACTTTCAGTCTGTGTAGGTCTTTTGTTCTGAGGTGGGTGACTGTAGGCAGCCTATGTGTGGGTCATGTTTTCTTATCCGTTCCACTATTCTGTGTCTTTTGATTGGGGCCTTTAATCCATTTACATTTAAGGTTATCATTGATAGGGACTTATTCATTGCCATTTGTGTGTGTGTGTGTGTGTGTGCCTGTGTTCCTGTCTCTTTCTTCCTGTTCTTAAAGCAATCCCTTTAGCATGTCTTACAGAGCTGGTTTACAGGAGGTATATTGTTTGAGGCTTCTTTTGTCCAGGGAGCTCCTTATTTGGCCTTCCATTTTAATTGAGAGTCTTGGTGGATAATGTAGTCTTGGTTGCATGCCTCTGGTTCTCATTGCTTGGAATATTTCTTACCATTCCCTACTGGCTTTGAGCGTTTCCATTGAGAAGTCAGCCGCTAGTCTTATTCGGGCTCCCTTGTATGTTAATTCCTCTTTTTCTCTTCCTGACTTTAAGATTCTCTCTTTGTCTTAGAATTTTGCCATTTTAATTATGACGTGTTTTGAAGTGGGCCTCTTTGGTTTCTTCTTGATTGGGACTCTTTGTATTTCCTGGAGTTGTGTGACTTTTTCTCTCATCAAATTAGAGAAGTTTACCATCATTACTTTTTCAAAGAGTTTTAAAATACCTTCCTCCTTTTCTCCTTCCAGTATTCCTATTATACTGATATTATTACATTTCATGTTATCCTGCATTTCCCTTTACCCCTCTTCATTCTTTCTGAGCCTCTTTTCCTTTTCTTGCTTTTTCTGGGTGTTTTTTTCCAACCTTGTCCTTCAGCTTGGTGATCGGATCCTCTACTTCATGAAACCTGCTTTTGGTCCCTTCTACAGTGTTCTTCAGTTCAGAAATTGTATTCTTGTCTTCCTCTTGGGCATGGTTGATAGTTTCTATCTCCTATTTCATGTTGATATAGTTTGCAGTGAGTTCATTGTAGTTTCCCTGTAGTTTCTGGTAATTCTTTGAGGTCTTTGAGGTTCCTTATAACCAATGCTTGGAACTCAGTATCTGATAGTTGACTTGCCTTTATTTTATTTAGCATTCTTTCTGAGGATTCCTCCTTTCCTTTCATTTGTGAATTGTTTCTTTGACTTCCTATTGTTTGAGAGACTCTTCTTGTTTGCCTCTGGTTTTTAAATTTATCTGTTCTGACTCCCTGGATTTATGGTGTGCACTTCTATGCTAGAAGACCAGTAAGATTCAGTGGTGCAGCCTCCTTGATCTCCTGAGCTTGCTGCTCTTGGGCTGTCATTTACGTTGGCTCTATGTCATTGGTTTTGATTGTTGTTGGGTCTTTCTTTGGTGGGACCTTCCCTCCAGCTGGTTAACTGAGGGTCACTCCGACCACCTGGTCTTGTATTCAGTTGTGCAGGTGTGGGAAGTTTGTGTTGAAGCTGGTACTTTCGTGTGTACAAAGTTTTGAGGATTCTCTCTTGCTCTTATTGTTTGTTCTAAGTACTTTCCTCACCATTTAATTGTATTTCCAGATAGGTCCTGGGTTGAGTTAGCGTGGCTTCCACTACCTCCTTCACCTTCTGTGGTTATCTGTTGGTGGTTCCTTTGTTGGTGGGTTTTCTCTTCCAGCAGATATTCTGGTGTTCACAGCTTCTACCTACTCTTTCTGTGTGATTAGTTGCAGGAGGAAGGCAAAATGGATTAAGACAGCAGGAATGTATTCTATGGTATTTAAAGTACCAACCCATAGTGAAGAGATAGGAGATCCTTTGGATATTTATATTGTTAACCATGATATTTCACCCACGTAGCCATTTTTTAGAAAGTGTGGAAAGAAGAGTCTTGTGGTGGGTGGGAGGTAAGGATTTTGAGTTGGATCTAGAAAGCAGTGAGCTTGTGGGAGGTGAGATTATGAGGTGAGAGGAAAGGATGGAAAATAGGTGTAGTGTATGAGAGAATAGTGTTAACCACAACAGTAATAAAGTTGATGAAACAGTGAAGTGGGCTAAGATCTGGGAGGATGCTGTGTAGTATTTACAACGGAATGAAACAGCAATTATTTACAGTAATAATGGAGCAACAATCATATCGACAGAATCTATGTGATCTGGATAACAAGAATAGGAAGCATAGGACATAGAGTAGTGTGCTATTGGAACACAAGTGAAGTGAAAGATGGAAAATTAAAATACACTATGAAAGAGAGAACAAGGAAATCAGTCAAACAATGCAATTTAAGAAGCCGAGTGAACAAGACTAAACAGAAAGAAGAGAAATACAAAAATACTAATAAAAGATGTAAGAATAATGAAAAAATAATACAAGTATAGTATAAGTTGCAAGTTCTCTGGAGTAGGAAAGTGAAATTTGTCTCATTGTGTCAGCTGTTGGGATACCCCCTCTTTGGGTCCAACTCTGGTCTTTTCACAGCTCCTCGTTTTTATTGTATCACTTGTGGTATTTAAAAAAAAATTTAATGATAAAAATAGAAGAGAGAAGAGATAAAAAGGGAAAGGAAGAGAGAAGAAATAAAACAGAAAAGGAAAGAACGAAAGGAAGGAATTAAAAATAATTACTTAATTAAAAAAAAAAAGCCTCCTTCTTGTTTTAAACAGGTCAAGTCAGTTGTGCTTATCTTATTGGCTGCAGCAGGCTGAGGGGGAATTGGTTTAGATTTTCTCCCTTCCTGAGGTGCACTCGCCCAGTTCCTCAGTTTGCTGCTGGGCCCCCAATGCCCTTCTGCCCCCAGCCTAGGCTTCAGTCCACCAGTTGCACTGTCCTTAAGGTTCACCAATTAGGGGCAACTCACACACCACCTTCTTGCTCTTTGCTGTCCTAGATGCTAGGGATTCTCAGCGCCCCTTTAGGATGGTTCACCCCCCCCCCTCACCCTCCGCCCCTGAGTTGTCTTTCTGGGGATTGCTGACTCCCTGAGCCCTGTAGTTCTCCTCTGCACAGGCATCTCCACCTTGCTCTTAGAGAGCCAGTCGACCCGGCAGGGCAGGGTTGCCACCGTGGCTGCCGCTGTGAATGCAGGTGTGCGCCTTGTCTGCTGCTTCCCCCAAGGTGCATGGGTTTGGTCCAATGTGCCTCTGGGAGGAGGGGTCTGGTGCGCTCTGTCCGAGCCTGTGGGTGTGGTGAGATGGGAGGTCACTGGTTCAGCAGGTTCTGGTGCGCACTGTACCCAGGTCAGCAGGCCTGCACACTCGCTGGGGCAGCCGCTGCGGGTATGCAGTCTCCCTAGTGCTTCAAATAAGAGTGCAGGGTCTTCTGCACCACCAGGGAAGTGTCGCGCAGCTAGGCAGGGTTAAGGTGCAGGAGGCCAGGCGGCTTCTGCAGGAGAATTACCCAAACAGTCGCAAAGTGCCTCTTTTTTCACTTTTTCTTTTTGAAAAATTCCTCCTGCTCAGGCCTGCCTCTCCATACAAAGGCCGGGCCTCTCACATAGCCCAACTCTCCTTCCAGACCAGGGACTATCCAGATGAGGGTCCATCATGGCCCAATTCTCCCAAACAGTGTCCACAGTCTCATTGGGGGCACACAGTCCCTATGTGTTTGCCACTTCATCCTTATTTACCACCGGCAACTTCAAGCAACCAGGTCTTCCCCAGTGCTGCTCAAACCTTGTTTGGCAGGGGAGGGAGCCATTGACCGGCTCTCTCCCAAGGACCCTGTGACAGACCCGGAGGGTACCAGACCTGGGGCTGCAGCCACCCTGGTCCCCGTGCTGGACCCAGGGACCTTATTGTTCTGAAGTACTCTTCTTACCATCTGATTTTTCAGTGTCCTCTACAATTTTTGGTCTCCACTCATCATATATGCTTGGATACTGCTGGCTGTTCACTCTGTTCCTCAGAAGATCGGCTAGGTGTTTCCCTCATGTGCAGAGGGAAGTGGACTCTGCTCCCATCTATGTTGCCGCCATCTTCTTTTTTTTTTTTTTTTCCCCTGGTGCTGAGTTTTTTAAGTACTTTATAAATTTTGGATATTAACCCCTTATCAAATGTATTAGCAAACATGTTCTCATTCTGTGGGTTATCTTATTTTGTTGATGATTTCTTTTGCTGTGCAAAACCTTTTTAGTTTGATGTCACATTTGTTTATTTTTTCTTTTGTTTTCCTTGCCTGCAGCGATATGGTGAATAAAATATTGCTACAAGCAATGCACGAGAGTTTGCTGCCTATCTTTCCTTCTAGGGCTTTTATGATTTCAGCTCTAATATTTAAGTCTTTAAGCCATTTTGAATTTATTCTTGTGTGTGGTGAAAGAAAGTGGTATAGTTTCATTTTTCTACACACATCTGTCCTATTTCCCTAACATTGAATAAGTTATCTTCAGGCTATTGCATGAGCTTACTTCCTCTATCAAATATTAGTTAGTTATAAAGGTATGGGCATATTTCTGAGCTATTTTGTTCCATTCACCTATGTATCTGTTCTTAAGCCAGTGTCATGCTATTTTAGTTACTATGGCCTTATGATATAATTTGCTATTACGTAGCATGATTCCTCCAACTTTGTTCTTTCTCAGGGTTGTTGTTGCTATCCTGAGCATTTTGAAAGTCCATAGAAATTTTTGAAATCATTATTTTTCTTCTGTGAAATATGTCATTGGAATCTTGAAAGCAACTGGGTTGAATGTATACATTGCTTTGGGTAGTATGGACACTTAATGTTATTATTTCTTTGTATCCATGAACATGGTATGTGCTTCCATTTATTTGTATCTTCCATGTCTTTCATCACTATCTTATAATTTCCAAGAATAGATGTTTTACATCTTTGGTTAGGTTTATTCTTAGATATTTCATTCTTTTTGAAGCAACTGTCAGTGAGATTGCTTTCTTAATTTCCCTTTTAGTCAGTTCATTATTGGCATGTAAAATTGAAACTTATTTCTGGATATTCATGTATCCTGCCACATTGCTGAATTCATTTATCAGTTCTAGAAGGTTCTTGGTGGAATATTTGGGGTCCTATGTACAGTACCATGTCGTCTGCAAATAAAGACAGGTTTACTTCTCCTTTCTACTTTGGATGCCTTTTATTTCTTCTTGTCTGATTGCTTGGCTAGCATTTCCAGTACTATGTTGGATAAGAGAGGTGAAAGCGGATATCCCTGTCTTTTTAAGTGCGGGGGTGGGGGACAGGTTATACACTGGGGAGCCCAACTTAGGGTTTAGGCTGCGCACTTCTCAGAGGTAACCCACCCTCCACTTAAATATCCCTGTCTGAAGGTGAATGCACAATTCAATATCTAGATTATGTATTACAGAATTATACACCTGAAATCAATATAATTTAAGTAATTAATGTCACCCCAATAAATTCAATAAGAACAAATTTTTTTTTTTTTTAAAGAAAGCATAGTAACATTTCCTTCAGCACTTTTGAGTCAGAAAGACAGAAACCAGTCCCTCAAAGCAGCACCATAAAAGTCCAGAATATTACATACACAGGCCACTTTCCTCTTCCACTCCCCTCCCAGGCAGCAGTAAAAAGTTGGGAATTTTCTACTGATTAAACCATGTGGCGCCAGGGATGGGTAGGTTAAAACAAGCAAGTGCAATGAACTTTTTTTCTTGCTTCAATGCAGCTCATACTGGCTTTGTGCTTGCCTGTGGTTCTTTAACCACTTACCTGATTTCTACAGTTTTTACTAAGGCATTCTGGTTGATATATTAAGACAACTTCTCCAAGAGTGAATGAAGCCCTGGGACTTCACATTCCACTACCTTGCCAACATCACTCCCAAATTATCCTTAACTTCTACCATTCAAAATGATATGTGTACTATTTAGGTGTGTCCCACTTAATAATAAGATTATTAGTCCTAGGCTACAATGTAAATGCTATAATTACTTATACAATTTACTTTCAGCAGGTGAGTTAATAAAGCTTGCTAACTGTGAATATTTGGCAATATGGGCTCCTCAAGGACAAGAGTCATCTCATTGTTATCCCTATTGTCGTGCGCAAGGGCTCATACATAAAGTTCACTGTTGGGGACCACTCTGGGGGGTTCTGGAGACTGTAGCCCCATGAGAGCAGGCCTTAAAAGAGGCTTAGTAAGTCTCCCTGGAAAGCCAGGAAACGCAGGTGGCAAGCATGGCCGGACACTAACACCGAAGGTACCTGTGGGAAATCAGGCCTGAAATGTACATTGTATCCCTTTTAAGCTTGCTCTGACTTGCAATAGCCCTGTTGATATAAACCAGATATTTACGTTAAAACATAAGCAGTGAACTCCTTGTCTCCTGAAATATGCCTTTACAACCATCTGGTGTCAGCATGTCTCACTGACCCTGACTGGAGACAATCTCTGTGTTTTTTCAATTGTTATCTGTAGATAATGTCAGTTTTTATGACTATAGTCGTTTGGACATTGATTGATAAGGTATGCATGTATGCTATATTCCCCTACACATCCCAATCCTAGTAAAAGCTGTTTTGGAGAAGGGTTCAGGGCATTCTCCACCAGAGGGAATCACCACTCCCTTTCCTGCCAGAACAACAGATTGTGTCTGGACGACTCCTTTCTTTTCATCTGCAACTGGGAGAAACTCCATTGGCCGGGGATCCCCCACAGTTCACTATTATATAAAAACCTGCTTAAAGAATCTTCTAGTAGGAGTTATAAATACTTGCCAAGAGAAAAAAGGTCATTTTCATTTTTAAAAATTTAAATTTTTTTGTAAAGCCATTCATAATCTGTACATATCCACACAGATTGTTTGGTAAAGAAGCTAATACTAAGGCTCCAAAGTAACATTAATTCTTAATATTTTCTTGTTCTTTTTACCTCATCAAAGATTAAGGTTTTTTTTTTCCAAGTTTCCTTAGTTTTTAAGTGATGTGCTTTTCTGTTTTAGAATACTGCACCAAGTTAAACATCAGGTCTCCTTATTTAGTCACTTACGAGTTGGAATATTTATCTAGCTTTCTTTGTATTTCATGACCTTGAAATAGTTTTAAATAATGCTGCTGTGAAAATAGGGGTGCATAGAATCTTCTGAACTGGTGTATCAGGATACTTGGGGTATAATACTAGCAGTGGGATCAATGGATCAAAAGGCAGCTTAGTTTTTTTGAGGAAATGCCATACTAATTTCCACATACAGTGGCAGCATCAGTCTGCATGCCCACCAAGAGTGCACTAGGGTTCTCTTTTCTCCACATCCTGTCCAGTACTTGCTGTTTGTTGACTTCTTAATGATGGCCATCCTAACTCTTGTGAAGTGGTGGTATCTCATTTTAGTTTTAATTTCCAATTCTCTGATGGCTAACGATGTTGAGCATTTTTTGTATGTCCCTGGGTCCTCTGTATGTCCTCCTTAGAGAAGTGTCTGCTCAGGTACTTTGACCATTTTTAAATTGGATTATTGGTCTTCCTGCTGTAGAGTCCTAATGACATATATATATATATATATATATATATATGATTTTGGAGATTAAATCCTTGTTCGAGGTATCACTGGAAATATGGTTTCCCATACAGTTGGCTCCCTTTTCATTTAGTTGATGTTTCCTTTAGCCATGCAAAAACTTAATTTGATGTAGGATCATTTGTTTATTCTTTCCTTTACATCCCTTGCCTTAGGAGACATATTGGCAAAAACATTGCTGTATGGGGATATCTGAAATTTTCCTGCCTATAATTTCCTCTAGGCCTTCAATGGGGTCATAACTCATATTTAATCTTTTATCCTTCTTGGGTTTATTCTGGTGTATGGTGTACACTGGTGGTCTAGTTTCATTTTTTACCATGTACCTATCTCAATCTCCCAACACTATTTATTGAAAACACTGTATTTTTACTCCATTTATGGTCCTGACACCTTTGATAAATACTAATTGACATAAAGATATGGGTTTATTTTGGGGCTCTCTATTCTGTGCCACTGGTCTAGGTGCCTGATCTTATACCAGTACTAGACTGTTTTGATTATTGTGGCTTTGTAATATAGTTTGATATCAGGTATTGTGATCCCTCCTACTTTGTTGTTTCTATAGTAAATAATTTTTTTTACTGAGTTTCTGTGTCTGATATTTCATTGTTGGTGTACACACATGCCTTCAATTTCTTAATATTGAGTTTGTATCCTGCTGTTTTGCCAAATTCACTTATTAGCTCAGTTAGTTTTTTGGTGGAGCTTACAGGGTTTTCTATGTACACCATCATGTCATCTGCAAACAATGACAATTTTACTTCATCCTTTCCAATCTGGATGCCTTTTCTTTTTCTTGTGTAAGAGCTGTGGCTAGAACTTCCAAATACTATGTTGAATAGAAGTGGTAAAAGCAGACAGCCTTGTCTTGTTCTTGATCAGGGGAAAAGCTTTTAGCTTTTTCCATTGAGTGTAATGTCAGCTGTAGGTTTCTCATACATAGTCTTTATTATGTAGAAGTTAGCTCCCTCTATTCCCACATTGCTGAGTGTTTTTATTATAAATGGGTGCTGTATTTTATAAAATGGTTTTTCAGCATCTATTGATATGACCATGTTATTTTTGTCTTTTGTTTTATTTATCTGGTGCATTATGTTTACTGTTTTGCAAATAGTGTACCATTCTTGCATTGCTGGGATGAATCCCACTTCATCACAGTGCAAACCATTTTAAGGTAATGCTTGATACAGTGTACCAATAATTTTTTGAGGATTTTAGCACCTAAGTTCATCAGAGATATTGGCCTGTAGTTTTCTTTCTTTGTTTTCTTTATCTGGTTTTGGTATTAGTACAATACTGGCATCATAAACAGCGTTTTGGAGTCTTCCCAATTCTTGAATTTTTTGGAACAGTCTGAGAAGGATAGAAGTTATCCCTTCCCTAAGTGTTTTGTAAAATTCTCCTGTGAAACCACCCATCCCATGCTTTTATGGGTGGAAAGATTTTTTGATTACTGCTTTAATTTCAGTAGCTGTTATTGGTCTATTCAGGCTTTCACATTTCTTGATTAGTTTTAGAAGATACATTTCTAGAAATTTGTCCATTTTTCTCAGGTTGTCAAATTTCCTAGTATAAAGTTGTTCATAGTAATTTCTTACAATCCTTTATGCTTCTGTGATATTGGTTGTAATTTCTCCTCTCATTTCTCATTTTATTTATTTTGGTCCTATCTCTGTTTTTGTTGTTGTTGTTGTTGTTGTTGTATTTTATGTGTCTGGTAAAAAGGCAGACTGTCAATTTTACCTTTTTAAAGAACCAGCTCTTAGATGTATTGATTCTTTGAATTGTTTTTTTTTTGTGTGTGTGTGTGTCTCTGTGTCATTTAATTCTGTTCTAATCTTGAATATTTCCTTCCTTCTATTTGACTGGGGATTTGTTTGTTGCTATTTCTGTAGTTCTACTAGATGTAGGATTAGGTTGTTGGAGATTTTTTAATCTCTTTTAAGTAGGGCTATATTGTTATGAACTTCCCTCTTAGGACTGTCTTCGCTGTGTCCATTTGGTTTCAAGCTGTTGTGTGTTGATCTTCATTTGTTTCCAGAAACTTTATGATTTCTCCTCGAACTCACTGTCAACCCATTCATTATATAATACTAAATTTTTAGTCTCCATGAATTTGAATGTTTTTGAGTTTTTTTCCTTGAGGTTGGTTTCTAGTTTCAGACTGTGGATGTCCAAGAAAATGCTTGATATGATTTCACTTTTCTTGGTTTGATTAGGCTTGTTTTATGACCTACTTGTTGTCTGTCTTTGAAAATATTCCAATTGAAAAGAATGTATGTTTTGGTTCTTTGGGGTGGAATGTTCTGTACATATCAATTATGTCCACTGATGCAGTGTTATGTTCAGTGCCAAAATACCATTTTGAATTCTTTGTTTGCAAGATCCATCTATTGTTGACAGCGGGGTGTTAAAACCCCTAATGTGAATGCGTTGCTGTATATATCTTTCTTAAAGTCCTCGAGATTTTCCATATATATTTGGGTACTGATATTTTGGGTGCATATGTATCTACAGTTTATTGGTGGAGTCTTCCCTTAAGGTTTATGAAATGTCCTTTGCCTCTTTTATGGCCTTTATTGAAATGTATTTTGACTTATATTGCTATCTCAGCACTTTTTTTTTTAGGTCCATTTGCTTAGATAACTTTTTCCATCCTTTCATTTTCAGTCTGTGTAGATCTTTTGTTTTGAGGTGGGTCTTGTAGACAGCATATTTGCGAGTCAGGTTTTCTTATCTATTCAGCTACACTATGTCTTTTGATTGGAGCATTTCATCCATTTACATTTAAGGTTATGACTGATAGGTACTCATTCATTGCCATTTTCCCCTTTGTACCTGTGTTCCTTTCTCCTTCTTTTCTTCATCTTCTTAATGCAATCCCTCTATCATGTCTTGCATTGCTGGTTTGCTGGAGATGTATTGTTTCAGCCTTCTTTTGTCTGGGAAACTGCTTGTTTCACTTTCTATTTTAAATGACAACCTTGCTTGGCAGTATAGTCTTGGTTGCAAGCCTGTTCTTTTTATTACTTGGAGTATTTCTTGCCATTCTCTTGTGGTTTGCATAGTTTCTGTTGAGAATTTAGCCTTATTGTATCTCCTTTGTATGTTACTAGCCATTTTTTCCCCTTATGCCTTTAAGATTCTTTGTCTTTGAATTTTGCCATTTTAACTATAATGTGTCTTGGGCACCTTCGGGTTCATCTTCGTTGGGACCCTCAGCCTTCCTAGACTTATGTGACTTTTTCTCTCAGTAAGTTAGGGATATTTTCTGTCATTGCTTTTTCAAACATGTTTTCCATCCCTTGCTCCTCCTCTTCTCCTTCTGGTATCCCTACCATATGGATATTATTACATTTCGTGTTGTCCTGCACCTCCCTTAAACCCCTTTCATTCCTTTTGAGACATTTTTCCTTTTGTTGCTCTTTCTGGGATTTTTTTTCTACCTTGTCATCTGGCTAACTGATTCGATCCTCTGATTCATCTACCTGCTTTTAATTCCTTCTACTGTGTTCTTTGTTTTAGATATTATATTTTTCATTTCCTCCTGGTTATTATTGATAGTTTCTATGTCCTTTTACACAGATGTAGTTTGCAGTCAGTTCTTGTATCTTCCCGCAAGTTGTTTGTAGTTCTCAGTGAGCTCCTTATAACCATTATTTTGAACTTGATGTTTGATAGTTTGCTTTCCTCTATTTCATTTAGCACTCTTTCTGGGGATTCCTCCTTTCCTTTCGATTGGATATTCTTTCTTTGTCTCACCAACTTAGTTGACTCTTCTTGTTTCTGCATATTAGATTTATTACTCCCTGTCTTCATGGTGTGAATGTCTATGGTAGGAGATCTGTGGCATTCAGTAGTGCAGTATCATTGATTTCCTGAACTTGATGCTCATGGGATGTGCTTTGTGCCATTTATGTGGGCTCTCTTATTGTAATTGGGTTTTGGGTCTTGTTGGGTATTCTTTGGTGGGTCCTTTCTTCTGGCTGGCTGATGGAGAGTCACTCTACCCACCACATTTTGTATACTGTTGTCTAGATGATGCCAGATCAAAACGAAACTGCTCAGAACACACCCATACCTGCAGAAATAACCCTCAACCACAATCACAATATCAACACCAAGTAAGCCAATATTAATAAAGATGTAAAGAGATTAAGATTATAAGAAAGGAAAAATGAGTATGAGATGACTAACTGAAAGAAAAGTGATTTTTTCAAGGATAGAGGGAGAAGCAATAATAAAATTAGGGAATAGAGAAAAGGTGGAGAGAAGGCAGAATGGAGTAGGAGAGGGGGATAGTAAAATTTGACATTTGAAATACAAAAATAGTGACTATCTAGAAATAAAATTGAAGAAATGCAACCACAACCACCTTACCCACAATCAACAAGCAAAGCCTGATTAAGGTGGAGAAAAAATAAGGGTATTTTAAGAATGGTAAGAAGAATATAAGATGCCTAACGACAAGCTAAAATTGTTTTTCAGAGGTTGGAGGGGAGAGAAATAGTAAAGGTGTGGAAGAGAAAGAAGTGGTAGCAAAAGAAAATAAAATGTAAAACAAAAATAAAAAGGAAGGAAGAAGATAAAATGGAGTACGGGCAGAGCAAAATACAAGATTTGAAATCAACTATAACATCAAACTTGGTGATAAATTAGGCCTGAACTTGAAGGACAAGAATTGAATGTTGAAAAGCTATGCAGGACAGGAAATAGCGGGTATCCTGGCATGAGGAACTGTGTAGCTTGTAGTGTCTGGTGAAGGGACCTTTCAGAGCTTTTTCTTCTTTCGCCTGTGGAAATGTACCCAGCAGGAGACTCCTGAGCCTGACCTTGTTGATCCGTACAGCCTATAATCCCACAGATGGGAGTTGGGGTCACCTGTCTATGCGGGGATCTGGCTGGCTGCAGCAAATCCCAGGCGTTTAGTTCCTGCCTTCCAGTCCCAAGCCTGATGCTCTCTCCCAGGAAGTTTGGGCCCAAATTCTACACTCTAAACATTCCCCTGCTCATGGGCCATGCTGGGTTGGGTCCTAGAGTTCCTTCGACATGACTCTATCCCTCTGACTTTCTCATTAGCAGAGGTGCTGCATCTGCTCGCACTTGTGTGTGAAACCCAGGTCCCTGCCAAATCATGGGTCTTGCCTTAGCTCCCCTTTTAAAAGAGTTACTGTGCGGCCCACAAGCTGCAGCACCAGTCTCTTGGGGGCCTGTTCTGCACGTGTTCCTCCTTCCCAATAATCACGGTCTCATGGACACGGCTGGCCACTGACTTTCAGAGCCCCCAATGGTATTAGAAAAAGTTTCTCTCTGGATCTTTCCTGGATAGCTTCGGAAGAGCTCTTAAGCTATACTATGACACAGAGTGGTGGCAGAGTGCTGATCCCTCTCTCTCCAGAGATCTTTGGCTTCAGCAGGCCTGCTCCCACAGTGCTGTTTCTGAAACCTGAACCTCCCAGGCCTTCTCTTTCTGCCCAAATTGCTCGCGGCTCCTGAGCCAATCTACAGCCACCCCAACTAAGTACAGCCAAAAGTGCTGGGGTGGGCAGCCATGTGGCTCCACTTAGAGACCCCGGGTTGCCAGTTCCTAAGTACCCTGTAGATGGGCAAATTGTTGCCCACTGCCATGCACTCCCTGTGTTCTTGTCCATGTATGTGTTCACTCAGAGATGCTCTCTCTCACTCTTCTCTAGTGGACTGCTTTGTGTTTTGGCTGCAAGACCTGTCTGGTTTTAGGAGAAAGTGGATGGAGCTACCATCTTCTTTGCTGCCATCTTGCATCTCTGATGTTTTTCTCATAATCAAATAGTAGTTATGGGTTTATAGAAAGGTACTGAGCCATTTTTATCACATCGCATCAAGGGTACATGCTATTAACATGATGTCACTATATCATGTTCACCTGGCTTAGGTACTGTTTGATTTCTCCAGTGTAAACTTAGTCTTTCGCCCTCCTTTCCACTGGAAGAAAGCTACTATGTTCAGGACATTGTTTTCCTGAAAATAACTTGGCCTTTTATCTGGTAGAATATTCCACATTCTAGTTTATTTGATATTATAATTTGGTGTCTCCTTTACCACTGTATTTCCTGTGATATGGAAGTTTAATTTACATTTTAATTATATGGTTAATGCTATATGCATCATACCAGATGGCTTCACGTCAGAAAAATCCATTTAGCAATCATTTGGTTAGGATGGTACCAGCAGAACTATTTACTGTTCAGTGACTTTTTTTGAAATTAGCAAGAAATATGTGGGACATACATTGTAATCTTGTACTTTGTCCATGGACATGGGTTGCATGATGACCTAAAAATTCCTCAATCATTTCGATATTCATTCATCCAGCTATACATTCAAAAAACATCCACTGGATATCTACTTAGTTTTAGAAAGTGTTTAGGTTTACCTGGTGGAACTAAGGAGGCGAGACATTGTCTCTATCTTACAGGAGCATAGCCCAGTGCTAAAGAAGACATCCTGAGTTTCAATAAAGTGGGGTTGGCCTACATTGCTGATAAAAATAAGGTGCTATTGTTTTCTTTTATTCTTGTTCAAGTACAGTTGTCTCCATTTTCAACCCACCTTGCCCCACCCACACCAACTATCCCTGCCTCCCACTCTCAAATATACCCCCCTTGGCTTTGTCCTTGTGTCCTTTACAAATGTTCCTTGATGACCTTTCATATATTCCCCCAATATACCTCCCCTCTGGTTACTTCCAGTTTGTTCTTTATTTCACTATCTCTGGATATCTTTTGCTTGCTTGTTTGTTTTGTTGATTAGGTTCCACTTAAAGGTAAGATCATATAATATTTGTCCTTCACTTCCTGGCTTATTTCACTTAGCATAATGCTCTCCAGTTCCATCCATACTGTCAAAAAGGGTAGGGGCTCCTTCGTTCTTTTTACTGCATACTATTCCATTCCGTAAATGTATTATAGTTTTATACCCACTCATTAATTGATGGGAATTTAGGCTGCTTCCAATACTTGGCGAACGTATATATTGTGTTGCTATGGACATTGGGGTGCATATGTTCTTTTTAATGGATTTTTCAGGATTCTTAGGGTATAATTGTAGCAGTGGTATTGCTGGGTCAAATATCAGATCCATTTTTACTTTTTTCAGGAAATTCCATACTGTTTTCCACAGTGGCTTCATCAGTCTACATTCCCACCAACCATGCACTAGGGTTCCCTTTTCTCCACAACCTATCCAGCACTTGTTTGTTGATTTCTTTATGAAAGCCATTCTGACAGTATAAAGTGATACCTCGTTGTGGTTTTAATTTGAATCTCTCTGATGGCTAGTGATGCTGAACATCCTTTCATAAGTCCTGTATAGGGAACCATTCCAAGCATGGGAAATGTGGCCCAGCCCCCACTTGGAGAAGCCAGTGGGGAGCGAGGTTCGGCAGGCAGGACCCACGGCCACAGATAGGTTCTCCCATGGGGAATCAGGCCTGCATTGTACCTAGGATGCTATGAGACTTGCTTTTGCTAAAACTCCCTCACCCTGGACTGAGGCAGCAAATCTTTACTGAGTATCTTTAACTTCGTGAAGTCTGTGCCAAATCTCCCAAGTATGGAGTGTAATCAGTTCAACCACTTTCCCCCTTGAGCTGTAATATCCTTCTCTTTGAAGTAATTACCAGCATTCTGACCTTGGTTGTCTGTGAAAGGTAATCACCTACAGTGAACCTGTGCATAGTAAATGAGGACCATTCTCCATCTAATGTGCCCAGAAAAGCAATAAAAGTCTGTGCAGGAAGGGGTCAGGCTCTCTCAGGGGCTCTCTCTGGCCCTCTCGCCCTCTCTCACTTAGAGTGTGGCCACGCTGTCCCTTTTTCTCCACAGCATTTCTGTAGTCCATGTGTATTTGTCTATTGCTGTCACAACACAGGATCCTGCTGGCCAGGATCTGCATCAGTCCTGGGCACTCTCTATGTCCTCATTGAAGAAGTATATGCTCAGGTCCTCTGGCTATTTTTCAATGGGGTTGTTTGTCTTCCTATAGTGGAGTCATGTTAATTCTTTATATATTTTGGATATTAAACCCTTGTCTGTGGTATCATTTTCAAAAGTTTTCCCATATTGTTGATTCTATTTTCATTTTGTTGATATTCTCTTTAGCTGTGCAGAAGCTTCTTATCTTGACAAAAGCCTACTTATTTACCCTTTCCTTAATGTCTCTTGCTCTGAGGGACATATTGGTGAACACATTTCTGCGTGGTATACCTGAGATTTTCCTGCCTATGTCCTCCTCCAGGACTTTTATGGTTTTGCGACTTACATTTCAGTCATTTATCCACCTTGAATTAATTTTTCTATATGGTGTTAAGTTGGTGATTGAGTTTCATTTGTTTGCATGTAACTGTCTAGATTACCCAACAGCATTTGTTGGAGAGGCTGTTTTTACTCAATTTAATACTTCTGGACCCCTTTATCCAATATTAATTGACCAGAGAGACTGGGGTTTTATTTCAGGGCTCTCTATTCTGTTCCATTGCTCTACATGCCTGTTCTTATACCAGTACCAAACTGTTTTGATTACAGTTAATTATAATATAGTTTGATATCAGGCATTGTGAACCGTCCTACTTTGTTCTTTCTCAAACTTGCAGCAACTATTTGAATTCTATAATGTTCTATATAAATTTTTGAAATGTTTGTTCTATACGTACTGAAATATGTCATTGGTATTTTAATAGGAATTGTGTTGAATCTACAAACAGCTTTGGGTAATGTACATTTTGATGATGTTCATTCTTTCAATCCATGAAAATGGTATATGCTTCCATTTGTTTGTGTCTTTCTTAATTTCTTCACTGTTGTGTAGTCTTCTGAGTACAGGTCTTTTCACTCCTTGGTAAGGTTTATTCCTGGGTATTTTACATTTCTTGTTGCTACAGGAAATGTGTTTTCCTAATTCCTTATTCTGATCTTTCATAGTTGATGTATAAAAATGCCTTCTGTTTCTGAGTAAGGACTTTGAATCCCGCTCTTTTGTCAAATTCATTTATGAAGTCGAGTAGGTTTTTGGTGGAGTCCATAGAGTAATCTATGTATGCTATCATGTCATCTGCAAAAAATGACAAGTTTTTTGCCCTCATTTCCAATTTGGATGCCTTTCATTTCTTTTTCTTGCCCGATTGCTGTGCCTAGGACTTCCAATACTATATTGAATAGAAGAGGTGAAAGCAAACATCCTTACCTTGTTCTTGATCTTAGTGGGAAATATTGCAGATTTTGCCCATGCAGAATGATGCTGGCTGTATATTTCTCACATATGGCATTTATTATATTCAGGTATGCTCCCCCTACTGCCACTGTGCTGAGTATTTTTATCATAAGTGGGTGCTGTACCTTATTGCATGCTTTTTCCACATCTATTTATATGATCATGTAATCTTTGTCTTTTCTTTTATGTGATATATTGTTTATTGACTTGTGAATATTGTAACACCTTTGCATCCCTGGGATGAATCCCACTTGATCATGGTGTATGATACTTTTAATGTATTGCTGGACACGGTTTACCAACATTTTCTTGAGGAGTTTAGCATCTATGTTCATCAGCGACAGTGGCCTGTAGTTTGCTTTCTTTGTTGTGTTTTTATCTGGTGTTGGAATTAGGATGATGCTTGCATTGTAAAAATAGTTTGGGAGTCTTCCTTCTTCTTGGATTTTTTCAACTAGTCTGAGAAGGATAGGGGATAGCCCTGCCTTAAACATTTCTATAAATTCTCCTGCGAAACCATCAGATCCAGAGCTTTTGTGTACTGCAAGTTTTTTTATTACTGTTTTACCTTTTCAGCTGTTACCAATCTGTTCAGGCTTTCTGCTTCTTCTTCAGTAGATTTTGGGGGATTATATTGTTTTAGAAATTTGTCTATTCACCCTGATTTTCAAATTTCTTAGCATATAGTTCTTCATAACAATTTCTTACAATCCTTTGTATTCCTATGGTATCAGCTGTAACCTCTCCTCTTTCATTTCTGATTGTGCTTACTTGGGTCCTCTCTCTTATTTTCTCGATAACTCTGGTAAAAGGCTTGTCAATTTTCTTTACCTTTTTAAAGAACAGCTGCTGGATTTAATTATACTTTGGATTGTTCTTCTAAGTTTGCATGTTGTTTAATTGTGCACTGTTCTTGGTTATTTCCTTCCTTCTACTCACTCAGGGCTTTGTTTGTTGTTGTTCTTGCAGTTCTTGTAGCTGTTTGTTTAGATTGTTTATTTGAAATATTTCCATCTTTCTTAGGTAGGCCTGTATTGCTATGAACTTTCCTCTTAGGTCTGCCTTTCCTGTGCCCCATAAGTTTTGGACTGTTGTGTGATCCTTTTCATTTTCCAAGAAACATTTTGATTTCTTCCTTGCTCTCATTCTTAACCCATTCACTATTCAATAGCATGCTGTTTAATCTTTAACCAATTTGAGTGTTTTTGAGTTTTTCCCTTGATGTTGGTTTCTAGTTTCATACCATTGTGGTCCAACAAAATCCTTGATATGATTTCAATTTTCTTGAATTTGTCAAGGCTTGTTTTTGTCCTATTATGTGGTCTATCTTTGAAAATGAGCCATATGCACTTTAAAACAATGTGTATTTTGCTTTTGGGGGATGAAATGTTCTCTATAGATTAGTTAAGTGCAATTGATCTAGGGCATTGTTATAGGCCACAATATCCTTGTTGACAATGTGTTTGGTAGATCTGTCCATTTTTGACAATGGGGTGCTAACATCCCCTAGTATAAGCATATTGCTGTCTATATCTTTCTTGAAGTCCTCCATGGTTTTCCTTATATATTTTGATGCTCCTGTGTTAGGTGTATATATGTTTACAATATTCATGTCTTCTAGATGGAAAATTTCCTTCAGTATTATGCAGACTTTTTCAGGTCTCTTTATATGGCCTTTGTTTTAAAGTGTATTTTTTCTAAGAATTACTACACCAGCTTTTTTTCCTGTCCATTTGCTTGGAATATTTTTTTCCAACCCTTCACTTTCAGTCTGTTTTTTTTTTCAAGGTGGGTCTCTTGTAAACAGTATAACTATGGGTCATGTTTTCTTATCCATTCGGCTGCTCTATTTCTTTTGATTGGAGTATTAAATCCATTAACATTTAAAGTTATCACTGATAGGTACTTATTCATTTCCCCTCTTTTTATGTATGGTCCTCTATCTCTCACCGTTTTTCTTCCTCTTCTTATGGTAGTCCCTTTATGATATCTTGCAGTTTGGTGGAGGTGTATTCTTTCAGCCTTCTTTTGTCTGGGTAACTCCTTATTTTGTCTTCCATTTTAATTGAGAGTCTCACAGGGTAGAGCAGTCTTGGTTGTAGGCCTTTGCTTTTCATTACTTGGGATATTTTTTGCCATTCTCTCCTGGCTTGCAGTGTCTGTTGAGAATACAGCTGGTAGCCTTATTCAGCTCCTTTGTATGTTACTTTTTATTTGTCTCTGCTGCTTTTAAGATTTTTTTGTCTTTAAAAGTTGGCATGTTAATTACGATGTGTGTTGAGTTGGCTGTTTTGGGTTCATCTTAATTAGGACCCCTCCTTGCTTCCTGATCTTATTTGGTATTTCCCACCTCCAAGTTCGCAAAGTTTTCTGCCACTATTTTTTGAAACAGACTTTCTACCCTTGCTATTTTTCATCTCCTTCTAGTATTCCCAGGATTTTAATGTTGTTGCATTTCATGCTGTCTTGCAATTCCCTTAAACTATTGTCATATTTTTTTAGTCTTTTTTCGTGGTTTTGCTCTACCTGGGTATTTCTTTCTACTTTATCTTCCAGCTCACTGATTCAGTCCTCTGCTACATGCATCCTGCTTGAAATTCCTTCCAGTGTGTTTTTTATTTCAGAAATTGTATTCTTTATTTCTTCCTGGCTCTTGTTTATAGAGTCCATTTTGTTTCTCATTCTGTTGTAGTTTTCACTCAGTTCCTTGTAGTTTTCTGTGAGTGCCTCGAACATCCTTATAACCATTTTTTTGAATTCTGTATTTGATAGTTTGCTTGCCTCCATTTCATTTAGCTCTGTTAGCAGGGAATCATTAATTACCTTAGACTGCAGGTTATTTCTTTGTTGCCCTATTTTAGGTGAGTCTTTTTGTTTGTTTCTGCAATTCTTGATGCTCTGCTTTGCTAGCTGTCTTTGTAGGGTGAACTTCTATGTTAGGAGTTCTGTGGGACTCAGGGACTCTTTTATCTCCTTGTCTGGATATTCTAGATTTGCCCTTTCTTTCGTTTGTGTCAACTCTCTTATTGTTCTTGGGTCCTTTGTTGGTGGGTTCTCTCATCCAGTGGGTTTAGTGGTATGCACAGTTCCCACCTTATTTATATGTGATCAGAGACTGGGCAAAGCAAAGGGGAAATGGATTAAGACAGTGGCAGTGTATTTTATGTGATTTAAAGTATCCACAAGTAGAAAAAAGACGGCAGATCCTATGGAGAAGTATAGCAGTAACCGTGATATTTCACCCAAGTAGCCCATTTTTATAAAGGGTGAAAAAAAGATAAGACTCTTGTTAGAGGGAGAAAAGAATGTGAGCTGGCTCCAGAAAGCAGAGTGCTTATGCAAGGTTAGACAATGAGATATAGTGAGAGTAAGGGCTAGAAAGTTGGTGTAGTGTGCAAGGGAATAAAGTTAACCACAACAGTAATAAAGTACTGGAAGACAGTGAAATGGACCACGACCAGGGAAGGGTGCTGTGTGGGAACTGGATCCACAAAAATATGGTAAGAAATATATGATACGAATAAAAAAATTAAGAATTAAAAGACCAAGAGTAGTGTGTTGTTGGAATTCGAGTGAAGTAAAGGAAATTAAAATGCAATATGAAAGGGAGAACAAGCAAAACCAGTCAAACAATGAAATCAAACAAGAAAGAAAACTCAATGGAAGTAAGAGAAATTTAAAAAATAATAAAAATAACAAAAACATAAAGATAAAAAAAGTAACAAATAAAATGCAAGTTCTGTAAGATGGCAGGGTGAACTTTGTCTCTGTTGTTGGTGTTACCCTTCTGATCTCTCTCTGGATCTGTGTGTGTTCCTTTCACAGCTCCAGGTCTTTTTGTATTACACTTGAAAGGAAAAAAAAAAGCCTCCTGCTGACTTCAAGCCCAAGCAGGCTCTGCTGGTCTTGGATGCTCCAGGCAGAGGGCGGCTGGTTTCTGTTTTTTTTTTTTTTTCCTTTCCTGTGGTTCTGCCTTAGGAGATCCATCTGTGTTACAATATTCAGAAGCATCCAGCCTCCAGCCCAAGCCCTCAGAGCACTACGCAGACCACACTATCCATATCCCCGTGTCCAGTGGTGCCTATAATTCACCTCGTTGTGTCATCCTTTGATTAGTCCGTGAGGTACACTGGGTGGGAGCAACTTGCAACCCTCCTCCCTCTTTGCTGGCCTGAGCCCTGTGCACAGGCAAAGTCCCTTCAAGGCTGTTTAGTTCCTCTCTTAAATCACGCTTCTCTGGGGACTATAACCCCTAGCCCCTGCTGCCCCATTTTAATCATTACGTTAGGTGCCCTGATTTGGAACAAATCGTGCCCCTCCTCCTCCCTCTTCACTAACCCTGCCACAGCATGAGTTCCTTGCACAGTGGCTGAGACCTTTTTTTTTTTTCTTTTTTAGCAAATTCCCTTTGGTTGCAGACAGCTTCTTAACAAGTGCGTGACTTTTCACACAGCCTAACTCTCTGACCAGTCCTGAGACTATCTGGGTCAGGGTCAGTCACGATTCAACTCTTCTCCCATCTCCAGGTGTCACCCAGGTCCCCAATTTCTCTGGTACTGTCCTAGCTGGTGACCCCAACCCAAACAGGAAACACCACCTCTGTGGGCCTCCCATCACATCTTTATCCCCCCAGCAACCTCAAGCATCCAGGTCTCTCCTGATGCAGGACTGGCTTTCCTGCTCTGGCAGGGGAGGGAGCTGCGATGTTACGATCACTGATTTGGCTCTCCTCCAAATCTCCTACAGCAGTTGTGGTCCTGGTGCAGGTCTCAGGGGCCTTCCTGAAGGCCAATGCAATCTCCTACCATCTGTTTTTAAAGTCCTCTGCAATCTTTGGCTTCCAAACTTCATATAAGCTGGAATTCCACTGGCTGTTCACTCTGTTCTTCAGAATATCGGTTAGGTGTCCCAGTTGGGTGCACCTAACCCAGTTGGGAGCAATTGGGTTCAGCTCCCACCTACCTTGCTGCCATCATTCCTGAAATCTCCACATTGTGTTTTCTTTGTTGATTTCCATAATCGTTCATCATTCTTTTTTCATATATTAAATGTTTTCCATAGCAAATGTTGAAAAAAAGGAATCTGTGATCCAAAATTCATTTAACTAGCTCCTTTCATCCTTAAACATTTCATTTAACTCTACTTGCTTCCATAGGGGACTTGTCCAGTTACTATAACAACAAATAAAAATCTCTGGTGCACAAGATGATTCAGAAGAACAAATGTGAACACCAGAAAACATAAGAATTGAATTCAGATTTCCATCTCCCATTTAGTAGTCATGTTACTAGTTTTTTGTCCTGGCACAAATAATTTAACTTTTTTGATCTATGGATACCGATCTTTTTTTTTTTTTTTTTTTTTTTAAATTTT
Organism: Desmodus rotundus; assembly: GCF_022682495.2. Lineage (NCBI taxonomy): Eukaryota > Metazoa > Chordata > Mammalia > Chiroptera > Phyllostomidae > Desmodus > Desmodus rotundus. The sequence continues at coordinate 58,241,980 of NC_071392.1, read as the reverse complement.
TTTTATTGTTATGCAATTACAGTTGTATGCCTTTTCTCCCCATCCCTCTACCCCACCCCAGGTGAACCCACCTCCCTCCCCCCTCTCCACCCTCCCCCTTGGTTTTGTCCATGTGTCCTTTATAGTAGTTCCTGTAATACCCTCTTCCCACTATCCCCGCCCCCACCCCCCACCCCCGCCCTGGCTATTGTTAGATTGTTCTTAACTTCAATGTCTCTGGTTATATTTTGTTTGCTTTTTTCTTCTATTGCTTATGTTCCAGTTAAAGGTGAGATCATATGGTACTTGTCCCTCACTTCCTGGCTTATTTCACTTAGCATAATGCTCTCCAGTTTCATCCATGCTGTTGCAAAGGGTATAAGCTCCTTCTTTCTCTCTGCTGCGTAGAACTCCATTGTGTAAATATACCATAGTTTTTGGATCCACTCGTTTGCTGATGGGCACTTCGGTTGCTTCCAGTACTTGGCTATTGTAAATTGTGCTGCTATGAACATTGGGGTGCACAGATTCTTTTGGATTGGTGTTTCAGTGTTCTTAGGGTATAATCCCAGCAGCGGAATTACTGGGTCAAAGGGCAGTTCCATTTTTAGTTTTCTGAGGAAATTCCATATTGTTTTCCACAGTGGCCTCACCAGTCTGCATTCCCACCAACAGTGCACAAGGGTTCCCTTTTCTCCACATCCTCTCCAACATTTGTTTGTGGATTTGTTTATGTTGGCCATTCTGACTGGTGTGAGATGATACCTCATTGTGGTTTTAATTTGCATCTCTCTGATGGCTAGTGATGCTGAGCATCTTTTCATATGTCTCTGGGCCCTCTGTATGTCTTCCTTGGAGAAGTGTCTGTTCAAGTCCTTTGCCCATTTTTAAATTTGGTTGTTTGTCTTCCTGGAGTGGAGTCGAGTGAGTTCTTTATATATTTTGGAGATCAGGCCCTTGTCTGAGGTATCGTTGGCAAATATGTTTTCCCATACTGTTGGTTCTCTTTGTAATTTGGTGCTGTTTTCTTTAGCCATGCAGAAACTTTTTATTTTGATGAGGTCCCATTTGTTTATTCTTTCCTTTATGTCCCTTGCTTTAGGGGATGTGTCTGTGAGGATGTTGCTGCGTGGAATGTCTGAGATTTTCCTGCCAATGTTTTCCTCAAGGACTTTTATGGTGTTACGGCTTATATTTAAGTCTTTTATCCATCTTGAGTTTATTTTTGTGTATGGCGTAAGTTGGTGATCGAGTTTCATTTTTTTGCACGTAGCTGTCCAGATCTCCCAACACCATCTGTTGAAGAGGCTGTTTTTGCTCCATTTTATGCTCCTGCCTCCTTTGTCAAATATTAATTGATCGTATAGACTTGAGTTTATTTCTGGGCTCTCTATTCTGTATGGATACCGATCTTTAAGCTACAGAAAATAACTATCTCTAAGGATTTCTAAGAGAATTAAGCAAAATGAAGTGCATATGAGAGTTCTCAACTACCTGGCATATAACAAATATAAATGGTGTTGTTAAAAAACAACAAAACTACAAAGTATGGATATAGGAAAAAATTAATCTGAGCATTTATCCATTAGCGATATAAATATCACATGAATAAAACTAAAATAGTATAATGTTACCATAGGTGAAAACTAATTCATATTTTAATTGGAGTAACATAAGTTCACAAGTCTCAAACAAAAGTTTGCAAATTCTCTCCCATCCCTCTGCCCTGTTGGTCCTCCACATATCCCCTTATACGTGCCTATGCCATTAAGGGAGAAATGTTGGGATCCTTTTGGGCCAATAATATATCTGATCGGGTTAAACTTTAAAGGCATAAAGATGATATCACAGAAATCTTCGTGACAGTACTTTTTAGTAAGGGGGTCTGTGTTCTAGACAGACAGAAAGCACATACATCACCTTTCTGCTCAGCTAGCTCCCACAGGTCCTGAGCTGCTGCCCAAGACAGCGTCATAGGATATTCCACAAGGACATGCTTGCCAGCATTAAGGAATTGTCTTTGAAAACAAGAGATACATACGGAAAAAAAAAAAACACAAACACTTCAGATAAGCTTCATTAAAATGTTTTGCATTACAAAGTACAAAAAGTTATAAATGAAAAAAAGTCTGTGTGTAAATGTGCTAAGGAGTGAGAGTAAAAAGCAGAGGATGAGGGTGAACTGAAAACTGCATTATTTTGAACTATACTGTAAAACAATGCCTTTCTAGTTAGTTAATTTAAACATTAATTTATTCATCTATTAACATATTCAACTAGGTACTATTTACCAGTTATTCTGGAGAAGAAAGCAAGCCACATTAACAGCTTAATTACTTGATAACACACGATAGCTATAAATGAAGACTATAAACCCCATGGCAGCTGGCTCTAGCTGAGGCAGTCTGAAAATATTTCACTAACAACTGAACTAACTCTTAAATTATGAGTAAACATTTTCCAGGTACAACAGAATAAACATTTTTCATTTTGAGCAGCACATGCAGGGGTTTGGGCATTTGGTGGGGCATTGTTCAGCTGAATAATAGTAAGAATTACAGCATGGCAGGGGAGTGGGCTATAGGGAATAGAGATAAATGGGGTCGTAATATTACTGGGGAACTCAATGTGAAGGATTTAGAATGCTGTGCTTAGAAGTTTGAATTTTATTCTCTAGATATTCCAGGGTATAAACATTTACAGTTGACTATTGAACAATGCAGTAAAGGCACCAATTTCCCACACAGTGAAAAATCTGTGTAACTTTTGACTCTACAAAAACTTAACTACTAATTGTTGTTGGCTGGAAGCCTTACTGACAATATAAATGCAGAACTACTACATGTTTTGTATTTTATATGAATTATACACTGTATTCTTATAAAATATATAGGAAGATATAAAAATGTTGAATGATATAAGAGGAATGATATGGCACAGGATATCCACCTCAGTCTCTCCTATTGAAGTTACGACAGTTTGAACAGCTATATTTCAAGAAAGAATTCCCTGCTCAATGCAAGAACACACTTGAGAGATCCACACATTGAAACATCTAAAAGTGGGAAAACGGGAACAAACTAGAGACACAAGAAGAGAAAAATGATGAGCCAGGCCACAAACACAGCTTCGCAGATGGGAGATCACAAAGGGGCTCAGCCAGAAGACAAGAAAAATCAGGTTGTGGCTAGTACTCCATTCAGCAGGGAGGAGCAAAGAATACCAGTGACATTAAGTCCAGTCCTTAATGGTTAAGTGAAATGTGGTATGGATACAAGGAAGCACACACCAAGGGACATCATAATTACATTACCCAAGATTAAACGTAAGAAGAGAATCTTAAAAGCAGCAAGTGAAAAAGAGGCAGTTACCTACAAAGGACTATCAGCTGATTTCTCAAAAGAAACCTTGCAGACAAGAAGGGGCTAGAAAGAAGTATTCAAAGTCATGGAAGGCAAGGACCTACATCCAAGATTACTTTATCCAGAAATGCTATCATTTAGAATGGAAGTGCAGATAAAGTGCTTCCCAGATAAGGACAAGTTAAAGGAGTTCATCATCACCAAGCCCTTATTGTATGAAATGTTAAAGGGACTTATCTAAGAAAAAGATGATGATCAGAAATTACAAGCAGTAAAATAACAACAAACTTACAACTTTCAACAACTGAACCTAAAAAAAGAAAAATAAAAATGAAGCAAAGAACTAGAACAGCAAAAGAATCACAGAAATGGAGATCACAAGGAGGGTTATCAGTGGGTTGGCAGAAGGGGAGACTGGAGGGAAAAGCACAGGGAATATGAAGCATAATTGGCAGGCATAAAATAGACAAGGGAAGGTTAAGGATAGTCTAGGATGGGAGAGAGAAAATGGTGACGAGATAGGTGGGAGCTGGGTCCACTTCCCCCTGCACACAAGTGGAACACCTAGCTGATCTTCTGAGGAACAGAGTGAATAGCCAACGGTATCCCAACATATATGAAAGCTGGAGGCCAAAAATTATAGAACACATTGTAAAATCAGATGGTAAGGAGACTGCTTTGGGATGATAAGGTCCCTAGGACCAGCACGAGGACCAGGATGGCTGTAGCCCAAGGCCCGGCCCATTCCGGGCCTGCCTCACAATTCTTGGAAGAAAGTCAGGTCAGTGGCTCCCTCCCCTGCCAAACAGGGAGCATACAGTGGCATCAGGATGGACCTGGATGCCTGAAGTAGCTGGAGGGAATAAACATCAAGTGGTAAACACACAGGGGTGGTTTCCCCCCACTGAGACTGTGGATGCTGGCTGGGTCATTACTAGAGAAATTGTGGAGTCAGGTGACACCTAGAGAAGGGAGTATAGTTGGGTTGTGATGGACCCTGACCCAGATACTCTCCAGTCTGGTTGGAAAGTTGGGCTGTGAGAGAGGCTGGGCACCTGTTTGGAACAGAACGGCAGGCTTAAATAGAAAGGATTTATTTATTTATTTATTTTTTTTTAAAAAGAGGCTTTCAATGGCTGTTTAGGGAGTTCTCTTGTAGTGGCCGCCCCCGTAGCTGCCACAGCCTTGGCCACGGGCCAGCCCCTGATTCCACAACTGCGGCCATGCCCCTACCCCCCCGCCAGCGGCAGCCGTGGAGGTGGTGTGCAACCATGCCCACCGTAGCAGAGGCACGCGGGCACCTGCCTGGGCAGCCAAGGCAGCACTCTCGCCCTGCAGAGCCAGACTAGCTCACTAAGAGGAAGGAGGAGGTGCCCCCTGCAGAGGAGAGCAGCAGGGCTCCTGGAATTAGCATTTCTCACAAAGACTGAACTCAGTGGAGGAGCCAAACTACCCTGAAGAGAATTTGACAGTCCCTGGCACATAGGACAGCAAAGAGAGAAAAGGTGGTGTATGAAATGCACCTAATTGGTGCACCTTAAGGATAGCACAACTAGTGGACTAAAGACGAATGCCTGGTGCAGAAGGGCACAAGGGGTCAGGCAGTAAGCTGAGGAACTGGGCTGGAGGCTGAGCAACTGAGAAGATTGAGGCCCAGACCTGGTCCCCATCTGTGCAAAACCACAGGAAGGGAGAAAAGCAAAAACCAACCCACCACAGACTCCTGCAGCCAGGAAGACCAGCAGAACTCCCTTGGCTGATGTAAAGCCAACCTGAGGGGTTTTTTTTTCCTGTCCTTTCCTTTCCCTACTGCCACAAACAAGTGAGACAGTAAGACATGGAGCTGTGAAAGGATCAGAGTCAGACCCAAAGAGGGATCATTACAACAACTGAGAAACTGGGACAAATTTCACTTTGATATTCCAGAGAACTTGCAAATTATTGTTTATTTGTAGTATTATTACTTTTTCATTATTCAACTTCTTTTATTTTATTAAATTTCTCGTCTTTCTGTTTAGTTTTCTTCGTCTTACTTAATTGCGTTCTTTGACGCATTTTCCTTCTCTCTTTCATAGTATATTTTTAAGTTTCCTCCTTTCACTTCACTTGTGTTCCAATAGCATTCTACTCTAGGTCGTGTCCTTCCTATTCTAGTTATTCAGATCCCTGATTCTGTCATATGATTGTTCTTCCATCGCTATTGTAAATAATTGTTGTTCCATACAATTATAAAGACTAAACGGCATCTGCATGTTAGCCCACTTCACAGTCTTCTGGAACTTTATTACTGTTGTGGTTAACTCTATTCTCTTGCACACTACACTTATATTCTATTCTTTACTCTCACTATATCTCATAATCTGAGCTCCCACAAGCTTACTGTTTTCTCGATCCAAGTCACAAATCCTTCCCCCCATTAATAGGAGTCTTAATTTTTCCCCACCCTTTCAAAAAAGTGGCTCTTTGGGAGAAATATCACAGTTAACACTATACATATCCAAAGCATCTCCAATCTCTTCTCTGGGTTGGTACTTTAAATACCATAGAATACACTCCCACTGTCTTAATCCATTCTGCCTTCCCCATCCAACTGATCACATAAAAGAGTAGGTGGGAGATGAGAAGATCAATATACCTGTTGGGAGAGAGAACCCACCAACAAAGGAAGCACCTACAGATAATAACGGAAGAAAGTGAAGGAATGAGTGGAAGCCATACTAACCTCCACTCAGGACAAATATGGAATTATAATTAAATGGTGGAGAAATTACCCAGAACAAAAAAAAGACAATAGAGAGAGAGAAACCTGAAAACCATGGACAGACAGAAGAACCAGTTTCAACACAACCTGCCCAAATACACAAAACAGAATATAAGACATGGTGGGCACAGTGACACTCAGTTAACCAGCTGGAGGGAAGGTCCCACCAAAGAAAGACCCAATGTCAATCAAAACCCATGACATACAGAGAGCCAACATAAACAACAGCTCAAGAGCAGCAAGTACAGGAGATCAAGGAGACTGCACCACTGAATCTCACAGGTATCCTACGATAGAAGTTAGTGCTATAAACCCAGGGAGTCAGAACACATCAATGTAAGAAGCAGACGCTAATGAGAATAGTCTCACAAACAATGGGAAGACAAAGAAACAAACCCAACACAAAGGGAAGAATTCTCACAAAGAGTGCTAAGTGAAATAGAGGCAAGTGAACTATCAGATACTGAGTTGAAAGCGGTGGTTATAAGAAAGCTCAATGAGCTCACAGAGAACTACCAGAAACTACAGAGAAACTGCAATGAACTCACTGCAAATTATATCAACATGAAAAATTAAAGACAAACTATCAACATGGGAAAAGAGGAAATGAAGAATACAATTTCTGAGTTGAAGAACACAGCAGAAGAAATCAAAAGCTGGCTTCATGAAGCATAGGATCAAGTCAGCAAGCCAGCGGACAAGGTAGAAAAAAACTCCCAAAAGAGCAAGATGAGGAAAAGAGACTCAGAAGGAACAAAGAGGTGTTAAGGGAACTGGAGGACAACACGAAACATAATAATATCCATATAATAGGGATACCAGAAGGAGAAGAAGAAGAGCAAGGGATAGAAAACCTGCATGGAAAAGTAATGATGGAACACTTACCTAATTTGTTGAGAGAAAAAGTCACACAAATCCAGGAAACACACAGTCCCAATTAAGAAGAACCCAAAGAGGACCACTTCAAGACACATCATAATTAAAATGGCAAAATTCCAAGACAAAGACAGAATCTTAAAGGCAATATGGGAGAAACAGGACGCAACATTGAAGGGAGATCCAATAAGAATAGCAGCAGACTTCACAATGGAAACACTCGATACCAGAGTCCAAGAGAATGCCAAGGAATATTCCAGGTAATGAAAAACAAAGGCCTACAGTCAAGACTACTCTACCCAACAATGCTCTCAATTAAAATGGAAGGCCAAATAAGGAGTTTCCCAGACAAAAGAAGCCTCAAAGAATACTCCTCCTGCAAATTAGCTTGGCAAGAGATGCTAAAGGGTCTGCTTTAAGAACAGAAAGAAAAACAGTGAGAGAGAGAGGAACACAGGTACAAACAAATGGCAATGAATAAGTACCTATCAATAATAACCTTAAACATAAATGGATTAAATGCCCCAAACAAAAACACAGAAGACCTGAACGGATAAGAAAGCATGACAAGACTTATGCTGCCTAAAAGAAACCCACCTCAGAAGACCAAAACAGACTGAAAGTGAAGGGCTGGAAACAAATATTCCAAGCAAAAGGACAGGGAAAAAAAAAAAGCCAGGGTAGCAATACTCATATAAGACAAAACAGACTTCAAATAGAGAACCACAAAAAGAGACCCAGAAGGTCACTTCATAGTACTCAAAGGAAGAATCAATCAAGAAGACATAAATATTGTAAACATATATATACCCAACATAGGAGCACCCAAATACATAAAGAAAATCTTGGAGGAACTCGAGAAAGATATCGAAAGAAACACAATTATAGTAGGGGATTTTAACATCCCACTGTCAAAAAAGGACTGATCTTCCAAACAAAATAGCAACAAAGATATTCAGCACTGAACAATTTCCTAGATAAAATGGACTTAACTTATATATAGACAACCTTTCATCCCAAAGAAGCAAAATATACATTCTTTTCAAATGCACATGGAACATTTTCAAAGATAGACCACATGATAGGACACAAAAAAAGCCTCAAAAACTTCAAGGAAATTGAAATCAAATCAAGCATATTCTCTGACCACAAGGGACTGAAACTAGAAACCAACCTCAAAGAAAAAACTCAAAAACACTCAAACTCATGGAGATTGAATAGCATGCTATCAAACAATGAATAGCTCAAGAATGAGATTGAGGAAGATACCAAAAAGTTTCTGGATAGACAAAAAAATTCACAAGAATCCAAAACTTATGAGACACAGCAAAGGCAGTAATGAGAGAGACGTTCATAGTGATATAGGCTTACCTAAAACACATAGAAACATTCCAAATAAACAACCTAACCCTACACCGACAAGAACTCGAGGAACAACACAAAGACAGCCCAGAGCAAGTAGAAGGAAGGAAATGAGCAAGATCAGTGCAGAATTAAATGACATAGAGACTAAAAGAATAGTACTAAGGACCAATAAATCCAGGAGCTGGTTCTTTGAAAAGATAAACAATATTGACAAGCCTTTAAGTAGGCTCATCAAGAAAACTCAAATAAGCAGAATCAGAAATAAAAAAGGAGAGATTACAACTGCTACCACAGAAATAAAAAGGATTGTAAGAAATTACTACAAAGAAGTATATGCCAAGAAATTTGAATACCTAGGTGAAATAGACAAATTTCTAGAAAAATATAATGTTCCAAAATTGAAAGAAGCAACAGCAGAAAGCCTGAGCAGACAAATAACAGCTGACAAAATTGATCAAAATCTCCCAGCACACAAAAGCCATAGACTAGATGGTTTCATAGGAGAATTTTACAAAACATTTAAGGAAGAGCTAACCCCTATCCTTCATAGACAATAGTCACCTAAGACACCCAAGAAGATGAAAGACTCCCAAACTCTTTTTATGAAGCCAGCATTGGCCCTAATCCAAAAACCAGAAAAAGATACAAGAAATAGAACATCAGGCCAATATCACTGAAGAACACAGACATTAAAATCCCCAACAAAATATTACCAAACAGCATATAGCAATACATTTCAAGGGTCATCCAACATGATCAAGTGGAATTCCTCCCAGGGAAAGCAAGGATGGTACAATATTTGCAAATCAATAAACGTAATACATCACATAAATAAAATGAAAGACAAAAATCACATTATCTTATCAACAGATGTGGAAAAGCATTTGATAAGCTGCAGCACACTTTTATGATTAAATCATTCAGCAAAGTGGGAACAGAGGGAGCATTCCTCAACCTAATAAAGGCCATATGCGAGAGACCTACAGCTAACATCATACTCAATGGGCAAAAACTAAAAGCTTTCCCTCAAAGATCTAGAACAAGATAAGGATGTCTCCTTTCACCAGTCCTATTCAACAAGTATTGGAAATCCTAGCCACAGCAGACAAAACAAAGAAATAAAAGGCATCCAAATTGGAAAGGAGGAAGTAAAATTGTCATTGTGTTCAGATGATATGATAATGTACATAGAAAATCCTATATACTCCTCAAAAAACTACTCGACCTAATAAGTGAATTTAGAAAAACAGCAGGATACAAAGTCAGTATTAAGAAATCAAAGGTGTTTTTGTACACTGACAATGAAATATCAGAAACAGAAATCAGGAAAAAAAATCCCATTTGCTATAGCAACAAGAAAAATAGAGTACCTAGGAATAAACCTAACCAAGGAGGTAAAATACCTGTACTCAGAAAACTACACAACACTGAAGAAAGAAATTAAGGAAGACACAAACAAATGGAAGCATGTACCATGCTCATGGATTGGAAGAATTAACATCATCAAAATGGCCATACTACCCAAAGTAATTTATAGATTCAATGCAATCCCTATTAAAATACCCATGACATATTTCACAGATATAGAACAAACATTTCAGAAATTTATATGGAACCATAAACGACCCCGAATAGCTGCAGCAATTTTGAGAAAGAAGAACAAAGCAGGAGGGATCACAATGCTTGATATCAAACTGTATTACAAGGCCACTGTCATTAAAACAGCCTGGTACTGGCATAAAAACAGGCACATAGACCAATGGAACAGAACAGAGAGCCCAGAAATAAACCGAAGTCTCTACGGTCAATTAATATTTGCCAAAGGAGGCAGGAGCATAAAATGGAGCAAAACAGCCTCTTCAACAGATGGTGTTGGGAGATCTGGACAGCTACGTGCAAAAAAATGAAACTCGATCACCAACTTACGCCATACACAAAAATAAACTCAAGATGGATAAAAGACTTAAATATAAGTTGTAACATGATAAAAGTCCTCGAGGAAAACACTGGCAGGAAAATCTCAGACATTCCACGCAGCAACATCCTCACAGACATGTCCCCTAAAGCAAGGGACATAAAGGAAAGAATAAACAAATGGGACCTCATCAAAATAAAAAGCTTCTGCATGGCTAAAGAAAACAGCACCAAATTACAAAGAGAACCAACAGTATGGGAAAACACATTTGCTAATGATACCTCAGACAAGGGCCTCATCTCCAAAATATATAAAGAACTCACACGACTCCACTCCAGGAAGACAAACAACCAAATTTAAAAATGGGCCAAGGACTTGAACAGACACTTCTCCAAGAAAGACATAGAGGGCCCAGAGACATATGAAAAAATGCTCAGCATCACTAGCCATCAGAGAGATGCAAATTAAAACCACAATGAGGTACCATCTCACACCAGTCAGAGTGGCCAACATAAACAAATCCACAAACAAATGTTGGAGAGGATGTGGAGAAAAGGGAACCCTAGTGCACTGTTGGTGGGAATGCAGACTGGTGAGGCCACTGTGGAAAACAGTATGGAATTTCCTCAGAAAACTAAAAATGGAACTGCCCTTTGACCCAGCAATTCCGCTGCTGGGATTATACCCTAAGAACCCTGAAACACCAATCCAAAAGAACCTATGCACCCCAATGTTCATAGCAGCACAATTTACAATAGCCAAGTACTGGAAGCAACCAAAGTGCCCATCAGCAAACAAGTGGATCCAAAAACAATGGTATATCTACACAATGGAATTCTACGCAGCAGAGAGAAAGAAGGAGCTTATACCCTTTGCAACAGCATGGATGAAACTGGAGAGCATTATGTTAAGTGAAATAAGCCAGACAGTGAGGGACAATTACCATATGATCTCACCTTTAACTGGAACATAATAAATAGAAGAAAAAAGGAAACAAAATATAACCAGAGACATTGAAGTTAAGAACAATCTAACAATAGGCAGGGGGGTGTGGGGAGGGGACAGTGAGGAGAGGGGATTACAGGAACTACTATAAAGGACACATGGACAGAATCACCGGGGAGGGTGGAGGTGGGGGAGGGAGGGGGGTTCAGCTGGGGGGGTGGAGGGATGGGGAGAAAAGGCACACAACTGTAATTGAATAACAATAAAAAATTAAAATTAAAAAAAGAAAACAATAACCTATTCAACATTATGCATTTGCACATGTCAAACCAAAGAATGGGTCTCCCATAAAAGGATTCTGTTTGGAGAAGTTGCCTATTAGTGTAAACTCTATAAAACGTGCCATACATTAAAACGAGTGAATAGAACTTCTAAAAAAAAAAAAATTAAAAATGGAGCTGACTTTTAACCCAGCGATCCCTCCTAAAATCTCGAAACACCAATTCAAAAGAATTTATGCACACCCCATGTTCACAGCAGCACTATGATAACCAAGATATGCCAACAGCGTTAAGTACTCATCAGTAGATGAGTAGACACAAAAACTGTGGTACATTTACACAATGGAACACTACCCAGCAAGAAAAGGGAATTCCTACCTTTGGTGACAGCATGGATGAAACTGGAGACTATTATGCTAACTGAAATCAGTCAGTCAGTGAAAGACAAATACAATGTGATGTCACTTATAATGAATAAAATAAACTAATGAGAAAAATAGAACCATAGGCATAGAATCATGGAACAGAATGACAGCTATAAGGGGGAAGGGGAGAAGGGGGGACTGATTGAAAGGTGAAGGGATTAGTTAAAGAACATATACAAAGGACCCATGGACATGAACAAGGGTGTGGAGACTGACTATGGAAGTGGGGGGTGGGATGGGTGAAGGGGGGTGAAGGGGAAAACATGGGACAATGGTAACAGCATAAACAATAAAATATTTAAAAAAAGAAAAAAAGTACCTCAACGTAATAAATGCCATATATAACAAACGCTCTGCTAATATCATGTCCAATAGTGAAATATTTAAACTTTTTCCTCCAAAATCAGGAATAAGACAAAGATGCCCACTCTCAGCACTCTTACTCAACATAGTTTTGAAAGTCTTAGCCCGAGAAATGAGACAAGAGAAATAAATAAAAAACAATCAAACTGGGAATGAAAAAGTAAAAGTGTCACTTTCTGCAGATAACATGATTCTGTACATAGAAAACCCTAAGAGTCCTACAAAAAATTATTAGAAGCAATACAGAAATACAGTAGAGTTACAGGATACAAAATCAATGTACAAATTCCTCTGCTCTCTTGTATACTATGAAATTGCAGAAAAAGAAATGCAAAAAATTTCCTTTTGCAATTGCAACCAGAAGAATAAAACACCTAGGAATAAACTTTATGCAAGATGTGAAGGACTCATATACTGAAAACTACAAAGGACTATTACAAGAGACTGAAAAAGATACAATGGGCCCTGGCTGGATACTTGGTTAGAGTATCGTCCCAAAACAACAACATTTTAGGTTTGATCATTGGGCAGGGCACATACAAGAATCACCCAATAAATGCATGAATGAGTGGAACAATCAGTCCATGTTTCCTCCCTCTCTCTCATTCCTTTCTGCTATTCCTCTCTCTTTAAAATAATTTTTTTTTAGAAAAGACACAATGAAATGAAAAGATATTCCATGATCATGGATTACAAGAATCAACATAGTTAAAATGGCCATATTACCCAAAGCAATACATAATTTTAATGAATTCTCTAAAAAGATCCCAATATCATTTTAAAAAGTAGAACAAAAAAATCATGAAATTTGTATAGAACCACAAAAGACCCTAAATAGCCACAGCAATCCTGAGAAAAAAGAAAAAAGCCAGAGGTATCATACTGCCAACTTCAAATCATGCTACACAGCTATGACAATCAAAACAGCATTGTTATGAGCAGAAAAACAGACACAGAGACCAATGGAACAGAACTGAGAGCCCAGAAATAAAATTACATGTATATGGGCAAATAATTTTTGACAAAGGAGCAAAAAACACAAATAGAAGAAAGAAAGCCTCTTCAATAAATCATGCTGGGAAAACTGGAAAGCCACATGCAAAAGGATAAAGCTACTTTCCAGTTTGTCACCATGTACAAAAATTAAATCATCATGGATCAAAAACCTAAATATAAGATCTGAAACAATAAATTAGATACACAGAAAAAAAACATAGGTACTAACTAACTTATGGATCTTGGTCATAGAAAATATTTTATGGATTAGACCCTAAAGGCAAAGGAAGTAAAAACCAAAATAAATGCATGTTATGTTAAACTATGTTAAACTAAAGAGCTTCTGCACAGCAAAAGAAACTGACAACCAAACAAAAGGCAACAACTGAACAGGCTATGATATTTGCAAACAGCAGCTCCAACAAGGGGTTAATATCCAAACTATATAGAGCTCACACAACTCAACACAAACAATCCAATTAAGAAATGGGCAGACACCTCTCAAAAGAAGGCATACAAATGGCCAACAGATATGTGAAAAGATGTTCCACTTCACTAGCTATTAGGGAAATGCAAACCAAAACTACCATGAGATACCACCTCATACCTGTTAGAATGGCTATAATCAATAAGACACATAATAACAAATGTTGGAGAGGTTGCGGAGAAAAAGGAACCCTCATTGACTACCAGTAGGAACGTAAGCAGACACAGCCACTATGGAAAACAGTATGACAGTTCCTCAAAATATTAAGAATAGAGCTATCATATGACCCAGCAATGCCTCTTCTACGTATCTACCTGAAAAACTTAAAAATATTTATTCACAAAGATATATACACCCTATTCTGGCTGGTGTGGCTCAGCGGAATGAGCCCTGGGCTGCAAAGCAAAGGGTTGCCGGTTCAATTCCTCATCAGGGCACATGCCTGAATTGTGCAAGAGGCCCCCAGTAGGGGAATGTGCAAGAGGCAACCACACATTGATGTTTCTCTCCCTCTTTTTCTCCCTCCCTTCCCCTCTCTCTAAAAATAAATAAAATCTTTTTAAAAAAGATATATGCACCCTTATGTTCACTATAGCATTATTCACAGTGGCGAAGACATGGAGACAACAAAAGTGTCCTTTACCAGAGGACTGGATAAAGAAGATGTGGTCCATATATACTATGGAATACTACTCATCCATAAGAAAGAATGAAATACTTTCATTTGCGGCAACATGGATGAACCTTGAGAATATTATGCTAAGCGGAATAGGTCAGTTAGAAGAAGCTAAGAACCATATGATTTCACTAATATGTGGGTATAAAACTGAAACTCATAGGCACAGACAACAGTATGGTGGTTACCAGAGGGAAGGGTGTGGGGTGTTAGTAAAGGGTAAAAGGGGGACAAATACATGGTGATGAAAGATTATCTGACTTTGTGTGGCTGGTACACAATTCAATATACAGGCCATGTATCATAGAAACATAGACTTGAAACCTGTATGATCTTATTTTTCAATGCCACTCCAATAAATTTAATTAAAAATATTAAGAACATCATAAGAAAGAGAAAATACAGTATTTTACTGCATTTATTGACATTGTGTTTGTTTGTTTACAAGATAAATCATAAACCATGTCACTACCTACATCAATATTGTCAGACATGATAAAAAATACTGTACGTGTTATACATATTATAAACACTAGACATCAAAAATGAAAGCATGTGAAAATGAAATTCATATTTATTTACAAGTATAATGATTCAAGCATTGATAATGAAGCAGCAGCAATATAACTGGTTTATGGTAGATTAATGTAATTGGTGCAGCTGCTTCATGAGAGCCTCAGCTATGCTAATGAATAAATCATAAAATTTCTATGTCTATACTGCATTAGTCTTATTCATAATGCAGTATTAGAAACACTCTTACATTTTTTAATCACTTAGCTGTGATAACAGGCTGGTAGGCAGTTTCTCCAATTACGAGTGAGGTATACTATGCAGTAATGTAGTTCTTTGAAAGCAAAGTTATAAAACAGTAATGATGACAATATTAATTTGATATTAAATATCACTCACCTTATATTTAGGTAAGAAAAGTCTATCCATGTGCATACAAGTCAAACAAATAAAGTTCTACATAATGAATACTTAAGTGATGATTATGATAGCAAAAGCAAAGTAAGTCTCATACAGTTCTTGACAAACAGTTACTAGATTTTCACAGGAAGACACACTTACAAAACAAGTAAGATTATTTACTGCATAACATGATGGTTAGTTATTATTAAGTAGAAGTGGATCATCATAAGAATCTCCATCCTCATCATCTTCACATTGAGTACACTGAGAAAGAGGAGGGGTTGGTCATGTTTCAAGGGTGGTGAGGTGAAAGAGGGAGAGGATGTAGGGGAGGCAGGAGAGGCACTGATACTTCTGCCTGATGTTTTGCTTTTTCATTTTTCTAATAATGTTTTTTATATAATACCAGTGTTCTTCCACTGTTTTAGTTTCAGTGCCCATGTCATGTAAGGATACATATCATAAAAGTCAAAAGCAGTCCTGAATAATTGTAACTCTTTTGCAAGATTGTCTAATAACAATCTTTTGTCTGGCAGTGCTTCTTCTATGTCTTCTTTCTCATCATTTTGTTTCAGAAGAATTCTTCTCTATCAAGTCCTCTTGTGTTAATTACTCTAGTGTAGTGTCTATTAGCTCTTGAATTTCTCCAAGATCCATATCTTAAAACTCTTCACCCATTCACACATTTTATTTGCCATATCCAACATCTCTTTCATGGTTTTCTTGGTTGGTTCTGTTATAAATTCTGTGAAGTTATGCATAACAAATGGACACAGTTTGCTCCAGCAAGACTTATTGTTTTAGGCTTGATAGATTTCACAGCTTTTTCTATAACATATTCAATGGTGTAATCTTTCAATACTTTCATGATACTTTCGCTATTGGGGTTCTCTTCCATAGTACTGAACGTAGAGTACAGTTTCCATATGTTTCCATAGAGTACAGTATAAAATGAGCCTTAAGATCTTTATGACTCCCTGATGTAAAGACTGAATTAGAGATGTCATGTTTGGGGACAAGTAGACCAATTTAGTGCCTCTGGTGTTGAGCTCATGGGGTTATTAAGTGACCAGAGGCATTGTACAAAATCAAAAGAACTTTAAAAGGCAGTCATTTATTGGCAGGGTACTTCTTGACTTGGCAAGAGATAACATATCAATAGAACCAATATAGAAAAATAATTCTTGTTGTCCATGCCTTCTTGTATAACCAAAATACCCTATTTTTTGGAATATAAGATGCACCGGACCATAAGACACACCTAGGTTTTAGAGGAAAATAGAAAAAAAAAACCCCGCTCCACCGCCACCACCCCCTCACCCCAGCGAGCCAGGTAAGCCATATTTGGACTATAAGATGCACCCCCCTTTTCCTCCCAAATTGGGGGGGTGAGTCTTATAGCCCCCAAAATATGGTACTTTTCCTTTCAAGGCTCATGGGTTAGCAGGCTTTATAGATAAAAGCAATCCTGATCATAAACTGATGAATTTGCATAAGAGGGTAGAGTTAGCCTATCCCTTCCTCCCTTAAATCCTGATGCTCACTTCTCTTCCTTACTAACAAATGTCCTTTTGTGGCATTGTATTTTCCCAGAATAGGGCATTTTCATATGCATCACAAACGTTTTCAGGTAGGTATCTCTTATACCCAATGGCATCTGAGAACTTCTCTGCTGCCTCTTGGTAGAAGCTGCTTATCTGTTATCTTGACATTTTTAAAGCCAATCTCTTCCTAAATTTATCAAACCTTCCTTTGCTGGCATTAATTCTCTAGTTTTAGATCCTTCACATTCCTTTTCCTTTTAATTGTCATACAATAACTCACTTTTTTCCAAATAATATTAGAGTCTATAGGCATGCCTTTCTTATAACAATCCTGCACTGTTTTTACCTTTTTTTATCATTGACACTATTAAATGTTCCCCATTTTCTCCCCGTTTGCCTACATCCACCCAGCCGCTGCCCTTACCCAGCCTTCACCACACTGCTGTCTGTGTCCATGAACTATGTACGTTCTTTGGCTAATTTCTCCCAGTTCCCCTCACCCCCGCCCCTCTGAGATATGAGATATGTTAGTATGTTCCATGTATCCATGCCTCTGGTTTTATTTCATCATTTTCAATACAAGGTAAAAAGGTACTTCACAAAAAGTACAAGGTTTTTGCACATGCTGCAGCAGCTTCCCAAATTTTTATTTTTCCACAATGATCTTTATGCCAGACTAATTTGTCTTGAAATGGCAGGCAACTGCTGCTGCAGTTGCAATGTCGTATCTCTTCTCAGCTTTCTGGGAGTACTTCCAGCATCACTAGTGACACTTGGTATAGGTCCAATTTTGTGTAGTAGGATACAGGTTTGCAAACCTGTACCCTACTACACACAATGAAAAGTATACAAAAACTGCAAGGAATCACTTTTTACTGTGATATGCAACTTACTAGAGAGACACATACAGCTCAGCTGGAGATGGTTAGTGTCACACAGCATTTTTAGTGGATATTCACAATACTTGAGCAAAAGCAACAGGAGATGACTACAAAAGTATTACAGTAATATAGTATGTACCAGTAATATAGTATGTACTACAGTTAATTTTATACAGTTATGATTTAGTATTTCATCGTTATATTTGTTTACATTTCTCTCAACTGCTAATGGTTACCATGTATGGTTGTGTTTGTGTGCATAATTTGGATTAACTTTTTATTTTTTATAATAGACTTGTGTATATTTTATGGTAACGAATGATAAAATAGACTACTATCTACATAAATTTTATGCATTCATGACATACCTTTAAAATTTTTTTGGTACTTTCTAGACTATACAGCTTATCTACAAGTTTTTTCAATTATCTTAAATCTCCAAAAAATTTACAATATATTTATTGAAGAACTCCACATATCAATGGACCTGTGCTGTTTAAATCTGTATTGTTCAAAGGTCAACAGTACAAGCATGGGAATTATATGATCACTTTTTAAAAGAAAACACACTCTGGTACCAAATAAGGTTAAAGAAAACTAAATAAAGGAGCTTCTGTTCACACAACAGTTGGCATGGTAAAGAGGGAGCAGCTTACTCCTAGGGTATAGCAGATGTAGTTTAACATAAGAACCTAGAGGGAAAGCTGAAATACAGGGAGATAGCTGGCATGGCCTTGTTTGCTACCAGGTCCTCCTTCCATGCTCAATCTCACCAAATGGTTGAAGGGCTCTAGCCTTTTCCTTCAAAGGTGAGGCAGGAGACCTTTTGCTTCTCTTGCTTTATAAAAATGTCATCTATTCTCTCTGATGCCACCACTACTTCCTTATTTCATAGCTGAAACACTTCATGTTAAAGGAACTCTCAGAGATATTTCACAATGTTTAAAGTGCAAAGGATAAAATTTTGGAAGCTTATCCAAACTTAGAAAAAATTATGACAATTCACCAAGGCGCAGAAAAGACATTGGCTCTATATCCTAAGTTATATGATGAGAAAAAGGCAAACACTGTTCAAACTACTATAATTTCTTTACAAAAAATAAAACACCTTAATCCTTAATGTTTCTAATGTTTAAAATTATAGTGTGCTAAACAAACATTAGCTTTACTACATTTTTCATTTCCTTATACGTTTATAACCAATAGTGAGAGTTTTCAACATTTGACAACAATTTTTAAATATCATGGATCCACTGTAATTTTTTTCATTGGCTATTAAGACCCCTTTCTGAGACTTCATCTTGCCAGTCACTTTTATAGCCCCACATTACTGTGTAAGGCAAAAACTGCCTGCATTGGAACCTACCTGATATAGTCCTCGTGGCTAGTACTTTCACTGCAGATACAAGCAACCTCAATCTCTTGGCTGGAAAGAGCATCTTCCAAAGAAATCTGTGGGACTTCATCAATACACTTGAGCTCTCGTCTATTTGAGAGTAACAGAAATAGCCCTTAAAAGTAGGCAGAACACTGGCTTAGAATAAATGAGCATCATCTTTCTCCCCTCTTCCCAACAAGGTCCTGATGATCAGGTTTTAGAAATGAAGAAATTAATTTCCTCCCTCCACTTTCAGAGCATTTTCCATGATGGAGTGAAAAACATAGCCTCAGGTTTGAAGTCAAGGGACCTGACATTGAGTGCTGATACTACTGCTAACAGCTTGTATTATGTGGGAGTTTCGAATCACTTCATATCTAAAATAAAAATAATTGATACTTTATCTCAAGAGGAATAATCTCTATGGTCACTGCCAGCCCCAAGTACCTGACCCAAAACTATGGCTACCAAACCAGCTCAAATATACTAACTCCTTTGAGGTGCAAACTGCTGTGTGACTTCAAGGTCCTTCATATACATCATGATCTTGTGATGGTCAAATGGAAGGTAAGTATCATTGCTTCCTTTACAAGTGAACTGACAAAGCCCTGGGAAGAAGTAGCTGCCACAGCTAACCAGTAGCAGAGACATAACAGGAATCCTAATTGTGTTGACTCTTACAAAGTAAGAAGGAACTCCTGATTTACAAGAACTGAGAACCCTGGTCATCAGCACACTACCCTAGTGCAGAGGCTGGAGTGATGAGTGCCATAGAGGAGACAGGGCAGCAGCAGAAGGCTCTCAGTCAGCTCAGAACTCCACTCAAGCTGCAGCAGGCAGAAAGCATTTGGGTAAGTTTGGCTGCCAAAAGATATTGTGATAGGTTTCTTTCTATGGGGGCCACCCAATCTACTCTGCTAAATTTGACCAATATTTACTGTTTGCCAAATACATGGCAGGCACGACAGGGAAGATCTTAAAGAATTAACTAAAAGTTCTCAGCTTCCAGTGAGTTCAGTCATAAAAAAAAAGAGGAAGATACAGATATGCATATATTGATATAACAACAACAGAAATGTAACATGAGAAATGTTGCCCTGGAGTACATGTGGGAGATTCATGGAATGCAGGGAACACCTAGTTTAGGGTTTCAGTAAAGTCTTCCTGGGGAGAAGGCATGGCTTAGGCCATGAGGAACAGGATATATGAGAAGGGGAACAGTGTGATAATGGCAGGGGTGTGGTAAAGCAGTATAAGCTGGCTATCTTCCCACATGACCTAGGTATTTTAGAAATTACCACTGCTTCAGTCATGACAGCCAGTTGGCATAGGACAGGGACTTATAGAAAAAGAGAAGCTCTACTTCATCATGCTTGATCAGAGCTTCAAATAGAGGTGCAATGAGAGTCATAGTATGGCTAACAACAACTTTGATCTCTCATTTGTGTGCAGCTCCCTTATAATCTTGCTAAGATTCACCAATAGCATATTTCCAGCACTTCTGAGCCTCCCTAGTGGCCCAAACACCAGTTTAAATCCTTAAAGGAAAAGATTGGTTTTGAGACAGGCAAACTGGAAGACAGCAGGTCCCATAAATTAAAATATTTAAAAATCTGCATGGACTATCACATAGTTATTTATGCTTTATGTATTTGATTTCCCTAAAGCACTGAAAAGTAGAGATATGCCTACCTTGCTCACCACCACATTTCCTCAGTCAACATAATGCCTACATCTAGGTCACAATTAATATTGATAAATGATGTTACACAGCATTGATCTGGTGAGTACTGTGTGTATGAGGAAGTGGTGGGGGGTGGAGGAAAGAGCTGAACATGGGGCAAGAAATAATAATCACGGTGATGAGTTTGGTTTTGGTTGGTTATAGAAGAGAAATGAAGCCTAAAAGCAGGGCTCAAAGTATCAAAGGAAAAAGAATATAAGGTTTTTAAAAGATGGGCTTTGGTATCAAATAAACCTGGATGTAAATTGAGTTCTTAGACTTTCCAGCTGTGTGACCTCGGGCAAATTACTCAAACTTCTTGTGGCTCAGTTTCTTTATCTATAAGGTGGGGTTGATAATGATAATGGTATCTATGTCAAATAGTTGGTAAGGCTTGTAAAGCTCAGGGCTACTGCATGAATAGCTGTTATAGTAACTGATGTAATGTTTAACTACTGCATACCTAAAGCCTTCTTTCAAGCCAGCCCAACTTGTGTTCCCCCTATGCTCATCTCCCTGCCTTTGCTTTTATAGTCCCTTCTAGGTTAACTCACTGTATATCCAAGCTGAAAGCCTAGCACTCTTCAGTTTTCAGACCCATCCAAACTTGAGATCTTGTGGGACTGACCCTGAGAAAAGTTCTCTGGAATAATCCTAGAGCTGGTTCTCTCTTTCCCAGGTCTGGAAAATCTCTGTGTCCCAAGGCCTACTCCATCTCACTAGGCTTCCCATGAATTATGAAGCATAAAGCAAATCTGAGCCACCTAGACACGAAGCCAATCAGGTTCAGGAGTGCTGAGGAAGCATGTGGATTCTGCAAGTCCCTTATCCGCACCAATCCAGCTCTGCCAACACCAACCACCACCACGCCGAAATTCTTCTCAGGCTAAAACACAAAAAACCAAGGTGGGATTTAAAAACAATCCAGGGATCCAGCAGAAAATAGCAGGGGGGGGGAAAAAAAAAAAAAGACATATTGGTAGAGTAAGTCATGATCCAGACAAGCAAAAAAACGGAGCCAATCCAGGAACACACAACAAGCTGCAGCACGTAAGCGTGGGATAAGACACTCCCTAAAATACAAGTTCACAGAGACATCTAAAACATACAAGGTCTGTCCAGAAGGTATCCAACAATGTAATAGGAAAAACAGAGACATTTATTAAAGGACATACAAAATACAAGAAACAATGTTTACAGGACAATGATGCCTTAGACCCCTTCCAAGTAGGCACCTTAGGACCTCACACAGTTCTCCCAATTGCCATCAGCTGCCTGGTCATATTTTCCTGAATCTCATCAACAGTCTGAAATTTCTTCCCTTTCAAAGGTGATTTTAGTTTTAGGGAAAGCCAGAGGTCGCAGCATGCCAAACCTGGGCTGTAGGGGGTTCGAGTCACCTGGGTGATTTGATGTTTTTTGCAAAAAACTCTGAACGAGACTTGATACATGAGTGAGCACGTTGTCGTGATGAAGCTGCCAATCACCAAGTTGCACATAGCTGTGGCCTTCTGAATCATCAAAGTAGTTTCTGTAGAGGAATGTTCAAACTTAATACAAAATCTGATGCAGAGTTGTTGCTGTGCTCGCTTGGTCATTTTGAATACAATGGCCACACAGTACTCACGCTCATTCAACAGCATCTATTGCCCCCACTGACTAGTACAGTTAAGTCGTCATTGTTCACAGAGGCACATTCCAGTCCACTCTCCTTGGCTGCCAGGTTACATCAATGTCGTGCAAACTGTTCTCATTATATTAACAATGGTTGGACTTTTTCCAGACAGACCTCATATTTTTGCAAGTGCTCTCACCTATGTCATCCATGGAAAAGACTCCTCTCATTTGGCTCTCCACTTATACTGCCACCTCTCCAATGATGAGAGATTCTCCACTTTAAGCCATACATAGGCCATGGTCTGGCATTTCTGTCTCTCTGAATCCTTCATCCAGTGGACAAGTGACTCTGATACATCCAGGAGTCACTGAGAGGCTACAGATACTTAGTAAGATACAGGCATATAGGGAAAATGGGCAAACCATGAGATGTCACCTTAGATTCTGCATTATAATGTAGTTTTCTGAGTTTCAACCAACTTTAGTCCCACTCTGCTATGGTAGATTATTTATCACTTAAGTATACTGCTGGAGGCTATATATGAATAGTATTAGAGTGAAAAATCAAAAAGACTTTTTAAAGTTATACAGCAACTCAACATAGTTCAAACTGATGGAAACTATCTCTACACATTCCTTCAACCCAGTTCTTCAATGTCTCTATGAGCACAGAAACATGTCAACCCAGATTTGCCCTTTACTTTACCTTTGCTATCCAGTTGTCACCATTTTTCACTAATTCTGCCACTTCTCTTGTGTCCACTATTCTACTCTTGGTCCACGACCTCTTTATCTCCTGCCTCACAATGTGGTTAGTCACCAGCTGGTATCATTGCTTCTAATCTCACCTTTCCCATGTGTTATCCAAAGCAGTGCTCCCAACCTTTTTGGCACCAAGGACTGGTTTCGTAGAAGACAATTTCTTCATGGACCAGGGCAGGGGGATGGTTTCAGGATGATTCAAGCGCATTAGATTCAAGCTCATCTACTGCTGTGTGGCCCAGTTTCTAACGAGACTGGACTGGTACCAGCCCATGGCCCAGAGGTTGGGGACCACTGAAAGGATTACCAAAACAACTGCTTAAGATAAAAATTAAGATCCCTCCCTGCTTTAAGCCCTTTATTTTTCCAAATGTTAGGGACTGTCAGTTGGAAAATTCATATTCGTATGAATTTCATATGCCAAATTCATACATTGAAACACTGCTCCCCAATATGACATTTGAAGGTGAGGACTTTGAGGGGTACATAGGATTAGATGAGATCATGAGGTTAGAGCCCTTATGAATACGGTTAGTGCTCTTATAAGAGTCACAACAGAACTTGCTTCTTCTCTCTGCTTTCTGCTCCTGTGAGGGTATAAAAGTCAGCAGTCTGAAACCCAAAACAGGACTCTCACTAGAACCCAACCATGCTGATAGCCTGATATCTGACTTCCAGCCTCCAGAATCGTGAGAAATAAATGTTTGTTGTTTATAAGCCACCCAGTCTATGGGACTTTATTACAGAAACCCAAACTGATCTAAAACACCAACAGCCCTAACTAGTGTGGCTCTGTGGACTGAGTGCCAGCCTGTGAACCGAATGGTCACCAGTTCAATTCCCAGTCAGGGCACATGCCTGGGTTGTGGGCCAGGTCCCCAGTGGGTCAGGGGTGGGGCGGGGAGATGAGAGGCAACCACACATTGATGTTTCTCTCCCTCTCTTTCTCCCTCCCTTCCCCACTGTCTAAAAATAAATAAATTAAATCTTAAAAAAAATAAAACACCAACAAAAGGGAGAAAAATATCCAAGTTCTTAAAAAAAAACCACACACAAAAAAACATAGATGACCTTCAACAACTTGACTCCAGCATGTTTCTCATGCATCACCTTCAAGTTATGTCCTCCACCATATAATCGTAGGATTCTGACTTTCCAAGCAACTTGAAAGTATGCAGAACACACATGACTGTTTGCTACTTCTATGTCAGCAAATCCTATTCCCTTGACTGAAACTCACTGCTCCTACTGCCCACAGCTGGACATATTCAAAGGATCAAGACTTGGGCATCTTCCATAAAAATCCTAGAAAAAAACATAGGCAGTAAAATCTTGGACATTTCTTGTAGCAATGTTTTTTCTGATGTATCTCCTCAGACAAGAGAAACGAAAGAAAACTAAACAAATGGGACTATAGCAAACTAAAAAGTTTTGCACAGCAAAGGAAATCATCAACAAAATGAAAAAACAACTCACTGTATAGAAGAACTTACTCACTCATCTGATAAGGTGTTAAAATCCACAATTTATAAAGCAGTTATACAACTCAGCAACAACAAAAAATCCAATTAAAAATGGGTAAAGGATCTGATAGACACCTCTTCAAAGAAAACATACATATGACCAATAGACATGTGAAAAAATAATCATCAGAGAAATGCGAATTAAAACCACAATGAGATGTCACACCTGTCAGAATGGCTATCACCAAAAAATCAACAAGCAAGTTTTGGCAAGGATGTGGAGAAAATGGGACCCCCATACACTGTTGGTAGGAATTCAAATTGGTGCAACCACTGTGAAAAACAGTGTCAAGTTTCTTTAAAAAAATAAAAATGGAACTGCCTTATGACCCAGTGATTACACTTCTGGAAATACATACAAAGAAACTCGAAACACAAATTTGAAAGGATTTATGCACCCCTATGTTCATTGCAGCAGTATTTACGGTAGTGAAGATTTGGAAGCAGCCTAAGTCCCTCTCAGCAGATAAGTGAATAATAAAAGCTATAGTGGGGGGATTCAAAAATGGCTGCAGAGTAGGTGGAAGCCATGCCCACTTACTCTCAGACCCAAACAAGATTTACAGCTAAATTACAGAGCAATCAACCCGAAAAACCAACTGAAGACTAGCTGATCTGAAATATTATAACCACGAAAAATACACATAGATTGGTAAGAAGGACAGAGATGCAGAAAGGGATAGCCCCTGAATGCAGGTGCAGCCAGCAGCTAAAAAGCCAGAAGAATACAGTAGCTGAAGAAGTCCCTCCCCCTAAGGGTGGTCTCAACCCATGCAGGGATCCCCAACCCACAGTAACACATAGGTAAAAAAGAGTGTGCTTAGTATCTGGCAGTGGAAATCACTTTGGATTCAGTACACCTGGGAGACTCAAACTGCACCCTACGAGAGACAACTCTTATATTGTTACAGCCCTAGCCAGGGGAGTTCACAGTTTGGACTCCGACTGCTGAGGACAGGCAGCCATACTCAGGTCCTGTGAAGTGGTCTGCTGGATACACCCAACAAGGACTTCTAGGGACCCTCTATTTTCTGGGGAAGCTTTTGGCAGAGATCCAGTGACTAGATTGTGTGGTTTGGGAAAGAGAACCAGTGTTCCCCACAACCAGTGCACAGCTAGCACCCCCTCTCCCCCCCTGCACCCCTTGAGCCACTCGACCTACATCATCCTGCTGAGTTCATCAGCACAGGGGAGCTTCACAGGGCAGGGACTTTTGGCTTCATCCTGCTCAGTTTGGTGGTGCAGAGGAGCTAATAAGCTGGGCTGGGACTTTTGGCCCTGTCCTATTGGGTTTGAAGCTTTTGTGGGTCTGGAACTTTCTGTCATGCCCTACTGAGACCAGCCACGTAGAGAAATCAGAGTGCCAGGCAGAGTTGCTATTTAGCCCTGTCCTGCCTGGTTCCATGGTCTAGGGGGAACAGGGACCCACACAGAGCTGGAATTTTCAAACTGTCTACCAGGAAGGCTTCTGTTCAGAAGCCAAAAGGGATGTGCTGGGTTATGTGGCCACACTGCAGAGAGACAGATATATGCTCCCCCGCAAGTTCAGCTTGTGCTATTCCAGGAAGGTGAAGAAGTATCCACCCCACCTTCTGCAGGCTTGCAGGCACCACCCCCAATGGAAGACTGGATCAACCCTGCCAAATGCTGCATACCACTGTGGGTTACAGATCCACACGGGAAACAAACAGTGGTTCACAGTGAAGGCATTTAAAGTATATGACCCTCAGAGGCTATTGAGACCAGGATGAAGTGGTTAGCCTGAACCAACATCATCCCCAAGAAAGACTTTATTCCCTTGAGCCCAGGGCACCTGAGCTTAGTCCCGCAAAGGGGATATCTGGCTGTATACACCCTGAACCTGCAGAGAGCACCCCTAAGGAGAACTAGCATTGGAGACTGCTTGTCATCAGAGACTGAGGGGTTTGTTTTTGGAGCAGGGGCTACTTTCACCTCATTGAGGGCTTGACTGCATGATCCCCAAACAGGGAACCCACTGGCCCTATCTTAGCTAGCCTGGGGTCATTCTACAGTCTCTCTTGGGAAGGCTCTGGAGAAAGATCAGAGAACCTCAGGGGCAGAAAAGTATCCGACAGGTGAAGATGGACCTCAGAGAGCCTCAGTCCTTTTACAGAGGTACCCCCAACTGTAAGCTAAAAGAAGCCAATCCTTTTACACAGATTGGCCCCTCCCATGGACACTCGAGTCCAGGAGATGCAGAAACAACCTGTAAACAACATGGTAGCTACAGACAGGTAGCCCAAGTATGGTCACACACATGTCTGTGTGACAGTGACCTGTACCTGAACCCCTCCCAAGCGGACCCAGAATTAACACAACCAGTGGTGGGTTTCAGACCACCCCAGAGCTCAACCCAACTAAGCACACAAGCAATAACTCCAAAAGGAGATTCCAGCAGGCATAAGAACCTATTGGGAACAACTACACCTCAGGGAGCAGCCCCTGCACATTTCATATACGGTGAATGAGTTTTATCCTTATAGTCACCCCATCTGAAGGTTAATTCAACTAACAGAAGGGCCAACAGCATTCAAGCCTCAAAAACAATAAAAGGTACACATAATCCACAATAAACATTCCTTGATCAGAGAAGTCAGGTGATCTAGAGGATTGTGCCTTGGAGTCCAACAACACACCTTCATCGTAAAAAGTTTTGAAGTCATAGAAGATCAACTCAGAAACAGAATAGGGGGACAAAGAAAAATTCCCAAGAAAAAAGAACAAGAGAAATCACCAGAAAAAGAATGAAATGAAATGGATAAGATAAAAGCAACCAGACAGGAATATGGTGGCAAGGTAGGCGGAGTGCAGCCCAGTTCTCTCTGTGCCCAGCTGGAACACCTAGCTGATCTTCCAAGGAACAGAATGAACCCCCAATGGAATCCCAGCTTATATGAAGTTTTGAGGCAAAAAATTGCAGAGGATATTGAAAAACAGACAGTGAGCAGAGTATGCTGGGATGGTAAGGTCCCTGGGATGTGCCCTGGGACCAAGGCTGCTGCGGCCCCCAACTCGGCCTGCTGCAGGATACGGGGAGGAGAGTTATAGCACCAGCTCCCTCCCCTACCACAGCAGGGAGGGCAGCCTGGCACAAGGAGGGATCTGAGTGCTGGAAGTCACTGGGGGAAGTAGAGACAAGTGGGAGACACACAGAGGTGGTACACATCCACTGGGACTGTGGACACTGGAACTAGAAAAATTGAGGTGCCAGGTGAAACCTGGAGAAGGGAGGAGTTGGGCCGTGTAGAACACTGAACTTGGGTAGTCTCCAGAATGGTTGGAAAGTGCTTGTTAAGAACAGCGGCGGGCAGCTGCTTTGTAAGGAACTCTCCAGCAGCAGCTGGAGCACTCCTAGGGAGATTTCAGCTGCGCGTGTCCACAGTGAGTGGTGGAAGGAAGGGAACCATGAGCCCTGCCTCTCTGGCCCGGCGTGCCTAGACAGTAGCTGAGCTGAACCATGTACCCCGCCTATCTCACACTGCGTGCCCAGAGTGAGGGGCTGGGCAGTACAGTGCGCCCCACTTGACTCAGGGTCTATGCCAAAGATTGACTTACACTGCAAGCAGCTAAGTGGCTGATTTGAGCCTGGCAGCTCACAGAACACCTGGCCAGAGGCCAGGAAACTGTGAATATTGCAACCCAGACCTGGTCCCTATCCTCTCAGAACCAAAGGGAGAAAAGTGAAGCCCAGCCCCCTTCTTCCTGTGGCACCTAGGAAGAACAGCAGAACTCGCTGAACAGGTTTAAAATCAGCAGGAGGCTTATTATCATCTTTTTTTTTTTTTTTTTCCCTTTTTGGATCCTCTCCCCCCACCCTTTCTTTTCCTCCAAGGGAGACAGTAAGACTCAGAGTTACAAAGGTTCCAGAGACAGATGGAAAGGGGGAGCACAAGGCTAACCCCAAAGACTGAGAAACTAAGACAAATGTCACTTTGCTATCACACAGAGCTAGCATTTTATCGTGTATGTGTATTATTATTATCTTGCAATTATTTTTTACTACTTTTACTTTATCAGTATTTTTTCATTTCTCTTCCTTATGTTTAGTTTTCCTCGTTTTATTTCCCTGTTTAATTGCATTGCTTGACTGGTCTTCCTTATTCTCTCTTTATTGTACTTCAATTTTCCTTCTTTCACTTCACCCGTGTTCCAATAACACACAACTCTTGATCAGGTACTTTCTATTCTGGTTATCCAAATCATATATTTCTTGTCATATGATTGTTGTTCCAGTACTATTTTAATTGTTGTTCCATACAATTGTTCATACTACACAGCAACCCTCCATGATCTTAGCCTGCTTCACTTTAATCCTAAGCATTACTATTGTTCTGGTCAACTCTATTGGCTCTCACACTACATCTACCTTCTATGCTTTAATCCCATTATATCTCATAATTTAACCTTGCATGAGCGCTCTGTTTTGTGGATTCAGATCACAATCATCCTCCCCACTAACAAGAGTCTTATCTGTCTTTTGCCTTTTATAAAAAGTGGCTAGTTGGGTGAAATATCACAGTTAATGCTATACTTATCCAAATAATCTCTTATCTGTTCTCTACTTGCTGGTACTTTAAATCACACAAAATACTCTCCTGATGTCTTAATCCATTTTGGCAACCCCCTGCCACTGATCACATACAATAGGTGAGAGCTGTGAACATCAGTATACTTGCTAGCAGAGAAAAACCACCATAAAGTAACCACCAAAAGGTACAAACCCAAGTACAGTAAGAAAGCCACAACGAACAGAAGAAAGGGCAAACCTAGAGTGTCCAGTCAAGGAGATCACAGACCACACCACTGAACCTCATAGAATTCCTACCATAGAAGTTCACCCTACAAAGACAGCTACCAAAGCGAAACATCAGGAAGCACAGAAAAAAACAGAGAGAGTCACCTAAAATGAGGAGACAAAAAAAGAACATGCAATCAAAAGGAATGGATTTAGACTCCCCACTAAAAGAGATAAACGAAATGTAGGTAACCAAACTATCAATACAGAATTCAAATTAATGGCTATAAAGATGCTCAAGGAGCTCACAAGACAACTACAAGGAACTGAGTGAGAACTATATCAGCATGAGAAAAAAACTCCCAGATAGAGCAAGAAAAAAAAAAAAAGAGACTCAGAAAGAACAAACAGGCAGTAAGGGAGCTGCAAGACAACACGAAATGTAACAATATCCATATAATAGGGATACCAGAAGGAGAAGAAGAAGAGCAAGGGACAGAAAACCTCCCTTGATGGAAAAGTAACGATGAAAAACTTCCCTAATTTGATGAGAGAAAAAGTCACACAAATCCAGGAAACACAGAGTCCCAATCAAAAGGAACCCAAACAGGCCCACTTCAAGACACATCATACTTAAAACAGCAAAATCGAAGATGAAGACAGAATCTTAAAGGCAACAAGGGAGAAACAGGAAGTAACATACAAGGGATCCCAATTAAGGCTAGCAGCTGATTTCTCCAAGTCAGAAGAGAATGGCAAGAAATACTCCAAGTAATGAAAGCCAGAGGCTTGCAACCAAGATTACTCTACCAAGCAAGACTCAATTAAAATGAAAGGCCAAATAAGGAGCTTCCCAGACAAAAGAAGTCCGAAAGAATACACCTCCATCAAGCGAGCTCTACAAGAGATGCTAAAGGGACTGCTTTAAGAAAGGAAAAGAGTAAGAGAGACAGGAACACGGGTACAAAAAAATGGCAATGAATAAGTACCTATCAATAATAACCTTAAATGTAAATGGATTAAATGCTCCAAACAAAAGAAATAGAGTAGCTGAATGGATAAGAAAGCATGACCCACACATATGCTGCCTACAAGAGACCCACCTCAGAACAAAAGACTTACAGAGACCGAAAGTGAAGGACTGGAAACAAATATTCAAGCAAACTGACAGGAAAAAAAAAGGGAGGGTAGCAATACTCATATCAGACAAAACAGACTTCAAAAAAAGCCATGAAAGGAGACCCAGAAGGTCAATTCATAATACTCAAGGAAAGAATCTATCAGGAAGACATAAAGATTGTGAATATATATGCACCCAACACAGGAGCACCCAAATACATAAAGAAAATCTTGGAGGACTTCAAGAAAGATATTGACAGCAACACAATTATAGTAGGGGATTTTAACACCCCACTATCAAACATGGACAGATCTTCCAAACAAAATATCAACAAAGATATTGTGTCATTGAACAAAACCGTAGATGAAATGGACTTAACTGATATATATAGAGCTTTTCATCTCAAAGGAGGAAAATACACATTCTTTTCAAGTGTACATGGAACATGTACACTTGAAAAGATAGACCACATGATAGGACACTAAACAAGCCCCACCAAATTCAAGAAAATTGAAATCATATCAAGCATTTCCAGAACCACAAGGCTCTAAAACTAGGAAATAACCTCAAGGAAAAAATCCCAAGACACCCAAACTCATGGAGAATGAATAGCATGCTATTAAACAATGAACAGGTGAATAATGAGATCAAGGAAGAAATCAGAACACTTCTGGAAACAAATGAAAATGAACACACAACAGTCCAAAACTTATGGGACACAGCAAAGCCAGTCCTGAGAGGGACACAGCAAAGCCAGTCCTGAGAGGGAAGTTCACAGCCAAAAGAATAGAAACATTTCAAATGAACAACCTAACACTACACCTACAAGAACTCGAGGAACAACAAACAAAGACAGCCCAGAGCAAGTACAAGGAAGGAAACAACCAAGATCAGAGCAGAATTAAATGACATACAGATTGAACGAACAATCCAAAGGATCAATAAATCCAAGAGCTGGTTCTTTGAAAAGAAACAAAATCGACAAGCCTTTAAGCAGATTCCTCAAGAAGAAAAGAGAGAGGACCCAAATAAACAAAATCAGAAGTGAAAGAGGAGAGATTACAACTGATACCATAGAAACATAAAAGATTGTAAGGAATTACTATTATCAACTATATGCCCAGATCTATGAAATCTGGGGAAAAAAGATAAATATCTAGAAAAATATAATCTTCTAAAACTGAAGATTATATTTGAAGATTCTTTCTTTCAAAAATGAAGAAGCGGCTTTCTGAAGATGGCAGAGAGGTAGGTGGGAGCTGAACCCTCTTGCTAGTGCACCCAACTGGGACACCTAGCTGATCTTCTGAAAAACAGAGTCAACAGCCAACAGAATCCTAACTTATAAAGTTTGGAAGCCAAAGACTGCTGAAGACGTTGAAAACCAGATGGTAAGGAGATTGCGTAGGGACAGTAAGGTCCCTGGGACCTGCACAAGGATCAGGGCTGCTACGGTCCCTGGCCTAGCACATCATGCTGGACACACTGGCTGCAGCAGGAGCTTTGGAGGAGAACCAGATCAGTGAATGTAACTTCTCAGCTCCCTCCTCTACCAGAGCAGGGAAGCCAGTCTCGCTCCAGGAGAGACCTGAAGGCTTGAAGTCACTGGGGGGATAAAGATGCAGTGGCTCTGCTCAGCATCACTAGCCATCAGAGAGATGCTAATTAAAACCACATTGAGAAACCACTTCACACTGCTCAGAATGGTCATCAAAAACAAATCAACAAAAACAAGTGCTGGTGAGGTTGTGGAGAAAAGGGAACTCTAGTACACTGCTGGTGGGAATGCAGACTGGTACAGTCACTGTGGAAAACAGTATGTAATTTCCTCAGAAAACTAAAAATGGAACTGCCTTTTGATCCAGCACTGCTGGGATACTACCCTAAGGATCCTGAAACACCAATTCAAAGGAACCTATATACCCCAATGTTCATAGAAGCACTGTTACAATAGCCAAGTGTTGGAAGCAACCTAAGTGCCCATTAGTAAATATGGATCAAAAAACTGTTACATTTACACATGGAATACCAAGCAGCAGAAACAAAGTTGGAGCTCCTACCCTTTGCAACAGCATGGATGGATCTGGAGAGCATTATGTTAAGTGCAATAATCCAGGCAGTGAAAGAAAAATACCATATGATCTCACCAATACATGGAACCTAATCAATAAAATAAACAAGCAAGCAAAATATATCCAGAGACACTCACATAAAGAATAAACTGACAATAACCAGAAGGGAGAGGGGGAGACGATAACAGGTGAAAAAGGGGAAGGTCATCAAGGAACATTTAGAAAAGACACGTGGGTAAAGGCAAAGGGAGAGAGGGTGGGAGGCAGGGTTGGTGGGGGGACATGGCTGAGTGACAATGAAGACAACTGCATTTGATCAACAATAAAAAAAAAACACATGATCATGTAACTAGATGCGGAAAAAGCATTCACAAAAATCCAGCACACATTAACAATAAAAACTCTCAGTAAAGTGGGAATAGAAGGAATATACCTTATCATAATAAATGCCACATATGAACAAACCGACAGCCAACATCATACTTAATGAGCAAAACTAAAAGCATTTCCCTGAAGCTCAGGGACAAGACAGGGTTATCTGGTTTCACCACTCTTATTCAACATAGTACTGGCAGTCTTCACCATAACAATCAGACAAAGAGAAGAAATAAAAGACATCCTAATAGGAAAGAAGAAAGTAAAACTGTCACTATTCACTGGTGACATTATATTTTACATAGAAAACACAAACAATCCACCAAAAAACTACTAGATCTAATAAGTGAATTTGGGAAATTAGCAAGATACAAAATTAAAATCCACAAATCACTATCATTTTTATATACCAATAATGAGCTATCTATCAGAAAGAGAATCTAAAACCAATCACATTTATTATTACAATATAAGAAAAGGTAACTAGAAATAAATTTAACCAAAAAGGTAAAGGACCTGTTCTGGGAAAATTATAGTACATTCAATATGAATTGAGAAAGACACAAGTAGGTGGAAGCAAACACTGTGCTCATGGATTTAAAGAACTAACATCATTAAAATATATATACTACCTAAAGTAACCTATAGATTCAATGCAATTCCTAATTAAAAAGCAACAGTGTATTTCACATATTTAGGAAAGTTACCAAAATTGTACGTGGAACCAGAAAGAATAACTAATAACCTCAGCAATCCTGAGAAAGAATAAAAGTTGGAGCTCATCACAATACCTGTTATTAAACTATACTTCAAGGCCACTGTAATCAAAATAGTGTGACACTGTCATAAGAACAGGCACATAGATCAATGAAACAGAGCTGAAAGCCCAGAAATAAACCCATACCTTACAGTCAAGTAATATTTGCTTTAGAAGGCAAAAGCATACAATAGAATAGAGACAGACTCTTCAATAAGTGGTGCTGAGAAAATTGGACAGATATATGCAAAAAAATGAAACTAGATCAGCAAATTACAGCATACACAAAAATAAACCATTCTACAATATATCATCTGTATACTGTATTGTGTTTAGCACCGTAAGTCATCTTCCATCACCATTTATCCCCCATTTACCCTCTTCTAACTCCACTCACCACCTTCTCTCTGCAATCACGCTACTGTAGACTTAGTCTGAGTCTGAGTTTTTTCTTTGCTTAATCTCTTCACCAAGCCCCCAAACCTCCCTTCCCCTGAGAGCCGACAGTCTGTCCTTTGTAGTTTTTTCATTAGATTGCACAAATAAGTGAGATCATATGGTATAGGGAACCATTCCACATGTGGGAAATGTGGCCCAGTCCCCACTCAGAAAAGCCAGTGGGGAGCAAGGTTCGGCAGGCAGGACCCACGCCCACAGATAGGTTCTCCCATGGGGAATCAGGCCTGCATTGTACCTAGGATGCTATGAGACTTGCTTTTGCTAAAACTCCCTCACCCTGGACTGAGGCAGCAAATCTTTACTGAGTATCTTTAACTTCGTGAAGTCTGTGCCAAATCTCCCAAGTATGGAGTGTAATCAGTTCAACCACTTTCCCCCTTGAGCTGTAATATCCTTCTCTTTGAAGTAATTACCAGCATTCTGACCTTGGTTGTCTGTGAAAGGTAATCACCTACAGTGAACCTGTGCATAATGAGGAGGTAATGCGCCCAGAAAAGCAGCAAAAGCCTGTCCAGGCAGGGGTTGGCCCTCTCTCTTGGGCTCTCTGTGGCCCTCTTGCCCTATCTCACTTAAGAGAGTGGCCATGCCGTCCCTTTTTCTCCACAGGATTTCTGTAGTCCGTGTGTATTTGTCTACTGCAACCACGACACAGGATCCTGCTGGCCCGGATCTGCATCAATATGGCACTTGTCTTTTTATGACTGGCTTACTTTTCTTAGCATAATAACTCTCCAGGTATATCCATGCTGTTGCAAAGGTGAAGATTCCCTTATTTTTTACAGATCAGTAGTATTCCATTGTTAAATAAACTACATCATTTTAAATATATATATATATTCATTGATTATGCCATTACAGTTGTCCCATTCCCCCCCCACCTTCACTACACTCCATCCTGCCCACCCCCTCCCTCCCACATTCTCCCCCTATAGTTCATGTCCATGGGTCATACTTATAAGTTCTTTGCCTTCTACATTTCCTATACTAGTCTTATCCTCCCCCTGTCTATTTTCTACCTACCATTTATGCTACTTATTCTCTGTACCTTTCCCCCCCTCTCCCCCTCCCACTCCCCGGTCGATAACCCTCCATGTGATCGCCACTTCTGTGGTTCTGTTCCTGTTCTAGTTGTTTGCTTAGTTTGCTTTTGTTTTGGTTTTAGGTGTGGTCGTTAATAACTGTGAGTTTGCTGTAATTTTTACTGTTCATATTTTTTATCTTTTTCTTAGATAAGTCCCTTTAACATTTCATACAATAAGGGCTTGGTGATGATGAACTCCTTTAACTTGACCTTATCTGAGAAGCATTTTATCTTCCCTGCCATTCTAAATGATAGCTTTGCTGGATACAGTAATGTTGGATGTAGGTCCTTGCCTTTCATGACTTGGAATACTTCTTGCCAGTCCCTTCTTGCCTGTAAGGTCTCTTTTGAGAGATCAGCTGACAGTCTTATGGGCACTCCTTTGTAGGTGACTGTCTCCTTTTCTCTTGCCGCTTTTAAGATTCTCTCCTTATGTTTAATATTGGGTAATATAATTATGATGTACCTTGGTGTGTGCTTCCCTGGATCCAAATTCTTTGGGACTCCCGAGCTTCCTGGACTTCCTAGAAGTTTATTTCCTTTGTCAGATTGGGACGTTCACCTTCATTATTTTTTCAAATAAGTTTTCAATTTCTTCCTCTTCCTCTCCTTCTTCTGGCACCCCTATGATTTAGATGTTACAACGGTTAAAGTTGACCCCAAGATTCCTAAGCATCTCATTTTTTTGAAACCTTGTTTCTTCATTTTGTTCTTGTTGAATGTTTATTTCTTCCTTCTGCTGCAAACCAATGATTTGAGTCCCAATTTTCTTCCTGTCACTGTTGGCTCCCTGCGTATTTTCCTTTATTTCACTGTTCATAGCCTTCACTTTTTCCTCTATTTTGCAACCATACTCAACCATCTTCCAGATTATCCTGATCACCAGTGTTTTCAACTCTGCATCTGATAGGTTGGCTATCTCTTCATCATTTACTTGTATTTTTCCTGGGGCTTTGATATGTTCTTTCATTTGGGCCATATTTTTTTGTCCTGGCGCTCCTGTTACGTAGCAAGGGGCAGAGTCCTATGTATTCGCCAGTGTGGGGCAACCCACCTTGCTGCATTGTAGTGCTGTATGTGGAGGAGGGGTCTGAGAGGGAATAAGGCTGCTTGCTCAGCTCTCTGCACACTTTCAGTAACTTCCTTTGCTACCCATAAGCAAATTGGGCCCTTCTGGTGCTGATTCCCAGGTGGGTGGTTTTGTGTACATGTTCTAGGACCCTGTGCGTCTAACAAACTCTCCTGTGAGCCTGGGAGTTTCTCCTGCTGCTTCAACCCCCACAGATGTTTTTCAGTCAGAGGTTTTGAGGCTTTATTTCCTTGCACTGGAACCCAGGTTTGCACAGTCTGTCTCACTCCCCAGTTGTTCCTCGTGGTTTATCCACATGCAAATATGGGACTGCCCACTCCACCAGCTGCCATCTTGCCTGGCCCACCAGCTGCCACCTTGCAGTATGTCCTCTCCACCCCTGCATCTCCGCCCCTCCTACCAATCTGAATGAATGTTTCGTCTTTAACCCCTTGGCTATTGGACTTCCATAGAGTTCAATTTTCTGGCAGGTCTGGTTATTTTTCTTTTATTAAATTTGTTGTTGTCCTCATTTTGGTTGCGTGAGGAGGCAAAGTGTATCTATCTATGCCTCCATCTTGGCTGGAAGTTTCCTGCATTTTTTTAATGTAGTGTGCCACATTTAATGATTTCCAGATATTGTACCAATCTTCCATCCCCGAAATAAATCCTGCTTCATCATAGCATATGATCTCTTTAATGTATTGTTAAATTCAGTTTATTAATATTTTGTTGAGCAATTTAGTGTCTATGTTCATAAGGGATATTGGCCTATAATTTGCTTTCTTTGTAGTGTCTTTATTTGGTTTTGAAATTGGGATAATGCTGGCCTCATAAAATGAGTGAGGATTCTTCTCTCCTTTAGAATTTTTTGTAATAGTTTGGGAGAGACGGATGTTAGTACTTCTTTCAATGTTTGGTAAAACTCACTTGTGAAGCCATCTGGTTCAGGACTTTTGTTTGTGGGAATTTTTTATTACTGCCTTAATATCACTAGTTGTAATCTGTCTACTCAGATTCTCTGATTCTACCCAATTCTGTTTTAGAACACTGTTTTTTTTTTTTTTTTTTTGAAGAACATATGCATTTCTCCTGGATTCTCCAATCTGTTGGAAAATAGTTTTGTACTATTTTCTTACAATGCTTCATATTTCTTGGTATCAGTTCTTACTTCTCTTTCATTTCTGATTTTATTTGGGTGTTGTTCTCTTTCTACCCCTCCCCCCCACCTCAATTCTGCACTCTGATCTCTATTATATCCTTCCTTCTACACACTTTGGGCTTTTTTGTTGTTCTTTTTTTCCACTTCCTTTAAGTGTAAAGTAGATTGTTTACTTGAGATTTTTCTGGTATCTTTTTTTTTTAATATTTGAAAGCTGATTTTATTGTTGGCATGCTAAATATTCTTTTATGAAGAAACATAATTACTTAGGAGACAGTACTCTTTTCCAAAGTATTTTGGGACTTTTGATGTAACTGGCACACTATATATACGCATTTTGATTCTCTGATACAGTGAACCAGGTCTTATAGAATATTTTAGAATATATTATTCAAATGAATCCTAGCCCTTGCTTTAACCTCAATATTACTATTTCTCAAGTTTATCTATAGGAGAGTCAATGAAATCAACATAGGCTTAAATATCTTTTTCTTTTTAGTCGGGCATAATTCATATACAGTCCCCCACCCCACACTGATTATAGTGAAGCTCTGAGTAGTTGGCTAGGTAAATTTTTTCAACTCACTTAATGAATCTTATTGTATACACTGAGATTATCTCTTGTTCAATATCACCAATATGTCATTTCACTAAGTAGAGATTTTTCTTGTTTTTTGAGATGTTATAAATTTCCCTTTTATTATTGTTGTATTCTCATTTTCATTTGTTTCAAGGTATCATTTGATTTCTTCTCTAATCTCATTGATAACACACACATTGTTTAGTAAGATGTTATTTCCCCTTTGTGGAGTTTTCAGTGTTTTTTTCTTGGGATTGATTTCTAGTTTCACACTACTATGGTCAGAGAAGATGCTTGATATGATTTCAATTTTCTTAATATACTGAAACTTGTTTTGTGTCCTAATAAGTGATCTCCTGTAGCAAAAGTTCCACATGCACTTGAAAATAATGCACATTCTCCTATCTTGGAAGGAAATGCTCTGAAGTTATCAATTAAATCCATCTGATCTCATGAGTCCTTTAAGGCCACCCTTTCTTTAAGATCTATCCACTGATATCAATGGGGTGTTAAAATCCCCTACTATGATTGTATTGCTGACTTCTCTCCCTTTCTGTCCATCAAGATTTGCTTTACTAATTTAGGTGCTCATATATTGGATGTATAAATGTTCATAAGGGTTATATTCTCTTGTTGGATTGCTCCCTTTACCATTATGTACTTTCCTTGTTGGTTTCCTACTATAGATTTTGTTTCAAATTTATTTTGTCAGATATAAGTAATTCTACCCCAGCTTTTTTTTTTTCATTTTCATTTGATGAAATATCTTTTTCCATCCCTTTACTTTTAGTCCATGTGTATCTTTCATTCTCAGTTGGGTCTATTATAGACAGCATATGAATGGGTCTTTCCTTCTTATCCATTCAGCAACCCTATTTCTGTTTACTGGAACATTTAAGTCATTTACACTTGAAGTGATTATTGATATGTACACATTTACTGCCATTTTACTCCTTTTAACTAAGTTCCTCTGTTTTTTTTCCCCCTACTATTTCTTAAAGCAGGCACTTTAACATTTCTTGTAGTAATGGTTTGGTGGTAATAAATTCCTTTAGCCTTTTCTTTTCTGGGAAGCTCTTTATTTCTTCTTCAAGTTGAAATAATTGCCTTCCTGGGTAAAGCAGTCTTAGTTGTAGACCCTTGCTTTACATCACATTGAATATTTCAGCTAATCTCTTCTGGTCTGAAATGTTTCTGTTAAGAAATCAGCTGACAGTCTTGTAGGAGCTCCCTTGTTGGTAACTAACTGTTTTTCTCTTGTGGCTTGTAAGATTCTGTCTTTGTCTTTAACTTTCACCATTTTTATTATTATGTGTCTTGGTGTGTACTTCTTTGGCTTCATCCTGTTTGGGGCACTCTGTGCTTCCTAGATATTTGTGTCTCTTTCCTTCACCAAGTTAGGAAAATTTTCGGTCATTACTTCTTCAAATAGGTTGTTGATCACTTGCATAATCTATCTCTTCTCCTTCTGGTGTCTCTCTGATGCTGATGTTGTTACACTTCATGTTGTCCCAAAGGTTTTCTGGTGATAAATTCCCTCAGCTTCTGTATGTCTTGAAAGGTGTTTATTTTTCCTTCATAGCCACAGGATAACTTTGCTGAATATATTTCTTCAAATATTTTATTTATTATTTAGAAAGAGAGGAAGGGAGAAAGAGAGGGAGAGAAACATTGATGTGCAAGAGATGCATTGATTGGTTGCCTCTCCTATGCCCCCAACTGGAGACCTGGCCGGAAACCCAGGCATCTGCCCTGACTGGGAATCGAACCAGCGACCTTTCAGTTTGCAGGTTAGTACTCAATCCACTAAGCCACACCAGCCATCGCACTTTGCTGAGTATATTATTCTTGGCTGGTAATTTCTCTCTCTTCACAGTTTGAATATTCGTTTCAATTCTCTTTTGGCTTGTAGAGTTTCTCCTAAGAAGCCCAAAG
Organism: Desmodus rotundus; assembly: GCF_022682495.2. Lineage (NCBI taxonomy): Eukaryota > Metazoa > Chordata > Mammalia > Chiroptera > Phyllostomidae > Desmodus > Desmodus rotundus. The sequence continues at coordinate 58,201,840 of NC_071392.1, read as the reverse complement.
ATAGCATAATGGGCTTTCCTTCACTGGTTACTTTCTTCTCTTCCCTGGCTGATTTGAGAATTCTTTGTGTGTAATTTACTTTTGGTAGTTTTAAGACATTATGCCTTGGAAAACATCTCTTTGGACTGAGGTAACTATGTGTTCTGTTTGCTTCTTGGATATGAGGATCTAGGTCTTTCCACTGGTTTAGAAAGTTCTCATCGACTATTTGTCTGACTAGGCTCTTCATTCCCTATTTCTTCTCTTCTTTTTATTGATATGCCTATTATTTTTATATTCCTCTTTCTGATCGAGCCAGATAGTTCTTATAGAGCTCTTTCATTTTCTTTTTTTTATGCTTGAGTCTCTCTCGTCTTCCCTCTACATCATTTCTAAACTTTTATCTTCAATATCACCAATCCTTTCCTCCATCTGTTCAGCTCTACTTCATTCCTGATCTCTTTCATTAAGTTCTTCATCTCCAGAATTTCTGTTTGGTTCTTTTTTTAGTTTCAGTCTCTTTTGTACTCATTTTGTTCACTGATTTGTTTTCTGAGCACATTATATTGCCTGTGTATTTTTTTGCATCTCATGGAATATTTTCAGGTCTGCAATTTTGAATTCTCTGTCATTTACATTACATATTTCCATGTTAAGTATTTTTCTGGTGATTTTTCATCTTACTTCTTAACTACCTCACTATCTAGGTTATTCATGTTATTTGTTGGCTTCTTTCTTTATCTCATTTTCCAGTTGGTTTTTAGTTTCCACTAAATCACAAGTTTTTTAGCTCTGTGAAATCCTGTAGCTGTCCCCTTTAGCCAGACACCTCTGTCAGTATGTCAGTGTAGCCATGATGTGTGGGGGTAGGATGGGCTAGGGGAACCAGCCAGCTTCTTTGTTGTTTTTCCCTCCTGCTAATGGTGACCTGAGACCTCCAAGGGGTTCCCCCTGTATCCTGACCCCAGGACCAGTCTCAGAGTACACCCTTTGCTCTTGGAAAAAGGTGATTCTACAGTACCAATCATTGGATTTGGAAAATAACGTGCTCCATAACCCAATACCAAGGGTGAAGTGAGGTGACTTCTGGGGGGCTACAAGATGGGAGGGTTTTTGGTCTTTGTTTCTCTGGCTGGAATGCCAGCTGCCCAACAACCACAGCCTCTCCTCTGTGCCTTCTCTTTGTCCAGGTCTCTGAGCTCAGCCATAACTCACACTGCGTGCTCCTGCAGAAATGCCCACCAAATCTCTTTGCTACTCCAAGCTGAAAAAAGAACCAGCCACAACTGGTTTCCTTCCCTCTCCAGGCTTAGCTCTGCCATGAAATCCCTCAGCCCTATCATCTCAGCCCTTTCCTCTTCTCACCTTCTCTGGTTTGTTCCCACTTGCCAACCTTCAGACGTTTCAATGCCAGGATCTCTCAGCCATGTTTGTGTGTTGAGCAGGGAATACTTTGTTGAGTTACAGCTGTTGAAATTGTTCAAGGAGAAAAACCTAGAGCGGGAGTGTCAAACTCATTTTCACCAGGGGCCACATCAGCCTCACAGTTGCCTTCAAAGGGCCAAATGTAATTTTATGACTGTATAAATGTAACTACTCCTTAACCGTTAAGGAGTTGAAATTACATTTGACCCTTTGAAGGCAACTGTGAGGCTGATGTGGCCCCCAGTGAAAATGAGTTTGACACCCCTGACCTAGAGGATCCCTCATACTACCATTCTTCTTGGGCCTTCTATAAATTCACTCCTTTCTTGTCTTCTGTCACCTCATAGTGAGGTTTTCTTCACTTCGCTGTTTTCCTTCTCCATCCTGTCCCTAGATGTATTTATTCCCCAAAGCTCCATCCATGTCCCTCTGTCATTTGATCTTCCTAGAGTGGGGGAGATTGGGGGAAATCCCTTATTATTAAGTTTTCCATTACCATATTTATGCTAAAGATTCCAATAAGCTCCAGTTCCAAAAAGAAATGCAAACTTGGAATTTTACCTGGCCATCTCACACTGACCTGGGTGGCCACCTGAGTGGTTGTGCTCTGAGCTTCTAGGCAAAGGCCAGGTGCTCCACAAACTCTACCAGTCATTCAGGTTGAAATGTTTGAAATTCTGGAAGTCATTCATGCATTTAACAAACATCCTCAGATATCAAAGGCCTGGTTGTGGCTAGCGATCCTACTCCACTGTTCCTCTCTCAAGTTGTCCTTGACAATTTCATAATTCCTTCCTCCAGACTTTTACTGACTCACTCAAGCTCTTGAATTGCATTACAGGATCAGTAAACAGCTTCTGAATTATCCTAACATTTAGTCAACTATTATTTAGTGAAAACAGACTGTGTGTGAGGCATTGTGATAGATGCCATGGGGATATTAAAATGAACAAGGCATACAGACAGCTATACTCAAAGTTAGGGAATGGAGGATAATGAAAAAAAAAAAAAGATAAATGATAATAGGAATTCACAACCAGGAGGTGTTACTCCCAGAGAGAGAGCCCTAAGAAACTTTTCATACAGTAGAATGACATTTTAAGAGGATGAACAGGATTAGCTGAATATAACCAACAAAAAGACATTCATCAAGTCAGAAACATCAGAACTTGATTCCATATTCTGCCCCTAGTTCCTGTGACTTAGAACAATTTACTTAAATGTCATTCTCCTCATTTACAAAACAGAGGTAGTTATAGCATCTTGATAATAGGCATTTTGTCAGGATTAAATGGATATACATCATGGGGCACTGGGCAGTAGATTAACCATGTTATAGCATAAAAACACAGTGCTGAATAGAAAAATCAAAGAAAATAATATATAAACTATAACACAATACAATTATTTAAATTAAAGAATTATCACACAATGGTTGCCAAGGGTTAGGGATCAGAGAGGCTGTGACAACAAAGGGGCAACAGAAGGGAATGTTTTGGAGGATCTGAATTCTGTTATACTGATAGGTATACAAAACCATGCATGTATTTTAACTCATAGAACTATACACCACAGAAAGTTAGTTTTACTGTATGTGAATGTTAAAAGTATATGTATAAAAAACAATAATATATTTCCATGAATATATGTAAACAAAAAGGTAAACATTCACTACATGAGAACAGCTGGCTTTGGGTGCTGATAATGAGAAAGGAATAAGAAAACAAGTATAAGAGAACTGCCTTGCACAGACCTAGAAAAACCAGGTGTCCTGAACTGGGTCTGCAGAATACCCTTTGTGTCTACTCTGCTGCACTCAAAAAGAGAAGGAGAATGACCTTGAGGAGGGTAAGAAAAATAAAGTAAGTATAGAATTAGGGAAGTAAAAAAAAAAAAAAAAAAGAATTAGGGAAGTAATGAGTAAGCAGAAAGTAAAGTAAGAAACAGATATATTTGAAAGATATGGTCTTATTAGTTCAGTAAGTTCCATGGGTATAAATACCATATCTATCTATCTATATCTATCTATAGATATATCTATCAGATAGATAGATAGATAGATAGAAGATATATGATAGAGAGAGAGAGATTTTACCATTACATCCACAAAGCCAAATGTGGAGTGTGGCATAGTATGTTGTTACATAAATTCTGGTGATTGATTGAATCAAAGAAATAACAAGATTTACATCATGGAATGTGGGAAAGAAGTGTGGGGAGGGGGTGGCATTCGGCTTTTAGGGTAAATAGAGGGCAGTGGTGCCCTTCCCTGAGAAGGCCTGATGAGGATAAGCATATTTGGGGCAAATGTAAAACAGTAAGTCCAACTTAGGTCATAATGAGTTGGGGGGCCTGTGAAACCTTTAAATGAACATGAGCAATCCAGGCTTCTAGATGTATATATCTAGAGATGAGGAGAAAAAAAAAAACAGGTTAAACAGATCCATTTGGGATACCCTAAACATACAACTGACAAATAAAAGCTATAGGATCAGCTGAGTTCTGAAGGACAGTGGGCAGGGTAAGAAGCACCCTAGGAAACATAAATATTTAAGAAGCAGAGAAAAGAGGAAACTCTAAAGAGAGTCTGTGAAGAAGTCACTAGAGGGACAAGTAGAATCCCTGGTGTCATGGACACTTTCAGGAGCTTAATAGTGTGAAATGCTTCAAGGAAAAGGTTTCCACTAAATTTGGCAATATGGATGCCACTGGTGCCCCTCAACTGAGAAGTTTCAGCAGAACAATGAGAACCGAGACAGACTGTAATGGGATTAGATATAAAAAGTAAGTGAGTGGGTGCTAACAGGCATACACACACAAACATGGGTGTTTAAGGCAGAAGAGAAGAGAGAATATTTAAATGGGGACCCCAGGTCTGGGAATGTTTTTGAAAGATACAGAGGAAAAGGCCATCAAAAAAGAAAAGGTCAAAATTATAGGACAGAAAGGGTAACTGGTGACTGATGAAACTGTTACTGAGACAGGTTATATAAGCTTAATACTAATGCAAAGTTTACACTCTTTCTTCAGAACTTCTAAGACATGAACATTTGTTCAGAAACACCAGAAAATAGTTAACAGAAGCAAGCTCTTGGGGGGATGAGATAGTAGGAGGGCTTACTTTTGAATGTTTACCATGTTTTGCAGCTTTTAAGTTCTACTAGGTATGTATATTTATATTATAAAGCTAAATTTAAAAATATATACATATTTAAAATGAATTTTATTAGGGGCCAAAGTCAGACTGCAGCAAGTTAAGAATGACTTGAGGAGAGGAGAAAATGGAGAAATTAGCTGCAGACATCTCTTTCAAGAAGCTACCTCTGCAGGGGGTGAGAATAATAGGATTACAAGGTTTGATAAGATACCATGTGTTGTTTTCTGAAAAAAAAAAACAAAAACTAAAGCATTTTGAAATATTAATTAGAAAGAGCTAGCAGAAATGAGGTAAACAATGTACCTGGTAAAGGAGGTAATTAGGGAGTCAGTGCAAGGTCTGAAGAGGCAGCAGAGTTTGCAACTCAAAGCATGAAAAGGGGCACACTTTCACCAGAACTGTCTTGGAGTGAATCCAATGCATCCATTCCCCATGTCCATCTTCCTTTCTTCTCCGGATATCCAGCCCAGTGGTAGAGGGGTAAGTTTTGGCGGGATGGGCCTGATTAGTGTTAAGTCAATTGGCAAAATACTAGCTCCTCTGAAACAGTAATTGGTCCAGGAATGGGAATGTGACCTAATGCTAGCCAGTAAGACCTAAGAAGGCATTTAGTGGATCTTCAAGAGAAGAGGCTGACACTCTTATGAAAGAGCTGAAGGAAGCCATCTCTTTCTCCTAGACATCTCATTGGATCAAGGAACAGGTACAATGGAAGTGAGATCACCAAGAAGATGATACAGAGAAAGGTTCTATGAAGCAGAAGCAAACGTCCCCAAAATAACATAAAGCAGGGTTCTAGGCCCAGTGCCCTCCACATGCCACTGTTCGTGTCATCCCCAGTCCATGAGTGTTATTTCAGGTTTAACTGTGGTAGATAAATTATTATCTAAGTGAAGAAGTAAAGACACAGATAAGAAGGTTAGAGGCCTAATTCTTCCCGTATCAACCAGAGCCAGGTACATGTTGGTAGGTTAAAGGGGAAATATTTTCAAGTTTATGCGGATGTTTCTGAAAGCTCTGTAGGGAGAGAAGATACTCTGTGAAAAAGAAATGAGGAACATTGCAAGAAAAACATCCTTAAACTGGTACTTTTAAAGAACTCACCTCTGCACTCATCTTGACCTCTTCTTTCATTGGCTGTGAAGACAAAAGCAGAGGTTCAGGACGCTGGTAGCACCTGTCCCAAACTCCATGCGGGCACTCCCTTTGTACCCATACTCCTTGCACCCCAGTATTTCCTGTCCTATTGACCCCTCCAGCAAGGTACCCAGGCCAGTATCTGATTCTGAGGCTGGTGGTGGCTGACTACCCTGGGACATCATGCCAGTGACGCTTCTCTAAAAAATATTTCCAATCCCCAAGGACCATCTCCTAGACTGAAAGACTAGCTGTGAATGTTATGCCTTTGTGTACTTGAAAGAATGATGCACTTACCAAAACTGGTGCTCAGAGAGGCTAGCTTTGTATAAACTGTTCTTTAATGGGGACAGGTAAGACAATAAGAATTATATACTTTTCTTCTTCCCTCCTAGCTGAGTTTCCAGGGGACTTAAATTTATTATGCTCAAGGTATCATTGTTCAACAGGTTATTCTGAACCCTTAGCATTAAGGAGGAGGAAGAAGGGAGCAAAGAGGAAAGCAGGAATAAGGAAAGAAAAAGGGAAGATAAGGGGAAAAAGGAGAGAGAAGAAGTAACAAACTAGTAAGGAATTACAGTGGTTCCAAACTTTAATGTACTCCTGAAACTGCTGTTGAAAGTGGGTATTTCTGGGACCTACCCCCAGAAATTCTGATTCAGAAAGTTCACAGGGGAGGGGAGGCTAAGAAACTGCATTTTCAACAGGCATCCAAGAGATGGTCAGAGAGCCATACTTGAAAAAAACACTAGAACTTAAAGTAGAACAGTGGCCATTAAGAATTAACTTTCTCTTTCATTTTTCAGAACTGTTAGAATAGTCACTTTAACTAAGACCTGGGCAGGCAATAGCAGGGTGAGTGGGTAATCAGAGGTGAAAAGGAAATGACTAAAGATGACTCTTCAGCTCTTCCACCTGTGGGAGATATTCAAAATAATAAAGAAAATGACTGCTCAGACCTTACAAGAGAGGAGAGAGGGCCTTCCATGGCCTCTGGGAAGAGAAGGCTGTGGCAGCCCTTATCCTTGGACCCATCTCTGCATTTGATCTATTCTCTTTCAAAATATTGGAAGGGTTAAGCATAGTGATGATTAACATGAATAATAATGGTGAAATCACACTCACTTTAGAAAAACCTTCAGTCTTGGCAATCGTAAAAAACACCTGGGGTGATCATTTGGCTTGTGTGTTAAAAATAATGTTTTCGGTAATTCCCTTCCCATTTCTCCTTCCTACTTGAGAGTGGGTCAAAGCCTGGTCAGCACACAGACTCTTTCCTTTTGTAATCTAGAACCTTCTAATGCGTCCTAGAAATCTCAAAGAGGGGACTTTCTAGAAGACAAACCCCAAAAATAAAGGGGATAAGCTTTCTTCTCAGGTCTCTGGGAGTCAGTAGGGGTGTGATGTTTTACTTCTTTTTTTTATTGTTGACACTAATTTACTGTCAACACTATAAAAATTATAGTTGTCCCACATTTCCCCCACCCTTTGCCCACCTCCATCCAGCCCCTACCTCCCCTCCCCTGGCCTTCACCACCCTATTGTCTGTGTCCATGGACTATGTATGTATGTTATTTGGCTAATCTCTTCACCTTCTTTTACCCAACCCCACCCTCCCCTCTGAGATCTGTCAGTCTGTTCCACAGAACAAATGACTCTTGTTCTATTTTGTCTGTCACTTTACTTTGTTCTTAGATTCCACATATGAGATCATATAGTATTTGTCTTTCTCTGACTGGCTTATTTGCTTAGCATAATAATCCCCAGGTCCATCCATGTTGTGGCAAAGGGTTAAGGGTTCTTTCTTTTTCACAGCTGTTAAGTATCTCTTGGAGCTTACAAATGAGTAGGTAACAAAATGCACAAATATGAGGAGGGTGATAACAGTGGTTAGCCTATGTGTGTGAGCTACTTCATATACATTAACCCTGATCCTTGAAACCTTGGCAAAAAAATTAATATTAATTTCATTTCACAGATGAGGTACCTGAAATTCAGGGTGGGTAAAAGCCCGTGGCCTTACAGTCAAGGCACTGTAACACTGAACTGTAATTTCCACACTTTCTAGTTCTAGAAACAAACCCTAGTCTGCCACAGAGACTTTTTAAAGATCCTGTCTTACTGTCACCCAAAGAGCTTTTGTAGTAAGATGGAGCCCTGGTGTGTTTGGCCCTGCTTCAGTAAAAAACTAGGCAAGTGACCACAACCAAACAGGTTCCTCATTTGTAGACTGAGCAGTTGGGACTTCAAATCAAAGTTCTGTTTTAGCTCTAAGGTGTTCTCTGATTCCCAGAATAGGAAATTCAGGTGAATGTTAAAATAGGTGAAACTATGCTCAACCTTAGTCACAATCACTAAATGCAAATTAAGATTTCATCCAGATGTTTGATCATACTGAAAAAGATCAAAATGTGCGCCACAGTGTGTTGGTCAAAGTGTGGGGAGGAATATACTCTCTGATATTACTGGGGTCCTCAGATGGGTATCATCTCCACTGTGAGCAATTTAGCAACATCTATTAAGTCCAAATGCATGCAACTCTGACCTAACAATTCTACTCCTATTTCCATCTCCAGCCCCCAAAAAACCACATTGAGGAGGAAATCATTAAATTTCCCTGAGTCCTCTGTCCTTGCAGAAACATTACTACTCCTTGTCTTTTCTCTCTAATGAGAACTTTCAGGAAAGCTTTCCTATGCAAAATAGTCTATAAAACATTACCTGTGAACTTTACCGCTTTCTCACAGAATTTGGAGAAAGCAAAATAAAACAAACAAACAAAAAACAATTTCGAGAGATAAACATGCATGAGAAAGAATCTTATCTATAAATTCTAATGTATTAGATATCAGTGGTCTACTACCTGGGAGTACATTCAATTGCAATATCCTGACCAGATTTTTCCATGCTCTTTTCCCTCCCATTATATTTTAACACCCCTTATAATAAGATGAAACTGTCAAGGGCTGCAGTAACCCCAAGCCAGATAAAATCTTGTTCTACCATTCAACACGCTCCCTGCCCATCCCACATCTCTTTCCCCTATCTCCCTACTGTCCAGCCAACCCCAGTTAAAGTTGGAACAGAACTCTGGGATAACGTTATTCTGTATTTCAACATATTCTAAAAGATGTAAGACCCAAACTTAAAATTACAAAATTTATGTTTGTTTATATCAAGGTTTTAATATTTAAATGACCAAAAACTAAAAGGTTCTAAATTTCTCAGTTTTAGTATTATGTTTACAAAAATTTATAGCACATTTTTACTTTTAGATTAACTTTTTTACATTTTTCCATTTAATCAATCTAACTTATATTTTGGTATATGGCATAAGACTATTTTCCCCAAAGTCTTGTTCCCAAATCATTTATTGACTATTTCCTCCCTTCCCCACCATGATTCATATATAAATTCTTATGAATATTCTTTTTTTTTACTGTCTCTGCTCTGTCATCAACCTCTATTCTGATAGTTCTAATATATTATTTACATGACTGTGGCTTTACTATATGTTTTGATATCTGGTAGTTTAAGTTTTCGCTTCAACTTGTTTAGTATTCTTAGCAATTCTTGCTTGCTCAGACCTCCAGATTAATTTCGGAATGTCTTTGTCAAGTTAAAAAATATCCACTGGGACTGTGCTATGATAGCATAAAACTTATAAATGAAATTAGGATTCATAGTAATTCTTCCAATCAAGAAATATATGAGATGGCTCTCTAGGAGCAGCCTGTTCTTTAAACAAAAACAAACCGAATAAAATAGATAAAAAAGAATCTTGAGTTGGTTCCTGAATTACTACTTCATGACAAATGGCAGGTCAGGCTGAGGTGGTTCACTAGAAAGTTAAAAAAACCATCACCAGGTGGTGGGGGAAGATGACTGGCAATTGTAACTTTGCAGGTCCCTCCCCTCCCAAAGTAGGGAAGCCACTCCCGCACCAGGAGAGAACTGGATACCTGAAGTAGCTGGGGGGAAAAAGACACAGTGGGAGGCACAAAGAGGCATTATTCCCCACCCCACCCGGGGACTGTACCAAAGAAATTGGGGAGCCAGGTGATACCTGGAGATAGAAGAGTTGGGCCACAACTGACCCTGACCCAGAGAGTCTCCAGACTGGTCAGAAAGTTGGGCTGTGTGAAACGTGAGGACCTTGTTAAGAAGGACGAGAGAAAACCAAGGGGAATTCACTAAAAAAAAGTATCTCGGCCACTGTGCAAGGAGCTCTCACATGCCATTGCAGAACCAGCAAAGAGAAAGGAGGAGGGGCGCGATTTGCTCCAAATCAGGGCGCCTTATAGACTGATCAAAGTGGGTTTGCAGAGGCTCAGATGGGTAGCAATCCCCAGAGAGACTTAATTTAACAGGGGAACTAAACATCCCTGAAGGGATTCTGAATGTGCACAGCGCCCAGGCAAGCAAAGAGGGAGGACAAGTGTGAGTTGGTCCCATTCAGTGCACCTCAGGGACTAATCAAAGGGTGCACAATGAGGTGGATTAAAGGTACCAGCCTGGTGAACATGGGCCATGGGGTCCACGGACCGCTCTGAGGGCTTGGGCTGGAGGCTGGACACCTGTGAATATTGTAGCCCAGACTGAGCCCCCAATGCAGAACCACAGGAAAGGGAAAAAACTGGATCCCAGCCCCCCTCTGCCTACAGCTTCCAAGAATGCCAGCAGAACTCTCTTCCAGGGTTTAAAGACAACAGAGGGCTTTTTTTTTCTTCCAAATGTAAGACAGTAAGACCTGGAGCTGAAAAAGCACCAAAAACAGATCCGAAAAGAGATCAGAAAGCTAACGCCAACAACTGAGACAAAATCCACTTTGCTATTCTCCAAAACTTGCATTTTATTTTTTCCTTTTTACTTTTATTTTTGTTATTATTTATTCTTTTCTTCCTTCCATTGAGTTTCCTTTGTTTTGTTTCTTTGATTTCATTGTTTGACTAGTTTTCTTTGTTCTCCCTTTCATATTGCACTTTAATTTCTCTTCCTTCATTTCATTCATATTATTATTCCAATAACACTACTCTTGGCCTTTCACTTTTTTATCCTTTTTGTTCAGATCATACATTTCTTGTCATATTATTGTTGCTCCACATACCACAAGCATCCTTCCCTGGTCTTGGTCCATTTTACTATCTTCGTTGTGGTTAACTTTATTCTCTCCCATGCCACGCGAACGTTCTAGCCCTTACTCTAACTATATCTCACCATCTAACCTCAAATAAGTGCTCTGTTTCCTGGAGTCAGCTCACATGCTTTTGCTGCTCTTAACAAGAGTCTTATCTCTTTTGCACCTTTGAAAAAAAGTGGCTAGGTGGATCACTGTTATCTCCAAAGGAACTCCTATCTCTTCTCTACTTGTTGGTAATTTAAAGCCCATAGGATACTCTCCCACTGTCATGCTCCACTCCACCTTTGACCTGCCTCAGAATACATACCAGATAAGGTGGGAGTTGTGAATACCAGTAAACCCGCTGAAGGAGATAACCCACCAACAAAGGACCCACCGAAGGGTTAAACACAAGTACAACAAGAGAGTCCACACAAATAGGAAAAAGGACATTCCTAGAGCACTCAGACAAGATCAAAGAGACCACACCACAGAGTCCCACAGAATTCCTGCCACAGAAGTTCACTCTACAAACACAGCTAGCAAAGCATAGCATAGGGAATCACAGAAACAAACAAAAAGACTAACCTAAAATGGGGAGACAAGAAGAGAACCTGAAGTCAAAAGGAATGGAGACTCCCCACTAAACGAGCTAAACGAAATGGAGACAAGTAAACTATCAGATACAGAATTCAAAAGAATGGGTACAAGGATGCTCAAGGAATTCACAGAAAACTACAAGGAACTGAGTGAGAATTACAACAATGGAAATGGTAACTATAAACAAGAACCAGGTAAGAAAGAACACCACAATTTCTGTAATAAAAAATATACAAGAAATTACAAGCAGGCTGGATGAAGCTGAAGACCAAATTAGTGACCTGGAAGACAAGGTAGAAAGAAATACAGAGGTAGAGGAACTGCATGAAAAAAGACTAAAAATTGTGAAGACAGCTTAAGGGAACTGCAAGACAACATGAAACACAACAACGTTTGAATCATATGAATACCAGGACAACAAAAGCAGCAATGGAGAGAAACCCTTTTTGAAAAACTAATGACAGAAAACATCCTGAACTGGGAGAGGGAAAAGTCACTCGGTTCAGGGACCACACAGGGTCTCAAACAAGATGAACTGGAAGAGCCCTACTCCAAGACACATAATAATTAAAATGCCAAGTTTTAAAGATAAAGAGAAAATCTTAAAAGCAGCAAGGGCCAAACAAAAAGTAACATACAAAGGAGCTCCAACAAGGCTAGCAGCTGATTTCTCAACAGACCCATTGCAAGCCAGGAGAGAACAGCAAGAAACATTGAAGTAATGAAAAGCAAAGGCCTAAAACCAAGACTACTCTACCTGGTGAGGCTCTCAATCAAAATGGAAGGCCAAATAAGGAGTTTCCCAGACAAAAGATAGCTGAAAGAATACACCTCCATCAAATCAGCACAGCAAGATATGAGAAAGGGACCGCTATAAGAAGAGGGAAGGAAAGAGTGAGAGATAGAGGAACACAGGTACAAAAGGGGTAAAATAAGTACCTACCTATCAACAATAACCTCAAGTGTTAGTGGATTCCATGCTCCAATCAAAAGCCATAGGGTAGCTGAATGGATAAGAAAACAAACTGCCCACCGAGAGACCCACCTTGAAAAAAAAAGACCAGACTGAAAGTAAAAGGTGGAAAAATATTACCAGCGAATGGACAGGAAAAAAGAAATCTTGTGTAGCAATACTTACGTGAGACAAAACGGACTTTGAAATAAAGGCCGTGAAAAGAGACACTGAAGGACACTTCATAATTCTCAAGGGAAGAATCCATCAACAAGACATAACATTTGTGAACACGTATGCACCCAACATAGGAGCACCCAATATACAGGGAAAATCTTGGAGGACTTCAAGAAAGACATAAACAGCAACACACTTATACTAGGGGATTTTAACTCCCCACTGTCAAAAATGGGTAGATCTTCCAAACAAAGTATCAACAAGGATACCGCAGCATTGAACAATGCCCTAGATCAAACGGACTTAACTGATATATATAGAACCTTTCATCCCAAAGAAGCAAAATACACATTCTTTTCAAATGCTCACAGAACATGTTCAAGAAAGAACCACATGAGAGAACACAAAACAACCCTCAACAAATTCAAGAAAACTGAAATCATTTCAAGCATTTTCTCGAACCACAAAGGACTAAAACTAGAAACCAACCTCAAGGAAAAAACTCAGAAACATTCAAATTTGTAGAGACTGAATAACATGCTATTAAACAAGGAATGAGTTAATATCGAGATCAAGGAAGAAATCAAAATGTTTCTGAAAACAAATGAAAATGAACACACAACAGTCCAAACTTACGGGACACAGCAAAGGAGGTACTGAGAGGGAAGTTCATAGCAATACAGACCTACCTAAAAAAGATAGGAACAATTCAAATAAACAACCTAACCAACGCTTCAGCTACAGGAACTGGAGAAACAACAATAAACAAAGCCTAGCAGGAAGGGAATGACCAATCATAGAGCAGAATTAAACAACTAAGAGCCTAAAAGAAAAATGCACAGGATGAATAAATCCAGGAGCTGGTTCCTTGAAAAGATAAACAAAATTTACAAGCCTTTAAGTAGATTCATCTAAAAAAAACAGAGGATCCAAATAAACAAAATCAGAAATGAAAGAGAAAGGATTACAACTGATACCTACAGAAATACAAAGGATTGTAAGAAATTATTACAAACAACTGTATGACAAGAAATTTGAAACCTGGGTAAAATGGACAAATTTCTAGAAAAGTATAATCTCCCAACACTGAATGAGTTGTGGAGAGCCAAGAAGGATAATGTGTGCCAAGTGAGTTGGAATGCAGGCCTTGGGTTCAGCACAGCTGCCCTAGGCCACAGAAGATTGATTGTTGTAAGAAAAGAATTTTCTAAGAAATGTTCTTAGAAAAATAAAGTTTACCTAGCCTTGCTAGGTAAGGCTCAATAAATACGGCCTGACTTTGCCAACAAACAGTTCCCTCCTCTACATCCCAGAGACGGGACTCCGCCTGTCCCTGCTTTGACTCTGTCTCTTTATTTCTTAATCCCCCATCACCTTCCCTCAGGACCTGATCTATCCAGCCATGCCGGTCGTGGCGTGAATAAGAAGCAGAAAGCCTGAACAGACTGATAACAGATGATGAAATCAAAGCAATAATCAAAAAAGTCCTGGCACACAAAAGCCCTGGCCTGGATGGTTTCACAGGAGAATTTTACAAAACATTTATGGAAAAGCTAACCCCTATCCATCTGAGACTATTACAAAAAATCAAAGGACAGGGAAGACTCCCAAACTCTTTTTACGAAGCCAGCATCATCTTAATTCCAAAACCAGATAAAGACACAACAAGAAAGAAAACTACGGGCCAAAATCACTGATGAACATAGACATCAAAATTCTCAACAAAAGACTGACGAACCACATCCGGCAATACATGAAAAAGACACACACCATGATCAAGTGGGATTCATCCCAGAGATGCAAGGATGGTACAATATTCACAAATCAATCAACACATTATACCACATAAACAAAGGAAAGACAAAAATCACATGAACATATCAATAGATGGGGGAAAAGCATTTGATAAGGTACAGCACCCATTTAGTATAAAAACAATCTGCAAAGTGGGAGTAGAGGGAGCATACCAAAACATAATAAAGGCTATGTATGAGAAACCTACAGCCAACATCATGTTGAATTGCCGAAACCTAAAAGCTATCCCACTAAGGTCAAGAACAAGACAAGGATGTCCACTTTCAACACCTAACAAATTGGAAAGGAGGAACTAAAACTGTTTTCAGTGACGTGAGAGTGTACATAGAAAACCCTATACACCCCACCAAAAAAACTACTCGACCTAATAAGTGAATTTGGCAGAACAACAGAATTCAAAGTCAATATTCAGAAATTGAAGGCATTTTTATACACCAACAACAAATTATCAGAAACAGAAATCAGGAAAAAATCCCATTTGCTACAGCAACAGGAAAAATAAACTACCGAGGAATAAATCTAACCAAGGAGGTAAAAGATGTATACTCAGAAAACTATACAACACTGAAGAAAAAAATTATTAAGGGAAGACACAAATAAATTGAAACATATACCATGTTCATGGATTGAGAGAAATAACATCATCAAACATGTCCATGACACTCAAAGAAATTTATTGATTCAATGCAATACGTATTAAAACGTGAATGACATATTTCACAGATATACAACAAACATTTCAAAATTTATGTGGAACCATAATCAACCACGAAGAGCCACAGCAATTTTGAGAAAGAAGAACAAGATAGGAGGGATCACAACACCTGATATCAAACTATATTACAAGGCCACTGTAATCAAAACTGGATAGTACTGGCATAAGAACAGACACACAGACCAATGGAACAGAACAGAGAGCCCAGAAATAAACCCAAGTCTCTATGGTCAATTAATATTCAACAAAAGGGGCAGAAGCATAAAGTGGAGTAAAAATAGCCTCTTCAACAAATGGTATTGGGAGATCTAGACAGCTATATGCAAAAAATTGAAACTCAATCACCAATTAACTCAATTAAACTCAATTAAACAAAAATAAATTGAAGGTGGATAAAAGACTTAAATATAAGTCCCAACACTGTAAAAGTCCTAAAGGAGAACATAGGCAGGAAAATTTCAGATATGCCATGTAGCAATCTTTTCACTGATATGTCCCGTAGAGAAAGGGACATAAAGGAAAGAATAAACAAACAACTTTATCAACATGAAAAGCTTCTGCATTGCTAATGAAAACAGCAGTAAAATGAAAAGCGAACCAACCATATGGGAAAACATATTTGCAAATGATACCTGCTGCAAAGGTTTAATCTCCAAAATATATAAAAAACTCACACAATTCCACTCCAGGAAAACAAACATTGGGATAAAAAAAAAATGGGCAAAGGACCTGAACAGACACTTCTCCAAGGAGGACATACAATGGACCCAGAGACATATGAAAAGATGCTCAGCATCACTAGCCATCAGAGAGATGCAAATGAAAACCACAATGAGATACCACGTCACACCAGTCAGAATGGCCATCATAAATAAATCAACAAACAAGTGCTGGAGAGATTGTGGAGAAAAGGGAACCCTAGTGCACTGTTGGTGAGAATGCAGACTGGTGCAGCCACTATGGAAAACAGTATGGAATTTCCTCAGAAAACTAAAAATGGAATTGCCTTATGCCTAGCAATACCACTGTTGGGATTACATCCTAAGAACCCTGAAACACCAATTCAAAAGAACCTATGCACCCCAATGTTCATAGCAGCACAATTTACAATATCCAAGTGCTGGTAGCAACCTACATGCCCACCAGTTAAATGACTGGGTATAAAAACTATGGTGCATTTACACAATGGAATAGTACGCAGAATACAAGAAGGAGTTCCTACTCTTCGCAGCAGCATGGATGGAAATGGAGAGCATTATGCTAAGTGAAATAAGCCTAGTGGTGAAAGATAATACCATATGACCTCACCTATAAGTGAAACCTAATCAACAAAAGAAACAAGCAAGCAAAATATAACCAGAGATATTGAAATAAAGAGCAAAGTGACAGTAATCAGAGGGGTGGGGAGAGGGATTATGGGGGAAAGTAGGGGAGGGCCATCAAGGAACATGTATAAAGAACACACGGACAAAGCCAAAGAGGGCAGGCTTGAGTGTGGGAGGTAGGGATTTGTGGGGTGGTGGTCATGGTGGGATGAAAATGGAGACAACTGTACTTGAACAAAAAGGAAAAGAACAGACAGCCTAGAAATACCACAACTTTTTGGTCAATTAATATTTAACAAAGGAGGCAAGAACATACAATGGAAAAAAGACATTCTCTTCAATAAATTGTGTTGGGAGGATTGGACTAGTACTTGCAAAACAAAAAAAAACTGGATGATCAACTTACACCATAAACTAGAAAAAACACAAAATGGATAAAAAAGTTAAATGTAAGTTATGATACAGTAAAAATCCTAGAGGAAAATGTAGGCTGTAAAATTTCAGATATCTTGCATAGCAATATTTTTGCTGATATATCACCTTAGGCTCTGTAAGCACAGAAGATAAACAAATGGGACTATATCAAATTAAAAAGTTTGTGCGCACCTAAAGAAAACATGAGCTGTTAACCTACTTTCTACCAATGATTCTGTCTCTATTTTGCTTGTTTGTTCAGTTTGTTCATTAGATTCCACATATGAGTGAAATCATATGGTATTTGTCTTTCTCAGACTGGGTTATTTCATATAGCCTAATCATCCTCAAGTCCATTTACATTGTAGCAAAAGGTAAGATTTCCTTCTTTTTCACAGCTCTGCAGTATTCCATTCTGTAAATGTACTACATCTTTTTTATCCACTCATCTACAGATGGACACTTGGGCTGTTTCCTAATCTTGACTGTTGTAAATAACACTCCAAAAAACATGAGTGCATATATTCTTTCAAATTAGTGTTATGTGAGCACTGGGGTTGGAGGGATCCAGCAAAAAGAAAAAAAGGACTCAGACATGGACAACAGTGTAGTGATTGCAGGCGGAGTGGGATATAAAGGGTACAAACGGTAATGAAAAAATGCAATTTTTAAAATAAATAAATGGTACTCAAAATTCCTATTTAAAGAAACCATATGATCTCACCTTTAGGGGGAACCTAATCAACAAAACAAAGAAGCAAGCAAAATATAACCAAAGACATTGAAATTAAGGACAATCTGATGGTAACCAGAGGGGAGGTGGGAGGGAATAATGGGAGGAAAAGGGAAGGATTTTCAGGAATAACTATAAAGGACACATGGACAAAACCAAGTGGGGTGGAATCAGGAGAGGGAGTGGGGGATGGCCAGGGTCGAGGGGAGTGTGGGGGGTAAATGTAGACAACTGTACTTGAACAATAATAAAATAATTTAAAATAAATATATAAATAAAAAGAAAGAAACCATCAGAAAAAAATGAAAAGTGAACTAATTGTTGGGAGAACATATTTGCATATGATACATTGGACAATTGTTTAATCTCCAAAATATATTAAGAAGTTATATGACTCAATACCAGGAAGACAAACAATCCAACTGAAAACTAAACAAATGACCTAAATAGACACTTCTCTAAGGAGGACATACACATAGCCCTTAAACATATGAAATACGCTCAACATCACTAATTATCATAGAGATGCATATTAAAACCACAATGCGATAATCATCTACACATGTCAGAAGGGCTACCATCAATAAATCAACAAGTGCTGGCGAGGATGTGGAGAAAAGGGAGCCCCAATGCACTGTTGGTGGGAATGCAGTATGGTGCAACCACTCTGGAAAACATTATGGAGTTTCCTCACAAAATTAAAAATGGAACTGTCTTTTGACCTACTGATTCTACCTCTGGGAATATATCAAAGAATCTCAAAACACCAATTCAAAAGAATATGTGCACCTCTATTTCATAACACCACTATTTACAATAGCCAAGAATTGAAAACAGCCTAAGTGCCCATCAGTGGATGAATGGATAAAAAAGCTGCGGTACATTTACACATGGAATACAACCACAGAAGTAAAAAAGTAGGAATTCTTACCTTTTGCAACAGCATGGATGAACTGGAGACTCCTATGCTACGTAAAAGAATCGAGTTTGGTGAAAGACAAACACCATATGTTCTCATTCTAATGAATAATATAAATGAACATGGAAAATAGAATCAGAGACACAGAAACAGATTGACAGCTGTAAGAGAGGAGCGGGGTGGTAGGAGGTGGGGAATGGTTGAAAGAAGGTGAAGGGATAAGACAAAGAACACATATGCATGACCCATAGGCTTAATAAGAGTGTGGGAATTGTCTGTGGGAATGGGGAATGGTTAGGGGGGAGGGCAAAGGGGGAAATATTGGGACAAGTGTAATAGCATAAGCAATTTAAAAAGATTGAAAAAAGAAAAATATTACTAGGGGGAAAAAAATAATAAGGTAGAGGGTAGCTAAATGGGTAAGAAAACAAAACCCATGTATATGCTGTTTACAAAAGAGCAAGCTCAAAATGAAAACTACACACAGACTAAAAAGAAACAAATGGAAAAAGATATTTCATGCAATTGGAAAATGTTTCAAAAGTTAGAAGTACTTATATCAGGCAAAAATAGACTTTAAAACAAAGGCTATAATAAGAAACAAATAAAGCCACTACATAATGATAAAGGAATCCATCTAACAAGGAATATAACTCTTATAAATACTTGTGCATCCAAAATAAGAGTAAGTACATATATAAAAAAAATCTGAACAGACTCAAAAGGAGATATGAACAGTACTACAGGGATAGCAGGAAATTTTAACACCCCACTGACATCAATAAATAAATATTCCAGACAGAAATTCAACAAGAAAAGACTGGCCTTAAATGACACAATGATCAGATGAATTTTATTGATATTTTCAAGGCAATTCAGCCTAAAGTAGCAAAAGGTACATTCCTTTCAAGTGCACATGAAACATTTTCTACAATAGATAATATATCAAGACACGAGTCAACTTTTAAAAGACTGAAATCACATCAAGCATCTTCTATGATCACAATAGTATGATACCAAAAATAAACCACAAGAAAAACAAACTGACAGTAACCAGAGGTGTGGGGAACCGTTCCAAGCATGGGAAATGTGGCTCAGTCCCCACTTGGAAAACCAGTGGGGAACGAGGTTGGCGGGCAGGACCCATGTCCATGGATAAGTTCTCCAGTGGGAAATCAGGCCTGCATTGTACTTAGACTGCTATGAGACTTGCTTTTGCTTAAAAACTCCCTCACCCTGAATTGAGGAAGCAAATGTTTACTGAGTATCTTTATCTTCCCAGAATCTGGGCTAGACCCTCCAGGAATGGGACATAGCCCTTTCAACCATTTACATTGCAAATGTCCTCCTTTGATGTATTCAGTGGCTTCTTCTCCTGTGTCTGCAAAGATAACCACACAAAACAAACCTTTGTATAGTAAAGAGGACCTCTGATGTTAAGGGCCTCAAAAACCTATAAAGGCTGGTCACCCCAAGGCTCTTGGTGCTCCCCCCTTGAGGGAGTGGCCGAGGCGCTGAGAGGTGCTCTCCTCTTGAGAGAGTGGCCGCGCCGTCCCTTTTCCCCCACAGGACCTTTTCCCCCATAGGACGTCTGTAGTCCACGTGTATGTGTATTGGAATACTGAAACCTCAACAGCAGATCTTGCAGGCAGAGATCTGCGTCACAGAGGGGAGGGAGGAGAGGGATAAAAGGGGAAAGAAAGGGAAGGGTAATCAAGAAACTCGTACAAAGGACCCATGGACAAAGACAAAGGGGTGGGGGATAGGATTGAGTGTGGGAGGTGGGAGTGGTGAAGCAGGTGAAAGTGGTGGGGGAAATTGGGGACAACTGTGTTGAACAACAATAAAAAAAGAAAAAAACTGAAACACACAGACATGGGGACTAAATAACATATTACTAAAAATGAATGTGTTAGCAATGAGGTCAAGGAAGAAATGATGACATACCTTGAAACATATGAAAATGAAAACAAAACAACCCAAAATCTACGAGACACATAGCAAAAGCAGTCCTAAAAGAAAAATTCATAGCATTTAGAGGCTTACCAAAGGAAACAAGAAAAAACTCCAACAAACAAAATAATTTTACATTAATGGAAGTAAAAAAAAAAAATAGCCCAAAGTGAGTGGAAGAAAGGAAATAATAAAGAAATAAAGATCAAAGGAGAAATAAATAAGAGTCCAAAAAAACAATACAACCAAGTGTTTGTTCTTTGAAAAGATAAATAAGCTTGATAACCTTTAGCCAGACTCATCAAGAAAAAAAGATACAAATTAATAAAATCAGAAATGAAAGAGAAGTAATGACTGATATCAAAGAAACACAAAAGACTATAAGAAAATATTGGGAACAGCTATATGCCAACAAATTATACAGTCTGAAAGAAATGGATAAATTCCTACAATCTTTCAAAACTGAATCAAGAGAAAGCAGAGAATCTGAACAGATTGATTACAACTAGTGAAATTGATACAGTAATCAAAAAACTCAAAACAAATAAAAGTCCTTGTCCACATGGCTTCACAGATGAATTTTACCAAACATTCAAAGAAGAACAAACACTTATTGTTCTCAAACTGTCCTACAAAATTCAAGAGGAGGGAAAACTTCCATGCTCATTTTACAAGGCCAGAATTATCCTAATTGTAGAACAAGATAAAGGCACTGAATAGAAAGAAAATTACAGGTCAATATCCCTGAGGAAGGTAAATACTAAAATCATCAACAATAATTAGCAAACCAGTTCAAGCAATACACTAAAAATATCTACACAATGTGATGAAGTGGGATTTATTCCATGGATGCAAGGTTGGTACAATATTCTCAAATCAATAAACATGACACACCACATAAACAAAATGAAGAATAAACAAGACATGATCATATTAATAAATGCAGAAAAGCATGTGATAAAAGCCAACTTTCATTTATGATAAAAAAAAAAAAAACCTCATCCAAGTGGTCATAGAGGGAACATAACTCAATGAATTAAGATCAAATATGACAGACCCACAGCCAATATCATACTCAATGTACAAAAACTAAAAGCATTTCTGTTAAGAACAGTAACAAGATAGGAATATCTGCTTTCACCACTCTTACTGAACATAGTCCTAAACCCAGTTATCAGACAAGAAGAAATAAAATACGTTCAAATTGGAAAGGTGGAAGTAAAAGTGTCTTTATTTGCAGATTGCATGTTGTAAATAGAAAACCCTAAAACCTCCATCAGAAAGCTACAAAAGCTAATAAATGAATTCAGCAAAGTAGCAGGATACAAATAAATATTCAGAAATCAGTGACATTTCTATACAAGAGTACTGAACTATCAGAAAAAGAAACTAAGAAAACTATCCTATTTGCTATTGTAACAACAACAACAAAAAGGTACCTAGGAATAAATTTAACCAACAGAGTAAAAGACTTGTACTTGGAAAAGTATAGGACATTGAAGAAAGAGATTGAGAAGATACAAATAAGTGGAAGCATATATTGTGTTCATGGATTGGAATAATTATCATTATAATGTCTACATTATCTAAAGCAATCTCTCAATTCAAGTGCAATCCCTATTAAAATGCTGGTGGAATATTTCACAGATCAAGAAAACATATTCCAGATAGACAGATCAATAGAGACGTACCTAAAAGAGACCCTGAATAGCCTTAGCAATCTTAAGAAAGGTAAACAAAGTTGGAGGTATCAATTCCCTAATATCAAACTATACTACAAGGTCACTGTAATCAAAACAGTCCAGTACTGGCATAAAAACAGGCATATAAATAAGTGGAACAGAACAGAAAGCCCCGAAATCAACCTATGTGCATATGGTCAATTTACATTTGACAAAGGAGGCAAGAGCACACAAGCCAGTCTCTAATAAACAGTGTTAAGAAAGCTGGAAATATACATGCAAAAAATGAAGCTAGACCACCAACTTACACCATACAAAAGAATAAACTAAAAATTGATAAAAGACTTAAATGTAAGTTGTGAAACCGTAAAAATCCTACAAGAAAACATAGACAGTAAAATCTCAGACATCTCTTATAGCAATATTTTTGCCTATATATGTTTTCTAGGACAAGGAAAATAAAGGGAAAAAATATAAATGGGACTACATCAAACTAAAAAGCTGTGCACAGAAAATGAAACCATCAACAAAGTGAAAAGGAAACCCACTGTATGAGAGAGCATATTCATCAACGATACATCTGATAAGGGATTAATCTCCAAAATATATAAAGAATTTATACAATTCAACACTAGGAAGTCAAACAATCCAATTAAAACTGGGCCAAGGACCTGAATAATCACTTCACCAAAGAGGACATACAGATGGTCAAAAGACATACGAAAAGATGCTCAACATCACTAATTATCAAAGAGATGAAAATTAAAACCACACTGAGATATCACCCTACAGCTGCCTGAATGGCTACCATCAATAAATCAACAAACAACAAGTGCTGGCAAAGATGTAGAAAAAAAAGAACCCTAGTGCACTGTTGGTAGGAATGTTATCATAACAGTCAGTTGGAGTGCTGGAGTCTCCTCCATTGGCCAAAATGGCAGGGGGGCACGTATTTATACTCAGTGCACCAAAAGCTACAAGTATGAGTGGAGAGGGTCCTGAGTGTGCCTAAAACTAGAAAAACGAATGGATAAGGCCCTACACGTGCCAAAAGTTAGTGAGATAATTGGGTAGAAAATAAAGCCCTCCCTTCTATCCCTGTAAGAACAGTGGGCGTGAGCAGGAAAAGTGGTCTTGAGACAGGAGTCCATCATTCTCCCAGGTTATGTGGTGACTGAATAAATCCTTTTCTATTTGCACCAGCACCAGCCTAATGAGTTTTCTTTGCAGTAGGCAGCTGAACCTCCATTTACTTAGGTTGCACGTTTTAGCCGCTCAGATGAGACAGCGTGGACTTTGGTAAGTCCAGGGTGGGGGCAGGCTGAAGTTCCAACTGACTGTTGCAGGCAGACTTGGGAAAGAGAGACTGTGAGGATTTCTAGGCAGCCATTGAGAGGTTTTCTTGGGGCATTTCCTTGCACTCCATCTTAAGGCATTGGCCATTTGAAATTCTTGACTGGTGAAAGAAAACAAGTTTTAGGGGAACAGATGGACTCCAAGACTGGTGAGTGAAACCAACATGCACACATGGAGTCATCTATCCCTTTTGCCATGGCTTTGTGCCACTTTGGCTTTGTGCCACTTGCGTCCAGTTAGGATCATTTGTGACACTAGTTAGCAGGCTATCCCTGCCATTTGGGCTTTGTGTCACTTGGACTTTGTGTCACTTAGGACCAGTTAGGAGAATTTGTGCTACTAGGTGGCAGGCTATCCCTGCCGCTTGGGTTTGGGCTTTATGCCCCTGGAGCTTTGTTCCTCTTGGGCTTCATGACACTTGGGCTGGACCACTTGCATAATGGTAGGCAGGAGATAAGACACTAGGACTTGCTTATT
The DNA here is from genome assembly GCF_022682495.2 of Desmodus rotundus. Taxonomy (NCBI): domain Eukaryota; kingdom Metazoa; phylum Chordata; class Mammalia; order Chiroptera; family Phyllostomidae; genus Desmodus; species Desmodus rotundus. The sequence goes on along the minus strand of NC_071392.1, from coordinate 58,177,905 downwards.
AAGTGCTCATTTAGAATAATGGAATTACGGATCAAAGTTTTGTTTATATGTCCCCACCTTGACTAGGGTCTTGTTATGGTTATGGTTTGGGGTTTGTACTTCTGTACCATCAGGGGTTGTTCTGTTTCAACTCCTGAAAGGAACACACTGGTCCAAATTTTAACAGTTTGGTCCATATATAGCTATAATCCAATGACTAAGAAGGGATTGGTTTTCTATTATAACACTGCTTGGCTTATGTATACTTCACCATGCTACAGTTGGAATTGTTTTTGCCAACAATCAGGGAAATAGGACCAAATTTCTTATGTCCAGGCCTTTATGTCTTTACACAACAAGGATTAGGCAAAGGAAGGGAACAACCTAATGATGGAGAGAAGGGAACTGGCTTCAAACCCCTCCCTAATAGTAAGACAAAGAAAGTAAAAATAAGGAAATGAGTCTCTTTAATACCATGAACCCAGAGGACCCAGGATTAGCTGCAGGAAGATTTCCCCTGCCACCACCCATGCTGCTAGATCCCGCTGAAATAGAGTCCAGAGGCGTGACAACCTCACCCCTCAATGAGGAAGGAATGGTCTCTCCCTCAAAGACCCAAAAGGGTAACAGATTTGGCCAGGGAGTATCCCCACCCAGAGAGGGACATTTCCCTTTGAGGAAATACTCAATAGGCAGAATAAACCAGGAAGGCCAGCCCATTGGCAACTACTGGGCCTATATTCAATTTTCCACTTCTTATTTACAAATTGGAAGAATTGTATTCTTTTATTTATTTATTTTTATTGTTATTCAGTTACAATTGTCTGCATTTTCTCCCCATCCCTCCTCCCCATTCCAGCCAATCCCACCTCCCTCCCCCATCTCTACCCTCCCCCTTTATTTTGTCCTTGTGTCCTTTATAGTAGCCCCTGTAAACCCCTCTCCCTACTATGCCCTCCCCACTCCCCTCTGGCTATTGTTACATTGTTCTTAATTTCAATGTCTCTGGTTATATTTTGTTTGCTTTTTTTCTGTTGTTGATTATGTGGAAGAATTTTTAAACGTTCACATAGGAAGGATCCTCAGAAAATGACAGATCTTATCACCTCCATTTTTGCCACTCCCCATCAAACAGGGCAGATGTACAGTCTCTCCTTAACATACTGCTAACAACAGATGAAAGGCAGCTAGTTATGAAAAGGCTAATAAAGATGCTCATCATCTCCATCAAGATCTCCAACCCAGCGGGGGCAATTCCCTTTGACAGAGTCCAACTATGACCCAAATAGCAGAGACCTAGCCTCCCTAGAACATTACAAAAGGTGCATATTGAAAGGGCTTAAGAAAGAGATTCCTTGTGCTGACCAGGTGGCTCAGTTGGTTAGAATGTTGTCTCGACATGCCTAGGTTGCAGGGTCAATCCTTGGGTCAGGGCACATACCTAGGTTGTGGGCTTGATTCCCAGTCTGGGCACAAATGGGATGTTTTTCTGTCTTTCTCTGTCTCTCATCCCCCCACCCTTCCTCCTCTCTCTAAAATCAATAAAACATATGCTCAGGTAAGGATTAAAAAAATAAAAATAAATGCTTGAAAAAAAAAACCTACTTTTTAAAAAAAGAAGAAAAGGGGTGCCCAAACAAAAGAATATGAATATGATATGCACCATTCAACAGAAACCAAACAAAGATCCTTTTCAATGTTTCGAAAGGATCTATTAGGCCTATTGAAATCACATTGATGCTGACCCACATGCACCAGAAAATGCTGGATGGTGAACCTATCTTTTATTGGGCAAAGAGCCCTGGATATGAAAAAGAAGCTCCAATGTTTAGACAGGCCATTGCAGATGAATCCCTTCCAGCTGGTAGATATAGCCTTTAAAGTTTACCATGCCTGAGAAACAAGAAATTTAAAGCAGGCTGCTGTTTTCTTAGAAATAGTGTGAGGAAACCAGAAGAAAAGGCGGGACATGAAAGGAAAAGGGAAAGATTCACTAGGCACTAATCAATGTGCCCACTGCAAAGAGAAAGGCCACTGGAGAAAGGATTGACCAGAATTCAAATAGAAAAACAAAAAGAACAGAAACCCTCAGTGAGAAATATTAAAGGAATAATGATGAATCTGATGATGAATGAGGAGGCCCTGAGGCTCCCCTAGATGTCTCCCAAACTATTACTATTTCCCCACAGGAGCCCTGGGTACAACTGACTATAGGGAACAAGTTAGTTAATTTCCCCGTAGATATGGAAGCTACATACTCAGGTCTAAATACAAAACTAAAACAAGTAAAGCTGAGGTGATGGTTACTGAGTGACCAGACAATTACAAAAATGGGTAGTCTTCCAACCTTTAGAATGTCAGCTTGGGGAGCAAAAACTTACACATAGTTTTCTGTACATGCCAGATAGTCCCATTCCATAGTTGGGCTGAGATCAATGGTATAAATTGCACACACAAATAACTTTTCCCCTGAGCAGCAGAAATTATGTGCAAAAAGTACTTCCAGGCATGCTCTCCAGCTCCAGGTACTCCTGATTTGCCCCAAAAGACCCAGAGGTGAACTCAGTTTGGCTGAGTAAGTCAGTCAAACTGTTTGGGCTGACAAAACTCCAGGTAGTGTGGTTAACATCCAACCCATAAAATTAGTGTAAAAGTAGGGGCATGGATCCCACAGAAAAAACAATACCCCCTTTTCAAAAAGGGAATTCAACCAGTATTGCATGAATTCTTAAAATCAGGATTAATTAGGCCACGCCAATCTCCCTGTAACATCGCCATTTTGAGAGTCAAAAGTCCTCACTTTGATAAATATCAATATGTACAGCATCTTAGGGTCATAAAAAACATTGTCCAGGACATTCATCCTATGGTGCCCAACCCTTAACACCAACTACCTGAGGGCCAACACTTCTTGGGGCTTTAATTCCCCACCTGGACTTGTCAGAATTTAAATCACATTACACAGAATGAGATGATGAACAGGCCCATGAATGCAGATTCTCTATCATTGACCCTAATTCTATATAGAAGATCAACACTCATGATATAATCTTACTCTCTGAAGCTCTAGTATATCTCATCCTCAACACCTACATGAAGGGGCACTTTGTAGAAGGACACCGCCTGAGGATTCAAGTCTTGCTTTTGCAGTTGATACAACAAGAGAAAAATGAACCTGAACTCCTAAAGGAGATTTTAAATTCCTTTTTCAGAATGGGACAGTACCTCCCAAAACTAAGTGACAATGTAACTTTTTATTCTGCATTCCCAGACAGTGGCTTCTGCAGCAAACTTCTCCTACTCTTGGGAATACCACCCAAAGCCCACTCAGGATTAGATCATGGGGATCCTTTAGTGTCTCCAGTTTCTCATTTCATTGCAATTCTCCCTGCACTACTAGGCATACCCCTCACTTGTCTGCCTGTTCAACAGGTCTCACTTTGGAAGTCCATCTACAACACCATCTCTTGAAATAAGAAGCAGTCTACCAGATTCATTTGTCTAGCAGTGCCATCCTCCAGACACGGTATGTGATACCATCCGAAGTCAGAAATCCATTCCTGATCCTCCTCTTTTTTTAGTGATTAGTGAGAATCTCTGAACCTGAGGACAAGGAAGACTACACCCTTGAACAACAAGAAAAAAAAAACTACAGATAATGAGATCTTCATCCACTTACCCTTGTAAGATTATAAGGGTCCAGACATTTAAAGGGGGAAGTTGTTATCACAGAAAATCTGTTGGAGTGCCAGGAAGTCTCCCCCATTGGCCAAGACAACAACAGGGGAGGTTGTTACACTGAGCATGCCAAAAACTAAAAATATGAATAGATAGAGCCTGGAGTGCACCAAAAGCTAGAAAGATAAAAAGACAGGGCCCAGAGTGTGCCAAAAGCTAGCAAGGTAACTGAATAGAAGAGTGTTCTCCTCTATATCCCTATAAAAATGGCAGGCTTCAGCAGGAAAGAGGGTCTTTGAGACAGGAGTCCACCATTCTCCCAGCTTTCACTGCACCTAAATAAAACCTCTTGCCTTTTGCATCAACACCTGCCTCTCAGGTATAGCTTATGTTGCAGCAAGCATCCAAACCTCTGTTTTGTTAAGTTAAAGAAAAGCAAACTGTTGCAGCCTCTGTGGAAAATGATATGGAGTTTCCTCAAAATATTAAAAATGGAACTGCCTTTTGACCCAGTAACCCCACATCTGGGAATACACCCTACGAATCCCAAAACACAAAGTTGAAAGAATATATGAACTCCTATGTTCATAGCAGTGTTATTTACAATAGCCAAGACTGGAATCAGCCTAAGCGCTCGTCAGTAGATAAGTGGACAGGATAAAAAAGCTGTGGTACATTTACACAATGGAATGATTACTACGCAGCAGTAAAATACAAGAAACTCTTACCTTTTGCGACAGCATGGATGGACCTGGAGAGTATTATGCTAAGTGAAATTAGCCAGTCAGTGAAAGTCAAATACCACATGATCTCACTTATATGTGAAATTTAGTGAACAAAATAAACTGATGAACAAAATACAAACAGAGGCATGGACACATGGTACAGAGTGACAGCTGTCAGAGGGGACTGCATGAAGGAAGGTGAAGGGATTAGCCAGAGAACATATATGCATGATGGTCAGAGGATAGGGGATGGGGACTGATTGGAAATAAGATGGGGGGAAATGGGAAAATCTACAATAGTTTCTACAATTACAAAAAGATGAAACGCTTTTTAAAAAAGCAAACAACAACAACCCAGTATCTATAAAACATAGTGAAAGCACTTCTAAGAAGTGAATTTATAGTATTGCTGGCCTGCCTCAAGAAACAAGAAAAACCTCAAATTCACAATCTAACCTTACACTTAAAGGAACAGGAAAAATGACAACGAAAGCCTAAATTGAGTAGAAAGAGAGAAATAATAAATGCAGATGAGGGAGGAAATAAAGAAAATAGAGATTAATAAAAATACAAAACATCAACATATCCAAGAGCTGATTCTTTGAAAAGATAATCAAGTTTGATAAACCTTTAACCAGACTCATGAAAAAAAAACTGAGCAAAGACCCAAATAAATAACATCAGAAATGAAAGAGGGGAAGAATACCTGACACCACGAAAATACAAAGGATTATAAGAAAATATTACAAACAACCACAGTCCAATAAACTGGACAATCAGGAAGAAATGAATAAATAAAATAGCCCAAAACTGAATCAAGAAGAAACAGAAAATCTGAACAGACCAATTACAACTTAAAATACTAAAGTAGTAATCAAAAATTTCCCAACAAAGAAAAGTCCTGGAGTGAATGGCTTCAGAGGAAATTTCCTAAAATATTCAAAGAACACGTATCTTTCTCAACTATCCCAAAAACTTCAAAAGGAGAGAAGATTCCAAGCTCATTTTATGAGACCAGCGTTATCCTAGTTCCAAAACCAGACAAACTGAGATACTATGGGCCAATATCTCTAATGATTATAGATACAAAAATCCTCAACAAAATCTTAGCAAACCAAATCCAGCAATATATTAAAAAGACCATACATCATGACCAAGTGAAATTTACTCCTAATGTTTAAGGTTGGTACAATATCCACAAATCAATTAATATGATACACCACATAAACAAAATGAAGGATAAAAATCACAATATCATATCAGTACATGCCTAAAAAGCACTTGACAAAACCCTGCACCCATTTATGATTAAAAAAACTCTTAGCAAAGTGGGACTAGAGGGAACAAATGTCAACAAAATAAAGGATGTATATAACATCATACTTAAAGGAGAAAAATTAAGAGCATTTCCATTCAAATAAAAAAACAAGACAGAAATGTTCCTTTCACCATTCTTATTCAACATAATCCTGGAAATCCTAGCCATGGCAATCAAACACAAAGAAGAAATAAAATATATCCAAATTGGAGAGAAAGAAATAAAACTACAATTATTTGCTAATGACATAATACTGTGCATAGAAAACCCTAAAGATTTTACAGAAAAACTGCTAGAACTGATAAATAAATTCAGTAAAGTAGCAGCATAGAAAATAAATATTGAAAAACAGACTGCATCTTGATACAACAATAATGAACTATCCAAAAAAGAAAGCAAACAAGAAAATCGCATTTACAATTGCATTAAAAAAATACCTCGGAAGGAATTTAACCAAGGATATAAAAGACCAATACTCAAAAAATTACAAGACACTGAAGACAAAAAATGAAGAAGATAAAAATAAGAGGAAGCATATACCGTATTTATGGATAGGAACAACTAATATCATTAAAATATCCATACTATGTAAAGCAATATGTAGAATCAATGCAATTCCTATCAAGACAGCAATGGTGTATTTCACAGAACTAGAAGAAATATTCCAAAAATTTAGGAGTATGTGGAACCACAAAAGACCCTAAATAGTTTTGGCTAACTTGAGAAAGAGGAACAAAGTGAAAGCATTCACACAACGTGATACCAACCTATAGTACAAGGCAACAGTAATCAAAACAGCATGGTACTGGCATAAAAACAGACATGTACTCACAGATCACTGGAAGGCACAAAAATAAAACTACATTTGTATAGTCGATATTTAACAACAACAAAAAAAGAACATACCATGGGGGAAAGATGTGTATTCAATAACCAGTAATGGGAAAATAGGTCGGATACATGAAAAACATGAAACTAGACCACCTTCTTACACCATAAACAAGAATTTAAAAAAAAAAACAAGAGTAGGCCAAGATGGAGGCATAAGTGGATAGACTTTGCTTCCTTGTACAACCAAAGAAGTACAACCACAAATTTAAAAACAACCCAGAACTGACAGAAAACTGAACTGTATGGGGAAGTCCAACAACCAAGAACATTCATACAGACTGGTAGGAGGGGCAGAGACATGCAGCCAGAACAGAGAGGAGGAGCAGCAAGGTTACAGACTGGGCAGGCAAGCTGGTGGCTGGCGCACCAAGCGATCCCACAATCGTGTGTGAATAAGCCGGGAAGAAACACATGAGGAGTGAGACAGACTAAGCAACCTCTAATTCCAGAGTGGGAAACTAAAGCCTGAAAATGTGTGTCTGTAAAAACCTGTGGGAGCTGTAGCTGCGGGAGAAACTGCCAAATCACAGGAGAGTTTGTTGGAGAAACCCACAGGGCCCTAGAATATACACAAAGCCACCCACCCAGGAATAAGCAACAGAAGGGCCCAATTTGCTTGTGGATATCGGGGGAGGTGACTGAAAGCAGGGTGAGAGCTGAATAAGCCACAATGTTTCCTCTCTGACCCCTCCCCCACATATGGAGCCACAACACAGCTAAGTGGATTGCCCCCCACTGGTGAATACCTAAGGCTTCGCCCCTTACACCAGAACAGGTGTGCCAAGACAAAGAAATACAGCCCAAATGAAAGAACAGATCAAAACTCCAGAAAAAGAACTAAGCCATGAGTAGATAGCCAACATGTCAGATGCAGAGTGTAAAACACTGGTATCGGGATGCTCATAGAAATGATTGAGTATGGATGCAAAACAGAGAAAGAAGTGAAGGCTATGCAAAGTGAAATAAAGGAAAATGCACGGGGAACCAACAGTGAAGGGAAGGAAACCGGGATTCAAATTAACGGTTTGGAGCAGAAGGAAAAAATAAATATTCAACCAGAAAAGAATGAAGAAAACAAAAATTCAGAAAAAAGTGGCTTAGGAACCTCCAGGACAACTTTAAACATTCCAACATCTGAATCACAGGGGTGCCAGAAGGAGAAGAGGAAGAACAAGAAATGGAAAACTTATTTGAAAAAATAATGAAGGAAAACTTCCCCAATCTGACAAAGGAAATAGACTTCCAGGCAGTCCAGGAAGTTCAGAGAGTCCCCAAAAATGTTGGACCCAAGGAGGAACACATCATGAGACATCATAATTATATTATCCAAGATTAAAGACAAGGAGAGAACCTTAAAAGCAGCAAAAGAAAAGGAGACAGTTACCTACAAAGGAGTGCCCATAAGACTATCAGCTGATTTCTTAAAAGAAACCTTGCATACAAGAAGGGGCTAGAAAGTATTCAGTCACTGAAAGGCAAGAACCAACATCCAAGATTACCCTATCCAGCAAAGCTATTATTTAGAATGGAAGGGCAGATAAAGTACTTCCCAGATTAGGTCAGGTTAAAGGAGTTCATCATCACTAAGCCCTTAGTATATGAAAAGTTAAAGGAACTTAACTAAGAAAGAGAAGATCAAAGCTAGGAACAGTAAAATGACAACAGTCTCACAACTATCAACAACTGAACCTAAAAAACAAAAACAAACTAAGCAAACAACTAGAACAGGAACAGAAACACAGAAATAAACATTACATGGAGGGTTATCGTCAGGAAGGGGAATGGGGGAAAAGGTACAGGGAATAAGAAGCATAAATGGTAGGTACAAAATAGATAGGGGGAGATTAAGAATAGTACAGGAAATGGAGAAACCAAAGAACTTGTATGTACAACCCATGGACATGAACTAAGGGGTGGGAATGCTGGTGAGAGGAGGGGCAGGGTGGGTGGGTGGGTACAGAGAAGAGGAAAACAAAAGGACAACTATAATAGCACAATCAATAAAATATACTTAAAAAATACAAAAAAGAATACACTCAAAATGAATTAAAGACAATGTAAAACTTAAAACTATAAAAATCCTACAACATAATGGCAGTAAAATCTGAAACATTTCTCTTAGTATTTCATGTTTTTTCTGATATATCTCCTTAGGCAAGGGAAACTAACAAACATATAACTAACTAACTAATTAAATAAATAAGTAAGTAAATAAATAAATACTACAGAAAACTAAGAAAGTTTTACACAGAAAAAAGAAAAACAACAAAATGAAGACAATCCACCTAACTGGAAAACATATTCACTAATGATACATCTGATTAGGAGTTATAGTCCAAAATTTATAAACAACTTATAAAACTTAACTCCAAAAACCAAACAATCCCATTTTAAAAAGCGGGCAAAGGATATGAATAGACATTACTCTAAATAGGATATATAGATGGCCAATAGGTATATGAAAAGATGTTCAATGTTACCAATCATTACAGAAATGTAAATTAAGACCATAATGATGTATCACTTCACACCTGTCAGAATGACTATCATGAATAAATTAACAGCCCTGGCTGGTGTGGCTCAGTGGATTGAGCACTGACCTGCGAACCAAAGGGTCACTGGTTCAATTCCCAGTCAGGGCAAATTCCTGGGTTGCAGGGCAGGTTCCCAGTAGGGGGTGCCTGAGAGGCAACCATGAGTTGATGTTTCTCTCTCTCTTTCTCCCTCCCTTCCCCTCTTTCTAAAAATGGATAAATAAAATCTTGAAAAATAATAAAAATTAAATCAATTAATTAATTAACAAATGACAAGGGTTGACAAAGATATGGAGAAAAAAGAACCCTGGTGCACTGTTGGTGAAAATGCAGACTTTTACAGCCACTATGGAGCACACAATAAAGGTTCCCCAAAATTTAAAAATGAAAATGTTTCATGATCCAGCAATTCCACTTTTGCGAATATATCCGAAGAACCCCAAAACACTAATTCAAAAGAATATATGTATCCCTATAGAATGTTATAGAATGATTTACAATAGCCAAGATATGGAAGCAACCCATGTGCCCACCAACAGAGTGAATAAAAAAGCTGTGTTACATATACACAATAAAATATTACTCAGCCATTAAAAGAACAATATCCTGCCCTGGCTGGGTGGCTCAGTTAGAGCATTGTCCCATACACCAAAATATTGCAGGTCTGATTCCTAGTCACAGCACATACCTAGGTTGTATGTTTGCTCCCTGATTGGGACACACACAGGTGGCAACCTATGGATGTTAATCTCTCACATCGATGGTTCTCTCCCTCTCTCTCCCCCCGCTTCTCCCCTCTACTCCCCTCCTCAAATTCAATAAACATATCCTCAGGTAAGGATAAAACAAAGAATGAAAACCAACCATCTGCAGCAGAATAGATGAAACTAGAGAATATCGTGCTAAGCAAAATAATTCAGTCAGAGACGGACAAATACCATATAATTTCACGTATATGTGGAATCTAAAAAACAATATAAAGTAACAAATAAAACAGAAACACACTGATAGATACAGAGAACAGTCTGATAGCTGCCAAAAGGCAGAGGGGAATGGGGGACTGGGTGAAAAAGGTAAGAGGATTAAAAAGTACAGATTGGTAGTTACAAAATAGTCATGAGGATGGATATAAATTACAGCATAGAAAATATAGTCAATGATAATATAATAATTATATGTGCAGTTAGGTATTGGAAACATCAGAGGAAACACTGAAAAATAGATGATTGTCTAACCCCTAGGGCCTAGTCTGTACAACTAAAACTAATACAAAACAATATTGAGCGCTGGCTGGTGTAGCTCAGTGGATTGTGGTTCAACTCCCAGTCAGGGCACATGCCTGGGTTGCAGGCCAGGTCCCCAGTAGGCAGTGCACAGGAGGCAACCACACATTGATGTTTCTCTCCCTCTCTCCCTCCCTTTCCCTCTCTCTAAAAATAAATAAGCTAAATCTTTTAAAAATAATAATAATAATAATAATAATAAAAACGTGGTTAGAAACAATACACAAAGTGTAATGTTGCTGGATACTAAATCGTCATGCAAATATCCACTGAATTCCTATACACTAACAATGAAATTTCAAAGAAGAAATTAAATAACAAACCCATTTGCAATTGCAACAAAAAAAATAAAAATACCTAGGAATAAACTTTAAAAGGATATGAAGGACCGACACACTGAAAACTACAAAGTACTGTTAAGAGAGATTGAAAAAGAAACAAAAACTAGAAGGATATTTTGTGTTCATAGATTGGAAGAATCAACATAGTTAAAACAGACATATTATCCAAAGCAATAAACAAATTTAATGCATTCCCCATCAAAATCCCAATGGTTCTTTTAGATAAACAGAACAAAAAATCATTAGATTTCTGTGGAACAATGAAAGACCCTGAGTAGCCAAAGCAATGTAAAGAAAAAACAACAGAGTCACAGGTTATCACATTTTGTGACTTCAAATTATACTAGAGCACTACAATAATCAAAATAGCATGGTATTGGCAGAAAAACAGACACATAGGTCAATAAAACAACACTGACAGCTCAGAAATAAATCCACATATATGTGGGCAAATAATTTTTGACAAAGGAGCCAAAACATACAATGAGAAAAGACAAGCTGTTCAAAAATGGTGCTGGGAAAATTGGAAAAGTCACATACAAAAGAATAAAACTGGACTACTGACTGTCCTCATATGCTGTCCTCATCTGCAAAAAGTAACTTAAAATGGATCAAAGAACTAAATATAAGACACAAAACAATAAATTACATCGAAGAAAACGTAGATACTAAACTTATGGACTTTGTCTTTAAGAGGATTTTATGAATTTGATCCAAAGGCAAGGGATGTAAAGGCAAAAATAAATGAATAAGACTATTTAAAACTAAAAACTTCTACAAAGCAAAAGAAACCACAAACAAAACAAAAAAGCAACCGACTGAATGGGAGAAGATTATTTACAAACAACATCTTCAACACGGGATCAATATCCAAACTATGTAAACAACTCATACAACTCAGCACCAAAAAAACCCAATCCAATTAAAAATAAGGCAAGACTCTGAATGGTTACTACTTCCAAGAAGACATGTAGCTGTCCAACAGATATATGAAATGATGCTCAGTTTCACTAATTAGGGAAATGCAAATTAATATTAAAATGAGATACCACTTCACACCTGTAGAATAGCTATAATCAATAAGACAAGTAATAACCAAATAATTTCACTTGTATGTGGGATATAAAACTAAAAGAAACAAATGAACAAACAAGAAAAACAAAACCTCATAGGTACAGAAAACAGTATGGTGGTTGCCAGAGGTTAGGGTGTGGGGGGATGGTAAAGGGTAAAGGGAATCAAATATATGAGGACAGAAGGAGATTTGACTTTGGGTGGTGGGCACACAATGCAACATACAGATGATGTATCACAGAACTGTATACTTGAATCCTATATAATTTTATTAACCAGTACCAATTAATAAATTGGAGAGTTACATGCAAAAAAATGAAACTAGACCACCAACTTGCACCATACACAAGAATAAACTCAAAATGGATAAAAGACTTAAATATAAATCATGAAATCATAAAAAACCTAGAAGAAAAAATAGGCAGTAAAATCTCAGGAAACTCTCATAGCTATATTTTTGATGATATATCTCCTAGGGTAAAGGAAACAAAGGAAAAACAATAAACAAATGGGACTACTAATCAAATCAAACTAAAATGCTTCTACACAGCAAAAGAAACATCATCAAATTGAAAAGGAAACCCACTGTATGGGAAAACATACTGTCAATGAAAATATTTGATAAAGGGCTAATTTCCAAAACATATAAAAAATGTATAAAACGCAACACCAGGAAAAAAATCTAATTTTAAAATGTGCAAAGGACCTGAATAGACACTTCTGAAAAGTGGACACACACACAGATGGCCAACAGACACATGAAAAAATGCTCAATGTCACCAATCATCAGAGAGGTGCAAATTTAAAACACAATGAGATATCATCTCACCTACCAATATGGCTACCATCAGTAAATCAACAAACAAGTGCTGGAGAGGATATGGAGAAAAGGGAACCCTAGTGTACTGTTGGTAGGAATGCAGAATGGTACAGACACTGTTAAAAACCAGTATAGTTTCCTCAAAAAATTAAAAATGGAACTACCTTTTGACCCAGCAATTCTACTTGTAAAAATATATCCTAATACACCGATTTGTAAGAATATATGTACCCCTGTGTTCACAGCATCATTACTTACAATAACCAAGAAATAGAAACAGCTCAAATATCAATCAATGGATGAGTAGATAAAAAAAGCTGTGGTACATTTACAAAATGAAATACCATGCTGCCATAAAAAAGAAGGAATTCTTGCCTTCTGCAACAGCTTGGATGGACCTGGAGATTATTATGTTAAACGAAATAAGCCAATCCAAGAAAGACAAATACCATCTGATCTCACTTACAACTTGAATCTAATGAATAAAATAAACTGAACAAAACAGAAATAGAGTCAAGAATACATGGAATAGACTGACAGCTATCAGAAGGGAGGCAGTGGGGTGACTGGATGAAAAGAAGATGAAAAGATTAGTCAAAAAGCATATACAAGGTCTGTACAGAAAAAGTGCAGCCATTGTTAATATAACAAAAACTTGCAGGACATCGATGTAGCCTGGCAGCCAAGGACAGTGGACTGGAATGTGCATGTGTGCACAATGACGATTTCACTGTACTAGTCAATAGGGGTGCGGTGGTAGACGCTGTAGAGAGTATGTGCACTGTGTGGCTAATGCATTCAAAATGACTGAGTACAGCAATTGACCTGCATCAAATTTTGCATTAAGATTGAACATTCCTCTGTGGAAACTATTCAGATGATTCCAAAGGCCACAGCTACGGCAACTGGTGATTGGCACCTTCATTACAACAAAGCAACCGCCCATGGCATCACATCTCATGCAGAGTTTTTTGGCCAAACATCGAATCACCCAGGTGACTCTGCCCCCTCTACAGCACAGATTTGGTGCTCTGTGACTTCTGGTTTTTCCCAAAACTAAAATCACATTTGAAAGGGAAGAGATTTCATACCGTCATAAGAATCAGGAAAATATGACGGGGCAGCTGATGGTGATTAGGAGAACTGTGTGAGGTCTGAAGGTACCTAATTTGAAGGGGACTGAGACATCGTTGTCCTATTTACAACTTTCTTATATCCTGTATCTTCTTCAACAAATATCTCCATTATTCTTATTACATGGCTGGATACTTTCTGTATACATAACCCATAGAAACAGATGTTGTTGTGATGGCCAGAGAGAAAGGAGTATGGGGGCTGGGTGGAGGTAAGCAAAGAGGTATAATGGGGATAGCTGTAATAGTGTCAACAATAAAAATAAAGAAAAATGAATTAATTAAAAAGAAAGAAAACAGTATTTTGAGAGAATGACAAATGAAAACACAACATATCAAAACTTATGAAATACATCAAAAGTAGTTCTTAGTGGGAATTTTATAAGCAATAAATGACTACATTAAGAAAGAGAAAGATCATAAATAAACAACCCAAGAAAGGTTTTTTAAAAAGATAAAGAAAGCTGACTAACTTTAAGCTAGATTCAAAAAGAAAATAAATAGGAGATTCAAATAAATTTAATTAAAATAACAGATATTACAACTGATAACACAAATGCAAAGGCTCATAAGAGATTCCATGAATATATATATATACATCAAAAATTGGACAACCAAGAAATGGACAAATTCCTAGAAAAATACAACCTACCAAGACTGAATCATGAAGACACAGGAAATCTGAACAGACTAATATACTGGTAAGGAGATTGAATTAGTAATCTAAAAAAAAAACCCAAAACAAAAACCCCACCTTCCAAAGAAAATTAGTCCAAGACCATATAGATTCACTGGTGAATTCTATAAAACATTTAAGAAAGAATTATTGCCAAGCCTTCTCAAACTCTTTCAAAAAAACTGAACAGGAGAAAAAACTTACAATTTCATTATATGAGGTCAGCATTACCCTCACACCAAAGCAACAAAAGGACCCTATAGAAAGGGAAAATATAGGCCTATTTATTCCTGATAAACATGCATGCCCAAATCATCAAAAATAGTAACAAACACAATTCAGCAAAACAAAGGATAAAACTCTATAGAGGCAGAAAGGGCATTTGACAAAATTCAATATCCTTCAATGAGAAAAATTCTCAACAAACGTGTTAGAGAAAATAAGCCTCATTATAATAAAAGCCACATATACTAGCCCACAGCTAACATCATACTCAATGGCGAAATACTGAAATCTTTTCCTCTAAAATCAGGAACAAGACAAGGATACCCACTTGCACCATTTTTATTCAATACAATATTGAAAGCCATAGTCAGAACAATTAGGCAAAAAAAAAAAAAAAAAGAAATAAATGGTTATCTAAATATGAAAGGAAGAATTAAGATTGTCCTTATTTGCAGATGATATGTTACATGTAGAAAAACCTAAAGACTCCACAGCAAAAAAATACTGTTAGAACTAATCAAAAAACCCAGAAAAGTTGCCAAATAGAAAACTAGTATATAAAAATTACTTGCATCTCTACCCTCTGAAAACAAAATATCAGAAAGAGAAATTAAGAAAACAATCCATTTACAACAGCATCAAAAGCTAGTACTTAGAAGAGTCCAGAAGATGGAAGCAATATACGTGGGAGCTTAACCCACTTGCTCCTGCACCCAACGAGGACACCTAGTGGATCTTCCAAAGAACAGAGTGAACAACCAATAGAATCCCAGCTAATACGAAGTTTGGAAGCCAAAGGTTGCACAGGACGTTTAAAAATGTACAGTAAGGAGATTTGTAGGCCCACGGGAAGGTCTCTAGGCCCTGAGCCAGAGACTACTGCTGCCATAGAAGCTTTGAAGGAGAGCCGGATCAGTGATTGTAACTTAGTGGATCCCTCTCCTCCCAGAGCGGGGAAGTCACAGGCACGCACGAGGAGAGACCTGGAGGCTTAAAGTCGCTGGGGAAATAGACACAGAAAGAGACACACAGCTGGCAAAGTACTTCAGCTAGGACTCTGGTCGCCAAGAGGGGCAGTACCAGAGAAACTGGGGAGCCAGGACACATGGAGATGAGAGAAGAGATGGGCCACAACTTGCAGTAACCCAGATAGTCACTGGACTGGTCAGAGAGTTGGCCTGTGTGGAAAGGTGGGCGCTTGTTAGAAACAGCTGGCTGCACCAAGGATAATTCACTCAAAACAGGCTTTCAGCTACTGTGCAAGGGCCTCTCACAAGCAGTGTCTGGATCAGCGAAGGGGATGGGGGGCATGATTTGCTTCTACTCAGGGCACCTCAAAGACTAATCAAAGGGTTGCACAACGAAGTGGATTATAGGCACCGGGCTGGCACATATACACAGAGTGGAGAGTGCGGACCACACAGTGTTCTGCAAGCCTGGGTCGGAAACCGGTCACCTGTGATTACTGTAGCCCAGACTGAGTGCCCTTCCTCCTTGAACCACTCTGCCTACAGTAAGCATTCAGGAAGACCAGCAAAACCTGCTTGGCAGGTTAAAATCAGCAGGAGGCTTTTTTTTTTAAGTGTAACACAATAAGACCTGTAGCCGTGAGAAGAAAAAAAGGCAGATACAGAAAAAAGTCAGAAAGCGAACACCAACAGCAGAGACAAATTTCACTGTGCTAGCCTTCAGAATTTGCACTTTATTTTGTTATTCTATTTTTTATCTCTTCTTTCCGTCTAGTTTTTTTTATTTTGATTTCATCGTCTCACTGGTTTTCTTTATTCTCCCTTTCATATTGCATTTTAATTTTTCTTCTTTCACTTCACTCATATTCTAATAACACACTACTCTTGGTCTTTTACTTGTTATTCTTTTTATTCAGATTATATATTCCATATCACATTATTCTTATTCCAAATCCCACACAGCAACCTACCCTGGTCTCAATTCATTCCACAATCTTCCTGAGCTTCATTACTGTTGTGGTTAACTTTATTCTCTCACACACTATGCCTAGTTTCTATCTCTTACTCTCACTATATCTCACCATCTAACCATGCGTAGGTGCTCTGCATTCTAAAGTCAGCTCACATTCTTTTTCCCTTCTAACAAGAGTCTTATCTCTTTTTCACCTTTTATAAAAAGTGGCAAATTGGGTAAAATATCATAGTTGCTGCATTTCTCCAAAGGATCTCCTATCTGTTCTCTACCTGCTAGTACTTAAATCCCATAGAATATTCTCCTGCTGTCTTACTCAATTTCACCTTCACCCTGCTCCTGATCACCTACAAAACAATGTGGGAGCTGTGAATACCACTAAACCCACTGGAAGGAAGAATCCACCAACAAGGAGCCAAGAACAGGTAAATCCCAAGCATAGTAAGAGAGCCACACAAACAGAAGAAAGGGCAACCCCAAAGATCCAGACAAGATCAAAGATGCCACACCACTGAGTCCCACAGAATTGCTACCGTAGAAGTTCACCCTATAAAGACAGCTAGCAAAGCAGGGCATTGGGAATCGCAGAAACAAATAAAAACACTCACCTAAAATGGGGAGACAAAAAAACAACCTGAAGTCAAAAGGAATGGAAGACTCCCCAGTAAAAGAGCTAAATGAAATGGAGGTAAGCAAACTAGCAGATACAGAATTCAAAACAATGGTTATAAGGATGTTCAAGGAACTACAGGCAACTTCAAGGAAGTGAGAAGGAACTACAATACTACAATGAAAAAGGAAATAAGAAACTATTACCAAGAATGAAGAAGAAATGAAGAATACAATTTCTGAAATGGAATATACACTACAAGGAATTACAAGCAGGCCGGATGAAGCAGAGGATCGAATTAGTAAACTGGAAGACAAGGTGGAAAGAACCACCCAGGTAGAGTAGCAGCATGAAAAAGACTAAAAAAATATGAAGATAGCATAAGGGAACTGAAAGATAACATGAAAAGCAACAACATTTGCACCACAGGAATACCAGAAAGAGAAGAAAAGGAGCAAGAGACAGAAATACTTTTTCAAACAATAATGACAGAAAACTTTCCAAACCTGGAAGGGGAAAATCCACGCAA
This sequence comes from Desmodus rotundus, assembly GCF_022682495.2. Lineage (NCBI taxonomy): Eukaryota > Metazoa > Chordata > Mammalia > Chiroptera > Phyllostomidae > Desmodus > Desmodus rotundus. The sequence continues at coordinate 58,160,148 of NC_071392.1, read as the reverse complement.
ATTCAGGAATTACAGAGGGTCCTAATCAAGATGAACCCAGAGACCTATTCCAAGACAAATAATAATAAAAATGCGAAGTTTTAAAGACAAAGAGAGAATCTTAAAACCAGCAAGTGAGAAACAAGTAGTAATATACAAGGGATCTCCAATAAGGCTAGCAGATGATTTCTCTACAGAAACACTAAAAGCCAGAAGAGACATGCAAGAAATACTCCAAGTAATGAAAAGCAAAAGCCTGCAACCAAGACTACTCTACCCTGCAGAGCACTACATTAAAATGGAAAGTGAAATAAGGAGCTTCCCAGACAAAGTAGACTGAAAGAATATACCTCCACAAAACCAGCACTGCAACACATGCTAAAGCAAGTTCAACTCATTTTCACCAGGGGCCACATCAGCCTCGCTGTTGCCTTCAAAGGGCCAAATATAATTTCAACTCCTTAACAGTTAAGGAGTAGATACATTTATATAGTTCTAAAATTATATCCAGCCCTTTGAAGGCAACCATGAGGCAGATGTGGCCCCCGGTGAAAATCAGTTTGACACCCCTGTGCGAAAGTGACTGCTTCAAGAAGAGAGAAAAAAATGTGTGTGAGGGAGAGGAACACAAGTACAAAGGGGGAAAAATGAATATATACCTATCAATAATAACCATTAAAGTTAATGGATTCCATGCTCCAATCAAAAGACATAGGGTAGGTGAATGGATAAAAAAACAACCTGCACATATGCTACCTACAAAGAGACCCACCTCAGAAAAAAAGACCTACACAGACAAAGTAAAGGACTGGAAAAATATTCCCAGCAAATGGACAGGAGAAAAGAAATCTTGTGTAGCAATACTTATGAGACAAAACAGACTTCAAAACAAAGGATGTAAAAAGAGACATTGAAGGACATTTCATAATAATCAAGGGAAAAATCCATCAACGAGCCATAAAATTTGTAAACATATATGCACCTAACACAGGAGCATCCAATATATAAGGAAAATCTTGGAGAACTTCAAGAAAGATACAGACAGCCACACACTTATACTAGGGGATTTTAACACCCCACTGTCAAAAATGGATTGATCTTCCAAACAAAATATCAACAAGGATAACGCCACAGTGAACAATTCCCTAGATCAAATGGACTTAACTGATATATATAGAATCTTTCATCCCAAAGAAGGAAAATACACATTCTTTTCAAATGCACACGGAACATTTTCAAAGAAAGACCACATGATAAGAACACAAAACAACCCTCAACAAATTCAAGAAAACTGAAATCATTTCAAGCATTTTCTCGAACCACAAAGGACTAAAACTAGAAACCAACCTCAAGGAAAAAACTCAAAATACTAAAATTCATGAAGATTGAATAGTATGCTACTGAACAATGAATGGGTTAACAATGAGATCAAGGAAGAAATAAAAAAAGTTTCTGGAAACAAATAAAAATGAACATACAACAGTCCAAAACTTATGGGACACAGCGAAGGCAGTACTAAGAGGGAAGTTCACAGTGATACAGACATACCTAAAAAAGATAAAAATATTTCAAATAAACAACCTAACTCTACATCTGCAAAAACTGGAGGAACAACAACAAACAAACCCAGGGCAAGTAGAATGAAGGAAATAACCAAAACCAGTGCAGAATTAAATGGTACAGAAACTAAAAGCACAATTCTAAAGATGAATAAATCCAGGAGCTGGGTCGTTGAAAAAAGTCAAGACGCCTTTAACAGATTCATCAAGAAAAAAAGAGAAAGGACCCAAATAAACAAAATCAAAAATGAAAGAGGTGAGATTAAAACTGATACACAGAAATACGAAGGACTGTAAGACATTCATATGAATAATTGTATGTCAACAGATTTGAAAACTGGGGGAAAAGGACAAATTTCTAGAAAAATATAATCTTCCAAAACTGAATGAAGAAGCAGCAGAAAGCCTGAGCAGACCATTAACAGATGGTGAAATTGAAGCAGTAATCAAAAAACACCTGGCACACAAAAGCCCTGGACGTGATGGTTTCACAGGAGAATTTTACAAAACATTTATGGAAAAGCTAACCCCTATCCTTCTCAGGCTATTCTAAAAAATCTGGGAAGATGGGAGACTCCCAAACTCTTTTTATGAAGCCAATATCGCCCTAATCCCAAAACCAGACAAAGACACAACAAAGAAAGAAAACATCAGGCCAATATCACTGATCACCATAGACGCTAAAATCCTCAGCAAAATATTGCCAAACCGCATCCAGCAATACATTAAAAAGATCATACACCATAATCAAGTAGAATTCATCCCAGGGACGGAAGGATGGTACAATATTCAGGAATCATAAACATAATAAATCACATAAACAAAAGGAAAGAAAAAAGTGACATGATCATATTAATAGATGTGGAAAGAGTATTTGGTAAGGTACAGCACCATTTATGATAAAAACACTCAGCAAAGTGTGAGTAGAGGGAACCTGCCTCAACAAAATAAAGGCCATATACAACAAACCTACAGCCAACAACCTAAAAGCTTTCCCACAAAGATCTGGAACAAGACAAGGATGTCCTCTTACACCACTTCTATTCACATAGTACTGGGAGTCCTAGCCGCAGCAATTAGACAAGAAAAAGAAATAAAAGGCATCCAAATTGGAAAGAAAGAAGTAAAACTGTCACTGTTTGTACATGACATGATAGTATATATAGAAAATCCTATATACACCTCCAAAAAACTCTTGGTGTACTGGTGAATTTGGCAAAACAGCAGGATACAAAAATCAATATTCAGAAATCAACACCATTTTTCTATACCAACAATGAAATATCAGAAACAGAAATCAGGAATCCCAAGTTGCTACAGCAATAAGAAAAATAAAGTACCTAGGAATAAACCTAACCAAGGAAGTGAAAGACCTGTACTCAGAAAACTATACAACACTGAAGAAAGAAATTAAGGAAGACACAAAGAAATGGAATCATGCACCATGCTCATGGATTGGAAGAATTAACATCATCAAAAATATCCATACTACCCAAAGCAATTTATAGAGTCAATACAATCCCTATTAAAATACCAATGACATATCTCACAGATATAGAATATTCCAAAATTTATATGGAACCATAAACAACCCCGAATAGCTGCAACAATTTTGAGAAGGAAGAACAAAGGAGGGATCACCATACCTGATATCAAACTACATTACAAGCTCAAGGTAATCAAAAAACTTTGGTACTGGCATAAGAACAGGCACATAGATCGATGGAACAAATTAGAGAGCCCAGAAATAAGCTGAAGTCTCTGTGGTCAATTAATATTCAACAAAAGGGGCAGAAGCATAAAATGTAACATAAATATCCTCTTCAACAAATGGTTTTTGGGAGATCTGGACAGCTACATACAAAAAGTGAAACTCAAACATCAACTTACAGCATACACAAAAATAATTTCAAGGTGGTTAGAAGACTTAAGTATAAGCTGCGACACCATAAAAGTCCTAAAACAGAGCATAGGTAGGAAAATCTCAGCTATTTCACGCATCAATATTTTCACGGTATGTATCTCCTAGAGTAAGGGACATAAAGGAAAAAATAAACAAATGGGACTTCATCAAAATAAAAAGCTTCTGCTCAGCTAAAGAAAACAGCAGTAAAATGAAAAGCATACCAACTGTATAGGAAAACATATTTGCCAATGATACCTCAGACAAGGGTCTGATCTCCAAAATATATAAAGAATTCACATGACTCCACTCCAGGAAGACAAACAACTCAATTAAAAAATGGGCAAAGGACCTGAACAGACACTTCTCCAAGAAGGACAACAGAGGGGCCAGAGACATATGAAAGGATGCTCAGCATCACTAGCCATCAGAGAGATGCAAATGAAAACCACAATGAGATACCACTTCACACCAGTCAGAACGACCATCATAAACAAATCAAGGAACAAGTGTTGGTGAGGTTGTGGAGAAAAGGAAACCCTAGTATGCTGTTGTGGGAATGCAGAATGGTGCAGCCACTGTTGACAACACTATGGAATATCCTCAAAAAACTAAAAATGGAACTGCCTTATGACCCAGCAATTTCACTGCTGGGCTTATACCCTAAGAACCCTGAAACATCAATTGAAAAGAACCTATGCACCCCAATGTTCAGAGCAGCACAATTTAAAGCAATCAATTGTTGGAAGCAACCTAAGTGCCCATCAGTAAATAAGTGTATCAAAAAACCATGGTACATTTACACAACGGAATACTATGCAGCATAAAGAAAGAAAGGAGCTCCTATTCTTGTGACAGCATGGGTGGATCTGGAGAGCAGTATGGTAAGTGAAATTAAGGCAGGCGGTGAAATCAAATACCATATGATCTCACCTATAGTGGAACCTAAACAAACATCGAGCAAAATAAAACTGGAAACATTGAAATAAAGAACAAACTGACAGTAACCAGAGGGGTGGGGGAAGAGTGATGATGGGAGAAAATAGCAGAAGGGTCACCAAGGAATATGTGTAAAGGACACATGGACAAAGCTAAGGGGCTAGGATTGAGGGTTGGAGGTGGGGATGGGTGGGGTGTGGGGGAGTTGTGGGGGGAAATTGGAGACAACTGTATTTGAACTACAATAATAAAAAGTATTTAGGAATAAGTTTAACCAAAGAGGTGAAATATCTAAATACTGAAAACTATAAGACACTGATTATAGAAATTTAAGAAATGAAATAAATGAAAATATATTCTGTGCTCATGTAGAAGAGTTCACATTATTAAAATGTTCATACTACCCAAAACAATCTACAAATTCAATGAAATCCCTATCAAAATTCCAATGACATTCTTCTTAGAAAAGGAAAGAAATCCTTAAATTTTTATAGAACCACAAAAGACCCCAAAAAGCCAAAGCAACCATGAAGAAGAGAACAAAGCCAGAGCACCACTGATTTCCTGATTTCCACCTCTATTACAAAGCTACAATTACCAAAACAATATTGTATTGGCATAAACACAGGCACATATGCACGTATGGCCAATTAATTTTTGACAAAAGAGTAAAGAATATAAAATCAGGAGAGAATAGTTTCTCAATAAATGGTGTTTGGAAAACTAGTAGCCACATGCAGAAGAATGACCCTGGATACCTATTTTAAACCAGACACAAATACTAACTCAAAATGTAAAGATTTGAACATAAGATCTGAAACTGTAAATTTCTTAGAAGAATACATAAGGGGTAAGTTCCTTGACAATGGAATTGGCAATGTATCCATCTATCATCACACTGTTCACTTGAAATATCTTAGAATCTTTGGGGTCAATTATACCTTAGTAGAACTGAAAAATCCAATTCTGCAGTAACTAAACAGTATGACTTGGCATTGCTGCATGAAACAGAACAAGAGGTCAAAGGAGCAGTGGCCTGCAAGTATATGTGCTTTATTTTTCAAAAACATTTTTTGTTTATCTGCTTTTACTGCCAAAGCATCCCTTAATAAGTGAAAGCCTTCATTTTGCAGAGTCAGGAAGACATCAGACCACTTGCTGACAGTGGTTCTCCACCTACTCCATTCCCACACCCTCAGGAGGCTGGTTGACCTCCCCAGGCTGCATACCCAAGGCTCCTTCACTTGGGTTTGGCCAGTATAGATCAGTGGGAATGAACAGGAGGGGAAAGACAGAGGCCAGTGTACTTACCCCCCCGACACTAGCCCCATCCTGCTGGGCTGCTGCTCTGGAAATGGGTGCATTCTGCCAATGCCACAGCAGCCCTTGAGGGCCGCCCCTCTTCTAATGCTCCAATTTCCTCCCCTCTATCCCTAAGCTCTATTACCATAGACCCTTCCTTGCCACTTCAGACCAGGGTGGGGATAGCTCCCAAATGATGCTCTTCCCTGGGTGCCCAACCATCACGTGCTGGTTTTCTGAATCCTACCAACTCTTCTATAAGGAGTTCCCACAAAAATTCTTTTCATTTTTGTGCTTCTTCCTGTGGGGATCCTAAATGATATGCCTGCCCACCAAAATCTCAGTAAATTCATGGTCAGGTCTAAACATTTTCCTCAGCTTAAGTGACACCTCTCTTTTGATCTGTCTCTCCCACATGTAGTTGGTCCAAAGGTTATGGGTTATTGTTAAGCTGATCTGTCTCTCCCACATGCAAACTGGAAAACCAATTTCCTTAAAGCATGACAGCAATAATTTTGTGATTTCCAATAACCAAGTGGCTCTCAACTGACATTTACCAGTGTCAATATGTGAAGAAAGGGAAATATGCCAGGAATGTTTCTAAATATCCTATAATATACAGGGCAGCCCTTTCATAACAAAGAGTTATCCACCCTAAATATCCATAGTGTCAAGGTTGAGAAACCCTGGGATACTCATCTTGCAGAATGAACCACAGCCATGATCGACCTTCCTCCTCTCTAAAATACTCACAGATGCCTATAATCACTGCCCCAAAGTCCTATACCCAGGCCACTGGCAGAAGTATGGGAAAGGATTAGAAAGATAGTAATATTCTATCTGCCCTGGCCTGAGAAGTCCGATGTTAAAAGGTAAACTGACCCCTAGACCCCACACTGGATTTCCCTTCCATGGAGAAAGCTGGATAATTTATGGGTGTGTCCAACCTTTTGGTGTCTCTGGGCTACACTGGAGAAAGAAGAGTTTTCATGGACCACACATTAAATACAGTGTAACATGTAATCACAAAAAAAGTCTTATAATGTTTTAAGTGAATTTACAATTTTGTGTTGGGCCACATTCATAGTCACCCTCACCACAGGTTGGACACTCCTGCAAGTTAGGGCCTGGCAAGGGACATGAAAAGATTACATGGGACAAAAGCCTGGAAATATATACATCAAAACATTAACAGTAATTATGTCTTTGAGTTTTTTTGCTTATCTATATATTTTTAATTTTTCTACGAAGGTTAACATTTGTATTAATAATTAAACTCTAAAAAAAGTTATAAATTGTGCCATATCATTGATCCTATCCCTTCCAGCCCCAATTTGTCAACTGAAATAGGCATTCACCTGACAATATACCAGGGTGCTCTAATAATGAAACTCAAGAGAAAATTTCCCTTACAGATGATTACCACGTACAGCTCTGCTTCCTTCAAGGCCATTAATATTTGAGGGATGAATGAAGTCGCTAGTATGACTTACTTTCAAACGATAAGAACTATGCAACTGATCAAGTTTATTTTCCTAGAGACAAATTTGAGACTCAACTACAAAAAATATAGACACGCACTGCCCTATAAGGTAGCCACTAGAGATGTGATATTTAAATGTAAGTTAATCAAATATAAAACATTTAAATTATCACAGAAAGTTCTATTGATAGCACTGATGCACTTTCTTCCCCCCACCCAATTATCTTCTGTTCTAAATTGTCTCTGCTCCCAATATTTACTTAAATTTTTTAATATTTATTTGTTACAATTCTATGTGGTTCTGTCGTAACCTACCTTAATTCCTCTGTGATACATTTCAGGGTATCAGTAATTTGAAATATCTGTGTATAAAAACACTGTTGTTGCTGGGAGCTCAGTGTTAGCTTTTACTAGAGTGCACTTCGTTTACGTAAACACTCCCAACAACCTCTGTGAAATAAGTAATATTTTCCAGTTTCCAAAGACATAACTGAGGCCAGGAGAGGTTAAGTGTCTTGCTCGGGACTGCTTATCAAAGGAGCAGAACCCCCAAACTCCCTGGCATATCCTCATATTCCCTGGGTCTAGCCCGCAACTTAAATTGAAGATGCCTCCATAGAACCAATCACTAGCTCAAAAACAACCGCCTCGACAGCCTACGCCATACAAGGAAGCAGCAGCAGAGTTATGTCTACAGAGAACCGAAACTAAAAACATTTTGTAAATGAAATACAGATTTAATTTTTTAAATAGTTTGTCTTGGGTTTACTTTAGAAAGCACTTCCCTGTAGCAGCACGTCTTGATCCCTGGCCACCAGGCCCAGGCAGGGAGAGGTGGACGGTGCGGAGGCTGAGCCAGGGAGTCCAGGCCGAGGCCCCAGCTGCATTTACAAGCTCCTGCCAGAGGGTTTTATAAAAGTCGCAAGCAACCCCCACTCTCCTACACTTGACTTACCTGACGCTCGGCACAAAGCTCAGCCTTTTCCAGCAGCCTCCAGGCTCCGCCACCGGTGGGCGACTAGACTGGAGCCAGGAGCCGGAAGCTGGGAGCCTGGCGACGGAAGCCGGAAGCCGGGAGCCGGGAGCCGGGAGCCGGGAGCCGACTGGGATTGGCAGCCTACGGTGGAGGAGGTGGGGTTGCGTACCACAGCCTGCGGAAAAGAAAGCCGGGAACCTGTGAAGGAAAGTGATTTTGCCTCACAACCTTTGGTGGGGAGGCGGGGCATACCTCTGTGCTCAGGGTACTCCCAGAGCTGGAAATGAGAATGCCAGGGCCTTGGGTGTATCTGTGCCCCTGCCCTTGTCTGTGCGCCCTGCTTGGCAGCAGTGAGTGGTAGTGAGCGTATTAAACAATAAATTTTTAACTCCTAGGGCTGAAAGTCTTTTTAAAAGAAAGGGCTGGACCATTGCTGGCGAAAAGAGAAGATAGGTCCTGAGGTATGCAGTCTAAACTATCAGCAGCATGGCTAGGCAGAAAAGACATATCTAACATATAACAGTTTTGCAAGCATTTTTATAAATCAAGTAGTGGAGAGAAATATGCAAGCTGTTCAGAAGAAATTTACATTAATTATAGAAAAGGGGAAGGGAGACGATGAGGTAGGGCTAGTTCTGGGATAGAAGCAGCAGAGTTCACAACACAATGGGTAAAGCTCATGTGTAAAGAAGTGGAAGCTCCTGAGGTTGCAAGGTACCTGGCTGTTCTCTGTTGGATAATCACAGACATAGCCACCTGGAAATTACTCCTAAATTCCAACAAATATATATGAATGTGAAAGAGTTGTCAGAGCTAGCCCACAGCTATACATAGGCTGACTGTTCTGTCTCTCACCCTCCAGCCTCTGTAATTTTTTTTTCTTTTAATTCTCACTGAAGGACCTGTTTTATTGATTTTAGAGATAGAGGAAGGTGGGGAAGAGAGAGAGTGAGGTATCGAAGTCCCCAACTATTATTGTAGAACTGTTTCTTCTGTCAGTTTTGTTTCATATTTTTTGATGGTGTGCTAGTAGTTGGTGGGTAAATGTTTGTATTTGTTATATCTTTTGCTATATTGAACTTTTGTTAGTATATAATGTCCCTTGTTGTCTCATATTTTTAAATTTAAAGTCTATTTTGACTGATATAGCCACATTTGTTCTCTTTTGGTTACTATTTGCATTGACTATATTTCATTCCTTTCACTTTCAACCTGTTTGTGTTTGGATCTCAAGTGAGTCTCTTGTAGACAGCATGTAGTTGGATACTGTGTTTTTATCCATTCTTACAATCTCTGTCTTTTGATTGTAAAATTTAATCTGTTTATATTTAAAGTAATTGCGGATGAGAGAGTTCTGTCATCATATTGTTTTCTATTATAGATTTTTTCAGTTTTTTAAAATTTACTTTAATTAATTTATGGATGACATTGATTAGTAAAATTAAGTATCAAGTGTACTATATTATAATACATTTAAAAATTTTATTTATTGAATTTATTGGGGTGACATTGGTTAATAAAATTATATAGATTTCAGGTGTACAATTCTATAGTACATCATCTGTATATTGTATTGTGTCTTTACCACTCCAAATCAAGTCTCCTTCCATCACCATATATTTGACCCCCTTTATATTCTTCTACATCCCCCACTTTCCTTCTCCTCAGGTACCCACCATACTGTTGTCTGTGTTTATGAGTTTTTTTCATTTGTTTATGTTTGTTCATTTGCTTTTTGTTTTATTTTCCACACATGAATAGAATCATGTTATTCTTGCCTTTTTCCATCTGCCTTTTTTTCACTCTGCAGGATACTCTCAAGATCCTTGTGTGTTGGCACAGATGGCAATATTTTATTTTTTCTTATGGCTGAATAGTTTCTCATTCTATATGTGTACTACATCATTTTTATCCAGTTATACATGGAAAGACGCTTGGGATTTTTCCATGTCTTAGGTACCATGAATAGCTACCGTGGTGCAATTAACATAGGAGCACATATATGTTTACAAATAACTGTTTTCAATTTTTTGAAATAAATACTCAAGAAAGAAATTGCTGGGTCACATGGTAGCTCTATTAATTATTTGAAAAACATCCATACTGTTTCCTGTAGTGGCTATACCAATTTACATCCCCAGAAGCAGTGTATAAGGCTTCATTTTTATCCACATCCTCTCCAAAACTTATTATTTCTTGTATTGTTGATAACAGACATACTAACAAGTGTAAAGTAGTACCTTATTGTGCTTTGGATTTACATTTCTCTTATAGTTACTAAAGTTGAGCATCTTTTCATATATCTGTTGGTTATTTTTATGTTTTCTTGAGAAAAGTATCTGTTGAGATCCTCTGCACATTTTTAATTGGGTAGTTTGTTTTTTGTTGTTATTGATTTGTATAGCTTTCTTACATATTTTGGATATTAGACATTGTCTGAGGTATTGTTTGCAAATAACTTCTCCCATTTGGTTGCTTGCCTTTTTTGGTTTTGTTCAGTTTCTTTTGTGTACAAATGCGTTTTAGTTTGATATAGTCCCACTTATTTATTTTTGCTTTTACATCCCCTGCCTTTGAGGTCAAATTCATAAAATCATCTCTGAAACCAAGATCCATAAGTTTGGTACCTATTTTTTTCTCTTATGTATTTAATTACTTCAGGGTTTATGTTTTGGTCTTTGATCAATTTTCAGTTAATTTTTATGTATGATGCCAATAGCAATCTTGTTTCATTCTTTGCCTTTGTCTTTCTAAATTTTTTCAGCACCATTTATTGAAGAAGCTTTCTTTTCTCCATTGTGTTTCTAGCTTCTTGGTCGAAAATTATTTGCCCATACACCTGTGTGTTTATTTCTGGGCTCTAGTTTCTGTTTCTTTCATCTGTGTGTCTGTTTTACTGCCAATAGCATATTGTTTTTATTATTATAGATTTGTAGTATAATTTGAAGTCAGCAAATGTAATAACTCTAAGAATTGTTCTTTTTTCTCAAGGTTGCTTTGGCTATTTAGGATCTTTTGTGATTCTATAGAAATTTGGTGATTTTTCAGTTCTATTTTTCTGAGAAGTGCCACTGCAATTTTGATAGGGATTGCATTAAATCTGTATATTGCTTTGGGTAATATGACCACTTTTATTATGTTGATTCTTATAATTCAAGATCATGGAATATCTCTCTGTATCTTTGTGCCTTCTTCAATTTCTTTCTGTAATGTCTTGTAGTTTTCAGTATATAGGTATATCACATCCTTTGTTGATTCATACCTAGGTATTATTTTTGTGGCAATTGCAAATGAAATTTTTAAATTTTGTTTTGTGAAATTATGTTGTTATTATGTAGGAACACAAATGTAAACTTTTTTACATTAATTTTGTATCCTGCAAATTTACTGCATTTGTTTATTGTTTCTAGCAACTTTTTGATGGAGTCTTTAGGGTTTTCTTTATGAAGAATTATGTCATCTACAAAAAGGACCATTTTACATCTTCATTCTTGATTCGATTGCCTTTTGTTTCTTTCTCTTCCCTGATGGCTCTGGCTATGACTTCCAGGACTATGTTGAATAACAGTGGTGAGAGTGGGTGATGTGGATCCCTGCTGGCGGGATCTGGGTGTTGTGGCAGCAATGGACAAATTCACATAGACTACAGAAATCCTGTGGAGAAAAGGGGACGGCATGGCCACTCTCTAAGTGAGAGAGAGAGAGCGAGAGGGCCAGAGAGAGCCCAAGAGAGAGCCTGACCCCGGCCTGGTCAGGCTTTTAATGCTTTTCTGGGCACATTACATTCAGGATGGTCCTCATTTACTATGCACAGGTTCACTGTAGGTGATTACCTTTTACAGACAACCAAGGACAGAAGCTGGTAATTACTTAAAAGAGAAGGATGTTACAGCTCAAGGGGGAAGGTGGTTGAACTGGTTACACTCCATACTTGGGAGGTTTAGCACAGACTTTAGGAAGTAAAAGATACTCAGTAAAGATTTGCTGCCTCAATCCAGGGTGAGGGAGTTTTAGCAAAAGCAAGTCTCATAGCATCCTAGGTACAATGCAGGCCTGATTCCCCATGGGAGAACCTATCCGTGGGTGTGGGTCCTGCCTGCTGAACCTCGCTTCCCACTGGCTTTTCCAAGTGGGAGCTGGGCTACATTTCCCATGTGTGGAACAGTTCCCTACAAGAGGGCATGCTTTCTTGTTCCTAATATTAAAGTAAAAGCTTTTAGCTATTTATTATTCAGTATATTAGCTGAGGGTTTGCTATATATGGCCTCTATTATGTTGAAGTACTTTTATTCTATACCCATTATATTAAGTGTTTTAATTATAAATGGATGTTTCATCTTTGTCAAATGGTTTTTTGCACCATTGGTAAGATCATATGATTTTTATCCTTTCCTTTTTAAGGTCATGTCTCATCTTGCTTTGTTAAGGTGGTATGAACTCCACTTGATCATGAGATATTATATTTTTCTTATATTGTCAGATTCCACTCACTAGTATTTTGTTTAGAATTTTTGTATCTACATTCATTAGAGATATTGGTCTATAAATTTTCTGGTTTGTGTTGGCCTTGCCAGGTTTTAGTATCAGGGTAATTTTGGCCTCTTGAAATGAATTAGGAAGTATTCCCTCTTTTTCAAATTTGTGGAAGATTTTGAAAAAGACAGGTATTAATTTTTCTTTTTTTTCAATCTTTCAAACTTTTTTATTCTTTTTAATTTCTTTTTTACTTTTAATTTATTGTTGTTCAGTTACAGTTGTCCCACCTTTTTTCCCATTGCTCACCCAAAGCCCCTACCCCCACTCCCATTGTCAATCCCTCCCTATTGTCTGTGCCCATGAGTCCTCTATTCATGTTCCTTTCCTTGCCCCTTCCCCTTCTTTCCCCCATTATTCCCCTCTGGTCACTGTCAGTTTATTCTTTATTTCTAAGCCTGTGGTATTAAATCTTCTTTGAATATTTGGTAGAATTCTGTACTGAAGCCTTCTGGTCCTGGACTTTTACTTTTTAGAAGGTTTTTGATGACTCTTTCAATTTCCTAGCTGTCGATCAATCTATTTAGATCTTTAGTTCTTTACGATTTCTAAGAATTTATCCATTTCTTCTAGGTTAGCAAATTTGGTGATACATAGTATTTTCGTATGATCATTTGTATTTCTGTGGTGTTCATCATAACTTTTCTACTTTCATTTCATTTTTTAAATTTAATCTTTTTATTAAAGATTTTTTATTTATTTTTAGAGAGAGGGGAAGGGAGGGAGAGAAACATCAGTGTGTGTTTGCCTCTCATGTGCTCCCCACTGGAGACCTGGTTTGCAACCCAGGCATGTGCCCTGACTGGGAATCAAACTGGTGACTTTTTGGTTCACAGGCCGGCAGGCACCCAAACCATTGAGCCACACCAGCCAGAGCTTTTTAAAATTTAATCTTTATTGTATTATTTTCATTGCCATTTAGTCCCCTTATTCTTTCATTTCTGATTTTGTTTATTTGAGGCTTTTCTCTTTTTTTAAGTGAATCTAGCCAAAGTTTTGTCACTTTATTCTTTTCAAAGACCCAACTCTTTGTTGCATTATTTCTATTCCCTTTTTGTTCTCCATTTTCTTTCGTTCTGTTTTAATTTTTATTATTTCCCTTCTTCTTACTTTGGGCTTTCCTTTTTTCCTAGTGCTTTAAGGAAATTGTGTTATTTATTTGAAATTCTACTTTTTTCTTGAAATAGGGTTTTAGTGATATAAACTTCCCTCTAATTACTGCTTTTGCTACATCCCTCAAAATTTGAAATGTCATTATTATTCTAATTGTACTCTCTGTATCCTTTGATCTCTTCTTTTATTTTTTCTTTGACCCAATCATTGTTTAGTAACATGTTCTTTAATCTCCACATGTTTGTAAGGGTTTTCCTTTCTTTTTGCAGTTGATTTTCAGTTTTAAAGCACTATATTCAGGTAATATGTTTGGTATGATTACAATCTTCTTAAAATTATAGAGGCTAGCTTTCCATCCAAATATATGGGCTATACTTGAGAATGTTCCATTTGTGCTAGTGAAGTTATATTCTCATGTTCCAGGATGAAAGATTCTATAAATATCAATTTTGTCCATTTGGTCTTATGTGTCATTTGAGGCTAATATTTTCTTATGGATTTTCCATTGAGATGATCTATCTATAGATGTCAGTTGGGCATCTTGGTCCCTTAATAAGATTGCATTTTTGTAAGTTACTCCCTTTTGGTTCTGTTAGTACTTGCTTTATATATTTTGTTGCTCCCAGGTTGAGTGTATATATGTTGATAAGTGTTATGTCTTTTTGATGTATTATCCCCTTTATCATTATAAAAGTATTCATCTTTGTTTCTTGTTACTCTTTTTTATCTTGAAACCTATTTTTTCAGACACAATTATGACTATACCTGCTATTGTGAATGCCACTTTCTTGGACTATTATTTAGGAGCTCCACCCTCTACCCTCCCTAAGTCAATCCCCACACCATTGTCCATGTCTTTGGATTATGCATAAATGTTCTTTGATTAATCCCTTCACCATCTTTCATCCAGTCCTCCTCACCCCTCTGGACACTGTCAGTCTCTTATATGTATCTATGCTTCTGTTTCTATACTGTTTGCTAGTGTAATTATGTTCATTAGACTCTACATATAAGTGAGATCATGTAGTATTTGTCTTTCATTAACTGGCTTATTTAACTTAGCATAATATTCTCAAATAAGCAACCAAATGCTACATCCAAAGAACTAGAAAAACAACAACAAACAAACCCCAGAGCAAGTAGAAGGAAGGAAACATTCAAGATCAGAGCAGAATTAAGTGGCAAAGAGACTAAAAGAACAATTCAAAGGATAAATAAACCCAGAAGCTGGTTCTCTGAAAAGATAAACAAAATTGACAAACCTTTAACCAGACTCATCAAGAAAAAAAGAGGGAAGATGCAAATAAAAAATCAGATATGAAAGAGGAGAAATTAAAACTGATACCACAGAAATATGAGGGATTGTAAGAAATTACTATGAACAACTATATGCCAAGAAATTTGACCACCTGGGTGAAATGGACAAATTTCTAGAAACATTATTTTACAAAACTGAACCAAGAAGAAGCAGAAACCTGAATAGATGGATGACAACCAGTGAAATTGAAGCAGCAATCAAAAATTCCTGGCATACAAAAGCACTGGGCCAGACAGCTTCACAGGCAAATTTAACCAAATATGTAGGGAAGAACTAACCCCTATTTTTTCAAACTCTTCCAAAAAATTCAAGAAGAGGAAGACTGCCCAAACTCTTTCTTAGAGGCTAATATTATCCTAATTGCAAAATCAGATAAAGGCACAACAAAGAAAGAAAACTATAAGCCAATATCATTGATGAACATAGATGCTAAAATCCTCAACAAAATATGGGAAAACCAGATCCAGCAATACGTTGAAAAGATCATACACCATGATCAAGTGAGATTATCCCAGGGATGCAAGCATGGTATAATATTCACAAATCGATAAACATGATATATCCCATAAACAAAATGAAAGACAAAAATAACATGATTATGTCAATAGATGCTGAAGAAGCATTTAAAAAAGTACAGCACACATTTATAATAAAAAAGATCAGTAGAGTGGGAGCATACTCAACATAATAATAGCTACATATGAAAAACCTACACACACCATATTCAAAGGGCAAAACCTAAAAGCTTTCCCCCAAAGATCAGGAACAAGACAAGGATGTCTGCTTTCATCACTTCTATTCAACTTAGTATTGGAAGTTCTAGTGACAGCAATCATAGAAGAAAAAAAATTAAAGGCATCCAAATTGGAAACAAGGAAATAAAACTTTCACTGATTGCAGATGACATGGTAGCGTATATAGAAACCCAGTAGACACCACGAAAAAACTACTTGATATTATACGTGAATTTGGCAAAACAGCTGGATACAAAGTCAATATACAGAAATCAAAGGCATTTTTGTATACCAACAACGAAATATCAGAAACAGAAATTAGGGGAAAAAATCTGATTTACTATAGCAACAAGATAAATAAAGTACCTAGAAATAAACTCATCCAAGGAGGTAAAAGACCTGTACACAGAAAACTACACAACACTGAAGAAAGAAATTAAGGAAGCTACAAATAAATGGAAGCATATAAACTGTTCATGAACTGGAAGAATTAACATCATTAAAATGTCCATATGACCCAAAACAATCTACAGATCAAATGCAATCCTTATTAAGACACCAATGACATATTTTACAGAATTAGAAAAAATATTTCAAAAATGTATTTGGAACCAAAAATGACCCTGAATAGCTGCAGCAATTTTGAGAAAGAAGAACAAAGAAGGAGGGATAAAAATACCTGACATCATACTATTATACAAAGTCCCTGTATTTAAAACCATCTGGTACTGGCATAACAACAGACACATAGATCAATGGTAAAGAATAGTGAGCCAAGAAATAAACCCATGTCTCTATGGTCAATTAATATTTGACAAAGAGGGCCATAGCATAAAATAGAGTAAAATAAACTACTTCAACGAATGATGTTTTGAGAACTGGAATGGTACATGGAAAACAATGTAACTAGACCACCAATGTATGCCATACACCACAATAAACTCAAAATGGATTAAAAACTTAAACACGAGCAGTGATGCCATAAAAGCGCTAGAGGAAAACATAGGCAAGAAAATTTCAGATATCCCACCTAGCAATATTTTTACTGATATATCTCCAAAGCAAGGGAAATAAAGGAAAAAAATAAACAATGGGAACTACATCAAATTAAAAAGCTTTTGCATGGCTAAAGAAAACATACGCTAAGTGAAAAAGGAACCAACTGTATGAAAAAACGTATTTGCCAATGACACCTTGGATAAGGGTTTGATCTCCAAAATCTGTAAAGAACTCATATACTCAACACCAGGAAGACAAAGAATCCAATTAAAAAATGGGCAACAGACCTGAACAGACATTTCTCCAAGGATGACATACAGAGGTCCCACAGACATATGAAAGGATGGTCAACCTCACTAGCCATCAGAGAGATGCAAATTAAAACCACAATGAGATACCACTTTACACTGGTGAGAATGGCCATCATAAGCAAACCAACAAACCAGTGCTCACGAGGTAGAAGAATAGGTAACCCTAGTACACCATTGGTGGGAATGCTGACTGGTGCAGCCACTGTGCAAAACAGTATGGAATTTCCTCAAAACACTGAAAATGGAACTGCCTTTTCACCCAGTTCCTCAGGCAACTCCTGTCCATGATGCCCTCCTTCCCTTTACCAGAGCACAAGGTGAGTGGCTGAAAATAAAAAACTTGTGCTTTGGACCCTTAAGAACAAAAACACAAACCAACCAACCAAAAAAACCCAAAAAACCTGTGGCTTTGTCTCCAGCAGATTCTGTCTCCCCCATCGAACAGAAACCTCCCTGCCTTACACCACTGAGTACTATGTAGGCCACTGATTCTGGCTCTAGTGCTCCATGCTGGGGAGCCCAGTCTGGGGTCCAGGTTTTATTCCTATGAGGGTGGGGGGAAGCTCCCCAAGCCATGCTATCCCTCCATAATGTTGGCCTGCTGCGGGTATGAGCAGGGCTGGCCCCTTTTGTGACCCCGCCCTTCCTACTGGTCTCAAGGTGGTTTCTGCCCATTCTCAGTTAAAACTCTCCTCTTCAGGTGGTCTTCAGCTGGTCCACTCCCTTCTTCAGATTTATTTCTGTGGAGAGCCAAGAAGGATAATATGTGCCAAGGAAGTTGGAATCAGGCCTCAGGTTCAGCACAGCTGCCCTAGGCCCCAGAAGATTGATTGTTGCAAGAAAAGAATGGCTTGGCCGCCTGCTAGATCATTGTACCAAGAAGGAGCAAGAAATGTTCCTAGAAAAATAAAATGTACCTAGCCTTGCAGTTTGTCTTTCTCACACTCTGCTTCAAAGCTTGCTCAATAAATACAGCCTGACTTTACTAATAAACAGTTCCCTCCTCTGCATCCCAGAGAAGGGACTCCACCTGACCCCACTTTGGCTCTTCCTCTTTATTTCTTAATCCCCCGTTGCCTTCTGTTGGGACCTGATCTATCCAGCCATGCCGGTTGTGGCATATTTCCACTTAGATTCTGGCAGCAGGTTTGAGAAAGATCCTCTTACTCCACTATCATCTTGCAACCCTACTCTGTGCCTTTTAATTGGTGAGTTCATTCTATTTACATTTAGTGTAATTATTTATATATAAAAATTATATATAGCCATTTTATCTTTTGTTTTCTAGTAGCTCGGTGTCTCCATTGTTTCTATTCCTGAGTTTTTCTGTCTATGTTTTGGTATGGTGATATTCCATGATTTTTTCCTCTAGTTCCTCTTTTTTTAAATGTGTTTCAGTTAAAGACATTTTGTGGTTATTATTAGGTTTATACATAAGAAAGGTCTATGCATACAACAGTCCTTTTCCTTCTGATTGAACCTTATCTCCATTCACCTGTGTGAGTTAAGTATTTTCCCCCTCTGCTGTGTGTTTTTTTCTCACAAATTATCCATTTTTGTGTTGTGAGTTTATTTCCAAACTGCAGTAGCTATTGTCTTCTTTTTTTTATTACCTGTGCTGCTAAAGCAAACACTGTTATTTTCTTTTTTAACAAATAGTTTTACCTTTCTTAACTTTTGCCTTATATTTAAGTGTTTGATATATTTTAAACAAGGGTTGCAATTGCCTGGTTCTATCTGCCTGTTAGTCATTTTGTTCATAGTTTTATATCCTCTTATCTTTTTGCTTCAGATAGAGGAACACCCTTCAGTATTTGCTGTAATACAGATTTTGTTGTGAGGAATTCCCTCAGCTTCTGTATGTCCAAAACTGTCTTTATTTTTCCTTCATACCTAAAGGATACATTTTTCTTGGCTGCTGATTTTTAAAATTAATTTGAATATTTGAATCCACTCTCTCCAGCTTAGAGGATTTCTACTGAGCAATATGTGATAATCTAATGGGATTTCTTTTTTGGTTTTTCTGTAAATTATTTATTTATTTTTTATTGTTGTTCAAGCACAGTTTTCTGCCTTTTCCCCCACCCCTCCCCACCTCCCTCTCATTTCCATCCCCCTTTACTATTGTCCATATGTCCTTTATAATTGTTCCTACAAACCCTTCACCCTTTTCCCCCATTATACCCTCCCCTCTCCCCTCTGGTGACTGTCAGCCTGTTCTCAATTTCAATGTCTTTGGATGTACTTTGCTTGCTTGTTTGTTTTGTTGATTAAGTTCCTGTTAATGGTGAGATCATATGGTATTTGTCTTTCACTGTCTGACTTATTTCACTTAGCATAATGCTCTCCAGTTCCATCCATGCTGTTGCAAAGGGTAGGAGCTCCTTCTTTCTTTCTGCTGTGTAGAATTCCATTGTGTAAATGTACCATAGTTTTTTGATCCATTCATTTACTTATGGGCACTTCGGTTGCTTCCACTACTTGGCTAAATTGTAAATTGTGCTGCTATGAACATTGGGGTGCATAGGTTCTTTTGGATTGGTGTTTCAGGGTTCTACTAGCCATCACAGAGATGCAAATTAAAACCACAATGAGATACCATTTCACTCTGGTCAGAATAGCCATCATAAACAAAGCAACAAACAACAAATGTTGGAGAGGGTCTGGAGAAAAGGGAACCCTAGTGCACTGTTGGTGGGATTGCAGGCTGGTGCAACTACTATGGAAAACAATATGAAATTTCCTCAGAAAACTAAAAATGGAACTGCCTTTTGACTAATGGGATTTCTTTTATAAGTTACTGTCTTTTTTTCCCTGAATGCACTACTAATTCTTTCCTTGTCATTAATTTCTTTTTTCTTTTAGTGAAAGAGGAAGATAGGGAGAAAGAGAGGGATAAAAACATCGATGTGAGAGAGAAACATTGATCAGTTGCCTTTCGTATACACCCTGATCAGGCACCAAACCCACAACCGAGGCATGTGCCCTGACAAGGAATTGAACTGATGACCTTTTGCTTTGCAGGATGACACCCAACCCACTAAGCTACACCATCCAGGGTTCTCATCATTAATTTTGATACTTTTAATATAATGTGCCTTAAAGAAGATCTTTTTGGGTTGAAATAATTAGGTGCTTTGTTAGCTTCTTACATATGATAATCCAGTTCTTTCTAAAAGTTTAGGAGGTTTTTGTCACTTATTTGTTTGAATAGGCTCTTTATTCCCTTCTCCCACTCTTCACCTTCTGGTATACCCGTTATTCTTATATTACTCTTTCTATTGAATCAGATAGTTATTGTAAATATTTTTTTCTTTTTTCCCCTCAATATTCTCTCTTGTTCCACCTAAGTCACTTCTAGATTTCTATCTTGTATGTCATTAATTCTTTCTTCCATTTTGTCTGCTGTATATCCTAAGGTCACTAGTTCTTGACTTTTTATGGTGTCTTCAGCTCCAGAAATTCTGTTTGGTTTTTATTTTTTTAATTTAATTTATTTATTTTTATTATTTATTGTTATTTTTAACTTTATTGTGCTTTTCCATTACCATTTATGCCCCATTCCCTCTTCCACTTCCACCCACTCCTCTCCCTCCCACAATGACCACACTGTTGTCCATGTCCATGAGTTCTTTCCCTTTTTTTCGTTTTTTGCTTGATTCCTCCACCCCCTAATCCTTGCTTCCAGAGCTGTCACCCTGCTCTCTACCTGTGAGTCTATCTCCATTTTGCTTGTCAGTTCAGTTTGTTCATTAGATTTCACATATGAGTGAGATCATATGATACTTGTCTTTCTCTGACTGGCTTATTTGACTTAGCATAATGTTCTCCAGGTCCATCCATGCTGCCACACAGGGTAACATTTTCTGTTTTTATGGCCAAGTAGTATTCCATTGTATAAATGTACCATAGATGGTTTATCCACTCATCTGCTGAAGGATATTTGTTTAGTTCTTCATTATAGTTTCAATATTTTGGTGAAATAATCCTTTTATTTGTTAATTTTATTTCTGAGTTTGTTGAATGGCACTCTAGAGTTTTCTCAGAACTGCAATCTTGAATTTTCTGTCATTTAAACCACACATTTCTTTGCTTTTAAGCTTATTTTCTGGAGATTTAAAATTTTTCTTTCTGAATTCCCTTGTTATCTTGGTTACTCATTGTGCTTGATGGATTATTTCTCTCTCTGGGCACTTGTGAAAATGAAAGCTTCCTTTTTGAAAAAGAATTTTAGTTGGTAGATAGAGGTCTTTCTTTTGTATTCCTTTAGGTGGTGCTGAAGCACAAGTCTGTATTCCCTCACCTGCATTACTGAGGCTTCCAGGATTTCAGCTGGGAGGTGTTGCCTGGACTGTGGAAAATGCTGTGTTCCCCAGGAGCTGGCTGTTTCCGTTAGGTTCCATTGCCTTGGTCTCAGGGCACTACTCCCAAGGATTGGAAGGGGTAGGTTATGGATCTCCTATATGTTCCTGGCACCACATTCCTGTAGCTGCTATAGGGCTGCTCTGAGCTGCACTAGTTGCTCCTACTAGCCTACATAGCAATAGGAGAGCAGGGGGTGGGATGGGGCAACAAGTTCATACATTGGCAGTTCTGCTTTTCCCTGTGGGTTTAACCACAATGAGTACAGACTACTTAGACTGGACAAGTTTTTTCAGTCCTGTTGTGACCTGCCAAAAGAGGATTTTACTCCCTGGTAGGCCATGGAAGGATGGAGTAGGTAGATTCCCTGTCCAGATTTTTGCTATGCTGGTGAGCTTTACAGTGGTGTGATTTTTTGCACTGTTTCTCTGCCCTCACACCCTGGGCCCAATCTCAGTGTGTGCCATCACCCAGGCCAGATTGCTGTCTCTGTCCCTCCGATTTGGTCTGCCCTTTAGAGGCTGCACCCCAGCCCTTCACCGCTAGTGTGTCTGCTGGGCTCACTATGAGTGTGCATCTGCACATGGCTTCTGTCTCTGTCCTTTGCCCTCCTCAACTCATTTCTGCTTTTCACTTAGATACATCCATCTTCAGATGTCTCTGTGCAATGTGTCAGACATGTTTGTGTGTTGAGCAGGGAATTCTTTGTTGAATTGTAACTTGTACAACTTGTAACTTCAAGGAGAGAAACTTAAAGATCCTCTCACACTGCCATGCTGCTGGCCTGCCTTATAGCTTTTTTGCTCCTTTTTTTTCCTTTAGTTGATTTTTTGTAGTGAAATGTTTAAATTCCCTTTTCATTTTCCTTGATTATATTCTATGGTTATTTTCTTTATGGTTATCATGAAGATTACACCCTAAAATTATAACACTCTAATTTAAATTATATCAGCTTAACCTCAATAACATACAAAAACTCTGCTTCGAAGAGTTTCTGTAGTATAGTGGTTATCATGTTCACGTCACAAAAACTCTACTTCTTTATACTTCTGTCCCCACCTCTTTCAGTTGCTGATGTCACAAAATTATATCTTTATACAATGTGTGTTTCCAAACATAAACTAATAGAAAGCAAAGATGGTGGTGAGATAGATGGAAGCAGAGTCTACTTCCCTCTGCACATGGGTGAAACACCTAGCCAATCTACTGAGGAACAAAGTGAACAGCCAACAGTACCCCAGCATATATGAAGACAGGAGACCAAAAAGTATAGAGGACACTGAAAAACCAGATGGTCAGGGCATTGCTTCAGGACAATAAGGTCCCTGGGACCAGCACAGGGACCAGGGCGACTGCAGCCCCAAGCCCGGTACCCACTGGGCCTACCAGGATCCTAGGAGAGAGCCAGGTTAACAGCTCCCTCCACTGCCAAACAAGGATTGCGCAGCACCGAGAGAGATCTGGTTGCTTGAAGTCACAGGGAGGGGAATAAGGAAAAAGTGGTAAACCCACAGAGACCGTGTGTGCCGGCCATGAATTGGGCCATGATGGGCCCTGACCGGGACAGTCCCCAATTTAGCTGGAGAGGTGAGCTGTGTGAGAGGACAGGCCCTTCCTTGTATGGAGTGGCAAGAATGAGCAGGAGGAATTTCTTGAAAATAAAAAGTGAAAAAAAGGACACTCGGCAGCAATTTGGGGAATTCTCCTGCAGCAGCCGCTCCATCCACCTCCCCACCCAGCAGTGTGGTGCTCCCTCAGTGGTATGGAAGGCCCTGGGGAGAGTGCGCACCTCAGAGGGCCCCCTGACATCTGAGGCCCCAGAGAGAGTGCACATCTCGGAATGCCCAGCACTCATACCTGTAGCCCCGAGGAGTGTGTGTAACCGAAAGTGAGAACCTGAGGGACCAGAGGCTGCTGGGGAACTGGGCTGGAGGCTTATCAGAAACAGAGAAGAGCAAAACTAAGCCCCCCTCAGCCTGCAGCAGACAAAAGACCAGCAAAACTGGCTTGGCCACTTTGAAGCCAGCAGGAGGCTTTTTATTTTTTTTAAGTAATTCTTTATTATTACTATTTTTATTTTAACACCTTTTTCCTCTCTCTCCTTCTTTCTTGCTTTATTCCTTCTTTCCTTCCCTTTATATCTCTTCTTCCTTCCTTCTTCTTCTTCTTCTTTTTTTTAATTCCCACAGTTGAGACAATAAAACCTGGAACTGTGAAGAGACCAGAGTTGGACCCAAAGAGGGGGCATCCCAACAGCAGAGACAGTGAGACAATTTTCAATTTGCTACTCCAGAGAACTTGCAAGTGATTGTATATTTGTATTATTATTTTTTCATGAGTCTTATATCTCTCATTTTATTAGTATTTTAGTATTTCTCTTCTCTCTGTTTAGTCTTCTTCACTTGAGTGGTTAATTTGCATTGTTTGGCTGGTTTCCCCTTGTTCTCTCTTTCATAGTGCATTTATAATTTTCCATCTTTCACTTCACTTGTGTTCCATTAGCACACTACTCTAGAACCTATATCCCCTATTCTAGTTATCCAGATCACATAGATTCTCTGACACATGATTGTTGCTCCATTACTGTAGTAAATAATAGCTGTTCCATACATTTGTAAATACTACACAGCACCCCTCCCAGATCTTAGCCCACCTCACTGTTTCCTGAACTTTATTACTGTTGTGGTGAACTCTATTCTCTCACACATTACACCTATTTTCTACCCGTTACTCCCACTTTACCTCACACTCTGACCTCCCACAAGCTCACAGCTGTCTAGATCCAACTCACAATCTATCCCCCCCGCAATAAGAGCCTTATCATCTTTCCACCCTTTCCAAAAAGTGGCTAGGTGGGTGAATTATCACAGTTAACGCTATACATATCCAAAGGATCTCCTATCTCTTTTCTACAGGCTGGTAATTTAAATAACAGAATGCACCCCTGCTGTCTTAAACCATTTCACCTTCCACTTCCAACCTATCACAAAAAAGAATAGGTAGGAGACCCACCAAAAAAAGAACCACCAACAGATAACAACAGAAGAAGGTGAAGGAGGGGGTGGAAGCCACGCTAACTCAACCCAGGACCTATCTGGAAATACAACTGAATAGTAGAGAAATTACTCAGAACAAACAACTGAACAAGAGAAAGAGAAAAGCCTCAAAACATTGTATACTCGGAAGAACTAGCTCCAACACAACCTGTCCACGCCTGCACAACAGAAAACAAGAGGTGGTGGACAGATGATGCAGATCCTGGTCAGCAGGATCCTTTGTTGTGGCTGCAATAGACAAATACAAATGAACTACAGAAATCCTGTGGAGAAAAAGGGATGGCATGGCCACTCTCTAAGTGAGAGAGTGTGAGAGGGCTAGAGAGAGCCCAATAGAGCACCGACTCCTGCCTGGACAGGCTTTTATTGCTTTTCTGTGCACCTTAGATGGAGGATGGTCCTCATTTACTATGCACAGGTTCACTGTAGGTGATTACCTTTTACAGACAACCAAAGACAGAATGCTGCTAATTACTTAAAAGAGAAGGATGTTACAGCTCAAGGGGGAAGGTGGTTGAACTGGTTACACTCCATACTTGGGAGGTTTAGCACAGACTTTAGGAAGTTAAAGATACTCAGTAAAGATTTGCTGCCTCAATCCAGTGTGAGGGAGTTTTAGCAAAAGCAAGTCTCATAGCATCCTAGGTACAATGCAGACCTGATTCCTCATGGGAGAACCTATCCGTGGGTGTGGGTCCTGCCTGCTGAACCTCACACCCACTGGCTTTTCCAAGTAGGAGCTGGGCTACATATCCCACACGTGGAACAGTTCCCCATATTTCCCCCCTTGTTTTTAGTTAGGACTGCTATAGATCCCACAAAGCTTGCTACTTGCTAGTCTCTTACACAACCCTGGGAAAATAATTTGCATATGCAGCGGAGTACACAGAGCATTACAATAATCAGTAAGCAACCAGTAGCTCCAAAGACCCACGTTCTGGTTAAGTTCATCAAACAAGTTTTTGGGGTTTAGCCAGCTGAGATTATCATGGAGGGTTTGAAAAACCTCTTGCTTAATCAAGCATTGAATGTCTTGCAGCTGCTGATATAATTTTAGCTGCAATTTATCAATTTGTCCTTTTAAATTGGTAGAAAAAGTCCCTCTAGGTGTTGGTGAGTATCACGCCAGCAGTACTGGATGGAATTGCACTTCAGGGTGGGTGATGTACAACTTGGAGAACCCTGGATCAGAAGAGTCCAAAAGGGTGGGGGTGGGTCGCTGCCAGGGAAGCCTTTTCTCATATGGCTTTACCCTCTCTATCAGCGGCTCCAAAGGTCCTGGAGAGAAAAGAAAAGCATACCCTCTTCCCCAAGTGAATAGTGCAACTGGGCCTTCCCATTTTTCTTCCCCTAATGGGTCTTTGTATAAGACCAAGAGGTGTGCAATTGCAGGCCTGTTTTTCCCAAGGTGTTTGTGTATGGGTGACTTTAAATTATCATCACAATTCAAAAAATTGTACGTATTTATTGCCAGGATGGTTAAAATCCTAGGAGGTAGTGAGTAACTTCTATTTACCAAATTATTTGAGGTTGCAATCCTCTGGGGTTAGCACAGAGAGCAGGGTGATGTGCATTCCCCAGAGTGAGGAGGTCCCTGCCCCAGGTATTAAGTGGGGTGGGGAAGAAGTAAGGCTGAATTCATCCAACTTGCCCATTTGGACCAAAACAATTAAGAGACTACACACCTTTCCAGGGTTGAGAAATGTCCCCATTCTAGTTATAGAAATATAAACGTTATAGAAATCCTTTTTCAAAACTAAGCATGCTGGGGCCTCCCAAAATGTGGGGGCTGTTCCTTATCTCAGGAATGACCTGGCTGGAACTCCCCTTGGAGACGTGCAGACTGCACCAGTTTTAAGTTTGCTGCTAGGAGCCCACTGAGGCAGGGTGCTGCTCAGAACCATGGCCCTGCGTGGCCACAGCGGGTCACGATAGTGCAGGAGGGTTGGAACTGCAACTGGCACTGGGTGTGGAGAAAGGAGGCGAGGGGGACCAACTTCTCCTCCACCCCCTGCCAGTCCTTGGCAGAAAAAGCTGGCCCTGAGGCACTGCGAGTGTGCATGCGTGGGTGCCCCAGCCATGCTGTGAGCGCAGGCACACCAGCACCCTGGCTGAGCTCACCAGGCAGGGCCATGTTGCTAGCTGCAGCTGGAGTGGACTGCATAAAGGGCCTAGCTTGCAGCATTGGCTCCTTCCTCTTTTTGTCCAAGTTTTTCTTGACTATGAGGGGTGCTCTCCCCTGCTTTTCCCCATATTCCAAATGTAAAAACCCCTTATCTGGGAGACATCCAGCAGCCTTAAAAAGCTGCTGAATTAGACAAAAACATTGCTCCTGTTCCTTAGAGAGCCTGTTCCCCATGGTAGAGGATTCATAGAAACCTTTAAAGAAAATTTTTTAACAAATACAACCTTTTCTGAAATTCCTCCTGCCACAAATGTGGTGATTATAAAACAAGTTTCAGTTTTGCTTCTCACTCTTTCTGCACCTTTAAATCTTACTTCTCGCTAGTGAAGGGATGTAGTGGGCCAAAATGTGCTGTTGGTGAAAGACCATCAAGGAGAGGGGCACCAGACTTTCTAAGTACCCTAACCCCACTTATGGGCATCGGGTCCTCCCCAAGCATCTAGAACCACGAGGATGGGGCCTGAAGTATTAGGTGACCAACCTTTATGTCGCACTTCCTTGGATCAGCCAGAAGTTAGACTAGGTGATGTTGGAGGTCCCTATAAGGCCCCTGAGCATCTCAGGAATTGATCCCAGACACGCTCGCAAGGTTCCAACTCACGTGGGAACACCTGATTTCTCAGGCCGAGGGGAGGAACAGCCTTTTGTCTTCAGAGCTTGGAGAATGCCAAAAGCTCTTATACAAATCCTGTGACTAACACTAAATTCTTCTGGAAAGCGATCTTCACAGTCCGGTTGAAACCAAAACACTCATTCACTATCGGCTTTTCCTTATGCAGGCAGACCAAGTGAAGAGGCAAATTCGAAAGGACAACAACAGGTGGCTTGAAAGAAATAATTTGCAGAGATGCTTTCAAAATATCCCTGTAACTAGTTGCTGTTTTTAAATCTGATTAAAGGGAAAGTCTTTGTTCTTTCTCCCAAGCCTAGATCTATTTGGGGGTTGTGCCACAGGGATGGGCTTGTGAGTGTTTTCACAGTGTGCCTCTCATTGTGTGAACTTTTGCTTGTGGCTGGCAGGGAAACCTTGTGTTCTGACCTGCTCCACGTCCAGCTAATCCTCTCACAGGTGTCTTCTAGCAGTGAGCACCCTTGTGGCTCTTAACTGCTCGACCCGTGCCCACGAGATTGTGGCAGATGCTTGGGAGAGAAAGCAAGGTTCCTGCTTACTAAAGAAGGTACAGTTGCAAAGCAGTCACAAGAGAGGGTGACCTAGGAAGAAAACCCTCTTCCTCTGAAATCCAACACACCCTACGACCTTCCTGAAAAGCATTCGGTGTCATCTACCCTTACCTGGGCTGATGAGTACACTCCAACCAAGTTGGTGTGTTGTCCACAATGACAGCTCATAGCCCTAGGTCCCTGTTCCTGGGTGCCAGTTGATGCGGATCCGGCCCTCAGCAGGATCCGTGTGTTGTGGATGCAATGGACAAATTCACATGGACTACCGAGTCCTGTGAAGGAAAAGGGACAGTGCGGCCACTCTCTCAAGAGGAGAGAGCCTCGGTGCGCCTGGGCCACTCTCTCAAGAGGAGAGCGGCTCGACCCTTGCCTTGACAGGCTTTTATTACTCTTCTCAGCACATTACATCGAGGATGGTCCTCATTTACTATGCATAGTTTCACTGTAGGTGATTACCTTTTACAGACAACCAAGGACAGAATACTACTAATTACTTCAAAGAGAAGGATGTTACAGCTCAGTGGGGAAAGGGGTTGAACTGGTTACACTCCATACTTGTGTGGTTTAGCACAGACTTCAAGAAGTTAAAGATACTCAGTAAAGATTTGCTGCCTCAATCCAGGGTGAGGGAGTTTTAGCAAAAGCAAGTCTCATAGCATCCTAGGTACAATGCAGGCCTGATTCCCCATGGGAGAACATATCCATGGGCGTGGGTCCTGCCTGCTGAACCTCACTCCCCACTGACTTTTACGAGTGGGAGCTGGACTACATTTTCCATGTGTGGAACAGTTCCCTATAGACAGAGTGACCCTCAGTTAACCAGCTGTGAGAAGCACCCACCAAAGAAAAACCCAACAACAACAACCAAAAACCAAAGACATAAACAGAGCCAACATAAACCACAGCCCAAAATCAGTGAGCTTGGGAGATCAAGGAGACTGTAACACTGAATCCAACAGGTTCTCTACCACAGAAGTTTACACCATAAATCCATGGGGTTAGAACAGATCAACTTAAGAAGCAGAAGCTAATAGGAAGAGTCTCAAAAACAGTGGGAAGACAAAGAAACAATCCCCAAATCAAAGGAAAGGAGGAAGTTTCATAAACAATGTAAATGAAAAAGAGGCAAGTCAACTATCAGATACTGAGTTCAAAGCAATGCTTATCAGGAAGCTCAATGAGCACACAGAGAATTAGCAGAAAGTATAGAGAAACTACAATGAACTCACTGAAAAATATATCAACATGAAAAAGGAAATAGAAACTACCAACAAGGGCCAAGAGGAAATGAAGAATATAAATTCTGACCTGAAGAACACAGTAGAAGGAATCAAAAGTACACTGAATGGAGCAGAGGATGGGATCAGTGAGCTGGAGGACAAGGTAGAAAAAAACACCAAGAAAGAGCAAGAAAAGGAAAAGAGGCTCAGAAAGAATGAAGAGGGATTAAGTGATATGCAGGAGGACATGAAACATAATATCTGTATACAAGAGATTCCAGAAGGAGAAGAAGAGCAGGGGATAGAAAACCTGTTTGAAAAATTAATGATGGAAAAGAACCCTAATCTGATGAGAGAAAAAGTCGCACAAATCCAGGAAACACAGAGAGTCCCAAACCAAAGAGGTGCACTTCAAGACACATCATAATTAAAATGGCAAAATTCCAGGATAAAGACAGAATCTTAAATGCAGCAAGGAAGAAACAGAAAGTAATATGCAAGGGAGCCCAGATAAGACTAGCAGCTGACTTCTCAATGGAATAATCCAAGCCAGAGAAGAATGGCAAAAAATATTCCAAGTATGAGAACCAGAGGCCTGCAACCAAGGCTACTTTACCCAGCAAGGCTATCAATCAAAAAAGAAGGCCAAACAAGGAGCTTTCCAGACAAAAGAAGTCTAAAAGAATACACCTCCATCAAACCAGCTCTGCAGGACATGGTAAAGGGACTGCTTTAAGGAAAGGAAGGAAGAGACAGAGAGAGAGGAACACAGGCAGGAAAAAATGGCAATGAATAACTACCTATCAATAATAACCTTAAATGTAAATGGATTAAATGCTCCAATCAAAAGACATAGAATAGCTGAATGGATAAGAAAACATGACCCACACATATGCTGTGTACAAGAGACGCACCTCAGGACAGAAGACCTACACGGACTGAAAGTGAAGGGCTGGAAACAAATTTTCCAAGCAAACGGACAGGAAAAAAAAGCAGGGGTAGCAATACTCATATCAGACAAAATAGACTTCCAAAGAAGGGCCATAAAGAGAGACCCAGAAGGTCACTTCATAATACTCAAAGGAAGAATCCACCAAGAAGACATAAACATTGTTAATATATATGCACCCAACATAGGAGCACCCAAATACATAAAGAAAATATTGGAGGACTTCAAGAATGATGTTGACAGCATCACAATTATAGTAGGAGATTTTAACACCCCACTGTAAAAAATGGACAGATCTTCCAAACAAAATATCAAAAGGACAGTGCCACATTGAACAATGCCCTAGATGAAATGTACTTAAGTGATATATAGAGAGAGACTTTCATCCAAAAGAAGCAAAATACACACTTTTCAAGTGCACATGAAACATTTTCAAAGATATACCACATGATAGGACACAAAGCAAGCCTGAACAAATTCAAGAAAATTGGAATCATATTAAGCATTTTCTCCAACCACAAGGGACTCAAACTAGAAACCAACCCAAAGGAAAAAAAACCCAAACACTCGAAATCATGCAGATTGAATAGCATGCTATTAAACAATGAATGGATGAAGAATGAGATCAGGGAAGAAGTCAAAAAGTTTCTGAAAACAAATGAAAACAAACTCACGACAACCCAAAACTTATGGAACATAGTGAAGGCAGTCCTGAGAGGGATGTTCATAGTGATATAGGCCTACCTAAAAAACAATAGAAACATTTCAAAAAGCCTACCTGATCCTACGCCTACAAGAACTACAGGAACAACAAGAAAGACAGCCCAGAGCAAGTAGAAGGAAAGAAATAACCAAGATCAGAGCAGAGTTAAATAACATAGAGACTAAAAAGCACAATTCTAAGGATCAATGAATCTGGGAGCTGGTTAAAAAGATAAGAGAACTTTGAAAGTTAATAGGATAAGATAACTTATCTTTTGAAAAGATAATGAGATAACATGACTTAACTTGGAAAGATAAACAAAATCAAACCGGCCTTTAAGCAGGCTCATCAAGAATAAAAGAGAGAGGATCCAAATACACACAATTAGAAATGAAAGAGGAGAGATTACAACTGATACCACAGAAATACAAACGACTATAAGAAATTACTATGAAGAACTATATGTCAAGAAATTTGAAAACCTAGGTGAAATGGACACATTTCTAGAAAAATATAATCTTCTTCCAAACCTAACAAAAAAGAAGCAGAAAGCCTGAACAGACCAGTAACAGCAGATGAAATTGAAGCAGTAATCAAGAAACTTCCAACACACAAAAGCCCTGGACCAGATAGGTGCACAGGAGAACTCTACAAAGCATTTAAGGAAGAGCTAACTCCTATCCTACACAGGCTATTCCAAGAAATCCAAACTGATGGAAGATTCCCAAACTCTTTCTATGAACCCAGCATCATGCCAATCCCAAATCAGATAAAGACACAATAAAGAAAGAAAACTTCAGGGCAATATCGCTGATGAACATAGACCTTAAAATTCTCAACAAAATATTGGCAAACCGCATCCAGCAATACAAAAAACATCATACACCATAACCAAGTGGTATTCATTCCAGGGATGCAAGGATGGTACAATGTTCACAATTCAATAAATATAACACACCACATAAACAAAAGCAAAGACAAAAATCACATGATCATGTCAATAGATGCGGAAAAAGCATTTGATAAGGTACAGCACCCATTTATGATAAAAACACTCAGCAAAGGGGGAATAGAAGGAGCATTCTTCAACCTAATAAAGGCCATATATGAGAAACCTACAGCCAACATCATACTCAATGGGCAAAAATTAAAATCTTTCCCACTAAGATCAGGAACAAGACAAGGTTTTCCAATTTTAGCACTTCTATACAACATAGTATTAGAAGTTTCAGCCACCATACTCAGACAAGAAAAAGCAATAAAAGGCATCCAATTTGGAAAGGAGGAAACAAAACCGTCATTGTTTGCAGATGACATGATAGTGTACATAGAAAATCCTATAGACTCCACCAAAAAACTACTGGACCTAATAAATGAATTTGGCAAAACAGTGGGATACAAAGTCAATATCCACAAATCAAAGGCATTTTTGTATACCAACAATGAAACATCAGGAAAAAAATCCTATTTGACATAGCAACAGGAAAAATAAAATACCTAGGAATAAACCTAACCAAGGTTTAGGTAAAAGACCTGTACTCAGAAAACTACACAACACTGAAGAGAGAAATCAAGGAAGACACAAACAAATGGAAGCATGTACCATGCTCATGGATTGGAAGAATTAACATCATCAAAATGGCTACATTACTCAAAGCAATTTATAGATTCAGTGCAATATCTATTAAAATACCAATGGCATATTTCACAGATATAGAACAAACACTTCAAAAATTTATATGGAACCATAAAAGCCCCAGTATAGCTGCAGGATTTTTCAGCAAGAACAACTAAGTAGGAAGGATCACAATACCTGATGTCAAACCATAATATAATGCCACTGTAATCAAAACAGCCTGGTACTGGCATAAAAACAGACATATAGACCAATAGAACAGAACAGAGAACCAGAAATAAACCTAAGTCTCTACAGTTAATTAATTTTCGACAAAGGGGACAGCAGTATAAAATGGAGTAAAAAAAGCCTCTTCAACAAATGGTGAACAGCTACATGTAAAAAAAATGAAACTTGAGCACCAACTCACACCATAAACAAAAATAAATTCAAGGTGGATAAAAGACTTAAATATAAGTCATGACATCATTAAAGTCATAGAGGAGAACATAGGCAGGAAAATCTCAGATATTTCACGCAGCAGTATGTTCACTGATATGTCCCCTAGAGCAGGGACATAAAGGAAAGAATAAACAAATGGGGTCTCATTAAAATAAAAAGCTTCTGCATGGCTAAAGAAAACAGCATTAAAATGAAAAGAGAACCAACAATATGGGAAAATATATTTGCCAATGATACCTCAGATTAGGGTTTGATCTCCAAAATATAAAAAGAACGCACATGACTCTACTCCAGGAAGACAAACAACCCAATTAAAAAATGGGCAAAGGACTTGAACAGACACTTCTCCAAGGAAGACATATAGAGGGCCCAGAGACATATGAAAAGATGCTCAGTATTGCTAGCTATCAGAAAGATGCAAATTAAAACCACAATGAGATACCACCTCACACCAGTCAGAATGGCCAACATAACCAAAGCAACAAACAACAAATGCTGGAGAGGTTGTGGAGAAAATGGAATCCTAGTGCACTGTTGGTAGAATTGCAGACTGGTGCAACCACTATGGAAAACAGTATGGAATTTCCTCAGAAAACTAAAAATGGAACTGCCTTTTGACCTGGTAGTTCCACTGCTAGGATTATATCCTAAGAACCCTGAAACACGAATCCAAAAGAACCCTTTCACTCCAATGTTCACAGCAGCACAATTTACAATAGCCAAGTTCTGGAAGCAACCTAGGTACCCATCAGCAAATGAGTGGATAAAAAAACTATGGTAAATTTACACAATGGAATTCTATGCAGCAGAAAGAAGGAGTTCCTACCCTTTGCTAGGAACTGGAAACCATTATGCTAAGTGAAATACCCCAGGCAGTGAAAGACAAATACCATATGATGTCACCTTTAATGGGAACCTAATCAACAAAACAAACAAACAAGTAAAATATAACCAAAGACATTGAAATTGAGAAAAGGCCAACAGCAACCAGAGGGGTGAGCAGAGGGAATTTAAGGGGAAAAGGGTGAAGGGCTTGTAGGAACAATTATAAAGGACACACGGACAATAATGAGGGGGGGTGGGAATGGGATGGAAGTGTGGAGGGTTGGGGGTTAGGCTTGGGTGAGGGTAAAAGGCAGAGAACTGTACTTGAAGAACAATACTTGAGGAACAATAAAATTAGAGAAAAATAAAATAAAATACAATAAAAAACGATGGTACATTTCCAGAATTGAATTCTATGCAGCAGAGAGAAATAAGGAGCTCATAGCCTTTGCCACAGCATGGATGGAACTAGAGAGCATTATGCTAAGTGAAATAAGCCAGGTGGTGAGGGACAAATACTATATGATCTCACCATCAACTGGATCATAATTAACAGAATACAAAAGCAAACAAAATATAACCAGAGACATTGAAATTAAGAACAATGTAACAATAGCCAGAGGGGAGTGGGGAGGGGATAGTGGGGAGAGGGGTCTACAGGAGCTACTATAAAGGACACAAGGACAAAATCTAGGGGGAGGATAGAGGTAGGGGAGGGAGGTGGGATTCGCTGGGTTGGGATGGAGGGTTGGGGGAAAATGCAGACAATTGTAACTGAATAAAAATTTTTTAAAAATTAAAAAAAGAACAATCTAACAATAGCCAGAGGGGCAGGGGGAAGGGACAGTGGGGAGAAGGGTTTTCAGGAACTACTATAAAGGACACACGGACAAAACCAAGGCGGAGTGTGGAAGCAAGGGAGGGAGGTGGGTTTTGCTTGGGTGGGGGGGAGGTGTGGGAAGAAAATGCAGACAACTGTAATTGAACAACAATTAAATACTTTTTTTAGAAAACACAAAAAACAGAAACTAATAATTATTTGAAATGTGTCAGTCTCTTAAACTATGTAGAAAATAAGTTTTGGATTTATGAACCAAAGTTATAGTGATACTAGCATTTATATTAATATTTCAATATATAAAAATCAAAAGAGAACTTCCAGCCAAGATGGAGGCATAGGTAGACACACTGTGCCTCCTCCCACAACCAAAAGAAGGACAACAACAATTTAAAAACAAAAAACAACCAGAACTGACAGAAAATCAAACTGTATGTAAGTCCAACAACCAAGGAGATAAAGAAGAAACATTCATCCAGACTGGTAGGAGGGGCAGAGACAAGCAGTTGGGTGGAGAGGGCTCGTGGCAAGGCAGTGGCTGGCGGACCCAGTGAGGTGGAGGATTGTGGAGTGGGTTGGGCAAAGCTGCAGCTGGCTGGCAAGGCAGCAGCTGGTGGACAGAGTGACAGACCATGAAACCCAGAGTTGCAGCGTGGGGAAATAAAGCCTCAAACCACTGATTGAAAACACCTGTGGGGGTTGAGGCAGCAGCAGGAGAAACTCCCAGCCTCACAGGAGAGGTCATTGGAGAGACCCACAGGGGCCTAGAATGTACACAAACCCACCCAGGCAGGCAGCAGCACCAGAAGGGCCCAATTTGATTGTGGGTAGCAGAGGGAGTGACTGAAAATCGGCACAGATTGGAGCAAGTGCCGTTGCTCCCTATTGGACCCATCCCCCACATACAGCCTCAAAGTGCAGTGACCAGCGTTACCCCGCCCTGGTATATACCTAAGGCTCTGCCCCTTTACATAACAGGTGCACCAAGACAAAAAAAAAAATGGCCCAAATGAAAGAATAGATCAAAGCTCCAGAAGAAATATAACTAAGCAATGAAGGGATAGCTAACCTATCAGATGCACAGTTCAAAACACTGGTAATCAGGAAGCTCACAGAATTGGTCGAATTTGGTTGCAAATTAGATGAAAAAATGAAGGCTATGCTAAGAGAAACAAAGGAAAATGTACAGGGAACCAGTAGTGATGCGAAGGAAACTGGGACTCAAATCAATGGTGTGGACCAGAAGGAAGAAAGAAACATCCAACCAGAAAAGAATGAAGAAAAAAGAATTCAAAAAAACTGAGGAGAGGCTTAGGAACCTCCAGGACATCTTTAAACGTTCCAATATCTGAGTTATAGGGGTACCAGAAGGAGAAGAGGAAGAACAAAAAATTGAAAACTTATTTGAACAAATAATGAAGGAGAACTTCCCTAATCTGGCAAAGGAAATAGACTTCCAGGAAGTCCAGGAAGCCCAGAGAGTCCCAAAGAAGCTGGACCCAAGGAGGAACACACCAAGGCACATCATAATTACATTACCCAAAATTAAAGATAAGGAGAGGATGTTAGAAGCAGCAAGAGAAAAGGACAGTTACCTACAAAGGGGTTCCCATAAGACTGTCAGCTGATCTCTCAAAAGAGACCTTACAGGCAAGAAGGGGCTGGAAAGAAGTATTCCAAGCCATGAAAGGCAAGGACTTATGTCCAAGATTACTCTATCCAGCAAAGCTTTGATTTAGAATGGAAGGGCAGATAAAGTGCTTCGCAGATAAGGTCAAGTTAAAGGAGTTCATCATCACCAAGCCCTTATTATACGAAATGTTAAAGGGATTTATTGTTGGGAACTGCCCTACCTGGTTTCAGAAGCTATAAACCCCCATGGCAAAGGCTGAGTCAGAAACCTTGGGATCATAAGCCACTAAGGAGACAAAGCTTATCTCCCTGACAGGGGTGCCACCTCTACCTACTTTACTTTACCCTGCTTGGCCCTGAGCCTGACCAGTTAGCCAATGACAGGTAAAATTCTTCAAGGGAGGTATAATCTAAGACAGTCATGGTCACGAAGAGGTCCACAGGGAAGGACTTGGGGGGCTATAGAAAAAGGAGGTGATGGACACTAGCCCCTCGGCTTTGAAATAGCCTGAGTCCTCATTCTGTCTGCAAGAAGTCTCCTAATCTCTTGGCTGCCTTACTTCCACTGCCTGACTTAAGCCTGAAAGAATGACAGAGGGAAGTGAAGTTCTGTGCTGGAAAGGGCGGATTCCCCCGGGTGATTAGGCCTAAGAAAAAATACATAAAACTCTGTGAAACCTGCTTTGCTAAGAATGTCCTCAATTTTCTGATAAGGGTCCAAGCATGAAATGAGTTTGTTTCTCAAAGTTTTATAGCCCTTTAGCTAACTGACCCTGACTCAGAATAAGCCCTCAGAGTTCTTTGTATGTTATCTATTGTTTGATCTTACTGCCTGACAATGATTGATGAGCTTTACCTGTATTCCTGTGCAAAATGAACCCAATAAAAGTCCATTGAGGAAAAGGCTCTTGGTCCTTCTCCTTTGAGAGATTGGCCACGTTTCCTCCCCAAGCAGATCATGTCTTGGTAGATTTATTTTCATCTGCAGTGGACCGGGGGCTCTGCGGGCAAAGTTCCCCCACAATTTATCTAGGAAAAAGAAGATAAAAAGTATGAACAGTAAAATGACAGCAAACTCACAGTTATTACCACACCTAAAACAAAAACAAAAGCAAACTAAGCAAACAACTAGAACAGGAACAGAACCACAGAAATGGAGATCACATGGAGGGTTATCAACAGGGGAGTGGGAAGGGGAGAGCGGGGGGAAAGGTACAGAGAATAAGTAGCATAAATGGTAGGTAGAAAATAGACAGGAGGAGGGTAAGAATAGTATAGGAAATGTAGAAGCCAAAGAACTTATCTGTATGACCCATGGACATGAACTGTGGGGTGGGGGGAATGTGGGAGGGATAGGGTGTGCAGGATGGAGTGGAGTGAAGGGGGGGGTAATGGGACAACTGTATTAGCATAATCAATAAAATATATTTAAAAGTATTTCAATATATATTAGTCCTGTAAGTAATGTAGAAACAAGAAGTACAACTACAAACCATTGTTATAATAGTACAAAGTTTTTTAAAAATGATTTTATTTATTTATTTTTAGAGAGAGGGGAAGGGAAGGAGAAAGAGAGGGAGAGAAACATCAATGTGTGGTTGCCTCTCATGCACCCCCTACTGGAGACCTGGCCTGCAACCCAGGCATGTGCTCTGACCGGGAATTGAACTGGTGATCCTCTGGTTCATAGGCCCACGCTCAATCCACTGAGCTACACCACGGAGGGCAATACCAACGTTTTAATTGCCACTCTATTGGGTTGACCAAAAAGTCTCTATAGTTTTTTGGCCACAAAAGACACATTTTTCATTTTCACCAATAGCTTTATTGATTTGGATATTTTGAGTAAGTCGGCTATCTCCTGCATGGTATAATGTTGATTGTTCTCAATTAATGTCTCGATTTGATAGCTATCAACTTCAATCGGTCTACTCAACCATGGAGTATCATCCAGCAAAAAGTCTCCAGCAGGAAATTTGGCAAACCACTTTTGACACATTTCATAAGTTACAGCAGTGGTCCACAAGACCACTGACGGGTACCAGGCCACATAGCAGAAGGTGAGCAGCAGGCCAGCGAGCCAGTGAATCTTTGCTCACATTACCACCTGACATCTACCTCCTATTTCCCCCACCCCATCCATGGGAAAATTGTCTTTCATCAAACTGGTCCGTAGTATCAGAAAGGGTGGGGACTGCTGAGTTGACAGCACCTTCTCCATACACTGCACAAATATTTTTTTAGTTTTTCAGTTGTGTTTTTACCTTTCTTGAAATAATAAAGCATAATATGTTGTGTATATTCTTCCATCTTCAATACTTAAATGGCTACATAAAAACATCAATCAATTTTCATACTTTTTTTTAATACACACTGATATGACAGCTGTCACAATGCAATCTAACAAAATTGTTTGGAATGAAGTTTAAGACAACTAAGCACTACTGGAGCCATCTTACAGAAAAAAACAAATGAACTTTTGGGCCAATGCAAAATTTATCTTTATTGAGATCTTTCTTTTTCCTAGGACTTAATTGGTTTCAAGCCTAACATTTAAGTCTTTTTTTATTGTTGTTCAAGTACAGTTGTCTCCATTTTCTTCCCACCACTCCACCCACCCCAGCCATCCCCACCTCCCACTCTTTATCCTACCTCTCTTGGGCTTTGCCCATGTGTCCTTTATACAAGTTCCTTGACAACCCTTCCCCCTTTTCCCTCCATTATTCCCTCCTACCTCCCCTCTGGTTACTACTGAGATCTTATTTCTTCATATGGCTTTGATTTACTGTGTAGTGTCTTTTTATTTCCTCTTGCAGGATTACCTTGAGTATTTCTAGTAGTCAGAAACTCAGCTTTTATTTATCTGGAAATCTCTTAGTTTCTTCCTCACTTTTTATGGACAGTTTGGTGAGATATAAGATTCTTGATTGAGATTCTTTCTTTAAGTACTTTGAATATGTCTCCCCACTGTCTTCTGGTCTTCATAGTTTCTGATGAAAAATCCAGTAATTACTTTATTGAGGATCATTTGTATGCGACCTTTCACTACTCTAGTGCTTTTTTCAAGATTCCCTCTCTTTAAAACCACAATGAGATATCACCACCACCTGCCTAAATGGCTACCATCAATAAAACAACAAACAGGTGCTGGCAAGATGTGGCAAAAGGAAACCCTAGAGCATGGTTGGTGGGAGCTATCTTACAGTGATGGAGCAACTACTGTGAAAAAACATTATGGAGTTTCTTCAAAAAATTAAAAATGGAACTGCCTTTTCATCCAGTGATTCCACTTCTGGGAATATATCCTAAGAATCCTGAAATACCAATTTAAAAGAATATACGTACCCCTATGTTTGTAGCAGCATTATTTATAAGCCAAGATCGAAAAACAGCCCCAGTGCCCCTCAGTAGATAAGTGAATAAAAAAGCTGTGGTACATTTATACAAGGGAATACTACATGCCATAAAAAAGAAGAAATCTTACTTTTTGTTAACAGCTTGGATGGACCTGGAGATTATTTTGCTAAGTGAAATAAGCCATTCAGAGAAACACAAATACCATATGTTCTCACTTATATAGGGAACCTACTGAACGAAATAAACCAACTAACTGAATAAAAATAGAGGCATGGCTATATGGAACAGAATGGTAGTAGTCAGAGGGAAAGGGAGAGGGAATAGAAGTTGAAGGGATGAGCCAAAGAAGATATACCCATAGACACAGACAACAGTTTGCTGATGACCAGAGCAAAAGGAGGGGGGTGGGGGCTGGGTGGAGGTGGGCAAAGTGGGATGCTGGGGACATACGTAATCGTGTCGACAGTAAAAATAAAATTTTAAAAAAGATTTCCTTTCTTTTTTTTGCCTTTTAAAATTTTGATTACTATGTGTCTCAGGGTGGCTATTTTTGTTTCTTTACCTGGAATTCATTGAGCTTCTAGGAAACATTTATGTCTTTCATAAAATTTCATCCAGTATTTATTTCTTCAAATATTCTCTTTGCTCCTTTGAATCTCTCTTCCTTCTTTTAGTGTTATACTATTACAGTTGTCCCAATTTTCCCCCCTTTGCCCTTCTCCACCCATCCAACACCCTGCTCCCACAGGCAATTTCTACACTGTTGTCTATGTCCATGGGTCATTCATATATCTTCTTTGTTTAGTTCCTTCCCCTTCTTTCACCTTATCACCTTCCCCCATGCCCTCTGTTCACTTTCAGTCTGTTCCATGTTTCCATGCTTGTGGTTCTATTTTGTGAGTTAGTTTATTTTGATTATTAGAATCCTTTTATAGGTGAGATTATATGGCATTTTTCTTTCACTGACTCATTTATTTCACTTAGCATAATAATCTCCAATTCCAACCATGCTGTCACAAAAGGTAGGAGTTCTTTCTTTTTGCTGTGTAGTATTATAATGTGTAAATGTACCACAGTTCTTTCATCCACTCATTTATTGATAGGTACTGAGGCTGTTTCCAGCACTTGACTATTGTAAACAGTGCTGCTATGAACATAGGGGTGCATAAGTTATTTGGAATTGGTGATTCAGGATTCTAGGGTATACTCCCAGCAGCAAAATCACTGGGTCGAAAGGCAGAGTTCCATTTTTTAGATTTTTGAGGAAATTCCATACTGTTTTCCACAGTGACTGTACCAGTCTGCATTCCTACCAAGAGTGCACTAGGGTTACCTTTTCTCTGCTTCCTTAGCAGTACTTGCTATTTATTGATTTATCACTGATGGCCATTCTGAAAGGTGTGAGGTGATATCTCACTGTGGTTTTAATTTGCACCTCTCTGATGGCTAGTGATGTTGAGCATATTTTCATATGTCTATGGGCCATCTGAATGTTCTCCTTAGAGAAGTGTCTATTCAGGACCTTTGCCCATTTTTCAATTGAATTATTTGTTTTCCTGGTGGTGAGTCACATGAATATTTATATATTTTAGAGATCAAACCCTTATCCAATGCAATATTGGCAAATATGTTCTCCCATATGGTCGGTTCCCTTTTCATTTTGTTATTGGTTTCTTCTTTTTCTTAATTTATTTATTGTTGTTCAGTTACAGTTGTCCTGCATTTCTTCCCATTGGTCACCCCTACCCCAACCCCTATCTTTCCTACAGTCAATGCCACCCATTGTCCACACCCATGAGTCATCTATTTCTGTTCCTTTATTTGCCCCTTCTACTTCTTACCCCCTTTATCCCCCTGTTCTATCCCTTCAGGTCATGCCACATTATTCTTTATTTTCAAGTCTCTTGTATTTTGCTTTCATGCTTGTTTTGTTGATTAGGTTCCACTTATAGGTGAGATCATATGGCATTTGTCTTTCATGGCCTGGCTTATTTCACATATCATAACTCTCCAGATCTATGTGCTGTCACAAAGGGTAGGAGCTCATTCTTTCCTTCTGCTACATAGTATTCCATGGGGTAAATGTACCATAGTTTTTCGATCCACTCATTTACTGATGGCCACTTAGGTTGTTTCCAGCACTTGGCTATTGTAAATTGTGCTGCTATAAACATTAGGGTGCATAGGTTGTTTTGGATTGGTGTTTGAGAGTTCTTAGGGTATAATCCTAAAAGTGGAATTCTTGGGTCGAAAGGCAGTTCCATTTTTAGGTTTCTAAGGATATTCCATACTGTTTTGACAGTGGCTGCGTCAGTCTGCATTCCCACCAACAGTGCACTAGAGTTCACTGTGGAGTCCCTTTTCTCCACATCCT
This sequence comes from Desmodus rotundus, assembly GCF_022682495.2. Lineage (NCBI taxonomy): Eukaryota > Metazoa > Chordata > Mammalia > Chiroptera > Phyllostomidae > Desmodus > Desmodus rotundus. The sequence goes on along the minus strand of NC_071392.1, from coordinate 58,118,239 downwards.
CTCCAACACCTGTTGTTTGCTGATACCTTTATGATGGCCACTCTGAGAGGTGTGAAGTGGTATCTCATTGTGGTTTTAAGTTGCATCTGTCTGACGTCTAGTGATGCTCGGCATCTTTTCATATGTCTCTAGGCCCTCTGTATGTCCTCCCTGGAGAAGTGTCTGTTCAAGTACTTTGCCCATTTTTTAATTGGGTTGCTTATCTTCTTAGAATGGAGTTGTGTGAGTTCTTTATATATTTGGGAGATTGAACCTTTGTCTGAGATATCATTGGCAAATATGTTTCCACATACTGTTTGTTCTCTTTTCATTTTAATGCTGTTTTCTTTAGCCATTCAGAAGCTTTTTATTTTGATGAGATCCCATCTGTTTATTCCTTCCTTTATGTCCCTTGCTCTGGGGGACATATCAGTGAAAATACTGCTGCCTGAAATATCTGAGATTTTCCTGCCTATGTTCTCCTATAGGACTTTAATGGTGTTGCAACTTATATTTAAGTCTTTTATCCACCTTGAATTAATTTTTTGTATGGTGTAAGTTGGTGGTCAAGTTTCTTTCTTTCTTTTTTTTCTTTTTTTTTTTTCATGTAGCTCTCCAGCTCTCCCAACACCATTTGCTGAAGATGCTATTTTTGCTCCATTTTATGCAGTTGCCCCTTTTGTTGAATATTAATTGACCATAGAGACTTGGCTTGATTTCTGGGCTCTCTATTCTGTTCCATTGGTCTTTTGTGTCCAGTCTTGTGCCAGTACCAGTCTGTTTTGATTACAGTGGACTTGTAATACCATTTGATATCAGGTAATGTGATCTGTCCTACTTACTCTTCTTTCTCAAAATTGCTGTGGCCATTCAGGGTTGTTTATGGTTCCATATAAATTTTTGAAGTGTTTGTTCTAAATCTGTGAAATATGCCACTGGTACTTTAATAGGGATTGCATTGAATCTACAAATTGCTTTAGGTAGTATGGAAATTTTGGTAATGTTAAATCTTCTGATCCATGCACATGGTATATGTTTCCATTTATTTGTATGTTCCTTAATTCCTTTCTTCAGTGCTGTGTAGTTTTCTGAGTATAGGTCTTTTACCTCTTTCGTTAGGTTTATTCCAGGTATTTCATTTTTCTTGTTGCTATATCAAATGGGATTTTTCCCCTCACTTCTGTTTATTGCATTTTATTGTTGGCATACAAAAATACCTTTGATTTCTGGATATTGACTTTGTAATCTGCTGTTTTGCCAAATTCACTTATTAAGTCGAGCATTCTTTTGGTGGAGTCTGTAGGATTTTCTATGTACACTATCATATCATCTGCAAACAATGACAGTTTTTTTTTCTTTTTTCCTATTTGGATGCCTTTTATTTCTTTTTCTTGTCTGATTCCTGTGGTTAGGACTTCCAATACTATGTTGAATAGAAGTGGTGAAAGCAGACAACCTTGTCTTGTTCCTGATCTTAGTGGGAAAGCTCTAAGTTTTTGTCTATTGAGTATGATGTTGGCTGTAGGTCTCTCATATATGGCCGTTATTATGTTGAGGAATGCTCCCTCTACTCCCACTTTGCTGAGTGTTTTTATCATAAATGGGTGCTGTACCTTATCAAATGCTTTTTCTGCATCTATTGACATGATCATGTTTATAGATTTGCAGATGTTGTACCATCCTTGCATCCATGGGATGGATCCCACCTGATGATGGTTTATGATCTTTTTAATGTATTTCTGAATCCAGAATGCCAATATTTTGTTGAAGATTTTAGCATCTATGTTCATCAGAGTTATTGGTCTATAGCTTTCTTTCTTTTTGTGTCTTTACCTGGTTTTAGAATTAGAATGGTAGTGTCCTCATAGAAAGAGTTTGGAGGCTTCCATCTTCTTGAATATTTTGGAATAGTTTGGGAAGGGTAGGAGTTAGCTCTTCCCTAAATATTTGGTAAAATTTGCCTTTGAATCCTCTGGTACAGTACTTTTCTGTGCCAGGAGTTTTTTAATTACTGCTTCAATTCCACTAGTTGTTTAGTCTCTTCAGGCTTTCTGCTTCTTCTTGATTCAGTTTTCACAGATTGTATGTTTCTAGAAATTTGTCTATTTTGCCCAGGTTTTCCAGTGTCTTGATATATAGTTGTTCAAAGTAATTTCTTACAATCATTTGAATTTCTGTTGTATTAGTAATAACTTTTCCTCTTTCATTTCTGATTGTATAAATTTAGGTACTCTCTTTTTCTTGGTGAGCCTGGTAAAAGTTTGCCAATTTTATTATCTTTGCAAAGAACCAGCTCTTAGATTTATTAATTCTTTTAATTGTTCTTTTAGTTTCTATGTCATTTAATGCTTCCCTGATCTTATTTTCTTCCTTCTACTCTCTCTGGGCTTTGTTGTTGTTACTCTAATTCTTGTAGATGTAGGGTTGGATTAGTTATTTGAGATTTTTCAATCTTTTCGGTAGGCCTGTATTGCTAGGAACTTCCCTCTCAGTACTGCCTTTGCTGTGTCCCATAGGTTTTGGGTTGTTGTGTGTTCATTATCATTTGTTTCTAGAACCCTTTTTATTTCTTCCTTGATTTCATTATTTAATAACATGTTATTCAGTCTCTGTGTGCTTGAATGTTTTTGCATTTTGTCCTCGAGGCTGCTTCTAAATTTAATCCATTTTGATCCAAGCACATGCTTGGTATGATTTCAGTTTTCTTAAATTTGTTGAGGCTTATTTTGTTTCCTGCCATGTGATGTATCTTTAAAAATGTTCTCTGTGCATTTGAGAAGAATTTAAAGAATGTACATTTTGCTTCTTCAGGGTGAAATTTTCGGTGTATATCAATTAAGTCCATTTGATCCAGAGTGTCATTCAGTGCCACAATATGCTTGTTGACTCTTTGTTTGGAAGATCTATCTATTGCTACAGTGGTGTGTTTCAATCCCCTACTATGACTGTGTTGTGAGTATTTTTCTTGAAGTTTTCCAAGATTTTCTTTATATATTTAAGTGCTCCTATGTTGTGTGCTTATATATTTACAAGGGTTATATCATCTTGTTGAACTATTCCCTTAAGTATTAGTAGTGACTTTCTTTGCCCCTTTTTATTGCTTTTGTTTTGAAGTCTATATTGTCGAATATTTGTATTGCTACCCCAGCTTTCTTTTCATGTCCATTTGTTTGGAAATTTTTTTTCTATCACTTCATTTTTAACCTGTGTAAATCTTTTGTTCTGAAGTGGGTCTCTTGTAGACAGCATATATGGAGGTCAAGTTTTCTTATCCTTTCAGCTACCCTATGTCTTTTGATTGGTACATTTATTTAATCCATTTACATTTTAGGTTATTATTAATAGGTACTTATTTATTGCCATCTTTTCCATACCTATGTTTTTCTCTCTCACCCTCTCTCTATCTCTGTGTGTGTGTGTGTGTGTGTGTGTGTCTCTCTCTCTCTCTCTCTATCTCCTTTATCTTTTTTATAGCAGTCCCTTTAGCATCTCTTCTAATGCTGGCATGGTGTGATGCCAGGCTCTTTTAGCCTTCTTTTGCCTGGAAAGCACTTTATTTCTCCTTCCATTTTAAATGAGAGCCTTGCTGGAGAGTATGGTCTTGGTTGTATATCCTTGCTTTTCATTACTTGGGATATTTTGTGACAATCCCTCTGGTTTGTATGCTTCTGTTGAGAAATCAGCTTATGGACTTATCAGAGTTCCCTTTTATTTTACTAGTTATCTCTCCCTTTCCTCCTTTAAGATTCTTTTTTGTCCTTAAAATTTGCCATTTTAATTATGATGTGTCTTGGAGTAGGCCTCTTTTGGTTCATCTTGATTGGGACCCTCTGTGCTTCCTGAACTTGCATGACTTTTTATCACCAAGCTGGGGAACTTTTCTATCATTATTTTTTCAAACAGGTTTTCTATCCCTTGCCTCTTTTCTTCCGATATTCCTCTGATGCAAATGTTACTTACATTTCATGTCTGAAGCTCCCTCAATCTATCCTTGCACTTTTTGAGTCTTTTTTTTTTTTTCATTTTGCTGCTCTGAATGTGTATTTCTTTCTACTTTGTTGTCCAGCCCATTGACTCAGTCCTCTGCTTCATCTAGCCTGCTTTAATTCCTTGTAGTGTTCTTCATTTCAGATATTGTATTCTTTACTTCTTCCTGGTTCTTATTCATAGTTTGTATGTCCTGTATCGTTTTTCTATGGTTCCCATTAAGTTCCTTGTAGTTTTCACAGTGTAGTTCTCACTGGTTCCTTGAGCATCCTTATAAGCATTATTTTTGAAATCTATATCTGATAAATTTCTTGCTCTAATTTCACTTAGCTCTTTTTCTCAGGATTCCTCTTTTCCTTTTGAACAGGGGTCATTTTTTTGCCTTCCATTTTAGATGATTCTTTTTGTTTCTTTCTGCATCTCAGGTTGCTCTGCTTTGCTTGCATTTCTTTGCGGGGTGGACTTCTGTAGTAGCAGTTCTGTGGGATTCAGTGGTCCAGTCCCTCTGATCTCCATATTGGAATGCTCTAGGGCTTCCCTTTATTCATGTTATCTGGGCTGTCTTATTATACTTGGGCTTTGAGTATTGATGGCTCATTTGTTGGTCCATTCTCCCCTCCAGCTGGCTGACTTGGGGTCACATCCCCTGCCACATCTCATATTTGCACATTGTGAAGTGCCTTCTGTGCTCTTTTTCTTCCAAACTTTCTATCAGCTAAGATTCCTTTGAATGTACTGTTTATTTTTTTCTGTAGATCAGCCAACTATCTAAGTTGTATTCTTTTTCTTGGATACCCAGAATTTAAATATTCTTATTCTTAATAGTATCCCATATGTTCCTCAGGCTCTTCACTTTCCTTCATTATTTTTCTTTGAATCAGAAAGGAAATTGAAACTTCTCAAAAACATAAAGTGCTTACAACAATGCCTGGAAAAAAATCAAACCAGGCATGGATAAGAGTGTAAATTTTCATTCTTACTTTGTATTATTTTTAACTTACAGGTGACATTCAATATTATATTATTTTCAGTTATAAAGCATAATACTTACACATCTATATAATTTATGAAGTGATCTCCCCAATAAGTCTAGTAACACTTGGCCCTATACATAGTTATTACAATATTATTGAATATATTTCCTATGCTGAACTTTATATCTCATACTCAATAATTTCCATTGTTCTGTTTTAGAGTTTGCTGATTTTTTTTCTTTGGCCTGCTCAAATCTGCCTCTTAATTCTTCTATTGAAATTTTCGTTTCAGTTATTGTACTTTTGAGCTCCAGAATTTTTTGAATAATTTTTAGATTTTATATTTCCACATATTCTTTTTTAAATAGTTTATTTTTATTGTATTTTTCCAGTACCATTTATCCCCCTTAAGCCCTTCTCTACCTCTAGCTTCCCCTCTCCCCACTGCAATCACCACACTGCTGTCTGTGTCCATAAGTCCTTTGTGATTCACATATTCTTTTAGTCTGTTGAGCATCTTTAAGACAGTTATTTTTAAAGATTTATCTAGTATATCTACCATTAGGGTTTTTTTTCAAGACAAGTTCTGATGACTTTTTGCCTTTGAAAGGGTCATACTTTCCTGCTTTTTTGCATGCCTTGTGATTTTTTGGTAGATCACTGATCATTTGAATATAATAAGGTGGTAATGCTGGAAATCATATTCTCCTACTTTCCTGGGTTTGCTGATTTTTGTTATTGTCTTGTGTTTCTTTGGTTTTTTATTGTTGTAGTTGATCTATGTGGTGGGGATCAGCCTGAGATATAAACTTAAGATTTTATCATATGTTTTGTGACCCTTTCCTTGGGCATATGTAGTCATTTTCTAACTTTCCCTTTATTGCAGGTTTTTAAAATGTTTTAGTCTTTAATGTCTAGCTCCCAATGGGAAAAAGTAAAAAGAGAGAAGAGGAAGGACACTTTAAATCCACTGTAAGTCACTTTAGTTGAAGAGGAGGTGCTTGCAACAATGAGGGGAAATGCAACAACAATGGCTACCCTTCCCTCTTTGACTGTACCTCTATGATCCTAAGCAGCAATCAGTGATCAGAGCACAGATGTTTGCAGGCCAAGCTCTTGGTTCCTGCTCACTCTATTTGAGCTGCTCCAGGAACACATGCATAGCTGCCTGCCATATGGCTGGATATTGGATGAGTAGATGTTGTGGTAAGAGATAAAATTGGCTAAAATTAACCACAATTTATCATCCAGGTCTTCCCTGGAAGATGAAGGCCTTCAACACACTCCAAAATTCCAAAATAGTTACCTCTTTATTGTTTAATGCTGTTTGAGAGAGTCTGCCAATGTAATTATTGTCTGGGCGGGGAGACATATTCCTTGTGTCTCCTTTTCTACCAGCCTCTGATCTGTAAAGTTGATTTGCTTTTCACTCAAAAAGAGTTCTTATCCTTTATTCTATGACAGGACAAATCTGCTTAACTAAGTGAGCTTTTATTGGGTGTGAAGGAAGAATGCAATTCTTTTTATCTTACCCTTAAATGCTTATTGCCAACACATACCTGTGTTCTGAGTTCATACTTCTTAATTCAGCTATTTAATATCTTCTCTTAAACATCTAAAATACATCTAAACCCTAAAGTGTCCAAATCTATGCCCATGATCTTTTTCCCAAAATTTGCTTGTCCCATATTATTACCAACTCTATCCTTTCCCAAAGATTTGGTATTATCATTGACTTATCTTTCTCTCATATCCTGTATTGATAGGTCAGAAAATTCTGCTGACTGGATGTTACTAGCATATCCAGAGTCTGATTGGCTCCTCTTACCCGTACCTCCTTCATCTCCCACCTGAGTCACTGAAGTGGTCTCCTTCCTGATCTTCATGCATTTTATACCCATGCAGCAGCCAGAGGAGCCTTGAAAAAAATGAAAGATCATGTACCTTCTTTGCTTAAAACTTCCAATGATTCCCCATTTAATTCAGTTTAAAAGCCAAAACCCTTACAAGACTACACAAAGCCCTACAAGATCTGCTTCCTCCATTATTCCTGCAACTTCATTTATTACTACCCTCCTCTTGACTCACACTGGTACTGTCACTGTGACCATCTTTCTATTCCTTGAATGAGGCAGACAGACTCTTCCTGTGGGGCTTTTGCACTGGCAAGTCTCTATCTGGGGAGCATGGCTAATTCCAACTCTCCTTGTCTTTGCTCAAATTCCACCTCAAAGAGCCCTGGCTGGTGTGGCTCAGTAGACTGGGTGCCCGTCTCTGAACCAAAGGGTCACTGGTTCCATTCCCAGTCAGGGCACATGCCTGGGTTGCTGGCCAGATCCCCAGTAAGAGGTGCATGAGAGGCAACCACACATTGATGTTTCTCTCCCTCTCTTTCTCCCATCCTTACCCTCTGTCTAAAAATTTCTTAAATTCAGGAGAATTTGAGAAATATAGGGGAAAAAATGGAATGGTTAACAGGTATTAATTACTCTTTCTGCCACTTAAGAACAAAATGAAGTTCATAATCCTACAAATATTTAAAAACACATATTACAAGCCCTGGTACAGGGCACTGGGGAAAGGTGTTAAAGAAACAGTTCTAGATGGCAGTGCTTTGACAGGATTATAGTTTAGAAAGCATTACTAATAGAGTGGGGGAAGTGACTGAAAACTGTCAGAGAGCAGAGCAAGAACAATTGTTCCCTCCCCCTCTTCCTGTTCCTCAGGTGGACTCCTGAGCCTACTCCCGGAAGATGGAGGTGAGATAGGTGGGAGGGGAGTCCACTTCCCCTCGGTACCCGTGAAACGCCTAGCTGATCTGAGGAACAGAGCGAACAGCCAACAGTATTCCAGCATATATGAAGATCGGAGACCAAAAATCATAGAGGACACTGAAAAATCAGATGGTAAGAAGAGTGCTTAAGGACAATAAGGTACCTGGGACCAGTGCAGGGACCAGAGTGGCTGAAGCCCCCGGCCAGGACAGCAGGGTCTGCTGCAAGATTCTTGGGAGAGAGCCAGGCTGGGCCGTGTGAGAGGCCAGGTGCTTATTTGGACCGGGGGGCTTGAATAGGAGGAATTTCTCAAAAAGAAAAAGAGAAAATAGAGGCACTCAGGGGCTGTTTAGAGAATTCTCCGCAGCAGCTGTGGCCTCTTGTGCCCCTACTCCCTCAGCTCCTAGACTGTGAACACCAGATAAGCAGTCCCAGTACACACCTGAAGCCCAGGTCAATGCACACCCACATCAGCGGCCAGGCTGCCTGGGTGTATGGGCTCAAAGCCTGGGGTCAGTGAGTACCCCAATCAGGGGCATGGGTGCCCACACCTGAAGCCCAGGGTGGGTGCACACCCTGATCAATGGCCTGGCTGCACGCGGGCAATCACGCCTGAAGCACTGGGGACTGAACTCCTTGCACTTAGCCCCTGCAAACAAAGCCCTGCAGGGCCAACTTGCTCTCCAGGAGGAAGGCAGAATGCCCAGCAGAGGGCAGCTGCAGGGCTAGGGGATACTGCAGTCCCCAGACAGCTTGACCCAGTAGGGAGCCGAACTACCCTGAAGGAGCACCAAGAGCCACTAGCATCTAGGACAGCAAAGAGCAAGAAGGTGGAGTGTGAGTTGCCTCTAATTGGTGCACCATAAGGAGAGCACAACTGGTGGACTAAAGGCCTAGGGGGAGCAGAAGGACCCTGAGGAACTGGACCGGAGGCTGGACAACAGCGAAGAGTGTGTCTCAGGAAGGGAGAAAAGTGAAACCAATCCCTCCAACCACACCCTCCCATTTCTGAGACAGGAAGACCAGCCGAACTGACCTAACCTGTTTGAAGCCAGCAGAAGATGGGTTTTTTTAAAAAAATTCCTTCTTCCTTTCTGTCCTTCCTTCTTTTTTTTATTCCTTCCTTCCTTCCTTCCCTTTTGTATTCCTTTTTCCTTCCTTCCCTTCTTCTTTTTCTTTTTTTCCCCTTATTTTCCCACAGGTGAGACAATAAAACCTGGAGCTCTGAAAAGACCAGAGTTAGACCCAAAGAGCGGTCATCCTAATAACCAAGACAGTGAGACAAATTTCACTTTGCTACTCCAGAGAACATGCAAGGTGGGTGTGGTGAACACCGGTACACCTGCTGGAAGAGGAAACCCATCAACAAAGGAACCACCAACAGACAACAATGGAAGAAGGTGAAGAAGGGAGTGGAAGCCAAACTAACCTCAGTCCAGCACTGATCTGGAAATACAATTAAATAGTGGAGAAATTACTAAAAAATAAACAACTGAACAAGAGCGAGAGAGAAGCCTCAAAACCTTGTACACACAGGAGAATCAGCTTCAACACAAACTGTTCACATAAGCACAAAAGAATACAAGACGTGGTGGACGGAGTGGCCTTAATTAACCAGCTCGTGGGAAGGACCCATCAAAGAAACACCCAACAACAATCAAAACCCAAAGACATACACACAGCCAACATAAACTATAGCCCAAGACCAGTGAGCTCAGGAGATTAAGGAGACAGCATCACTGAATCCCACTGGCATTCTACCATAGAAGTTCATGCCATAAACCCAGGGAGTCAGAACAGATCAATTTAAGAAGCAGAGGCTAACAAGAAGAGTCTCACAAACAAGGGGAAGACAAAGAAACAATCCACAAATGAAAGGAAAGGAGGAAGCCTTAGAAAGAATGCTAACTGAAAAAGAGGCAAGTCAACTATCAGATACTGAGTTCAAAGCAATGGTTATCATGAAGCTCACTGAGCTCACAGAGAACTACCAGAAACTACAGGGAAACTACAATGAACTCACTGCAAACTATATCAACATGAAAAAGGAAATAGAAACTATCACAAGAGCCAAGAGGAAATGAAGAGTACAATTTCTGAACTGAAGAACACAGTAGAAGGATCAAAAGCAGACTTGATGAAGCAGAGGACTGGATCAGCGAACTGGAAGACAAAGTAGAAAAAAACACCCAGAAAGATCAAGAAAAGGAAAAGAGGCTCAGAAAGGATCAAGAGGGATTAAGGGAAATAGAGGACAAATGAAAAGTAACAATATCCATATAATAGGGATTCCAGAAGGAGAGGAAGAGGAGCAAAGGATAGAAAACTTGTTTGAAAAAGTAATGATGGAAAATTTTCCTAACCTGATGAGAGAAAAAATTACACAAATCCAGGAAACAGAGAGAGTCCCAAGCAAGAAGAATCCAAAGAGACCCACTGCAAGACACATCATAATTAAAATGGCAAAATTCCAAGACAAAGAGAGGATCTTAAAGGCAGCAAGGGAGAAACAGGGAGTAACATACAAGGGAGACCCAAGAAGGTTAGCAACTGACTTCTCAATGGAAACGCTCCAAGCCAGAAGAGAATGGCAAAAAATATTCCAAGTAATGAGAACCAGAGGCCTTCAACCAAGACTACTTTACCCGGCAAGACTGTGAATCAAGACAGAAGGCCAAATAAAGAGCTTCCCAGACAAAGAAGTCTAAAAGAATACACTTCCACCAACCCAGCTCTGAAAGAGATGCTAAAGGGACTGCTTTAAGGAAAGGAAGGAAAAGAGAAAGACAGAGGAACACAGGTATGAAAAAAATGGCAATGAATAACTACCTATCAATAGTAACCTTAAATGTAAATGGATTAAATGCTCCAATCAAAAGACATAGAATAGCTGAATGGATAAGAAAACATGACCCACACATATGCTGCCTACAAGAGACCCACCTCAGGACAAAATACCTACACAGACTCAAAGTGAAGGGCTGGAAACACATTTTCCAAGCAAGTGGACAGGAAAAAAAAAAAATAGCATGGGTAGCATTACTCATATCAGACAAAATAGACTTCCAAAGAAGGGCCATAAAGAGAGACCCAGAAGGTCACTTCATAATACTCAAAGGAAGAATCCACCAAGAAGACATAAACGTTATCAATATATATGCACCCAACATAGGAGCACCCAAATACATAAAGAAAATCTTGGAGGACTTCAAGAAAGATATTGACAACAACACAGTTATAGTAGGGGACTTTAACACCCCACTGTCAAATATGGACAGATCTTCCAAACAATATATCAACAAAGATATTGTGTCACTGAACAAAACTCTAGATGAAATGTACTTAACTGATATATATAGAGAGCTTTTCATCCCAAAGAAGGAAAATGCACATTCTTTTCAAGTGTACATGGAACATTTTGAAAGATAGACCACATAATAGGACACAAAACAAGCCTCAACAAATTCAAGAAAATTGAAATCATATCAAGCATTTTCTCTGACCACAAGGGCCTGAAAGTAGAAACCAACCCCAAAGGAAAAAACCCCAAACACTCAAAATCATGGAGACTGAATAGCATGCTATGAAACAATGAATGGGTCAAGAATGAGATTAGGGAAGAAATCAAAAACTTTCTGGAAACAAATGAAAATGAACTCACAACAACCCAAAACCTACAGGACACAGCAAAGGCAGTCCTGAGAGGGAAGTTCATAGCAATACAGGCCTACCTTAAAAAGATAGAAACATTTCAAACAAACGACCGAACCCTACACCTACAAGGAATCGAGGAACAACAACAAAGACATCCCAGAGCACGTGGAAGGAAAAAACAACCAAGATCAGAGCAGAGTCAAATGATATAGAGACTAAAAGTACAATTTTAAGGATCAATGAATCCAGGAGCTGGTTCTTTGAAAAGATAAACAAAATTGACAAGCCTTTAAGCAGGCTCATCAAGAAAAAAAGAGAGAGGTTCCAAATAAACACAATTAGAAATGAAAGAGGAGAGGAGAAAAATACCAAGATGGAGGCGTAGGTAGACACACTGTAGCTCCTCACACAACCAAAAGAAGAACAACAACAATTTAAAAACAAAAACAACCAGAACTGACAGAAAATCGAACCACATGGAAGTCCGACAACCAAGGAGTTAAAGAAGAAACATTCATCCAGACCGGTAGGAGAGGTGGAGATGGACAGCCTGGGTAGAAGACTGACGTTGCCGCAGCCAGACCCAGAGACTTGGTGGATTGTGGAACAAACGGGGCAGGCAGTACGAAAGCTAGCAGACCCCACGGCCTCACATTTACACATACATGAAACACGAGAGCTGGATCCAGCGAGGTGGTGGATTGTGGAACAGTGCAGGCAGTGCAACAGCTAGCAGACCCCTCGGCCCCACATTTGCACATAGATAAACCGGGATGAATGGCAGGGGAGTGAAACAGACTGCGCAACCCAGCGCTCCAGCTCAGGGAAATAAAGCCTTAAACCTTTGAGTGAAAACACCTGTGGGGGTTGAGGCGGCAGTGGGAGAAACTCCCAGCCCCACAGGAGAGTTCACTGGAGGGACCCACAGGGGCCTAGAGCGTGCACAAGCCCATGCACATGGGAACCAGCACCAGAGGGGCCCAATTTGATTGTGGGTAGTGGAGGGAGTGACTGATATCTGGTGGAGAGTGGAGCAAGTGCCATTGCTCCCTCTTGGCCTTTCCCCAACATACAGTTTCACAGTGCAGCGACCAGCATTACACCACCCAGGTGAACACGTAAGGCTCTGCCCCTTCGAGTAACAGTCACGCGAGACAAAAAAAAAAAAAAAAAAAGGCCCACATGAAAGAACAGATCAAAGCTCCAGAAACAATTCAACTAAGCAGTGAACAGATAGCCAACATATCAGATGCACAGTTCAAAACACTGGTAATTAGGATGATCACAGAATTGGTTGAATTTGGTTGCAAATTAGATGAAAAAAAGAAGGCTATGCTAAGAGAAACAAAGGAAAATGTACAGGGAACCAACAGTGATGGGAAGGAAACTGGGACTCAAATCAACGGTGTGGACAAGAAGGAAGAAAGAAACATACAACCAGAAAAGAATGAAGCAACAAGAATTGAGAAAAATGAGGAGAGTCTTAGGAACCTCCAGGACATCTTGAAATGTTCCAACATCCGAATTATAGGGGTACCAGAAGGAGAAGAGGAAGAGCAGAAAATTGAAAACTTATTTGAACAAATAATGAAGGAGAACTTCCCTAACCTGGCAAAGGAAATAGACTTCCAGGAAGTTCAGGAAGTCCAGGAAGCTCAGAGAGTCCCAAACAAGTTGGACCCAAAGAGGAACACACCAAGGCACATCAAAATTACATTACCTAAGATTAAACAGGAGAGAATCTTAGAAGCAGCAAGAGATGAGGACACAGTTACCTACAAAGGAATTCCCATAAGACTATAAGCTGATTTCTCAAAATAGACCTTAAGGCAAGATGGGACTGGAAAGAAGTATTCCAAGCCATGAAAGGCAAGGACCTACATCCAAGATCACTGTATCCAGCAAAGCTATCATTTAGAATGGAAAGGAAGATAAAGTGCTCCTCTTATAAGGTCAAGTTAAAGGAGTTCATCATCACCAAGCCCTTATTGTATGAAATGTTAAAGGGAATTATCTAAGAAAAAGAAGATTAAAAATATGAAGAGTAAAAACGACAGCAAACTCACAATTATTAACAACCACACCTAAAACAAAAAGAAAAGCAAACTAAGCAAACCACTAGAACAGGAAAAGAACCACAGAAATGGAGATCACATGAAGGGTTATCAACTGGGGAGTGGTAGGGGAGAGAGGGGGGGAAAGGTACAGAACATAAGTAGCATAAATGATAGGTGGAAAATAGACACGGGGAGGGTAAGAATAGTGTAGGAAATGTAGAAGCCAAAGAACTTACAAGTATGACCCATGGACATGAACTATAGGGGGGGAATGTGGGAGGGAGGTTGTAGGCCAGATGGAGTGGAGTGAAGGTGGGGAAATGGGACAACTGTAATAGCATAATCAATAAATATATTTTTAAAAAATTTAAAAAAAGAAATGAAAGAGGAGAGATTACAACTGATACCACAGAAATACAAAGGATAATAACAAATAACTACAAAGAACTGTATGCCAAGAAATTTGAAATCATAGGTGAAAGGGACACATTTCTAGAAAAATATAGTCTTGCAAAACTGAATGAAGAAGAAGCAGAAAACCTGAACAGACCAATAACAGCAGACAAAATTGAAGCAGTCATCCAAACACTCCCAACACACAAAAGCCTTGGACCAGATGGTTTTACAGGAGAATTCTACACAGCATTTAAGGAAGAGCTAACCCCTATCTGTTACAGACTATTCCAAAAAATCCAAAATGATGGAAGACTCCCAAACTCTTTTTATGAAGCCAGCATCATCCTAATCCCAAAACCAGATAAACACACAACGAAGAAAGAAAACTTGAGACCAATATCGCTGAGGAACATAGATGCTAAAATTCTTAACAAAATTTTGGCAAATTGCATCTACCAATACATTAAAAAGATCATACACCATGATCAAGTGGGATTCATCTCAGGGATGCAAGGAAGGTACAATATTTGCAAATCAACAAACATAATACATCACATAAACAACAGCAAAGACAAAGATCACATGATCATATCAATAGACGTGGAAAAAGCATTTGATAAGATACAGCACCCATTTCTGATAAAAACACTCAGCAAAGTGGGAATAAAGGGAGCATTCCTTAACATAATAAAGACCATATATGAGAGACTTACAGCCAACATCATACTCCATGGACAAAAACTTAGACCTTTCCCACTAAGACCAGGAAGAAGACAAGGACGCCCTCTCTCACCACTCCTATTCAACATAGTATTGGAAGTTCTAGCCACAGCAATCAGAGAAGAAAAAGAAATAAAAGGCATCCAAATTGGAAAGGAGGAAATGAACTGTCACTGTTTGCAGATGACATGATAGTGTACATGGAAAATCCTATAGACTCCACCAAAAAACTACTCGATCTAATAAATGAAGTTGGCAAAACAGCTGGATACAAAGTCAATACTCAGAAATCAAAGGCATTCCTGTATACCAACAATGAAACAGCAGAAACAGAAATCAGGAAAGAAAATTCTATTTTTTATAGCAACATAAAAAAAAAAAAAACCTAGAAATAAACCTAACCAAGGAGGTAAAAGACCTGTTCTCAGAAAACTACACAACACTGAAGAAAGAAATTAAGGAAGACACAAACAAATGGAAGCATGTACCATGCTCATGGATTGGAAGAATTAACATCATCAAAATGGCCATACTACCCAAAGCAATTTATAGATTCAATGCAATCCCTATTAAAGTACCTATGACATATTTCACAGATATAGAACAAACATTTCAGAAATTTATATGGAACCATAAATGACCCCGAATAGCTGCAGCAATTTTGAGAAAGAAGAACAAAGCAGGAGGGATCACAATACCTGATATCAAAGTGTATTACAAGGCCATTGTAATCAAAACAGCCTGGTACCGGCATAAACACAGGCACACAGACCAATGGAACAGAACAGAGAGCCCAGATATAAACCCAAGTGTGTACAGTAAATTAATATTTGACAAAGGGGGAAGCAGGATAAAATGGAGCAAATATAGCCCCTTCAACAAATGGTGTTGGGAGACCTGGACAGCTACGTGCAAAAAAATGAAACTCGATCTCCAACTTACACCATACACAAAAATAAATTCAAGATGGATAAAAGACTTAAATATAAGTCATAACACCAGAAAAGTCCTAGAGAAAACATTGGCAGGAGGATCTCAGACATTCCACGCAGCAACATCCTCACAGACACTTCCCCTAAAACAAGGTACATAAAGGAAAGAATAAACAAATGGGACCTCATCAAAATAAAAAGCTTCTGCAGGGCTAAAGGAAACAGCATTAAAATAAAAAGAGAACCAACAGTATGGGAAAACATATTTGCCAATGACACCTCAGACAAGGGTCTGATCTCCAAAATATACAAAGAACACACACAACTCTACTCCAGGAAGACAAATAACCAAACTAAAAAATGGGTAAAGGACTTGAACAGACACTTCTCTAAGGAAGACATACAAAGGGCCAAGAGACATATGAAAAGATGGCCAGCGTCACTAGCCATCAGAGAGATGCAAATTAAAACCACAATGAGATACCATCTCACACAGGTCAGAGTGGCCAACATAAACAAATCAACAAACAAATTTTGGAGAGGATGTGGAGAAGAGGGAACCCTATTGCACTGTAGTTGGGAATGCAGACTGGTGCAGCCACTGTGGGAAACAGTATGGAATTTCTTCAGAAGACTAAAAATGGAGCTGCCCTTTGACCCAGCAATTCCACTGTTGGGATTTTACCCTAAGAACCCTCAAACACCAATCCAAAAGAACCTATGCAGCCCAATGTTCATAGCAGCACAATTTACAATAGCCACTACTGGAAGCAACCTTAGTGCCCATCAGTAAATGAGTGAATCAAAAAGCTATGGTCCATTTACACAATGGAACTTTATGCAGCAGAGAGAAAGGAGGAGCTCCCACCCTTTGCAACAGCATGGATGGAACTGGAGAGCATTATGCTAGGTGAAATAAGCCATGCAGTGAGGGACAAATACCATATGACCTTTAACTGGAATATAATTAACAAAAGAAAAAAGCAAACAAAATATAACCAGAGACATTGAAGTTAAGAACAATGTAACAATAGCCAGAGGGGAATGGGGAGGGGACAGTGGGGAGAGGGGTTTACAGGAAGGACTATAAGGGACACATGGACAAAGTCAAGGGCGAGGGTGGAGATGGGGGAGGGAGGGGTTTCAGCTGGGGTGGGGTGGAGGGATCGGGAGAAAATGCAGACAACTGTAATTGAATAACAATAAAAATTAAAAAGAAAGATTCGTGAGCCTATTTGGGGTCATTTTTGTTTCCATATAAATTTTTGTTTTATTTTATCTAGATCTGTGAAATATGACATTGGTATTTAAATAATAATTGTGTTTAATCAATGTATTGATATGGGTAGTATGGACATTTTAATGATGTTAATTCTTCCAGTCCATGAACACAGTATATGCTTCCATTTATTTGTAAGTTCCTCAATTTCTTTCTTCAGTGTCCTATAGTTTCTGAGTACAGATTTTTATAACTTTTGTGTAATTTATTCCTAGGTACTTTACTTTTTTTTGTTTTGTTTCTATGGTAAATGGCATTTATTTTTTAGTATCTCTTTCTGGTAGTACATCTTTGATGTACAAGAATGCCATCAATTTCTGAACATTGACTTGTATCCTGGTATTGACTTTGCTAAATCCACTTATTTTGTCAAGTAATTTTTGGTGGGGTCTGTAGGGTTTTCTGAGTACAATATGATGTTGTTTGCAAATGATAGTTTTACTTCCTCCTTTCCAATTTGGATGCCTTTTATTTCTTCTTTTTGTCTGATCACTGTGGCTACCCTTTCAGTGCTATGCTGAATAACAGTGGTGAAAGCAGACACCTTTCTCTTGCTCCTGATTTTAGAGGAAACACTTTTAGGTTTTGCCCATTGACTATGAATTGGCAGTATGTTTTTCATATATTGCCTTTATTATGTTGAGGTATGCTCCCTGTATTTCTATTTTGCTGACTGTTTTTTTTTATCATAAACGGGTGCTATGCCTTATCAAATGCTTTTTCAGCATATATTGATATAACCATGTGATTTTTGTTTCGTTTATGTATTAACTTTATTGATTTGTGAATATTGTATCATCCTTTATTGGTCTTTTTTTATACTTAAGTATATTTTATTGATTATGCTATTACAATTGTCCATTTTTTTTGTCTCCTTTATCCCCCTCTACCTGGCAACACCCCTCCCATCAGCATTCCCCGTTCTCAGTTCAAGTTCATGAGTTGTATATACAAATCTTTTGGATTCTCCATTTCCTACATGATTCTTAACCATCCTATGCCTATTTTGTACCAATTATGTTTCTTATTCCCCTTACCTTTCTCTCCCATTCTCCAACCCACTCCCCCCTGGTAATTCTCCACGTGATCTCCATCTCTGTGATTATGGTCCAGTTCTAGTTATTTGCTTAGTTCACTTTTTTTTTTTTTTTAGGTTCAGTTGTTGATAGTTGTGAGTTTGTTGTCATTTTACTGTTCATAGTTTTGATCTTTTTCTTAGATAAGTCTCTTCAACATTTCATGTAATATGGGCTTGGTGATGATGAACTCCTTTAACTTGACTTTATCTGGGAAGCACTCTATGTGCTGTTCCATTGTAAATGATAGCTTTACTGGATACAGTAACTTTGGATGTAGGTCCTTGCCTTTCATGACTTTGAACACTCCTTTCCACCCCCTCCTTACCTGTAAAGTTTCTTTTGAAAAATCAGTTGGTAGTCTTATGGGAACTCCTTTGTAGGTAACTGTCCCCTTTACTCTTGCTGCTTTTAGGGTTCTCCCCTTATCTTTAATCTTGGGTAATTTAATTTTGATGTGTTTTAGTGTGTCTCTCCTTGGATACAACTTCTCTGAGACTTTCTGTGCTTGCTGGACTAGGATGTCTAGTTCCTGCACCAGATTGGGGAAATTTTCCTTAATTAATTTTCAAATAAGTTTTCAATTTCTTGCTCTTCCCCTTCTCCTTCTGGCACCCCTATGATTAGGATGTTGGAATGTTTAAAGTTGTTCGAGTTTCTGAAGTCTCTCCTCATATTTCTGAATTCTCTCTCTCTTTTTTTGCTTTTCTCAATAAATGCTATATTATAATATTTTTCAATGCAAATAACTATACATCCATATGCTTACTTTAATGGAGTATATTTCTCATTGCAACTATGAAAAAATTCAAAGGCAGTGTATACTCTTGTAAAAATTTAGATAATATGGAAAATTGAAAGTTCTCTTTTATTCTACTTTTGAAAATTTCCTTTTTTATTGTTGTTCAAATACAGTTGTCTCCATTTCCCCCCCACCACTCTACCCTGCCCACCTGGCCCCAACCTTCAATCATACCCTCCTTTTTTTTTGTCCATGGGTGATTTATACATGTTCCTTGAAAACCTTCCCCTTTTTGTCCCCATTTCCCCCTCCCCTCTCCCCTCTGATTACTGTCAGTTTGTTCATAGCAGCACAATTTACAATAGCCAACTGCTGGAATCAACCTAAATGCCCATTAGTAAATGAGTGGATAAAAAAACTATGGTACATTTACATAATGGAATACTATGTAGTCGAAAGAAAAAAGGAACTCCTACCTTTCACAGCAGCATGGACAAAACTGAAGAGCATTATACTAAGTGAAATAAGCCAGTTGGTGAAAGGCAAATACTATATCTCACCTATAAGTGGAACCTAATCAACAAAATGAACAAGCAAGCAAAATATAACCAGAGACACTGAAATAAAGAACAAACTGAATTCTTGTGTCTTCATTCTATTCTGGCTGAACGCTTATTTCTTCCTTCTGTTCGAAATCATTAATTTGAGTCTCAGTGTCCTTCTCTTCACTGTGGGTTCCCTGTATATTTTTATTTCACTTTGCAGAGACTTTACTTCTTCCTTCATTTTGAACTGTACTCAATCATTTCTGTGAGCATCCTGATTACCAGTGTTTTGCACTCTGCATCTGACAGGTTGGCTATTACTCATGGCTTAGTTCTTTTTCTGGAGTTTTGATCTGTTCTTTCATTTGGGCCATATATTTTTCTTGTCTTTGCATTCCTGCTATGTTGTAAGGGGTGTAGCCTCAGGTATTCACCAGGGTGGGGCAACCCACTTTGCTGCATTGTGGTGCAGTCTGGATGAATGTTTCTTCTTTAACTCCTTGGTTGTTGGACTTCCATTCTGGGTTTTTTTTTTTTTTTTTTTTTTTTTGGTGCTTCTGGTTGTTTTTGTTTTTAAATTGGTTGTTATCCTTATTTTGGTCGTGCAAGGAAGTAGAGCATATATACCTATATCTCCATCTTGGGTGGACATCTTACTGCACTATCCTTGAATTGCTAGAATAAATTCCACTTGATCATGGTGTGTGACCTTGTTAATTTATTGCTGGATCTGGTTTGCTCACATTTTGTGAAGATTTTGTTTGTTTGCTTGCTTGCTTGTTTATTTACTTTGTTGTTGAGGACTTCAGCATTCATGTTCACCACAGATATTAGCCTGTAATTTTCCTTCTTGTCATGTCTTTACCTGATTTTAGATTAGGTTAATACTGGCTTCATTAAAAGAGTTGGGGCTCTTCCCTCTTCTTGAATTTTTTTGAATAGATGAGAAGGATGGGTGTTAGTTCTTCTTTGAATGTTTGGTAAAATTCACCTGTGAAACTATCTGGTCCAGGACTCTGTGTTGTGTTTTGATTATTGATTCGATTTTGCTGGGGTTTATCAGTCTATTCAGTTTTTTTGCTTCTTCTTGATTCAGTTTTGGAATATTGTATATTTCTAGAAATTTATCCATTTCATCCAGGTTGTCTAATTTTCTGGTATACAGTTGTTTATAGTAATTTCTTACAATCCTTTGTAATTCTATGGTATCAGTTATTAATTCTCTTCTTTCATTTCTGATCTAATTTATTTAGGTTCTTTCTCTAAGTCTGGTTAAAGGTTTATCAAACAGCTCCTCCACTCATTTATTTTAAAAAATTTCTTTAAGTCTCTATGTTATTTAATTCTGCTCTGATCTTGATTATTTCCTTCCTTCTATTCTCTCAGGGATTTTTTGTTCTTGTTATTCTAGTTCTTTAGATGTAGATTTAGGTTGTTTATTTGAATTTTTTCCATCTTCTTTAGATAGGCCTGTATTTCCAAGGACAGTCTTCACTGGGCCCCCTAGGTTTTGGGTTGTCGTGTGTTCATTTTCATTTGTTTCCAGGTAAGTTTTAATTTTTTTCCTGATCTCATTGTTAACCCATTCATTATTTAATAACATGTTATTCAGCATCCACGTATTAGAATATTTTTGAGTTTTTCTCTTGAAGTTGATGTCTATTTTCAGGCCATTGTGATCAAAGAAGATGCTTGATATGGATATGTGGGCAAGATAGAAGTGTAGGTATACACACTTTACTTCCTCACACAACAATAGAGAGAATTACAACTATATCACAAAACAAGTAATAACTAGTACAGTCAGAAAATCTAGGGGTATATAAGTCTGACAGCCATGGATTTTAAGAAGCCATATTCATTCAGTCACGTGCCTTTTCTAAGACAAGGAGTCAAAGCAGCTGTACCTAACACATAGAGACAAACACAAGGAGGCTGATGAATTGAGGAGACAAAGAAATATGGCCAAATGAAAGAATAAAACAGAACCCCAGAAAAAGGACTAAATGAAACAGAGATAGCCCTGGCTGGTGAGCTCAGTGGATTGAGTGCTGGCCTGTAAACTGGAGGGGGTTTTGGTTCAATTCCCAGTCAGGGCACATGCCTGAGTTGTTGGCTGGGTCCCCAGTGGTAAGCACACGAGAGGCAACCACACATTGATATTTCTCTCCCTTTCTTTCTCCCTGCCTTCCCCTCTGTCTGCAAATAAATAAATAAAACCTTTTAAAAATATACAATCTTAAAAAAAAGGAACAGAATAGCCAACCTATCAGATGCAGAGTTCAAAACAATGGTGATTAGGTTGCTCAAAGAACACATTTTTTAATGGTAAAAACATAGGTGAGAAATGAAGGTTACAATAAGTGAAATAAAGAAAAATCTACAAGGAACCAACAGTGAAGAGAATGAAGCTGAGAATCAAATCAATGATTTGGGACACAAGAAAGGTAAAAGCATTTAATCAGACCAGCAAGAAGAAAAAGAAATCAAAATAATAAGGATAGGTTGAGGGACCTTTGGGACAACTAAAAACGTACCAACATTAAAATCATAGGGGTGCCAGAAGGAGAAGAGGAAGAGCAAGGAGTTGAAAATATATTTGAAAAAATAATGAATGAAAACTTCCCTAGTTTGGCAAAGCAAAAAGACATATAAGTCCAGGAAGCACAGAGAGTCCCAAACAAGTTGGACCTAAAGAAGACCATACCAAGATACATCATAAATAAAATATCAGATGTTAAGATAGAGAGAATCTTAAAAGCAGCAAGAGAAAACAGAGTCTTACCTACAAAGAAGTTCCCATAGAACTATT
Source organism: Desmodus rotundus (assembly GCF_022682495.2). Lineage (NCBI taxonomy): Eukaryota > Metazoa > Chordata > Mammalia > Chiroptera > Phyllostomidae > Desmodus > Desmodus rotundus. The sequence goes on along the minus strand of NC_071392.1, from coordinate 58,096,312 downwards.
GGCTGATTTCTCAAAAGTCACTTTACAGGCATGAAAGGGCTAGAAAGAAGTATTTGAAGTCATGAAAGGCAAGGACCTACATCCAAGATTATTCTCTCCAGCAAAGCTATCATGTAGAATGGAAGGGCAGATAAAGTGTTTTGAAATAAGGTAAAGCTAAAGAAGTTGATCATCACCAACCATTTCATCACCATTACATGAAATGCTAAAGGGACTTATTTAAGAAAAAGATCAAGAAGTAGGAAGGAGGAGGTAAGATGGCGGCGAGATAGGTGGGAGCGGAGTCCACTTCCACTCAACGCCAATGAAACACCTAGCTGATCTGAGGAGCAGAGCCAACAGCCAGTGGTATTCCAGCATATACGAAGATCAGAGACCAAAGATAGAGGACATTGAAAGATCAGATGGTAAGAAGAGTGCTTAAGGACAATAAGGTCCCTGGGACCTGCACGGGGACCAGGGCGGCTGAAGCTGCAGGATTCTTGGGAGAGAGCCAGGCTGAGCTGTGAGCAGCCAGGTGCTTGTTTGGATCAGGGGGGCTTGAATAGGAAGAATTTCTCAAAAAGAAAAAGAAAATAGAGGCACTCGGTGGCTAGCCAGAGAATTCTCCACAGCAGCTGCGGTCTCTGGCGCCCCTCCCCCGTCGGCCCCCGGAATGTGATAGCGGGATAAGCAACCCCGTGCTCACCTAAAGCCCAGTTGCGCGCTCCTAGATTAGCAGAGGGGGGGGGGGGGGCACAGCTGAAACTCAGGCTGAGCGCATGCCCTGATAAGCGGCCTGGCTGCCTGGGTGCCAGACCCAAAGTGACCCAGTGGGTGAGTACCCTAATCAGTGGCCTGGGGCCCACACGTGAAACCCCGGGTGGGCACGCGCCCTGATAAGCGGCCCGGCTGCCTGGGCACACAGACAAAAAGCTCCTGGGTGGGCACGCAACCGGATCAGTGACTGGCTGTCCCCACGCACGTACCTAAAGCAGGGGATCGGCAGCCAACCCAAGTCCCAAGCAGAGATCCGCCACACAACCCAATCAAGGGCCTGGCTGCCTGCAGGCGACCACACCCAAAAGCACCAGTTCCGAAAAACTCCTACCTAGCCCCTGCACACAGAACTCTGCAGGGCCTACTGGCTCTCTAGGAGGAAGGCAGAAAGCCCAGCAGAGGAGAGCTGCAGGGCTAGGGGAGACAGCATTCTCTGGAAAACCTCGACCCAGTAGGGGGCTGAACTACCCCACAGAAGCACCGAGAGCCACTAGCATCTAAGACAGCAAAGAGCAAGAAGGTGGAATGTGGTTGCCCCTAATTGGTGCAACTCAAGGACAGCACAGCTGGTGAACTAAAGGCCTAGTGGGGAGCAGAAGGACCCGGAGGAACTAGACTGAAGACTGAACAATAGCGAAGAGTGTGGCTCAAGAAGGGAGAAAAGTGAAACCAACTCTTCCAACCACCCCCTCCCATTACACAGACAGAAAGACCAGAAGAACTAAGCTGATCAGTTTAAAGCCAGCAGAAGACTTTTTTTTTCTTTCCTCCTTTTCCCCTGAATTCCTTCTTCCTTTCTGTCCTTCTTCCTTTTTTTTATTACTTCTTCCTTCCATCCTTTACCTTTTTATACCTTCTTCCTGCCTTCTTTTATATGTTCTGTTGTTTTAATTTTTGTTAAAATTCTTTCTTATCCTGCCTCCGATCTTTCTTTATTCCTTCTTCCTTCCTTCCTTCCCTTTTCTATTTCCTTTTTCCCTCCTTCCCTTCATTTTTCTTTTCCCCCAATTCCTATTTTTCCCACAGGTGAGCCAACAAAACCTGGAGTGCTAAAAATACCAGAGTTAGACCGTGTTACACCCATAAACGTCAGCTCAAGACCAATGAGCACAGGAGATTAAGGAGACAGCACCACTGAATCCCATTGGCATTCTCCCATAGATGTTCATACCATAAACCCAGGGAGTCAGAATAGATCAACTCAAGAAGCAGAGGCTAACAAGAAGAGTCTCACAAACAAGGGGAAGACAAAGAAACAATCCCCAAATTAAAGGAAAGGAGGAAGCCTCAGAAAGAATGCTAACTGAAATAGAGAAAAGTCAACTATCAGATACTGAGTTCAAAGAAAGGCTCATCAGGAAGCTCACTGAGCTCTCTGAGCTCAAAGAGAACTACCAGAAACTACAGGGAAACTACAATGAACTCACTGCAAACTATATCAACATGAAAAAGGAAATAGAAACTATCAACAAGGGCCAAGAGGAAATGAAGAATACAATTTCTGAAATGAAGAACACAGAAGAAGGAATCAAAAGCAGACTTGATGAAGCAGAGGATCGGCACAGCGAGCTGGAGGATAAAGCAGAAAAAAACACCCAGAAAGAGCAAGAAAAGGAAAAGAGGCTAAGAAAGAATGAAGACAGATTAAGGGAAATGCAGGACAACATGAAACGTAACAATATCCGTATAATAGGAATACCAGAAGGAGAAGAAGAGCAAGGGATAGAAAACCCGTTTGAAAAAGTAATGATGGAAAATTTCCCTAATCAGAGGAGAGAAAAAGTCACCCAAATCCAGGAAACACAGAGAGTCCCAAGCAAGAGGAACCCAAAGAGACCCACTACAAGACACGTCAAAATTAAAATGGCAAATTTCCAAGACAAAGAGAGGATCTTAAAGGCAGCAAGGCAGAAAAAGGAAGTAACTACAAGGGAGCCCCAAGAAGGTTAGCAACTGACTTCTCAATGGAAACGCTACAAGTCAGAAGAGAATGGAAAAAAATATTCCAAGTAATGAGAAACAGAGGCCTGCAACCAAGGCTACTTTACCCAGCAAGGCTATCAATCAAAAAAGAAGGCCAAATAAGGAGCTTTCCAGACAAAAGAAGTCTAAAAGAATACACCTCCATCAAACCAGCTCTGCAGGACATGCTAAAGGGACTGCTTTAAGGAAAGGAAGGAAGAGACAGAGACAGAGGAACACAAGTAGGAAAAAATGGCAATGAATAACTACCTATCAATAATAACCTTAAATGTAAATGGATTAAATGCTCCAATCAAAACACATAGAAGAGCTGAATGGATAAGAAAACATGACCCACACATATGCTGCCTACCAGAGACCCATCTCAGGACAAAAGACTTACACAGACTGAAAGTGAAGGGCTGGAAACACAGTTTCCAAGCAAATGGACAGGAAAAAAAAGCAGGGATAGCAATACTCATATCAGACAAAATAGACTTCCAAAGAAGGGCCATAAAGAGAGACCCAGAAGGTCACTTCATAATACTCAAAGGAAGAATCCACCAAGAAGACATAAACATTACAAATATATATACACCCAACATAGGAGCACCCAAATACATAAAGAAAATATTGGAGGACTTCAAGAACAATGTTGACAGCAACAAAATTATATTAGGAGATTTTAACACCCCACTGTAAACAATGGACAGATCTTCCAAACAAAATATCGAAAGGACTGTGCCACATAGAACAATGCCCTAGATGAAATGTACTTAACTGATATATATATAGAAACTTTCATCCAAAAGAAGCAAAATACACACTTTTCAAATGCACATGGAACATTTTCAAAGATATACCACATGATAGGACACAAAGCAAGCCTGAACAAATTCAAGAAAATTGAAATCATATCAAGCATTTTCTCCAACCACAAGGGACTCAAACTAGAAACCAACCCCAAGGGTAAAAACCCAAAACACTCAAAATCATGGAGACTGAATAGCATGCTATGAAACAATGAATGGGTCAAGAACGAGATTAGGGAAGAAATCAAAAACTTTCTGGAAACAAATGAAAATGAACTCACAACAACCCAAAACCTATGGGACACAGCAAAGGCAGTCCTGAGAGGGAAGTTTATAGCAATACAGGCCTACTGTAAAAAGACAGAAACATTTCAAACAAACAACCTAACCCTACGCCTACAAGAACTCCAGGAACAACAACAAAGACAGCCCAGAGGAAGTAGAAGGAAGGAAATAACCAAGAACACAGCAGAGTTAAATGACATAGAGACTAAAAGCACAATTCTAAGGATCAATGAATCCAGGAGCTGGTTCTTTGAAAAGATAAACAAAATCGACAAGCCTTTAAGTAGGCTCATCAAGAAGAAAAGAGAGATGATCCAAATAAACACAATTAAAAATGAAAGAGGAGAGATTACAACTGATACCACAGAAATACAAAGGATTGTAAGAAATTAGTAGGAAGAACTGTATGCTGAGAAATTTGAAAACCTAGATGAAATGGACACATTTCTAGAAAAATATACCCTTCCAAAACTCCATGAAGAAGAAGCAGAAAACCTGAACAGACCAATAACAGCAGACAAAATTGAAGCAGTCATCAAAAAACTCCCAACACACAAAAGCCCTGGACCAGATGGTTTCACAGGAGAATTCTACAAAGCATTTAAGGAAGAGCTAACTCCTATCCTTCACAGACTATTCGAAAAAATCCAAACTGATGGAAGACTCCCAAACTCTTTTTATGAAGCCAGCATCATCCTAGTCCCAAAACCAGAGAAAGACACAACAAAGAAAGAAAACTTCAGGCCAATATGGCTGAGGAACATAGACGCTAAATTTCTCAACAAAATATTGGCAAACCGCATCCAGCAATACATTAAAAAGACCATACACCATGACCAAGTGGGATTCATCCCAGGGATGCAAGGATGGTACAATATTTGTAAATCAATAAACATAATACATCACATCAATAACTGCAAAGACAAAAATCACATGATCATATCAATAGATGTGGAAAAAGCATTTGATAAGATACAGCACCCATTTCTGATAAAAACACTCAGCAAAGTGGGAATAAAGGGAGCATTCCTCAACATAATAAAGGCCATATATGAGAGACCTACAGCCAACATCACACTCAATGGACAAAAACGTAGAGCTTTCCCACTAATATCAGGAACAAGACAAGGATGCCCTCTCTCACCACTCCTATTCAACATAGTATTGGAAGTCCTAGCCACAGCAATCAGACAAGAAAAAGCAATAAAAGGCATCCAAATTGGAAAGGAGGAAATGAAACTGTCACTGTTTGCAGATGACATGATAGTGTACATGGAAAACCCTATAGACTCCACTAAAAAAGTACTCGACCTAATAAGTGAATTTAGCAAAACAGCTGGATACAAAGTCAATACTCAGAAATCAAAGGCATTCCTGTATACCAACAACGAAACTGCAGAAACAGAAATCAGTAAAAAAATCCCATTTGATATAGCAACAAGAAAAATAAACTACCTAGGAATAAACCTAACCAAGGAGGTAAAAGACCTGTACTCAGAAACCTACACAACACTGAAGAAAGAATTTAAGGAAGATACAAACAAATGGAAGCATGTACCATGCTCATGGATTGGAAGAATTAACATCATCAAAATGGCCATATTACCCAAAGCAATTTATAGATTCAATGCAATCCCTATTAGAGTACCCATGACATATTTCACAGATATAGAACAAACATTTCAGAAATTTATATGGAACGATAAACGACACTGAATAGCTGCAGCAATTTTGAGAAAGAAGAACAAAGCAGGAGGTATCACAATACCTGATATCAAACTGTATTACAAGGCCACTGTAATCAAAACAGCCTGGTACTAGCATAAAAACAGGTAAATAGACCAATGGAACAGAACAGAGAGCCCAGAAATAAACTCACGTCTTTACGGTGAATTAATATTTGACAAAGGAGGTAGGAGTATAAAATGGAGCAAAAACAGCCTCTTCAACAGATGGTGTTGGGAGATCTGGACAGCTACGTGCAAAAAAATGAAACTCGATCACCAACTTACGCCATACACAAAAATAAATTCAAGATGGATAAAAGACCTAAATATAAGTTGTAACACCATAAAAATCCTAGAGGAAAACATCGGCAGGAAAATCTCAGACATTCCACGCAGCAACATCCTCACAGACATATCCCCTAAAGTTAGGGACTTAAAGGAAAGAATAAACAAATGGGACCTCAGCAAAATAAAAAGCTTCTGCATGGCTAAAGAAAACAGCACCAAATTACAAAGAGAACCAACAGTATGGGAAAACATATTTGCCAATGATACCTCAGACAAGGGCCTGATCTCCAAAATATATAGAGAACTCACACAACTCCACTCCAGGAGACAAACAACCCAATTAAAAAATGGGCAAAGGACTTGAACAGACACCTCTCCAAGGAAGACATACAGAGGGCCCAGAAACAAATATAAAAATGCTCAACATCACTAGCCATCAGAGAGATGCAAATTAAAACCACAATGAGGTATCATCTCACACCAGTCAGAATGGCCAACATAAACAAATCCATAAAGAAATGTTGGAGAGGATGTGTAGAAAAGGGAACCCTAGTGCAGTGTTGGTGGGAATGCAGACTGGTGAGGCCACTGTGGAAAACAGTATGGAATTTCCTCAGAAAACTAAAAATGGAACTGCCCTTTGACCGAGCAATTCTGCTGCTAGAATTATACCCTAAGAACCCTGAAACTCCAATCCAAAAGAACCTGTGCACCCCAATGTTCATAGCAGCACAATTTACAATAGCCAAGTACTGGAAGCAACCTAAGTGCCCATCAGCAAACGAGTGGATCCAAAAACTATGGTACATTTACAGAATGGAATTTTATGCAGCAGAGAGAAAGAAGGAGCTTATCCTCTTTGCAACAGCATGGATGGAACTGGACAGCATTATGCTAAGTGAAATAAGCCAGGCAGTGAGGGACAAATACCATATGATCTCACCTTTAACTGGAACATAATCAATAGAAGAGAAAAGCAAACAAAATATAACCAGAGACATTGAAGTTAAGAACAATCTAACAATAGCCAGGGGGGATTGGTGTGGGGACAGTGAGAAGCGGGGATTACAGGAAGGACTATAAAGGACACATGGACAAAATCAAGGGGGAGGGTGGAGGTGGAGGAGGGAGGTGGGTTCAGCTGGGGTGCGGTGGAGGGATGGGGAGAAAAGGCATATAACTGTAATTGAATAACAATAAAAATTTAAAAAAAAGAAAGAGAAAAAGATCAAAACTATGGACAATTAAAATGACAAGAGATTGTCTACAACTGAATCTAAAAAAAGAAACACAAAAAACAAAATCAAACTAAGCAATCAACTAGAATAGGAACAGAAGCATAGATATGGAGATCATTTGGAGGGTTATGAACTGGGAGGGGGGAGGAGGAAGGGGGAACAGGGGAAAAGGTACAGGAATTAAGGACCATAATTTGTTGGTCAAAGTGGACAGGGGGATGTTAAGAATAGCATAGGAAATGGAGACACCAAAGAAGTTATATGCACAACCCATGGACATGAACTAAGGGGGTTTATTACAGGAAGGATGGGGATATTGGGCCAAGGGGGCCAAAGAACAAAAATTGGGACAACTGTAATAACATAATCAAGAAAATATACTTTAAAATAACAAAGGGACTTAAGAAAAAGAAGATAAAAACTATGAATATTAAAAGGGCAACAAAATCACAACTATCAACAACTGAATCTAAGAAAACAAACTAAGCAATTGTTGCCTATAGATAATACTTGTTTTTATAAGACTATAGCCTTTCTGACATTGTTTGATGAGCTATGCATGTATACACCTACACATACCATTCCCAATAAAAGCCATTTGGGAGAAGGGCTCGGGGCATTGTCCACTAGAGGGAATTGCAACTCCCTTTCCTGACAGAACAGCAAGATTGTGTCCAGGATGACTTATTTACCATCTGCAGAGGACAGGAGGATCCTGCTGGACGGAGTTGCCCCCACATCTGGCTTCCTGAATAGGGACAGAGGTGATGAGCCATTGCTGTGGACAGGTACACCCAGACAATGGGATTCAGAGCCTTTCATCCCACATAAGGGACCAGAGGTACCAAGAGCTTTTTGTTTATGCCACTGGTGTGTCTAAGATAAGGGAAAGGGGATTTCTTCTAGGGCCGCCTCTCTTGAGGCTGTTGTGCATTAGATAAATGGAACCAGGGCTATTTGCTTTCTTGTCTTTTGGGAAACTTGGTTAGAATCTTTGTTGTTTTCTATAACCCTAGAATCTTCAGCCTCTGCAGTTTTGGCTGTGCCATTTGAGCTTTAAAAGTTATTCATTGTACTGGTTAGTGTGAGAGAGTGTCTCTGCTACTTGGGCTTCATGCCATCTTGTCAGGGTCATTTGTAGTACCAGGTGGTATGAGATAAGATTCTAAGGCTAGTGTCTCACTCCCTCCTCTTAGAGGCTTTAATTTGAAAACACTGGTTTACTTGAGTTTTGTCTTTGCTTCAGGTTTTGTTTTCGTTTCAAAAGGAACGGCTCAGTCTCAGTCCCAAAATGTTTTGCTAAGGACAAAAATCACATGATCATATCAATGGATGCGGAAAAAGCATTTGATAAGATACAGCACCTATTTCTGATAAAAACACTCAGCAAAGTGGGAATAGAGGGAGCATTCCTCAACATAATAAAGGCCATGTATGAGAGACCTACAGCCAACATCATACTCAATGGAAAAAAACGTAGAGCTTTCCCACTAATATCAGGAACAAGACAAGGATGCCCTCTCTCACCACTCCTATTCAACATAGTATTGGAAGTCCTAGCCATAGCAATCAGACAAGAAAAAGCAATAAAAGGCATCCAAATTGGAAAGGAGGAAATGAAACTGTCATTGTTTGCAGATGACATGATAGTGTACATGGAAAATCCTATAGACTCCACCAAAAAGCTACTCGACCTAATAAATGAATTTAGCAAAACAGCTGGATACAAAGTCAATACTCAGAAATCACAGGCATTCCTGCATACCAACAACGAAACTGCAGAGACAGAAATCAGTAAAAAAATCCCATTTGATATAGCAACAAGAAAAATAAAGTACCTAGGAATAAACCTAACCAAGGAAGTAAAAGACCTGTACTCAGAAAACTACGCAACACTGAAGAAAGAAATTAAGGAAGACACAAACAAATGGAAGCATGCACCATACTCATGGATTGGAAGAATTAACATCATCAAAATGGCCATACTCCCCAAAGCAATTTATAGATTCAATGCAATCCCTATTAGAGTACCCATGACGTATTTCACAGATATAGAACAAACATTTCAGAAATTCATATGGAACCATAAATGACCCTGAATAGCTGCAGCCATTTTGAGAAAGAAGGGATCACAATCCCTGATATCAAACTGTATTACAAGGCCAATGTAATCAAAACAGCCTGGTACTGGCATAAAAACAGGCATATAGACCAATGGAACAGAACAGAGAGCCCAGAAATAATCTCAAGTCTTTATAGTCAATTAATATTTGACAAAGGAGGCAGGAGCATAAAATGGAGCAAAAACAGCCCCTTCAACAGATGGTGTTGAGAGATCTGGACAGCTACGTGCAAAAAAATGAAACTTGATCACCAACTTATGCCATACACAAAAATAAATTCAAGATGGATAAAAGACTTAAATATAAGTCATGACACCATAATCATCCTAGAGGGAAACATTGGCAGGAGGATCTCAGACATTCCACGCAGCAACAACCTCACAGACAGGTCCCCGAAAGCAAGGGACATAAAAGAAAGAATAAACGAATGGGACCTCAGCAAAATAAAAAGCTTCTGCATGGCTAAAGAAACAGCATTAAAATAAAAAGAGAACCAACAGTATGGGAAAACATATTTGCCAGTGATACCTCAGATAAGGGCCTGACCTCCAACATATATATATATATATATATATATATATATATATATATATATATATATATATATATATATAAAGAACTCACATGACTCCAATCCAGGAAGACAAACAACCCAATTAAAAAATGGGCAAAGGACTTGAACAGACACCTCTCCAAGGAAGACAGAGGGCCCAGAGACATATGAAAAGATGATCAGCATCAGTAGCCATTAGAGAGATGCAAATTAAAACCACAATGAGGTACCATGTCACACTGGTCTGAGTGGCCAACATAAACAAATCAACAAACAAATGTTGGAGAGGATGTGGAGAAAAGGGAACCCTAGTACATTGTTGGTGGGAATGCAGACTGGTGAGGCCAGTGTGGAAAACAGTATGGAATTTCCTCAGAAAACTAAAAATGGAACTGCCCTTTGACCGAGCAATTCTGCTGCTGGGATTATACCCTAAGAACACTGAAATACCAATCCAAAAGAACCTATGCACCCCAATGTTCATAGCAGCACAACTTACAATAGCCAAGTACTGGAAGCAACCTAAGTGCCCATCAGCAAACGAGTGGATCCAAAAACCATGGTATATTTACACAATGGAATTCTATGCAGCAGAGAGAAAGAAGGAGCTTATACCCTTTGCAACAGCATGGATGGAACTGGAGAGCATTATGCTAAGTGATATAAGCCAGACAGTGAGGGACAAATACCATATGACCTTTAACTGGAACATAATCAACAAAAGAAAAAAGCAAACAAAAGATAACCAGAGACATTGAAGTTAAGAACAATCTAACAGTAGCCAGAGGGGAATAGGGAGGGGACAGTGTGGATAGGGATTTACAGGAACTACTATAATGGACACATGGACAAGTGAAGGGGAAGAGTGGAAGCGCGGGAGGGAGGGGGGTTTGGCTGGGGTGGGGTGGAGTGATGGGGAGAAAAGGCATACAACTGTAATTGAATAACAATAAAAATTTAAAAAAATGTTTTGCTAAACTTGTAGTCAATGGAAACAGATCTCTAATGTTGTTACATCATAAGGATTCTACTCAGAAAGAATTTAATTTGATTGTTTAAAGCAGGAAAAAGATCTCGCTCCCTTATCAGACAGCAAAAAGCTCATGAAGAACCACAATGTGAAAGTGTATCTTTTACACATGTGACTTGTCTCCATATGGTTACTTAATTATATGGGGGATGCATTGTACCCATTTAATGAAGAACGAAAGCCAGACTTTTACATACCAAATACTTAATGTAGTTTATGAAACATAGACCTTTTCCCTAGACCCTAAGAAAAGTTTTCTCTTTTTAAACTGAGACACTATTTTGCCTTCTTCCCAAACTCTAATAAAAAATGAAAATATTTTATTAAAAAAATAAATAAACACTCTGAATCCTCCTTCTGGAAGACCAGTAGCTGCTCTTGTCCTGGGAACCAGTCGTGCTTTGCTGGGAATCTCCTCCCATTAGTGTAAGATAAGGGAAGGGGGATTTCACTAGCAGCACACTGTGACCCACCACATTTATCTCATTCGCTAGCAATTAGTCAGATGAGGCTAACAGAACCAGCTAGGCAGAGCAAGAGCAAGAGAGGATGAAACCAAAAGTAAAAAACTATCCCAGCCCCCAATATGCGCTTGCGACTTTCTAAGGAGCAGGAGATGTATTCTGGACTGCTTCAGCAGCTTCTTCAGGCTGTAGGATGTCAGGTTAAGAAATGTAATTTAACTAAATTATTAAAGACAGTAAAGAGCTACTGCCCATGGTTCCCAGATAAAGGCTCTTTAGATTTAGAAGTGTGGGAAAAAGTAGGCCAGAAATCGAAATGGTACCAGGAGAACGGACCCTTAATAGGACATCAGAATTTGTTGACCTGGAGCCTAGTTAGAATGGCTCTTGCCCCTATTCATACTAGAGGCTCTCACGGTCAGGAAAGCTTAGACAAAAAGGAAGGAACCTATGGACATAGTTGCTGAACCTAATAATAAAAATCTGCCACTGCAAACAGAGGAAAAGCCTAGCCCAGAAACAGCAGGGGGCCTGTCTTTCCAAGTAAAGGAAACAGGTGGAACTTTTAAATCTTAGGCTGTTTTCCAGCCACCGGAAACAGAGGAAGGAGGTGGCTGACCTGGCTGCTCCAGGATTTACCCACCCCTCCTCCTCCATTAGATCTGCCTCCTGCCCCTAGCCAGATCACCACAGCAATGCAACAGTGTCTCCGAGAGGCAGCGAAAGCAGGAGACTGGAAAGCTCTTTCAGCTTTCCCACACTAAACACTGTGGGGTGGCCAGCGCATGAGCCTTTGCCTTTTGAAATATACAAAGACTTAAAAAAAACAGTATTAAAGACAACAGGCTTCAGTTGCCCTACACTATGGGGCTCTTATCAGCCATCACTGAAGGATATTGATGGCCCCTTGTGATTGGTATGCCCGCCCAATTTACTGTGTGGCATTCAGAATATACAGAATACTACGGCCGCCAAGCAGTGGAAAATAACAGCAGTGGAAATCCAGTCCAGTTTAACATGCTTCCGGGGATTGGTGAATATGAATCCGCCAAATAACAGGCGAAAATGGACCCTCAAGCTTTCTCACAAGGCTGCTTTCCGTACCCTAAAGATGATCCTGGAGGCTAAAGCCTGGGGGGCCAGGCTCCTTTGTTAATATTTGGCAAGGAGCCAATAGATGCTTATTTAGATTTTATTGATAGACTACAAGGAGCAATTCTAAAACAGGTTGAGAAGCAGGAAGAAGCTGAACCCTTTTATTACAATTGGCTTATGAAAATGTAAATAATGATTGTAAGGCTGTACTCAATCCTCTCAAACTAACCACCACTAGTATTAATCAATTTATCAAGGCTTCCCAAAACATAGGCACAGAACGACATCAAGCCCCGTTGCTAGTGGCTGCCACAAAAGGGGAAATTAAATTTTTTAATTGTGGCAGACGCGGGCACACCTGTTGGTAGTACCAGAACAGACAACAGAATAGTCTAAAGAATCTGTCCAGTAAAGACTGCCCACGATGTGGCAAGGGTAAACATTGGGCAAGAGAGTGTAGGTCCCAATATGATAAAAATGGTAAACCGCTCCCACATCAGGGAAATGGGCGGAGGGGCGCATAGTGCCCTGAACTACAACAGGAGTTATCCCTGCTGCAGCAATCAACTGTTCTGGGCTTAGAAACATACCCAGTCACTGATCTCTGCATCGCCAGAAACGGGGGCACAGGATTGGACTTGGTCACTACCCAAGAACTCACCTTAAAAGAACAGGATAAAATCCTCATAGCTCCTACAGGGGTATGGGGACCTTTGTCTGAGGGCACTGTTGGATTGATTTTAGGAAGGTCTAGCATTACCACTAAAGGAATTTTAGTCCAGCCTGGAATAATTGATTCTGATTATCAGGGAGAAATCAAAATTATGATGAGAACCTTTGGATTTCATGTCATTCCTGCCCAAACTCATATAGCCCAACTTCTTCTTCTTCCCTATACAGTGCCAAATATTCAAAATATTAAGAGAGGGGAAGGAGTCTTTGGTAATACTAATAATCAATCTGTTTTTTGGACCACCTCCATTAAATTAAATAAACCTCTTTTAGGAATAACAATCAAAGACAGAACCTTCCATGGCCTATTAGATACGGGTGCAGATGTCTCTGTAATTTCTAGCCAATATTGGCCTCCAAGTTGGCCACTAACAGAGGCTGACATATCCATAACTGGCATAGGAGGCATTTCTCAACCACGCAGAAGTGTCTGGTCCCTCAGGTGCTGTGGCCCTGATGGACAGGTAGGGCAAATTCAGCCCTATGTCCTTCCAGCCCCACTTAATATTTGGGGACAAGACCTTCTTATTCAGTGGGGAACGAAAATCACCCTCCCACCTTTTTGCTAATGGCCACTGTTCAGATACCTCCTCTACCCCTCACATGGCTTTCAGGTACGCCTGTGTGAGTCCATCAGTGGTCACTGAAAGAGGAGAGGTTAGGAAAAAACCCATGAATTAGTAAAACAACAATTAGAGGCAGGGCATATTGAGCCATCTAGCAGCCCGTGGAATACTCCTATTTTTGTAGTTCCTAAAAATCAGGGAAATGGAGGCTTATACCTGATCTTAGAAAAATTAATGAGATACTTCAACCAATGGGAGCTCTCCAACCTGGAGTCCCAAATCCAGCTTGCCTCCCTAAGGATTGGCCACTTCCAGTCATTGACTTAAAAGATTGCTTTTTTACAATCCCCTTGGCTGAAAAGGACAGAGAGCAATTTGCTTTCTCTGTCCCAGTTCCTAACAATTCTCAACCATTACAGAGATTCTACTGGAAATTTCTGCCTCAAGGCATGTTAAATAGCCCAACTATCTGCCAGCACTTGGTCCACCAAACCTTACGGCCTGTCTGGTAAAGGTTCCCTAGTTCTATAATATATCATTATATGGGCAATATTCTAATTGCTGCCCCGTCTTCTGAGATGCTAGCTAGGACTTATGCTTAAAGGAAGCAGTATCTAATGAAGGCTTAATTATCGCCCCTGAAAAGGTCCAACAATCAGAACCTTGGAAATACCTGGGGCACATTCTTTTTCACAGTTTGGCCTCAGACACTCCAAATTAATCCACCAGAATGCCCAACCCTTAATAACCTCCAGCAACTATTAGGTGTTATTAACTGGATTAGACCTAGCCTAGGAATTACCACCCACCAGCTTACTCATTTATTCGATACCTTAAAAGGAGACTCCAACCTAAATTCCCCTAGAACTTTGTACCCCTAGGCTCTTCAAGAATTAGACCTTGTTGATCAACATATTAATAAAAGACAGCTCACAAGGGTTGACCACCAATTTCCCATCAGGCTATTCTGCTTTCCAATTCTCGGTACCCCCACGGGATTAATTGGTCAACTATTACCTCAGTTAGGCATGATAGAATGGTTATTTCTCTCTCATCAGCCTCAACATACTATTACCACTTATATTACAGCCCTATGCCAACTTATTATTAAAGGATGTGAGAGAACTCAACAACTTTTCGGCCATGATCCATCCACCATTCATGTCCCACTTACCCAAATCTATTTACAACAACTCTCCAGTCAGTCTCTCGAATTTCAGTGTGCTATCGCAGATTTTGTTGGCAAAATAGAAATTAGCCTATCCTCAGACAAATTATTACAAACATCCCAATTCTCAATATTCATCTGAAAGAGAAAATTAGTAAGACCCCATCCCCAAAGCAAGGACTGTTTATATGGATGGCTCAGGGAGAACAGGGAAAGCTGCCATCACCTGGCAAGAAAATGAGGAATGGAAACACTGTTATTTCTTATAGTCATGTTTCCACTCAATGAGCCAAGCTCTCCAACAGTGGCCTAGGAGCCCTTAAATCTGTTTTGTGACTCTGGTTATACTGTACATACTCTCCTTCATATAGACCAGGCTCTCCCTAAGGGGTCCATTGACCCTCCTCTACTCAGTCTATTTTTAACCTTGCAAACTTTGTTAGATAAAAGGGAACATATTCTGTTACTCATACGTATTCCCATACAGGCCTTCCTGGTCTTATGTCCAAAGGCAATGCCTGAACTGACGCTCTAGTAAGCATAGTAGATACCTTTCAAAAGACTGTTGCCTCCCATCAATTTGTTTCATCAAAATACTCATGCACCTTGCAAAGAGTTCAAACTCCCACGTTCTCAGGCTAAACAAATGATTAAAGAATGTCCAAATTGCTAGGCCTTAGGTAAAGCATTTCCCTCTATTGGAATTAATCCCAGAGGCTAAGAGCCACAAATAATCTGGCAAACTGATGTCACCCATTACCCCCCTTTTGGGAAGTTTAAATTTACTCATGTCTCTATTGATACTTTCTCCAAAGCATTACATGCTTCTGCCCTTACAGGCGAATCAGCTAAACACATGCAGGCCCATTGGCTTGAGGCTTTTTAGCCACTGGGCCACCCATAACAAGTTAAAACTGATAACGGACTGGGGTGCACAGCCCGATCCACTCAAGATTTTCTACAAAGATGGGGAATTCAATACAAAACAGGCATACCTTATAATCCCACAAGTCAAGCAATTGCTGAACATGCTCATCATACTTTTAAAACTCTTCTTAACAAAAAAGGGGGAGCCAGGAAATTTCTCCCAGAGACCTGATAATGCTGGCCACATATACTTACAATTTTCTTAACTGTGATAATTCTCTTAACACACTGATAGAGAAACATTTCAATCGACAAAAGGTAGATAATAAGGGGTCCCATCCCTTGGTGTTGTACAGAGATCCCTTGGAAGGTGCATATATGTTTACAAAAGTTATATCCTTTTGTAGGACTACTCCCTTAAGTTTTAAGTAGTGACCTTCTTTGTCTCTTGTTACGGCCTTTGTTTTGAAATCTATTTTGTCTGATATAAGAATTGAAAAATTTTTTTTTATTTTAAACAGGATTTTAATCATAAAAATTAGTGTTTCGAAGCAGTAAAACAGAAGAATACACAAATCCAGAATAATACAAAACATATTTATCTCTCTTACCTGAGATCTCCTAAACATTCTCCTTAAGAGATATCAATATTAAAATTGTACAAAGAAACTGTACCCATAGTGTTTAAACCTTAAGACCAATAGCTGGTTTATACATGACAAAAATAAAATTAAAAGCATGGAAAATAATGAACAGTTTATAGAATTCAAAGAAAATCAGAGTGACTAAAGGTTAGGTGAAAGAAAAACAATGAGAGACAGGAGACATTTAGTAAAGTAGGATGCTCGGATGACATCAGCTGTGAGCCTGGATGACCCGAGGTGGCTCTGGATGCTGGGCAGCCAGCTATTATTTTCATGTCCACTTGCACGGAGTATTTTTCCATCCCTTCACTTTCAGCCTGTGTGAATCCTTTGTTCTGAGGTGGGTCTCTTGTAGTTATCATATGCGAGTATATGGATCGTGTTTTCTTATCCATTCAGCTACTTTACATCTTTTGAGTAAGGCATATAACCTATTTACATTTAAGATTATTATTGATAGGTACTTATTTATTTCCATTTTTCCTTTGTCCTTGTGTTACTCTCTATTTTTTCTTAAAGTAGTCCTTTTTGCATCTCCTGTATAGCTGGTTAGGTGGAGCTGCACTCTTGTAGCCTTTTTTCTTTTTTGTTCTGGAAAGCTCTTTATTTTTCTTTCCACTTTGCATGAGAGCCTTGCTGGATAGAGTAGTCTTGGTTGTAGGTCCTTGCTTTTTATCACTTGGATTATTCCTTGGCAGTCTCTTCTGGCTTGTAGTAGTTCTGTTGAGAAATCAGCTGATAGCCTTATCAGAGCTCTGTTGTATGTTACTAGCTGTTTCTCCCTTGCTGCCTTTAAGATTCTCTCTTTGTCTTTAAATTTACCAATTTTAATTATGATGTGTCTTGGAGTTGGCCTCCTAGGATTCATTCTGATGGGGATCCTCTGTGTTTCCTGAACTTGCGTGACATTTTCATCACCAAGTTAAGGAAGCTCTCTGTCATTATTTTTTCCAACAGGTTTTCTATCCCTTACTCCTTTTATTGTCCTTCTGGTATCCCTATGATGCCAATATTTTTATGTTTTATGTAGTCCCCAAAATCCCTTAAACTATCTTTGTTCTTTTAGAGTCTGTTATTATTTTGTTGCTCTGACTGGGTGCTTTTTTCTACCTTGTCTTCCAGCTCACTTATTTGATCCTCTGCTTCATCTAGCCTGCTTTTAATACCTTCTAGTGTATTTTTCACTTCAAATATTATATTCTTCCTTTTCACCTAATTTTTATTTATAGTTTCTATGTCCTTTTGTATGCTGATTAGTTCCCACTAAGTCCCTTGTTCTTTGAGCATCCTTATAACCATTACTTTGAACTCTATGTCTGATGGATTGCTTGACTCAATTTCAGTTAGCCCTTTTTTCAGGGGATTTCTCCTTTCCTTTTGATTTGGGATTATTTCCTTGTCCCCCCACTTTAGGTAACTGTTTTGTTCCTACATATTAAATTGTTCTATTTTGACTCTCTGCCTTCATGGAGTGACCTTCTGCAGTAGGCGTCCTGTAGAATTCAGTGGTGCAGTCTCCTTGATCTCCTAAGCAGTTGTATACACGCTGACAGAACAACACAAAAAACAAAACACTCACGAGCAAAAATACTCCACTGCAACAACAGCATTATCAACAACAAATGAACTGGTTCAATAAAGGTGGAAAATTAATAAGGGCATAATCAGATAGATAGAAGAGAATAGGAGATGTCCAAAGGAAAGAAAATTGATTTTGAGAGGATAGAGAGAGGAGAAATAATGAGTTGGGAATAGAAACAAGGTGAAGAAAGTGAAAAAATAAAATCTGAAATGTAAATAAGAAAAAGAAAGAAGAAGGCAGACTGGAGCAAGAAATGGAAAGACTAAAATTTGAGGTTTGGAATAATAAAAAAATTAAAAATTGTGAAGAATAGGCACAAAATTGAGGAAAACAACAGCCACAGCAATATTAAGGAAAAATGAGCTAAGATCAGCAAAGGTGGAAAGAGAATAAGAATATTATGACATAAAGATATGAGATGACAAAAAGGAAAGAAAAATGACTTTGAGAGGATAAAGTGAGGAGAAACAACAAGAGTAAGGAATAGAAACAAGGCAAAGGAGGGTAAAAAAAAAATAAAATTTAACCAAAAGTAAGAAAGGGAAGGAAGAAGGTAAAAGTGGAGTAAGACAAGTATGAGATTTGATATAAAAATATTGAATAGGAAAAAAATTAAAGAATAAGCAACTATAACAGCAATATCAATGAACATGATCAATGATTAATCAAGGGGGGAAGAGAATACAATTATTATGAGAAAAATAATATGAAATGACTAAAGGAAAGAAAATAATTTTGAAAAGATAGGAGGAGAAATAATAAGAGTAAGGAACAGTAATGAGGCAAAGAAAGGGAAAAAATAAATTTTAAAACAAAAATAAGAACATAAGCAGAGAGAAAGAAGGAGCTCCTACCCTTTGCAACAGTATGGATGGAACTAGAGAGCATTATGCTAAGTGAAATAAGCCAGGCGGTGAGGGACAAATACCATATGATCTCACCTTTACCTGGAACATAATCAACAAAAGAAAAAAACAAACAAAATATAACCAGAGACATTGAAATTAAGAACAATCTAACAATAGCCAGAGGGGAAGGGGGAAGGGAGAGTGGGGAGAAGGGTTTTCAGGAACTACTATAAAGGACACATGGACAAAACCAAGGGGGAGGGTGGAAGCAAGGGTGGGAGGAGGGTTTGGCTGGGGTTGGGGGGAGTGGTGGGGAGAAAATGCAGACAACTGTAACTGAACAACAATAAAGTAATTAAAAAATAAGAACATAAGAAAGGAAAGAAAAAAACAAAATAGCATAGGAAAATGAAAAGAGTAAAATACGAGATTAAAAAAAAGATAGTGAATAATAGCAACAAAATTGAAGAAAAAGAAAAATGTCAAAAAGATGTGCAAAACAGAAAAAAAAACATGCAAACAGTGCAAAAAGAATGAGGTGGAATTGGTCTCAGCAAAGTCCAGTGCTTCGCTGTAGGCCTTTCCTTCTGGATCTGACTCTGGCAATGTCAGACATCATCACTATATCGCTCTAAGCAGCCTGTTTGAGGCTACAAGTGATCCACAGTCTGTGACTGTCTCCTTCAGGCTTGGATGCATCTGAATCCTCAGTACAAGGCCCAGGGGTTGGTCATCCAACATCCAAAAACACTGCAGTTACCGTATCCACCTGCCTCTATATGGTCCTGCTGTTAGCCTTAGCCTTGCTGCTGACCTGTTTGTTTCTGAGAGGGCTTCTGTTGTGGTTATGATGTAGGGACCCCTGGATATCCCCTTGGAGGCATTGTTCAGACTTCAGGGAAGATGGTGAGCATATTTCCCCACCCCTGTGCCACATGTCTTGTTCTGTCCCATTATTTCCAATAATGTATAGTTTCTGATGAGTTAGCTGTCCATTTCATGTGAGAGGCCAATCTATGTAAAAGGGTCAGGTCTTTACTTCCTGGCTCTGATGTCAGCTCTGCATAAGAGCCAGAGGCTGGGCAGGACCCTGAATTCCCCTTGCTGCACCAATTTCTGTACTATCTACTCATTGATTTCAGTAGAATAGAGCCCGAGGAACCAGCATGTCTTGTTGCAGTTGAAAAAACTTCAGAAAGGCACCCCTTGAGGTCGCCCTTTCTTTCTCCTGAGGATATGTACCCAGCAGGGGCCTCCTGAGCTGGGGTGGACTATTCCACAGGAGGGAGATAGTCATGCCTTTCCCTTCCTAGATGTTTTTACTCTACATGGGGGTTCTGCCTGGCTGCAAAGAATCTTTGGTGCTCAACTCTTGCCCATCTAACTCTCAGCCCACTGACTTTGCAGGAGACACAGTTGAGAACTCTGTTCTGTGTAGCCCCCAACTTGCTTGCCAAGCTGGGTGGGTCCCAGCAAACCCCTTGTTGAACAACTCTCTGAACTCCCTGCCCAGCTGGATTCAGTGAGAAAAAACTGCGTTTTCAATCTGGTCACTTTCCTGGAAGAACAGCTGTGTGTTGGGTCTTTGCCCAGCCACTTTTCAACTCCTTTTAAAAAAGATTCTATGTGATGATACTTGTACCACAGTATTGAGTCACTGTCTGGTTCTCTGCACATGCATCCTCCGCCAAAGGCAAAATGTCTGTCATGGTCATCGCTGGCTGCAGCCTGCCTGCCAGTGCCTCTGACAGACCCAGGTGCAGCAACCCGATTATTTTAGGAGATTGAATCCCTATTTGGAATTCTCCAGGTTGGTGCTACCTTTATGGATGTGCTGCTCACTGTGTATGTGTAGCCTGATCTCTCAGACTCCATATATCCTACCAATGTCTCCCAGTTAGGGTTGGGGATCACTCTGTGGGTCTAGGACCCCCTGCTTTGAGATGGGAAGGAGTTCCTAAGTTGCAACCTGGTTTCTCCACTGCTGCAGGCACCACACTCAGGGTATTTCCCCTTCAACTTATAACATCTCCTTATTGGACAGTACGAAGAGTCTTCTGTATTCTTTTGCTTCAAAACCCTAGGGCATGGTATGTGTCCCTCACTGCCTGGTTTACAGGAACTACTATAAAGGACACATGGACAAAATCAAGAGGGAGGGTGGAGGGAGGTGGGTTCGGCTGGAGGGATAGGGAGAAAATGCAGACAACTGTAATTGAATAACAATAAAAATTTTAAAAAAATCCTAAGGTATATTTTCATATGATAAAAAAATATCTAACTCAGTTCCCAAAACGAGCAGTGTGCTTAATTGGAAAATTCTATAGGTATTCTGTTATATGTAGGATTAAGAGAAGGAGGACCACTGTCATCACTGTTATTAAATATTTTACTGAAAATATTAGCCAAAGCTATTAGATATCTTAATTCAGAGGCATAAAACTTGAAAAGGAGTAGGTAAAACTGTTTTAGTTATATTATTTTAATCCTATAAAATCTAAAAGAATCAACTCTAAACAATAAGCAATTTAGTAAGGTAGCAGAAAAAATGTTAGTATGCAGAAAATGATGCCTCCAAGTATCCAACTACCACATGTAGTAACTCCATTCAGATTTGATAGTTGTAGGCTGCTGCTAAAAGATGGATTGGATATGGATTGGATCCTTCTATTATTCAGCACATTTCCCAAAGTGTCCATTTTACCACTTAATAATACCCCTTATACACAGACCCTCCTCTTTCCAGCAGCTACCCCTCTTCTCTGGCTGCTTAGAAGTCAAAAGGGAGCCAAATAAATCCTTTTCTTAAATATATAAGAAAGAGTGAGAGTAGGTATCAAATAGGATACTTTTGGCTATAAGTAAAATCCCTGTCAAGCTGACTTAATAATAATGATAACTAATATTTGTTGAGACTTACAACCTTACCAGCACTATTTTCACTCATTTACTCCTCATGCCATATCAGAAAACAATAAGTAAACATATTACTATCCCTACAAGAAATTCAGAAATAGGGCGAATTTCAGGTTTGGAATAGTGTATGAGTATTTTTCAATTTTATTAAATTTATTGTGGTGACATTGGTTAGTAAAATTAGATGGGCTTCATGTATACAATTCTGTGATACATTTTGTATGTATTGTATTGTGTTCACCATCCCAAGTCAAGTCTCATTCCATCGCATTTTATCCCCTTTCCCTCTTGTAATCACCATAATGTTGTCTTTGTCTGAGTTTTTTTCTTTGCTTAATCCCTTCACCCTTTCTATCCAGTCCTCCAACCCTCTTCCCCTGACAACTGTCAGTGTATTCCCAGTATCTATGAATACGTTTCTATTTTGTTTGTTTTGTTCATTAGATTCCACATATAAGTGAAATCATATGGTATTTGTCTTTTTCTGACTGGGATATCTTATCATTTCACTTAGCTGTCCTCAGAAGCAGCTTTATTCCCTTGTGACTGTGATTGGCAAGATGTCTTCCAGTGGCAATGTGGACTAGATGTTTCCATGTCAGGGGGATAATGTGTTAGAAACTTTATCCTAAGTATGAAATGGAAGTTCTTTCCTTCAGTCTGATTGAACCAACTTGTATCACTTGCTCATCTCTTGACTAATAATCATTCCTAGAAAAATTCTGTATGGTGACTGGTTTAAAGATCACTATAATTTCTGATACTGAGAACTAGGTGGCTATCTGAACAAAAATGGGTTTTATTACACAGGGGTAAGAGAGTGGTAAATATTGGGTAGATATATAGCACACAATTCACTATAGAATATTTTTTTAAACCATATTAAAATTTTAAATCAAACTTTAGCAGATTTAAGTTCACTGATAGAAATGTAAATTCTGAGTTTTCAAACAGAAAATCCTATTTTATCCTGTTTTAGGTATAAAGTAAGTATGTTTCTATTTCTGGCATGGTACCAGAGCTAACTGATCCAGGGTTAATTTTCATAAACATTGTATAAAGTACATCTATACAAAAATCTCATAACCTTTTTGTTAGTTGATTTATTCTGTAAAATATTAAGTTTGGTGTAAGGCATTGCAATATTAATCTCTTTCTTTGGGAATTTAAGAAGTCAATCATCAATGTTGGATCAATGTAGATTACTCAATGTGTATCTATTTTATTTCTTCATTTCCTCTGATGTAAGACATGATTCAGATATTCCTTATTTTCAAGCATCTCAAATACAATTAGTTTGTATTATTTGTAAAAGAACTATTCTGGGGAGTAATAATTTAATGATAGGCCCCTGTTATAATCTGCTCCTTTAGCCATTAGACTCCAAAGTGATAGAATATATGAACAGCAACCTATTTGTTGCATGGGAATAAGATAACTTTTATTTACATTTTTTATCTCATCTTTTTAAAGTTCTATGAATTAGGACAATTGTATAGGATGCATAATACATCAATACCATACAGACTACAAGTATATAATTTTTTTCTTGATAGCCATGTGATCAACAGGTTAAAAACTGAACTTGATTCGTCTGATTTTGAAATATAATATAGGTGACCCACAAATTGTGAGACTCATTGCTTCATGGAGGAAATGTATTGGGACTTGAAGCTTGACACTAAAAAAAGTAAATAATAATAAAAGTAATGATGAGGATCATGGAATGATCAAATGCAAACACTAATAGCTTATGTGTACTAAGCACTTACAAAGTGCCAGACACTATTCTAAGCACTATATATCCTCATAACAAGTCTATGAGGTAAATACTACTATTACCCATTTTACTACTACGCTCCATGAAAACAGAAACCATTCCAGTTTTTTTCTTACCCCTGCATTCCCTGGATCATAGTAGATATTTAGGAAATATTTAGTAAATAAAAGTAATTTTATTTTTGCCAAATCTTCAGCCGCAGGGAGCACGATTAACTTCAGTGCCAGAGTTCGGGAGGGGGGATTAGATGGTCCGTGATTTGTTGTACGTGGGGGGGGTCATCCAAGAGTTTGCACTTCTGAGAGGAGCAAAGTAAGCCCGTGGTTTCAATTTCCTCCGCAAGCCCTGATGGACTGAATGTATTTTGGGGCCTACCGGAACGCAGAAAACAAAAAGCGTAGATTTGCCACGAACCTTTTCCCAGCGAGAGCGCAAGAGGCTAGAAAGCTGAAGCCCAGCAACCCGGCAATCTCAACGGGGTACCCGGGGTACCAGCCCCGCGTTCGGCTTGAGTCCGCCTTAGGCAAGCAAAGAGCACGTCCTGACGCTCTAGCCTCTCGAGGAGGAGATGACGGAAGTCTCGACTGCTCCCCGCGGGGCGTGCCTGCCTGCATGCTTATCCCGCCCACTCCACTTCCCGTAGGAATCCTCGAGCAGCTCTCGGTGTGGTACCTCTATCCCTGACAGGTTAGATTCCCTAGGGGAGAAAGAGTTCTGGCCTCTCCTACGCTCAGAAGGGTTTGCTCCAGCAGTCGGGTTTGCGTGCGGGCTGCTACGACGGAAGGCTCCTTCGGGTCACCTCCGGATGGTTCGCGCCATAGCCAAGGCGCACGTTTGCGCTTGGGGGCCGGAGTTGGGTTCCGCGCATTGCAGTGGTACTAAGGGCTTCTGCACCCCCTGAGTTAGGAAACCGTGTGTAGCTTACCTTGGCCTTGTCCTTCAGTCCTTGCTAAGCGGTCCCAAGAGCACATTTGTAAAGAGTTGGGGTCCTTTACAAGAGGTAGAACTGTGCACTTTCTTTGTGGTCCTAAGTTACTGCACTGTGAGAATGACCCTACCTAGACGATTACAGAATTTTCTGGCCTAGTGGTCATAATAATTTTGTCCGAGTCACACTTGAGCTCCATATAGGGGCTGACTGTAAAATTGATTTTTAGTGTAGGGGACGGTGTATGTATATATATGTATGAGCGCCAGTCACTGTGTGTGTGCGCGCACGGCCTGCTGGGTGTAATTTAAAAAAAAAAAAAAAAAGGAAAATTCTTACGTTTTGATATGCCTCTATCTTCCCCTATCTCCCTCCTCCTCCCATTCTCACCTGAGGGATATTGCTTTACTTGAAGGTATGCAATAGGTCTACTTCACCTTTGGATAGAAGTAGCAACTCTATTACGTCGTCGTTTAAACGGCGCATTTAAAAAACAGTCTGTGTAATCTTTCTGCTCAAAATCATATTGGCCTTCTCCTTGACTCAGGAAAGTACAAAGTCCTTATCTTGGCATAATATGCTTCATGTTCTTGGTTCTGCTGAATTTCTCAGTCTTATATCCTTTCAGAAAAACACGAATGTGTACACACTGTGTACTCCCTTCATGTCATCCTGCAGTAATTTCATTACCGTGGATATGACAGAGTTTTATAATGGTTTACACATGTTTTGAAATTTATTTTTTCATTTTGTCAGAATTTGTTGAATACATAATATTTCCAAACACTGTTCTGGAGCTGAGGATATAATGGGGAACAAATACAGTATACAGTTCTTTAAAAAAATAAAATGAATAAATAACAGCTTAATTGAGATGTAGTTCACATACCATAGAATTGACCCATTTAAAATGCACATTGATTTTTTAAAATATTTTTATTGCTATTCAATTACAGTTGTATGCCTTTTCTCCCCATCACTCCACCCCACCCCAGCTGAACCCACCTCCCTCCACCACCTCCACCCCCCCCCTTGATTTTGTCCATGTGTCCCTTATAGTAGTTCCTGTAATCCCCTCTTCCCACTGTCCCCAACCCACTCCCCCCTGGCTATTGTTAGATTATTCTTAACGTCAATGTCTCTGGTTATATTTTGTTTGCTTTTTTCTTCTATTGATTATGTTCCAGTTAAAGGTGAGATCATATGGTATTTGTCCCTCACTGTCTGGCTTATATCACTTAGCATAATGCTCTCCAGTTCCATCCATGCTGTTGCAAAGGGTATAAGCTCCTTCTTTCTCTCTGCTGCATAGAATTCCATTGTGTAAATATACCATGGTTTTTGGATCCACTCGTTTGCTGATGGGCACTTAGGTTGCTTCCAGTACTTGGCTATTGTAAGTTGTGCTGCTATGAACATTGGGGTGCATAGGTTCTTTTGGATTGGTATTTCAGTGTTCTTAGGGTATAATCCCAGCAGCAGAATTGCTCGGTCAAAGGGCAGTTCCATTTTTAGTTTTCTGAGGAAATTCCATACTGTTTTCCACACTGGCCTCACCAGTCTGCATTCCCACCAACAATGTACTAGGGTTCCCTTTTCTCCACATCCTCTCCAACATTTGTTTGTTGATTTGTTTATGTTGGCCACTCAGACCAGTGTGACATGGTACCTCATTGTGGTTTTAATTTGCATCTCTCTAATGGCTACTGATGCTGATCATCTTTTCATATGTCTCTGGGCCCTCTGTCTTCCTTGGAGAGGTGTCTGTTCAAGTCCTTTGCCCATTTTTTAATTGGGTTGTTTGTCTTCCTGGATTGGAGTCATGTGAGTTCTTTATATATATATATATATATATATATATATATATATGTTGGAGGTCAGGCCCTTATCTGAGGTATCACTGGCAAATATGTTTTCCCATACTGTTGGTTCTCTTTTTATTTTAATGCTGTTTCTTTAGCCATGCAGAAGCTTTTTATTTTGCTGAGGTCCCATTCGTTTATTCTTTCTTTTATGTCCCTTGCTTTCGGGGACCTGTCTGTGAGGTTGTTGCTGCGTGGAATGTCTGAGATTATTCTGCCAATGTTTCCCTCTAGGATGATTATGGTGTCATGACTTATATTTAAGTCTTTTATCCATCTTGAATTTATTTTTGTGTATGGCATAAGTTGGTGATCAAGTTTCATTTTTTTGCACGTAGCTGTCCAGATCTCTCAACACCATCTGTTGAAGGGGCTGTTTTTGCTCCATTTTATGCTCCTGCCTCCTTTGTCAAATATTAATTGACTATAAAGACTTGAGATTATTTCTGGGCTCTCTGTTCTGTTCCATTGGTCTATATGCCTGTTTTTATGCCAGTACCAGGCTGTTTTGATTACATTGGCCTTGTAATACAGTTTGATATCAGGGATTGTGATCCCTTCTTTCTCAAAATGGCTGCAGCTATTCAGGGTCATTTATGGTTCCATATGAATTTCTGAAATGTTTGTTCTATATCTGTGAAATACGTCATGGGTACTCTAATAGGGATTGCATTGAATCTATAAATTGCTTTGGGGAGTATGGCCATTTTGATGATGTTAATTCTTCCAATCCATGAGTATGGTACATGCTTCCATTTGTTTGTGCCTTCCTTAATTTCTTTCTTCAGTGTTGTGTAGTTTTCTGAGTACAGGTCTTTTACCTCCTTGGTTAGGTTTATTCCTAGGTAGTTTATTTTTCTTGTTGCTATATCAAATGGGATTTTTTTTCCTGATTTCTGTTTCTGCAGTTTCGTTGTTGGTATACAGGAATGCCTTTGATTTCTGAGTATTGTCTTTGTATCCAGCTGCTTTGCCAAATTCATTTATTAGGTCCAGTAGTTTTTTGGTGGGGTCTATAGGTTTTTGCATGTACACTATCATGTCATCTGCAAACAGTGACAGTTTCATTTCCTCCTTTCCAATTTGGATGCCTTTTATTGCTTTTTCTTGTCTGATTGCTATGGCTAGGACTTCCAATACTATGTTGAATAGGAGTGGTGAGAGAGGGCATCCTTGTCTTGTTCCTGATCTTAGTGGGAAAGGTCTAAGTTTTTGTCCATTGAGTATGATGTTGGCTGTAGGTCTCTCATATATGGCCCTTATTATGTTGAGGAATGCTCCCTTTATTCCCACTTTGCTGAGTGTTTTCATCAGAAATGGGTGCTGTATCTTATCCAATGCTTTTTCCGCATCTATTGATATGATTATGTGATCTTTGTCTTTGCTGTTGTTGATGTGATGTATTATGCTTATTGATTTGTGAATATTGTACCATCCTTGCATCCCTGGGATGAATCCCACTTGATCATGGTGTATGTCCTTTTTAATGTATTGCTGGATGCCGTTTGACAATATTTTGTTGAGAATTTTACATCTATATTCATCAGCGATATAGGCCGTTTTCTATAGTTTTCTATCCCCTGCTCTTCTTCTTCTCCTTCTGGTATCCCTATTATCCACATATTATTACGTTTCATGTTGTCCTGTATTTCCCTTAATCCCTCTTCATTCTTTCTGAGCCTCTTTTCGTTTTCTTGCTTTTTCTGGGTGTTTTTTTCTACTTTGTCCTCTAGCTCGCTGATCCGATCCTCTGCTTCATCAAGTCTGCTTTTCATTCCTTCTATTGTGTTCTTCAATTCAGAAATTATATTCTTCATTTCCTTTTGGCCCTTGTTGATAGTTTCTATTTCCTTTTTCATGTTGATATACTTTGCAGTGAGTTCATTGTAATTTCCCTGTAGTTTCTGGTAGTTCTCTGTGATCTCAGAGAGCTCAGTGAGCTTCCTGATAACCATTGCTTTGAACTCAGTATCTGATAGTTGAGTTGCCTCTTTTTCAGTTAGCATTCTTTCTGAGGCTTCCTCCTTTCCTTTCATTTGTGGATTGTTTCTTTGTCTTGCAATTGTTTCTGAGACTCTTCTTGTTAGCCTCTGCTTCTTGAGTTGATCTATTCTGACTCCCTGGGTTTATGGTATGAACTTCTGTGGTAGAATGCCAATGGGATTCAGTGGTGCTGTCTCCTTAATCTCCTGTGCTCACTGGTCTTGAGCTGACGTTTATGGTGTAACAAGGTCTAACTCTGGTCTTTTCAGCACTCCAGATTTTGTTGTCTCACCTGTGGGAAAAAGAGGAATGGGGGCAAAAAAAAAAAAAAAAGAAAAGAAAAGAAAAGAAAAGAAGGGGAGGAGGGAAAAAGGGAATAGAAAAGGAAAGGAAGGAAGGAAGGAAGAAGGAATCAAGAAAGATCGGAGGCAAGATAAGTAGGAATTTTAACAAAAATTAAAACAAAAGAATTAATAAAAGAAGGCAGGAAGAAGGAATTAAAAAAGGTAAAAGATGGAAGGAAGAAGGAATAAAAAAAAGAACGAAGGACAGAAAGGAAGAAGGAATTCAGGGGGAAAGGAGGAAAGAACGAAAAAAAAAAGTCTTCTGTTGGCTTTAAACTGGTCAGGTTAGTTCTTCTGGTCTTTCTGTCTGTGTCACGGGAGGGGGGAGGGGGTGGTTGGAAGGATTGGTTTCACTTTTCTCCCTTCCTGAGCCACACTCTTCGCTGTTCTTCAGCCTCAGTCTAGTTCCTCCGGGTCCTTCTGCTCCCCACTAGGCCTTTAGTTCACCAGCTGTGCTGTCCTTGAGTTGCACCAATTAGGGGCAACTCACATTCCATCTTCTTGCTCTTTGCTGTCTTAGATGCTAGGGGCTTTCAGTGCTGCTATGGGGTAGTTCAGTCCCGTACTGGGTCGAGTCTTTCCGGAGAATGCTGTCTCCCCTAGCCCTGCAGCTCCCCTCTGCTGGGCTTCTGCCTTAGTCCTAGAGAGCCAGTAGGCCCTGCAGGGCTCTGTGTGCAGGGGCTAGGTAGGAGTTTTTACCCCAGTGCTTTTGGGTGTGGTCGCCTGCAGGCAGTCAGGCCGTTGATCGGGTTGTGTGGCCGCTCTCGGCTTTGGGCCTGGGTTGACCGCCGATGCCCCGCTTTGGGTCTGTGCGCGGGGCAGCCAGTCACTGATCCGGTTGCGCACCCACCCGAGTTTTCAGGTGTGGGCGCCCAGCCGGGGTTTTAGGTTTGCGCGCCCACCCAGGTGCTTTTTGCCTGTGCGCCCAGGCAGCTGAGCCGCTTATCAGGGCACTCGCCCACCCGGGGTTTCAGGTGTGGTCCCCAGGCCACTGATTGGGGTACGCGCCCATTGGGGCACTTTGGGTCTGGCGCCCAGGCAGCCAGGCCGCTTATCAGGGCGTGCGCTCACCCGGATTTTCAGTTGTGGGCCCCCAGTCCGCTAATCTGGGTGCACACAACTGGGCTTCAGGTGAGCGCTGGGGCTGCTTTTCTGCGTTCACATTCCAGGGGCTGAGGGGGGAGGGGCGCCAGAGGCCCCGTCTGCTGCGGAGAGTTCTCTGACTAGCTGCTGAGTGCGTCTATGTTATTTTCCTTTTTGAGAAATTCTTCCTATTCAATCCTCCCTGGTCCAAACAGGCACCTGGCTGCTCACACAGCCCAGCCTGGCTCTCTCCCAAGAATCCTGCAGCAGACCCTGCGCCCTGGCCGGGGCTTCAGCCTCCCTGGTCCCCACGCTGGTCCCAGGGACCTTATTGTCCTTAAGCACTCTTCTTACCATCTGATCTTTCAATGTCCTCTATCTTTGGTCTCCAATCTTCATATATGCTGGAATACCGTTGGCTGTTGGCTCTGCTCCTCAGATCAGCTAGGTGTTTCACTGGTGTTGAGGGGAAGTGGACTCCGCTCCCACCTATCTCACCGCCATCTTCTGCCTCTCCGGTTGCGTTTCTTTTTATAAAATATTTATTTATTTATTTTTAAGGGGAGGGGAAGGCAGGGAGAAAGAGAAGGACAGAAACACCAATGTGCAGTTGCCTCATCCACCCCCAACTGGGGACCTAGCCTGCAACCCAAGCTTGTGCCCTGACTGGGAATTGAACCAGCAAACCTTTGGTTCGCTGGCTGGTGCTCAATCCACTGAGCCACACCAGCCAGGGTTGGTTGTGTTTCTTATTATTCTTTCATACTAATTTTAATTTTTACTACCTTAATTTTTTCATCTTTATTTTTGTAAGCATAATTCCCTCCCCTTCCTTCCCTGCTATGGTTTGATTTTATAAAGGCTGGATGGTAATAGCAGTGGGCAGTGCCATTTAACAAATAGGGAAGATCGATCTCTGCCTCTCCTTCCAGTAGTCTCTAAGTAGATTTTATATCCCTGTTTTTTTCTTGACCCCTAAAATTGTAACTTGGGAATATATTGATTAAAACTACTTCTGAGAGTAGTGGTGATTTCCCTCAAATGGCATATTTGAACCTTTGGAATAGCTTTCAGACAGCACATACCACCTGTATGAAAAGCTGATTGCTCTGAAATTTATGGTCTGAAACATGGGTTTTATCACAGTGGAGAGACCAAGGCCTCTGGGGTCAGACAGATGGCAGTGTAATAGCTCTGCTGTGGAATGACCTATGAACACATTTCATAACCTTTCTAGAGGCTCTTTTCCTATCTCAAAAAAGACAAAAATAATATCTGACCTTTCATAGTTATTATAAGAAATGGTATTAGTGCATATAAATTATCCTGCATTGTGCATGGCCCAAATAGTCTCTCAGATGTGGGTCAAGCCAGGCCAGCCATATGTCACCCAGAGAAAATGAAGCAGATGGGTAGAATATGCCTGGAGTGGGTCTGCCTAGCAAAGCCAGAGTTAGAAAAGAACTACAGTGTGTTAATATATTAATAGTGCTGCTGGGAAGGTCATAAGGCCCCTGGGTTCATGAACAGGATTGTGGCCTTCCTCCTACTTCAACTGCCTCTATGCCCACTTCTAGCATATTAAGATGAACCATGGTGTTAACAATTTGGGTGTAGTAGTGAAGAGAAAAAAATTACTTTAGTTGATCCAGCTTGTAAGACATAGCTCAACAATACCAGAAATAATACAATGTGAGAAAACCATGCTGTCTATAAATCAAGGACTTGTATCTGTAGTTTGGTCCATATTTCACAACTAGGTTTAAGGATAACCGTCTTGCTGGGTCTCCCAAGCTCATCTCTTATTAAACACAGGGATTTTATATCAGAGACTGGCAAATCTCTACTTGAGGCTCCCACCATCTGCCCTGGTCCTCTAGGGTGGTCTGCCTCTAGTCCAATGTCTGAATCCCTGGGAAGACATCTGTTTCATATTGCCACAGGCTCTACATCTCAAGATAATGTGGATTTAAGTGACGTGTGTGGCATAGATAGAGGAATAATTGTTTCTACTCTGTAACTTCCCAGGAGCCCCTAAGGCAGGGGTGTCAAACTCATTTTCATCGGGGGCCACATCAGCATCATGGTTGCCTTCAAAGGGCCTAACGTAATTTAAGGACTGTATAAATGTAACTACTCCTTAACTGTTACGGAGTTGAAGTTGCATTTGACCCTTTGAAAGCAACCGTGAGGCTGATATGGCCCTGGTGAAAATGAGTTTGACAACTCTGCCCTAAGGGATCACCTGACCAGTCTTTGAAACTCAGGCCATGTGCTCACTTTCTGTGCTTTCTTCGTGTAGACCACTGGTTTCTAAGCTTGGCTGCATATTAGGATCAGCCGAGGAGGCTAAAAAACACCAATGCCTAGATCCCATCTGCCTAGATTCTATTTTAATGAGTCTGGGGTGTGGCCTGGACATTTGGTTTTGGTGGGGGGTTTTGTTGTTGTTGTTTTGTTTTGTTTTGTTTTTAAGCTTTTCAGTTGATTCTGATGTGTGGCCCAGGTTGAGATTGCACCACCCACTGCTTCTACCCTCCCTGGTCTGATTCTGCCTGTGGTTCAAACCTTCTGTTCAACCCTGTAGTGAACCCCCTAGTGAACCTACCTGTAATTCCTTCATCTAGTCAGGGGCTCCAGGGGAAACAAACATGAGGAGCCTCTACCCTGTGTCAGCTTGTGCAGTTCTGGTGGCATCTGTTTGACAGCACATTAGCTATAGAAAGGGATTTAGTACTTTAAAACAAATTTGTAAACCATTGGTCTTTGGGGGTCTAAGTCACTGTTTGTGTGTAAAAACAGCTATTTTTAAAAATGGGTTGCAATCCTTTCCTCTTGGTTAACTGTAAATCAGAAAAATCTTCCTTTAATTGACTGTATAGTAGACTAAGTGAATATGAGCTTCTTGCAGATTTTCACATCAAATTTAAATTTTTCAATTCTTATCAAAAGCTTACTTCTAAAATATACCCTTCATGGAGGAGCCTAAAATCTATCTCTAGTTCTCTACTGTGCCTTTTTGAAATATTTTTTTCATGAGGTTTGGAAGCTACTGAGGACTCTTGATTCAAGACAGCTGATGGGGCAGGTAAACTGAAGCTAGTTCTAAAAAGGCATAGGCAGAGCCTCTTTTTTTGCCCTCTTGTCCCAAACCCATGACCTCTTGATACATGGAGCAGTTCCCTGGAGACCAGGTGGATCATGATTGTCTCATCTCTCTGCTGATCAAGATAGCCCCTCAGATCTTGCCACTGTCTCCACTTGTTTTGGCTACTTGTAAAATTCTGTTTATTGCTTTTTCTTGGACTGTGATTGTGGCTTTCACTATAGGATGTTATAAAAAATTGTCATTTGAAAATTGTGAACTTAAAAAAACATATACTGAGGGTTTTGTTTACAACACCAGCCACGTCAGAGAATCCTTTTCTAAGGAAGAATAATAGAGATCTTTCTCAGGCTTGGTGTATTGCTAGGAAAGGTCATATTCCTCCTCAGCTGCTGATTTGTGTTACCGCATGGACAGTGTAGACCTACCAACTGTTCAGTCTCTCCTTTCTAATGGGCAGATATGAAACTCAGTGTCAAATCTGTGGCCACCTTGAAGAAATGTCTAGTGCATGACAGTGCTTAATTTTGTGCACTAACTTTACCCCAACTGTATTTCTCTTCTTAAAATTATTTTCCACTTGTCTTCATTTCCTCATCCATTTACTTGCTTTTTCTCTTCTAATGTATGTATCCTTACATGCCCCATCATCCTTTTTGGAATAAGCTGGTATATGATGCAGATCCCGGCCAGCAGGACACTGTGTTGTGGCAGCAATAGACAAACACACATGGACTACAGAAATCCTGTGGAGAAAAAGGGATGGCATGGCCACTCTCTAAGTGAGAGAGGGCGTGAAGGCCAGAGAGAGCCCCTGGGAGAGCCCAACCCCTGCCTGGACAGGCTTTTATTGCTTTTCTGGGCACATTACATTCAGGATGGTCCTCATTTACTATGCACAGGTTCACTGTAGGTGATTACCTTTTACAGACAACAAAGGACAGAATGCTGGTAATTACTTCAAAGAGAAGGATGTTACAGCTCAAGGGGGAAAGTGGTTGAACTGGTTACACTCCATACTTGGGAGGTTTAGCACAAACTTTAGGAAGTTAAAGATACTCAGTAAATGTTTGCTGCCTCAATTCAGAGTGAGGGAGTTTTAGCAAAAGCAAGTCTCATAGCAGCCTAGGTACAATGCAGGCCTGATTGCCCACGGGCTAATGGGTCGTGGGAGTGGGTCCTGCCTGCTGAACTTCGCACCCACTGGCTTTTCCAAGTGGGAGCTGGGCTACATTTCCCACGTGTGGAACAGTTCCCTATAGGTATACAAACTAGCAAATAAATAAGAACTATCCTAAACATTTTAAGAAACTGTCATTTTTGATCCACTCTTAGTACCTAGGTTTTAGCTCTTACCTTTGCTAATGCATCACAAAAGTCTTCTGTCTGGGCCTCCTGTGTCATTTATCTTCCTGTCTGAATCCATTCGCCTACATGGTAAAGTCCAGCAGGGTACACGGCCTTTCATAGCAGTTACAGTCTCCGTTTTCAGACCCATTTCCTATGGCTCCCTGCCAGATCTTCACAGTGTGCAGCTCTTGCTTCTGCCACTCTGCCTTTTCTTGTGATTTCTACTGATGTGAAGCCCTTCTCCTGCTCCTTCACCTTTCTCTGGTCCCCTCCTGACAGAGCTGACCACTTTCTGGGTGTTGCTTCCTCTACTGGTACACATCTCTGGTCATACTAAATAGGCTGCTTCTTATTCATAAGTGCAAATTAGAAAAAGGTGCCCACTCCTTCTTTAAGACACTTTATAGAACTTCCAACTGTTGGAAAACCATCTTAATAAATACAGGGTGGGGCAAAAGTAGGTTTACAGTTGTTCATATGGAAAATAATGTAATAAGATAAGAATAAACTGTGTCCCACATATTTTTGCCCCACCCTGTATATGAGTCTCAGTTGTTTACCCTGTCAGTGGCAACCTGTTAGGGTTGTGTCATGCCCAAATACACATTTGTACTTGGTGGCCCTATCTGTGTTGTAATTATTGTGAATATTCTGTATTCCCCTCAGCACTATTTGACCAGTGATGGCCCTCAAAAACCAAAAGCAAAAGAAAGACTGAAGTTTATACAAATACATGTCATATTCTTCTCTGGAAAAATAGCAGAAATGGCATACCTGACAAAGCCTTTTGCAATGAATATTATTGTAATTCAGAGATAAATAATTTTTTTTGACATTTCGGTATTTCTGGAATCAGTGGATATCCTAAAGTCAGTTTGTCACAGTGGATGAGAGCACAGACCCTGGAGATAGAGTGCCTAGGTCTGAATCCCAGTTCTACCACTTATAGGCTTATCTGTGTGATTTGAGGTACATTACCAAACCTATCTTTGCCTCAGTTTGCTCATCTGTAAAATAGATATGATAACAATAGTTCTTACTTCATGGGGTTATTGTGAGAATTAAATGAAGTATATGTACAGTGCTTAGAATAATACCAGGTACCTAATAGTAAGAAATACAAATATTTGCTATTAATATCAGTATTATTAAGGGCTATGTATATTTTTACTTCATTTTAACCCTGAAAAGCTGTTTTTAATCTATGGTGTACAGCTTATATTGATAGCATCTTGTTTCAGTGGGCTTGCTGACTGGGTCTATGATTGTGTACACTGTGGTCACATACCTGCTGCTGCAGTGGTGCACCCTCCCTTGCCCACACCAGTATTCTGGTAGTTGCAACAAAAGATACGTAGTACACGGACAGCAAACCAGCAGGCTTTGCTTTTTCTTCCCTTTATGGCAGAAGAGAAAGGGGGAAAACTAGGGCTCTTTGTAGTCAAGGCTTGTTTTAGAAGTTTAACTTCTTGTTTGTTCTAAAGCTTGGGTTGGTAATAAACCTTGACTATATAAAACTATACACTAGAGAGAATTGGGTTGGAAAAAGTGATTTTAATTTAAAATTATTATCTAATTACAGGACAGATTTTCTTTGATGACTTTCAAGAAAGCTGGCAAAAGGTAATGAATGTTCCTGGCCAGGTTCTCTGTTAGAACCCTTCAGGGTACCTCAAGTTAAGCAGTAGATGAAAGTGGCTGCCTGAATAGCTCTGGGTTTCTCCTGGTCATTAGTCTTCACTTGTAGCTATTTCACATGAAAGATGGGATGGTGTTCTCTGTGTTATTTTAAAACATCGTTTACTTCATGCCTCCTGCCAGCTTTAGAAACTACAATCTGGTGAGAAGCTCTGCAGAGCTCTTGCTCATGGCCCCACCCTGTTGAGGGATCTTTCAAATTAAGCAAAATCTGACTAATGAATTCTTTGGAGATGCTCTGACCATTTTCATTATTGGACTAAATGGCTTTTCCCAGATTACATTATTTTAATTGACTTCACACTCTGCTTTGACATTCTTGCATACTATATAGAACACCAGCTGAAACTCTTATAGCAGTTGCAGTACATTTATTTGGGGTTTCAGCTGCCTTTTCTTAGTTGAACAAAACAGTATAATAAATAAATAATATAAATATGAGCTAAAACTTCACCCTGCCTGCTTTTATAGTTCATCAAAATTCTTTATATACATAAACCTGGATTCAAGGTAATTTCTGTATAAAACTAGTCAATTTTAGCACTGTTCAAGGGTGTGTTTAATTATTAGTTTCTAGAACGAATATCCACATGAGGAACTTTTTCCAATAGTCCTTCTTATGGATTCATTTACCTCCACATTCCAGAAATAATAGGTAGACAGTTGTTATTACTCTTCATATTCTTGAAAGCAGAGAAGCAGATGGTAAGAAGGTGTTTACCTTGATTCACAGATTCAGCCAGTGGATGAACTAGCATTAGGTCACATCAAGGGCTTTGTTTTCTAAAGAAGGTGATAAAAATCTAAGGTTAAATGTTCAGGACATAAACACTTATGGTCATCTTTTCCTTTATCTAAACTTGGAATTTCCATGTCAGGTCAGTTTTTTTTTTTCTTTTCTTTTTTTTAAGAAATGTCAGTAAATGTAAAGAAATTTTTCTCACCTAGCATAAGGATGCCCTGAAAGAATCTGATTCACAGATGCATTTTTTTAGTTTTTGTTTTTAATTGGTTGTCAAATTTTAGAATTTAGTCAATTTTACATAAAAGACTTTTGGAAAAATTAAAAGGCTCATCCAGATCTGGCCCACATATCTGCTCTCATTTATGTGACTTTTCTAGCTCTGTGGGATTTTGAATTGTGACCCCTGATGTAAGCCAGTATCCTACTCTGTTTTATGGTTGGGTATTTTACAGAAAGATTCAGATCCAGGTTTGAGCCTGGTTAAATACTCTCCAAGAAGGAGTATAATTGGCTACATCAAGGCCTACATGCCACTCCTAGTCCTGCCTGGGCCTTCAAGGGACAAGAGTTATGTGGGTGGGTATGGTACTTGAATTTGCTAAGCTGGCTCCTCTCTTATCTGTTCGTTCAGCCTGAAAGTCATAACCACAGTTTCTTCATCCTGTTCGGAAGGATAGTAAACCAAGGTACAGGGGAGAAGGGAGACATGTCTTACCCACTAACTCAGCAGTCCTGAGCCTGGTCTGATAAGATTGCCGGGTGTTCTGAACATCACAAGAAATACCATAATAGCACAGGAGGAGGGGAGCCCTTGAAATTCTGTATGTGTCATGTCCACTGTCTGAGAAAGAAAGCCTTTGAAACTGTGTATTTATCCCAAGGTCTAGAAGGAGGAAGAGGAGAGGGTCCACAGTGCCCAAAGAGGAAGCCCATAAAACAACTTCAGTTAACTGCCTGCCTCTGGTCACTATCTGTTTTAATAGGGGGTCCCTGGTGCTTACAGAAGAGCCAATAAATAACTTTGGGTAACTGCCTCAACTTTAATTAACTGTCTCTTATTTTGTATCTGTTTTACAACAAGTGACTGACTAAATGTGGCCTGGAGCAAGATAAGAATTCTAGGCTAACCCTCCAATGCATACCTGCATACCTACATTTAGGTGGTCATGTCCCCCAAGGGGAAACTGGCACCATTTTTACCCACCAATCAATATGTAACTCCCTGACACCATCCCGTTAACTATATATAAGTCTTCAGGACAAAGGACCTGATGCCTTGCTGCCCTTGCTTTTGCCTGTGCCCTTCTCCTCCACCTTAGCAAGGCCCATTCTCTTCCCTGAGGACGTACTACTAATAATTCCTGCTTGCATGCTGACGGAGTTGCTGATCTGTAATGCTTTACTGTGTCAGGAAGAAGAACAGAGTTTCTTCTCACTGTTGTTCTCACAACAGGCCCAGGGATAGAACACTCTTTCAGATATGAAAGAAAGCAGTCAGTGACCACTGGGGCCCATTTTAAAGCTTGTAAGATTAGCTATTGCTGTAAAAGAATAAGCTCCTTGTTTACCAGCTGCCATGACACAAGGTGGCTTTGCTTCCTGGCTGTGCTTCCAGGGCAATGCAGGACTTGGCATACAGAGTGGGTTATGTCCTCAACTATAACTGCCTCCTATCATGTATCTGTTTTGCAGGGAGATGACTAAATGTGGTCTGGAGCAAGATACGAATTCTGGGCTAACCTTCCACACATACAGGGCTGTACTGAATGCTTGCTCTGTGCTCAGCCATCACCCCTATGGCCTGAGTCGTGGATTTGGGCCACCCTCATAAGGGCACTTTTGCTTTGGCTTCAGAACCAGCCCTGGCATTCTGAAAGGAAGGAAAGGGGGAAAGGTGGCCCGTTCACCTTGCTAGCTTATTCCTTGCTTTGTTTTCCTTTTGGGGCCCAGTCCAGGCAAAGACCCTTCATACAAACCTGAATGTAACAATAAGTTGACATCTTTTGTTTTTAAATTTCTAGGAATCAGGATGCCAGTGCCTCTGGGAAAACTGGTCTTTTTTACCAGTGTGATGACTAGTGGGGGCTACGCCCTTGTGTATTACCTTATACAAAGTAAGTATCCAGCAAACTGCCTGAGGCATGGCCTCCTCCTACCTCTCTTATCCTTGTGTTCCTCCATCATAGGAAATACTTCAGATGCTTTCTGCACAGAAGAAAGTAGGAGAGGGCTATTTTTAGAAACCAGTACACCATTCCATTCCCTGTAGCCTCCTTTTTATCGTATAATCCCAATTTTCTTAGGAACCTCAATTTTAAATAAAAAGACCCAGATTGGTTTGTACCAGAAGCCTTGTAAAAAGTGGGATAGGCACAGGAGATCCAAGATATCTGAGATGATATAAAGAACAGAGAAAAGGGGGAATACCAGATGGTTTACAGGTGGGGAAAACTGGCTGTATTTCTCAAGTGTTCTCAGCCTGTTTGCCCTGCTGTTCTTTAATGTTGATGTAGTGAAGGAGGGGACCTTGAGCAAGGGATGTCTCTGGTGAGAGTAGAAAATAAAAGGAGAGTCCAGGATGGCAAAATCTTGACAGACGTGGCTTCAAGCCCCACTGCATTGAAATTTGAATTTGTAAAGACAAGCCATAGTTATTGTGAGCAACCAGAACATTTAAGACCATTTAGTTGCTGCTAGTTGTGAAGCAGTAGCAGTTTTTTTCCAGAACGACTTTCTTTGAAGCTTCATGCCCTCCCAGCTTGGCTCTTCACTCTGACTCTGCAGCATTTTCACTTCCTGCCAGAATATTAGAATCACCAACAATCAGCCAAAGAGAACACAGTCTCCCTTCCAACCATTCTTTCTAACCTTCTTTCAGTTGGCCCAGAGGCCCTTGAGTTTAGAGCTGACCTAGGAAGAGCATTCCCAGGGATAATTCAGACTGGAATAGCTCAACATACTTTCCCTTCTGTCAAAGGAGTAGAGGCAAAACAAGACAGGAATGGGTGCATTTTACAGGTTGGGAGATTCATAGCCTTTCCCCCTTAGGAAGCTGGAGTCAGCCAATAGACAGCCCAGCTGGTCTTATAGCCAGCTAGTTGAATCTCAGCTCTAGCTTTTGACCAGTTGTGTGGCTTGTGGAGGAGTCCTTCACCTTTCTGGACCTCAGTTACCTATGTGATGAGGGATAATATTAGTGATTATGCATGTGAACCTGTGAAAATAAATCTCACAACCTGTGAGATGGTGAGAATCATTGAGATACATGAAATATTGAGAACAATATCTAGGCATGGAAATCCTCAATAAAGTTTAACTGTCTGGACCCAGTATCTGCTACTCCTTTTCCTGTCATGGCTGGCACATTATTCACTCCCACAGTGAAACCAGAAAAGTTGGCATTCATGTTGCCTGTCACTACCAGAACCAATAAGTAGAGACAGGGATTGAATCTTTATAGGCTGTATATTCAGATGGCTGGCAATCTGAGGAGACAGTGGGTTATGTCTCCTAAAAGACTGTCTTACATTTCAAGCCATACTGTTTTGTAAGGAGAAAAAAATATAGGTAAAAGGTTTGGAATTCAGGGAAAAAGAAGTATAGGTAAAGATTTTGGGATTGAGGGAAAAGGTTAATCAGATAAAAGCTGCTGTCTGGCAAATTCCCTACCTTCCATTGACTGTTGGTTCTTTATCTGTGTCCTGAACTGTGGAATATCTATCCCTGGAACACAGTGCCTCAGATACCACTTGATTGCTTGCTGTCCTCCTGGGACACAAATGTCAAATTGCTTGTGGTCTCCTGGAGTCAGAGTGGGTCATATCTTCAGTTCCTGAAACAATAACTTTTTACATGCATTAATTAATTACTAAGCCTATTAACCTTACTAATCATTACTTAAAACTAAAATTTTCCAATTCTTGAGTTCCTGCATCAATAGCATCCCCTACAGTTGTACTCCTGAGAAGCAGAACAGGAGGGGATCTTTTCTTTTGCCTCTTTAGGCTCAAAGTGCTTTTCCCTTTCATTTATGTGGTTGGATATATAAGAGGGAAGCTTTTTCATGTCAAGCCAAAAACCTTTCTTGGGAAGCCTACTTTTGTTTCTGCCTAGTACCTTATACCTTTAGGGAGATGTTTCCTGGAGTTCCTATTACACTTTGGGCCAAGAAAAGTTCCTGAAACAAAGCAAGTTATAAGTTTTATCTGCATAAAATGTCGGCATAAATCTGTAAACTTGAAAACTAACATTTTAATGTCCAATTTCGGGCCTTCGGCTTTTCTTGTTATTGATGTTATGGTCTATTTTATGCTGGTTGATCAGGACCTTCATCTAAGTGGAAGAAGCAGTGTTTAGAAGTTAGTCATAGATCTGGCCCCACCTCTGCCTTGAACTAGCATTGTCACTTTTAGCAAATCATAGTATCTTAGGTCCTGAGAACCAGAGGAGCATTAGTGAAGATCTGATCAAACCCCTTATCAGGGGTTCAAACTCATTTTCACTGGGGGCCACATCAGCCTCATGGTTGCCTTCAAAGGGCTGAATGTAATTTTA
Source organism: Desmodus rotundus (assembly GCF_022682495.2). Classification (NCBI taxonomy): domain Eukaryota; kingdom Metazoa; phylum Chordata; class Mammalia; order Chiroptera; family Phyllostomidae; genus Desmodus; species Desmodus rotundus. The sequence goes on along the minus strand of NC_071392.1, from coordinate 58,055,220 downwards.
GGATTGTATAAATGTAACTAGTCCGTAACTGTTAAGGAGTTGAAATTATATTAGGCCCTTTGAAGCAACTGCCAGGCTGATGTGGTCCCTGGTGAAAATGAGTTTGACACTCCTGCCTTAGATGAAGAAATAAGAAATGAAAAAATTGAGGCACAGAAAAGTTAAGTATCTTGCCTAGTGTCATCTGCCACATCTCCACAGATCCTGACTTTGTAGACTTTGGTTTTGGAGTTTCTAAAATGGATAGTTTAGAGTAGGTTGTCCCTTATTCTTCCATCCATAAATTTCATATTTGTTTCTGTTTCCCTGTTGCACATGAATTGTATCATTTAACTTTCTACAGAGAGTCTACCTGACCAAGTTCAATAAAGAAAAGCAAAAATAAAACAATTGTCTTTCCCACTTAGAAACTTTTTCCAAGGCTTCCTATTACCAGTTGGCATTGGAGCAGCTGCATAGCCACTCTGAGGCTCTGGAAGCTCTGGGCACTCCTCTCAACATTCACTATCTTCAACTCACTGACAAGTACAACTTCGTGGACATTGCTGATGCCCAGGTAACATGCTCCCCCCAGAGAATTATAGGCTAGGTGCCTGCTGAAGGAGAGGAGGGGGCCACCAGAATCCAGAGAGTGTCTGGGAAGAAGCTGGAGTAAGGATGTGGGATAGGTAAAGCTACCATGTGAAACTGTCACTAGGGATTATTTGGGACCTTTTAAAAAATTTTAGAAAAATTTATTTTCATTTTTTTTCTTTTCTGGACAATTGATGTGGCAGGGAATGCTATGTTTGTGCTCAAGCCTCTATCTTTAACTGATTAAGAAATAACTAGTAGTAGTTAGCCACCACTTACTTCAGCTTTAAACTTGATATCTACAACTCATGAACTCTCATTCAAATGTAAAGAGCTTATTTAAATTTAGTTTTAAAGCTTATCGATTTACATTGATTGCATAGAATGCCAGTCCACTTTTTCCAACTATATTGTATCTTCTTTTATAAGTCAGCTGTTAAAACTCACCTAAATATAAAATGCATTTGTTGTTCTGTTTAATAAGTATGTATTGATACATTCTGAGATAGAAAAGTGATTCTAAGCTGTGTGGGAAATACAGAGATGCAGGAAGCTTTCAGGGAAGTTAATAGTTTAAAACTCCAGATTAAGACAGGGTGAAACAAATGCAATAGTCGAGGCCTGAATGGAGTGGTTAGTGGGCTAGAAGATTTGCTAAAGGAAAGGAATGCCAGAATGAGGAGCAGCATACCTAGGAAGGCGTCTCACTGTGTTCCCTCCAGTGTGACCTCAGTATAGCTGCAGGCTGTTGAGGCAGGGTGTAGTCAGGTAGGATGGGCAGGGCAACTAAAGGGCTGCAACCTCATTGTGTGAAGTATACACATTTGATTCTGTGGTCAGCAAAAGCTCTGAAGTATTTTGAGAATAAAAGTGTGATGCTCTGTCTAGTTTATTTTTTATTATTTTTTAATTATCATAGAAATAGTTTTATTGGATTTTTTAACTGCAATAGCAATTCATGCTCAAGTATTCTCATAAATATTTGATCTGTTTTTCTTTTTCTTTCTCTTTTAAGATGTTGATTAATACCCACATCTATGTGTACTTTCCTTGCTAGAGGCTGCAGCACACAGATGCTGGGATGGGCAGAGGAGGCAGGGTCCCACCCTTCCCCAAGTCTAATTGATTTGGTTTTAAAACAAGATGAATTCATTCAGATTGGAAATACTTAGGGACTAGAAGCCTTTAGGAGAGTAGTGTGGCCATGTGGGTATACAGTGGTGAAAGCATGAACCAGAGCTGTGGCCTAGAGAAATGAGAGATGGATATGAAGGCAGTTGCATTTTGCAGGTGATAGGACTTGGTAACAGTTTTATAGCAGGAGCGGGGCAGGTCAAAGGTGATGCTACTACCATCGGTGAGTGGAAAGACGAAGCCATTAAGTGAGAAAGGGAACCTGAGGAGAAAAGGGAAGGGGTGAACATGTACTGAGTGCCTGCTCTGAGCCAGATTGCTCTGTGTATTTCTCTTGCGTTTATATCCCTCACATCATACGGTGTGGCTCCTCTGTGTTTCACCATCTCTGTTTTCTTGGCTGGATCTCCACAAGCACAAGAGCTCTGAAATTCCAAAGATTGGGTCTTGCTATTCACAGTGTCACCTAGCACAGAATTCAGGGGCCCGACTTTGGTGTTCAAGCTGGCAAGCACCTTTGCTGATGGGCAGGTTGATGCAGCATCAGTTCTCTGATCTGGTGATCCAATGAGTGGTTAACACCAAGATGATGTTAGTGGGGAACCTTCTCTGCTCAGTCCCAGCTTTCACTTTGGCTCAGTCGTCCTGGCTGCTGCTGAGAGGGCTTCTTCCAGCCCTGCAGGCCAGGGCCCTTGGTTAGTACTGTGACATTGTTGGCTATGGTGCTGGGTACTGGCCTCAGCTGCTGCTGCTGAACAGTTTGACACTGTAGTGACAGGAGTTCAAGGACCCAGACCCATCTGTTGTCCCTTCCTTTGATCTTCCAGTTGGTGAAGTATGTTTGGCATTTGATTAGGGTTCTTCACTTCCCTTACCATCAGCTATTTATAAGGATGCCTATATGTAACACAGGCCATTTTATCCCAGAGCACCTATTTGTAGTTTCTTTATTTTGTTCAGAGGTAAGAAGTTTCACTTGTTTATGAGGTAGTTGTCATATTGAAGTATTTTTTTCACAGACTATGTCATACATGCACTATTCAACTACCAACTATGTACAATAGTCAACTGCCAACATGTTGGTTTACCAGACACTCCTGCTTTACTCTTTGGCAAAGTCTAGGCAGTGAAGAAACCAGTCTAAAGTACCTCATCCCCCAGTGGAGACACAACTGTCCAAAGTTGAGACATTGATCCCTTTGTGTTTGCTGTTATACAAAATCCTACTTCTGCCCTTTTATCACCACCCCTATTTTTGGTTTTCTTTTAGAACCAAGAAATGCTCAATATGTACTTTGTTGCTTAATTTTATAGTCCCCTGAGAAGAGCTGTAGCTTGATTCCAGAAATGGAACTCTAAGGAATCACTTTAGTGTGACTTAGGGTATGGAACCACCATCCCCAAGTCTGTCTTCTTTAAAGTATATTTAAATAAATGAGAGAATTTTGGAAAACACAAATGTGTGTGTACCAAAGCAGTTCTTTCTCTTGGTGGCAATTTGCTGTGGGTGAGATATACCATCTTTTAACCCATGAAAGTACCTTTGCCTGTCAAAGGCACAGGGAGTTACCCTGGGAAATGCCTTATGATGGCCTTGTTACAACATTGTGTCCCCTTCACAAGGCTCAAATTTCTTCAGTTTTCACTGAGAAACAAAAACTATTGCATTCAATACTTTTCTAAATGGAGAAACATTAGCAAACACCTACCAGCTTTCTCAGGTTCCCATGCTGATTCCCCAGGTTCAGGGCATGGTGGCATCTGGACAACACCCATCCACATGTTATGAGCCCAGCCTGTGGTGACTAGTGAAGACGAACTAACCAAGATCTTGTCTTTCCCAAATGAGACTTTATATATTTTCCTTAAAGCCTGTCTTTATGGTCCAGGTCAAAGTATGTACCAATTTGCTGGTAATAGTTTCCTGTTTTAAACAATGGATTTTTTTGTCTTTTTTTTTTCTACTTTATTATGAAAAGTTTTAAACATACAGAAAAAATAAAATAATATATGCTGTGGAACCCATATAGTAGCTACGTGGGTTCTACAATTAGTATTTTGCTCTATTTGTTTTACCCCATACCTATTCATTTAGCCATATTTCTTATTTTCCATGAACACTTTATTTTCAGACATTCATATACTTCACACACATAAGCATGCATATCATTTAACTAGATTTTAATATTTGTTTATAGCCCCCTTTTTGAGGTAAAATTTACATTCTGTGTAAGGTACAAATTTAAGTGTACAGTTTGATTTTTAACAAGTACACTGCAAACCCTCATCTAGATGTAGACAGTTCCCATTACCCTACAATTTGCTCATGCTATTCCCAGTTGGTCCCTTCTCACATCCTCCAGCCCCAGGAGAGGCAATCACTTTTCTGATATTTTTTCCCAGTGTACTTTAACCTGTTCTAGAACATGGAATCATGCATTATAGACTGTTGGGTAAGGCTCTTTCACGTAGCATGTTCTTGATATCTATCCATGTTTTTGCATGTGCCAGTAGTTTGTTCTTTTTTAACTGGATTTTTAAATAATCATTGCAAGTTCTCAGAGCATTTAGTTTGGCACATAAGGTCTCCTTGCCAAATAAGAGGGCTGCCCTTGACCTCACCAAACCATCCAAAGAGAGGCAGAACATTTGGAGGAAGCCAGATAGAAAACCAGGTGAATTCTCCAGGTTTTTCACTAGTTTTTGTAGGGTTAACTCTAGAAAGTATCATTCTGTCATCTCTGAAGAGGACAGCAACATATCTCATTTTATACCCACAGTTGAAGATTCCCGTCTCTGGATCCAGGTCAGCGGGCCATCTCTATGTTACCTCATCCAGAGATGCCCCCTTTCACAGGTATTATGGGAAAATGGGTGGGTATGGAGGAACAGAAGAACCTTCTGATGGAAACAATCCTGATTCCCATTTTCATTTTTAGTTACATAATTTTGGTAATAAGAAGTACTTCTTCAAAGTTTGAAAAGTTTCACAGCCTGGGCAGCAAGCCAGTGTTTTGGCTCTTAGCTTAGTCCAGACATTTTATCCAGTGCAATCTGCCAGATTATCCACTCCTTACTCTACTGAATTTCAAGAATTTACCAGGTATAGTGTTGGTTTTGATAATGTTACAGCTTCTAAAACTGCTGCCTCAATCATTACAAATAAAGACATGGTTTCCTGTTCTAGGATTGTACAACACATTCTTTATATAAGCTTCCCACCCCATTAATTTGTTTTCCTTTTCTCATTGCCAATAGCTGTATTCACTCAGCACTCCTGCCAAGCTTCTCTCAGAGATGTTAGCTATTTGGCCAGGATGTGTTGTAATTCCGTAGGACAAAAGCGATGGACCGCCCTTAGGCAGCTCCTATATGCCTGCCTACCCCTAGGTTCACTGACTCCAAAGCCTGGGATTAGTGGAGGAGTTGGCCTCCACTAATTAAAGGTCAGAGTGAATTAGGAAATGGGGAATAAGGTACTCCTTCTCTTTCCTGATGCCCTTTCAATTCACCCATCAGCCTTTTACTGTTAAACTTGCCTCAACAATGATGCTGGTTAAATAATGAGAGCCTATAATAACATGTTAAAACTTTATGTAAACCTAAAGTTATATCATAAAAGAGCGTTTAAAATTTGAAGACAGTATTCAAACAACTACATTTTTTACTTTTTTATTAATTTTAGAGAGAAACATTGATTTGCTGTTCCATTTATTTATTTATGCATTCATTGATCGATTCTTGCATATTCTCTGACTGGGGACCCAACCTTCAACCATGGCATATTGGGACGATGCTCCAACCAACTGAACTGTCTGGCCAGAGCTTTATTTCCTTTATGACCATGTTATTTGCCAGTGTTTTCTGGATTACTTTTGGTTTCTATCAGGTGGCACCTTCAAGAGGTCTTCTTAAAGCTCAAGGATGGTCAGCAGATTCCCATATTCAAGCTCCGAGAGGAGAATGGTGATGAAGTAAACAAGGAGTAAATATTGAAAAGACCCAGCTTTCTCCAAGCATAGCCTACCCTCATTAACATGTACCCTCCATGACTTTGATTCAGTTTTCCAGCCATCAGAGGGATGATTTTATGTGCTGGTATCTGATAATTTTGTTTTAATTCTAATTTGACCATAAGGAATGCTATTAAGGTTTTATTTAATCAGACAAATGTTTACTCTAAGTTTATAATTATTTGAAAGTTCTCTGTACAAAAACCCAGAATAAAATCATCAGTATCAATAAAATCTTTTTTGAATTTTACTTGTTCTCACCTCATTTTGTTTGCTGCCCCAAATACTCCTGTCCTGCAGTTGTTCAAGGCCAGGCAGGTTCACACGAGACTGAAGAAAATGCCGGATATGTCAGGAAGTCTGACAGGCCTTTATTCTGTGGTGGCGCTATCCACACACAAGTGCAAGCCATGAGTTGCACCGAGGAAAATTCTGACTCTTTCATATACCATATTTTTTGGACTATAAGACACACCCCACAAATTTGGGAGGAAAGTGGGGGTGCATCTTATAGTCCGAATGTAGCTCACATTTACATTGGTGAAATATTATGTTATTTATGTTATTAAATATTTTACAACATTTTTTGCTTCAAAATTTTGTTTTCTATTTTTCCTCCTCTAAAATCTAGATGCCTCTTATGGTCCAAAAAATACGCTACTAAGTGCATACAAAGCCGGCTGGGTGCCAGCATAGACTATCACTGGTTATATAACAGACCTTGATTCCACACATGTGAGCCATTAAGCACAGTTATAGAAACACTGCTAAGTCCCAGTTCCTGGGATATCTGAGTGAGGGAGCCTGACTGACTCCGTTTTCCCTACATTCCACCACTTCAGGGTTCCTCACCATATAATCTGTGTAAGGGATGTCTTCTGCAAGGGTCCCTTAGCAAGCAGGGCAGAGCCCTGCACCCAAATGCTGCAGTAGCAGTACACGCTGCAACAACAAGCAACCAGAACACAAGCACTGCTGCCCAAGACAGCAAGGTCCCACCACCATTCAGGAGTTAAGAATGCCCGTCATTCCTGCAGGGGAAGGTGTTCGATAGCATGGGTCTCACAAGTTAATGCCTGTAGACCGTGGCTAACATTGTGATGGACATCTGGAGTGTACACACAGCATTCAGCCCCAACTAGGGCACGTACCCTGCCTTGTGATGCAGCGAGCATGTCTAAGGCCATGCTATTTTGTAGGGCAACTTTTCTCAATACACTGCCTCATTTAAGAGGCTCAAGGAATCATGCGTTGCATTTGATGCAGGAGCAGGGTACAAAGCCAAAGCAGTTATCTCAGCCTTAGTGACTATAGAAGCACCTTGAGGAGAAAGAATGGCTAATGGGTAGTACCATCAAGGGTATGCTTTACCCGGTGTCCCGCCTTAAATGCTTCCCAATTGGCCAGTTCACAAGAGTTTTATGAACTTGGACAGGCACATAAGGCCACCCCCAGGTACAATGGCAAGTCCAATTTCTAGGCAAGTAAGGTCACCCATGTTAGCCATACATCCAGAGGGCCCCAGTGGGAACTGCAGCCCACGTGTTATTCTGCGCCTGCCAGTAATGCTAAGAGTATGCTTCCAACCCAGACCCGTTGTAGTCCAGCCTGCTTGGGCTTGTCCTTTGAAGTTTTCAATACAGAGGGGGGCTGGTTCAGCCAAGTCCATGGACTCAGCCATGAGCCAAGCCGAGTCATCCCATATGGAGTACCTGACTAATGGCCGAGGCTGGTCAGACCATTGCTCCACCCCAGTGTAGATGTTGGTCCAGGTTGTGTTCCACAAGGAATGTGCACTGTTCCACTGGTGTCATAATCAAATCCAATTTGCAATGGAAGCCAGAGAGATGCACAGTGGGAGGCCAGCAGCTGTGCTAAGGGGATTCAGTGTAGATCCAGCACACTGATTGGTTAGCCACTGAGCCATAGGTATGTACCCAGTCAACTAGGGTGGTAGTTTGTACTCTAGGGGCAGAAAGACAAAACAGTTATTGCTACTAACAATGGCAAATCACAACCCTCAAGCAAGATACAAGCAAGTTTCTGGTTGACAAGACAGTGGCTGGCAGAGGGGGCCTCCCTGGGCACAAATACCATACTTTTCTCACCTCGGCTGGGGATGCAGCACCTACTTGCAATAAGAGTGGAGAAGTCATAATGGGTCATAGGGATATCACAAAGGAGTTGTGAAGAAGTGTTTCATGGTCTGCTGGCCCTGGGTATGTCACCCTTAAGATTGGGGGCCATGTCCCAATCCTCCAGGGTACTATTTGCAAGTTTCTCTCCACCCCTTGTTCCCAAGGGGCAACAAGAGCCACCCAATGCATGTGGGGGTCCTTTATCTCCCTAGGCCATGTCCAAGTGGCCATTTGTCCATGCTCCAGGCCCTCAGGTGCAGGCAACAGAGTGTTTCCTTGGTCCCCCATTTCTGGTTTTAGCGAAGCTTCCCTAGTCTGTACTTGTAGCTGAATTGGAGCTGCAGTCTGGTGGAGTAACACTTCCACCGGTGCTGGCCACCCGCTCCGAATCTTCTCATTTAGAGTTGGGAGGACAGTCCATAAGCATTTCATCCAGCCCCCACATCCCCCCATGTAAGGGTGGCAGCCATGGCTTGCAGGCTTTGCTTCAATAAGCCATTATGCCATTCAATCATCCCAGCAGCTTGGGGGTGATAGGCCACATGGAACTTCCAGGCAATTTGCATGTCTTGGGCCCATTGTTTCACCAAGGACCCTGTAAAGTGTGTCCACCGATCACTTCCAATAACCAAGGGTCTCCCAAAGGTGGAGCATAAGTGCTCCAGAGCAGCAATCACCACTTTTTGATCCAGGTGGCATGCCAGGTATGCAGCCAAGAGTCTGGTGGCCGTGTCCACACACGTGATTGCATACTTAAACCCCTCTGAACTAGGTAGGGGTCCAGTCACATTAACTTGCCACCGGGTCAGCAATACTCGTCCCCATACCATCTGCCCAGTAGTTCCCAGAGGCCTCTGGGGATGCTCTTGTGAGTAGACAACACAGGTCTCACAAGATTCCTGTACCTCTGCTAAAGTGACAGGTAACCCCCAAGCTTTTATCATAGACCACATGGTCTTCTACCCAGCATGTAAGAGGGAAAAGTGTAGCCATTGGGCTACTTCTTTTCTTGATGAGCCAGCAGGCACTGTTTCCAGCCATTGCACCTTGTCTAGAGTATGAGCCTCATCATTCCCGGAGGAGGCTAGGGGGTGCATGCCCAGTCACATGATATACAGTGATTTGTTTCTGGTGGCCTAATTCCCATAGGTCTTGCCACAAGGCCTGCCCCCATAATGGCCTATGCATAACCATCCATTTATTTGTATGCCATGTAGAGATCCATAACATTAATCCCCGGTACACTGCCCAAATATCTATGCAAATAGGGGTGGTGCTTCATTTGCAACCACGAGCCACAAGGCTTGCAGTTCTGCCCACTGGCTGCTCTGACCAACTCCAGCGTCAAACCAGATTGTATCTGTCTCTGGTGAATAACTAAGCAGTTCACTTGGTGGTCTGGCCCCTGCTGGGCCCATCAGTATATCATGCATCTGAGGGAATAGATGCCTACCCTTCACAGAATGGGCTAGCTTCCACTTCTAATGTGGCAGGAGCAGGAGATGTTTCATCTAGATAGGTAACAGGGCCTCACACTTCCTGCAACTCAGCCCATAAGTCGACAGAGTACACCTTTGTTGCAGATAAGTCCCACACTTAGCCAATGTGAATGTCTGGGCCATTCCACTGTGAGGCTTGGCCATCCAGTCTTAGACACACCTAGCAATGGGGTAAGTGGCCCTCACTGTCATGAGGGCAGTTCCTGTTATAGCCTCTCTGGCCAACGGGCAGCATACACCACCACCAGTTGCTTTTCAATCATGGAGTACCATACCTCTGTTCCCTTCCATAGTTGGGACCAGAATCACAGGGGTTGACACAGCTGTTCCAATCTCTGCCAAGACCCCACCCAGAGCCTTCTTGTGTCACATGCACATCTAGTTCACAAGCTCTGGCAGAATCCAAAAATGCAAGGCCTGAGTGTGTTTAACAATATGGTTTGCTCCTTGGAATGCTTGTTCCAAGGTTGGGGTCCAGTGCCAGTTTGTTCCTTTTTTCGCCAAAGCATACAAGGGGTGAACAACTTGAGTGAGGTGAGCTACAAATACCCACCAGTACCCAAGCAGGCCCCAAAACATTTGGAGCTGCTTCATAGTGGTAGGGGTAGGATACACCTGAATTTTATCTATCACTGCATTGGGGATTACTTTTGTCTTACTTGACCAGACAACCCCCAAGAATTTGACAGATACTCCAGGCCTTTGCACTTGGCCTCATTGACTGCCCAGCCATATGACTTCAGGTGTGGCAATACTTTGAGGGACTGCCTTCTCTAACTCTGTAAGAGAATCACTGGTTAGCAAAATATCATCAATGTAATGAAAAAGGTGCACTGCGGTGGGCCATGGCCACTTGGCCAGGTCATCTGCCACAACCTGTGACAAATGATCAGGCTGTGTAAATACCCCTGAGGGAGCACTGTAAAGGTCCATTGTTGGCCTTCCCATGTGAATGCAAACTGATCTTGACTCTCCGGAGCAACACCAACGGAGAAAAAGGCATTTGCTAGATCAGCTACGAAGTGGTAAGTTCCCAGCTCATTAGTTAATCAGTCCAAGCCCATCACAGAGGGGACTGCTGCATGTATTGAGGGAATAACTTTATTTAATTCTCAATAATCTATGGTCATTCTCCATGTGCCATCTGGCTTTCTCACTGGCAACACAGGAGAGTTGAAGGGACTGTGAGCAACTCTAATTATCCCTACCTTTTCCAACTCTCCTATAGTTGCCATCACCTCCTCATGGCCCCTAGGCAACTGGTGCTGCTTAACCTCCATCACCCGTCATCAGGACAGCAACTGAGCAGGAGGATGCTCAGCATGCCCCTGCACAATGACTTTTACCACTCTCACTTTCAGGCAGAACTCTCCTGCAGTGGTTTGCAGCTACAATCCTTAAAGCACATCAATGCCCAGGATATACTTAGGAATGGGGGTAAACAGTATATTCATGGGGGCACAACCCCTCTATACTCAGGGAAAGCTGCACAGCCTTCACCTTTGCACTGCGGCCCACCATAGCCATCAGTAGAGGCCTCAGACCCTGGAAACTTGTCAGAGTTTCCATATAGGAGAGTATATTCTGCCCCTGTGACTAGTAGAGCCAGGCCTTGCTGGACATTTGTAGGGAACCAGTGAATAGCCCATTCTACATGTGGCCTCCAGTCCCCATCCATCCCCTGTAGATGGGTCCCTCGGCCCTCCCCCTATTCAAATTGCCAAAGGATATTTCCTTCTTCTTCTTGCGAGGTTGGCATAGTCAGATGGTCTGCCAGACACACAGGATGGGCCTCCTGGGGCACACCCCCGTGTTTCCCCTTTGCCTCCTTCTTCTTCTTGGGCTGCAGGAAACATTGGTCAGCTTGCAACTGTTTCCACAGTTCTAGTAAGTAGGTGTTTGCCTTCCCATCAACCTTATTTTGATCCACTCCAGCCCCCCAAATATCTAACCACATCTGGGTCCTAGTCACCCACATGGTGTTGTTTTTTGCTGGAGAGACAGAGGGGTCTCAAGACACTGTCCAAACTCCTTTCTGCGGCCTCTGACTCTCTGCCTTTCCCAGACTTGCCACCATTGTGGTGACGTCATTAATACAGTGCTGACGCATGGGTCCAAATTAGTCATGAGGGAGCCAAAAGAGGCAGAGGGGACATGCTGCAGTACCAGATCCCTCATTCCTGCTGTAAAACATTCATCATCAGGGCCACAAGTATTAAGACTAAACATGGCCTGGCCCATGCCCAACTCCCACAGAATCTGCACTAAGTCTGCATAGGACGGCCATTTACTCACAGAATCTGGCACCTCTCCTTCATCTGCCCAGACTGTAAGATAGCAGCCATGACCCATTCTAACCAAGAATGAGATCTCTGCACCCTTCCATTTCACTGGCTATTTTGTAGCCATTGGTGCAGGGAAGGGTGAGTCGTGATGGAAACCAACTTTTCCATCTCATGATCAGTACATGTAATACTATCCACCCCTAAATCCCAAAGGCAGAGGAGCCACACCACCAAGGGCTCCCTGGGCAGCTGCTGAAACTGCTTCTCCAGATCTACTAGCTTGGCCTGCATATAGGGACAGTATGTTGTGTGCTGAACTATCTGGTCAGGGCCAACTGGATTCCCCCCAGGTGCCATAGGCTGCTGTGATTTCATTTTCTGTATCACTACTGGGTGGGCCCACAGGGGACTCAGTTCCTCTTCCCCCTCCTCTGAGTGATCCATTGTCATCAGGGAGGGGGACCACCACAATTCTGCTGTCCTTGGTCCTCCTCCAGGGTACGGACCTGAGCTTCCAAGGCTTCTGCTCCCTCTCAGAGCCCATATAACTGCACCCCATTATAAGGCTCAGTCTCCGTCACAGCTTGTAAAGCTTTAACAAATGCCCAGCCCACTGACTCCATGTCTGCCAGGACATTTGGCTTCTCCAGAGTCTCCCCTACCACCAACAGAGCCTTCTCTACTGTGTTGGGTGACCACCAACATTGGGCCAGTGCTGCATGCGGGGCTGGGGGGAGAGGACTCCAAGCTGCATGGAGCCCTGCCACTGAATGACACTGGTGGCAGGCCACCCACCTATGGCTCCCTACCATACTGCATCAAATCCTTCCAATTGTCCTGCACCCCATTCAAGGCTGGGCAGGTTCACCCAGGATTCATTTGGGCAGATGGAAGAATGAATGGAGCTGTCAGGATGTCTGACAGGCCTTTAATCAGGGTAGGGTGATCCACGATTGCCACAAGCCACCAGTCGCGCCTTGGAAAGTCCCAACTCCCTTATATACTAAGTGCATACAAAGCCATCTGGGTGCCAACATAAACTAACACTGGTTATATAGCAGACCTTGATTCTGTACATGTGGGCCCTTAAGCACAGTTATAGAAACACTGCTAAGTCCCAGTTTCCCAGATATCCAGGTGAGGGAGCCTGAATGACTCCATTTTCCATACAGCTCCCCATAGTTTTCAGCTTTATTGATGAGAAGGATGAGATTTACTAAAGAGGTTTTTATTTGTCAATATTAGAACGCTCAGGAAGAACAGTGTCAATGCAAGAAATGTCCAAACCTACAGAATTTTTATGAGTTTTTTTGAGCAAAACTGACGACAATGGTCATGAAGAAAAATCTCAACAAACTGAGAAAATGCTCTAGAAAATAGCAGTCTTGCCCCTTATTTTATACATAATCAAAAGAGGGGGCATTTGAATTTACATGAAATTCATTAACAATCGATTAGGGTGGCAGGGGAAAGCAAAATATGGAAACCTCTGGTGTTGGTAAAAAGTAAAATGATAGACATATGCTTCTTTTACCGAGGCGGGAGTACAGGAGAGTTAACACTCAGCATTTAACATGATAACAATAACAATGAGAGGATTTGTGGTCTCAGCTCTGGTGCGGTACTTGTGCTTTGAGGAGTCTGTAAAAAGAAAATTTGACATTCCAAAAGTCTGTTATTCTAGATGCAAAAAAAAAAAAAAAAAGACAATAGACAGGCTTAATTAAGGTAAAGATTGACTTTTGACAGAGAAGATTCTAGCCTAGGACATGTCTGCCCTCCATGACCTGCTTTTAGTTAGAAAGTTTTAATTTCAGACCACACTGAGTGTTTACTTTAGGTCTCTTGAGTTCATAAGGCAATCACACAGGCCTCTTCTGAGCTTGTCAGGTTTAGTATGTGGCCCTTTTTTGTCCACAGAAGCCTTTTGTTTTGGTCACTATATCCTGAATTCATATTGTTAAGTAGCTTGTGGATATTCTCATTTTGGAATTTCTTGCTTCATTGTTGTTTATTTTATTTCTGTTTTAGTAACTGTCTGCCCAACTGAAAATGTGCAAAATAACTGCTTTACTCCAAATAATTTGAAAGCTTAAAAAATTTGTGTACATAAGCACATGTAAAATATAAGAGTTAGTTTAAAGTTAACAGGTCCTAGGAACTTCTGGCCAACATGGAGGCCTAGGTAGATATGCTTTGCTTCCCTACACAACCAAAATAAGGGCAACAACATATTTAAAAACAAACAAACAAAAAACAACCAGAAGTGCCAGAAAATCAAACTGTATGGAAGCCTGAAAATCAAGGAGTTAAAGAAGAAACATTCATCTCGACTGGTAGGAGGGTGGAGATGGGCAGCTGGGGCCGAGAGGATGCATGGCAAGGTGATAGACCAGGTAGGCAAGTTGGCAACTGGAAGACCAGGTGGTTCCACAATCATGTGCAGATAAGCTGGGAGGAACAACTGGGGAGCAAGACAGACCGTGCAATGAGGGTTCCAGAGTGTGAGAAACTAAATCCTCAAAACCTCTGGCTATAAATCCTTTGGGAGTTGTGGTGGCAGGAGAAACTCTCAGCCTCACAGGAGAGTTCATTGGAGAGACCCACAGTGTCCTAGAATGTACACAAAACCACCCACCCAGGAATCAGCACCAGAAAGGCCCAATTTGCTTGTGGGTAGTATAGGAAGTGACTGAAAGTGGGGCAAGAGCTGAGCAAGCAGCATTGTTCCCTCTTTGACCCTTTCCCAACATACAGAACCACAACACATCAAAGTGGGTTGCCCTGCCCTGGCCAATACTTAAGGCTCTGCCACTTACAATGTAACGGGTATGCTGAGGCAAAGAAATATGACCCAAATGAAAGAACAGTTCAAAACTGCAAAAAAAGAACTAAGCCACGAGGAGATAGCCAACCTATCAGATGCAGAGTTCAAAACACTGGTAATCAAGATGCTCACAGAAATGATGGACTATAGATACAAAATATAGGAAGAAGTGAAAGCTATGCAAGCTAGGAAACTGGGACTCAAATCAAGGATTTGGAACAGAAGGAAGAAATAAACATTCTGTGATGAAAAGCAAGGACTTACAACCTAGGTTACTCTATTCAGCAAAGCTTTCATTTAGAATGGAAAGGCAGACAAAGTGCTTTGCAGATGAGGTCAAGTTAAAGGAGTTCATCATCTCCAAGCCCTTATTATATAAAATGTTAAAGGGAATTATCTAAGAAAACGAAGAAGATGAAAACTATGAACAGTACAATGACAACAAACTCACAACTATCAACAACTTGAACCTAAAAAACAAAAACAAAAACAAACTAAGCAAACAACTAGAATAGGAATGGAATCAAAGAAATGGAGATCACATGGATGGTTACCAGCAGGGAGGGGAAGGGGGTAAAATGGGGGAATATATACCAGGAATAAGAAGCATAATTGGTATGTACAAAATAGACAGGGGGAGGTTAAGAATAGTAGAGGAATGGAGAAGCCAAAGAACCTATATGTATGACCCATGGACATGAACTCATGGACATGAAAAAGGCAGGTAATGCTGGAGGGAGGGTGGGTACAGGGCTGGAGGTGTTAAAAGGGAGAGAAAAAATGGGACAACTGTAATGTCATAATCAATAAAATACACTTAAAAAAGAAAAGAAATAAAAGCTAACAGGTCCTATCCTCTGTTTTCTAAACAACCACACTTTAGAGAACCATACCTTTAGGTTTTTACTAGTTTTATAGTAAGACTATATTAGGAAGCCAAAGCTCTTTCTTCACTCTGAGCACCAGAGCCTACAAAAGCCAGAAATCTGTTATCTTTGCTTTGAAAAGGCTAATTTAACCCTCTTGGTATCACAGGCTTAATGAAATAATTGTCTCCGATAAAGGACATTCATGAGCTATTTTCCTACATTCTTAATATTTATTGAAGAGAAGCTTTTTAAAACAATTAATTTAAATATGCTAATAGAGTATAAGGCTTTAATTGTTGGAAGTCATTTCTTTCGTGGAGTGTCTTTACAAATATTTCTTTGTGCCATACTTATGTCAATTCCCCATGTGCATGTATTAAACTTTGATTTTCTCCTGTTTAAAAAATAAAAAAATGTTCTTTGAATAGATTACTCAGTGAGAAGTCTCTTTCCTTGAGAGAACTTTTGCCAGTGTTTATTGGTAAATATCACAATATGTACAATCTTTTAAAAATAAATGTTAGACTCATAGGTGGAGAGCAGTATGACAGCTGTGGGAGGTAGTTTAGGGGGTGGAGGGTTTGAGCAAAAAGGAAAAAGGACTCATGGACATGTACAACAGCATGGTGGTTGCTGGGGCGAGGGGGTATAGAGGGACTAAATGGTAATGGAAAAAATACAATACAGATTTTAAAAATGAAAGAAAGTTATTTAGAAATAAATGTTAGAACACTGTACAAACAGCTTTGTGGCACTTTATTCTTTAACAGTTGCATACTATTCTATTTTGTATGTGTCAGTTTCTATATTGCTTCATATCTGCCTGTTCTCTAACAACTTTCACTTCCTTTTAGTGCTTGCTAGTTCTTTTCTTGCTATGGAAAAATCATAGAAAATCAGGACCTGGGTGGGCCTTCTGTTGTGAAATACAAGCAAGTGACAGTTTTGTTTGTGTAGAATTTGAATCAAAGGCATTGGCATTTTGCATGCAGCTTGTGGCCATCATAGATTTGGGAGTCAGTATATGGTTCTATTGTTAGTAAAGGTTTAAGATACCATGTTGAATGTGTACTGTATGACTTTCAGATAAATTACAAATTTTACTGTCATTTGTTCCATTTTTCTATAATTGGCTTCCTCCTTTCATCTCTCCCACCATTCTCCATTCAGCAATTAATAGACTTTTTAATAAAATTTATTTTTTAAGATTTTATTTATTCATTTTTAGAGAGAAGCGAAGGGAGGGAGAAAGAGAGAAACATCAATGTGTGGTTGCCTCTCATGCATCCCCCACTGGGGACCTGGCCTGCAACTCAGGCATGTGTCCTGACTGGGAATCGAATCAGTGACCCTTTGGTTCACAGGCCCATGCTCAATCCACTGAGCTACACCAGCTAGGGCTCCATTAATATAATTAATCATACTTATAGAACAATTAATAGATTTAATAATACCTGATAAGACAAGGTTTTATTGCTCCCAGTTTTGGTGAAGTTGCATACCACGAAGATGAAACAAAAATAAACTATATATACATGAAACAGCCAGTACTTGACAAACAGTGGTCTCTGTCCTGTGGCATAGTGAAAAAGTAAGGGAAATGCTCAATAGACAGCACCTCTAGAGGGTTTACTTTTCTTTTCATTTTTTAAAAGGTTTTATTTATTTATTTATAGAGAAGGGAAAGGAGAGAAATCAATGTGTGGCTGTGTTTCACACGACTCCTACTGGGGACCTAACCCACAACCCAGGCGTGTGCCCTAGAGTGGGAATTGAACCAGAAACACTGGTTCACAGGCCAGCACTCAATTCACTGAGCCAAACCAGCCAGGGCTCTAGAGGGTTTCCTTAGGCAAGCAGGCTTAGGCCCCTTCACTATTTGGTGTTTTCAATTAATCCATATGAAAAATATGAATAAATATTTAGCAATAGCCTGTCTTACAGGTGTGGTCATGTTTATACTCCTTTTGGGATTCCTAGGTAAAAGATGCTGTACACACAGGAAGCTTGATGAGGAGGGGCAGGTAAAGAAAGAAACAGGAAGGTGATAGGAAAACCTCCAATCCCCACTCAAAAGAAAATTATCACCTCCTTAGTAACCTGTTCATAGTCCAGCCTTGTCTTCATCAGAATCGCTCAGCTGCAAGTACTATCAGGAATGTGTACAGATGACATGGCATGTTGTGATACAAGGTAAAAAAGTGAGAGATGACAATATTAAAAGCATAGCTCTCTGTAATGCAGGAGCTCCAAACCAAGGAGCTGCTTAAGTGTTCCTGATATTCCAAAAAACCACCTAGAGGATTAGCAGATGTGGACATGCCATTTGTTACTCACTTTACAGGGGAGTGCCCTGATGGTGGCAGGTGGATGAGAGAGAGACTGCACCTACTCCAGTCTAAGGCTCATTATTAAGGGGTCCCAGACAAAGGAGGCATGTGTCCTACACATAACTCTGAGCTACATTACCTCAGTGTGTACATGCAGAAACAAAAGGTCAAGAGACACTCACAGGACAAAAAGCCACTCTCAAAAGGAAATAAGGAAGGAGTTACAATCTATTCCCAGAACAATATGCATTCCTTCTGAACAGGGGCTCTCTGGCCAGCCCTCATTATGGGTGGTGGGGCAGCCACATCAGCATTGACTACGCAGTCTCAAACACAGGTATGTATCACAGATCATATTTGATATATTAAGTGACTTGTTATAAAGGCTTGAAGGCAGAAATTAGTTTCCCCCCACAACACAGAATACTTTTTTTTTAAGTTAGCTACTGTACTAGTCAGTCACCTTGCAGTAATAAATATGTAATTTTACTTTCAGATTATTTCATTCAAGGTGAAAAACTGTATATCAGTCTGCCATATAAATGTTGTTGCAAAATTTATAATGTGTGGTATATTGTGTTATTTTTCACAAAATATTTTGATGCTTCTTTATATAAAGATTATACATCCCTGCCTTGTTGAACTTAGATGTGACCATGTGACTTGTTTTTGGCCAATAAATTGTGAGTGGCAGTGACAGGCCAAAACTTCTGAGTAAAAGTTTTAAGTGTCAGTCTTTGGTTCATCACATTTCTCTCTTCTCTAAGATCAGAAATGTTCTAAATGATGGCTACTTCAAGGACTTCGGTTCCGGAATGAAGGTGGTGTGTATCAGAGTTACGGCTGACTCATAATGGGATATGTAGTATGAGAGAGAAACAAACACTTATTAGCACCTAAGATTGAGGGCCATTTGTTACTTCAACTTAAACTAGCCTAACCTATTAACAGTAATTAAGTAAAGTTTATGCCAGGAATGATTCAATATTAGGAGCTACATTAATATAATTAATAGTATTTATAGAGATAAGGAGTGAAATAAAAATTTTTAGAGATACTGAATGGCATTTCACAAAAATTCATTGTTTTTATTTGTTTATTTATTTACTTTTTATTATTTTCCTTGAGTTTCTTTTTAAATTTTTTTATTATTGAAAAATTTTTATTATGGATTTTATTTTATATTATTTTATATTTTATTGTTGTTCAAGTATAGTTGTTTCCATTTCTTTTTTTTATAAATTTATTTATTTATTTTTATTCAGTTACAATTGTTTGCATTTTCTCCCCTTCCCTCCACCCCACCCCAGACAGTCCCACCTCCCTCCCCCACCTTTACCCTCCCCCTTGATTTTGTCCTTGTGTCCTTTATAGTAGCTCCTATAGACCCCTCTCCCCACTATCCTCTCCCATCCCCCCCACTGCAACCATCCCAACCACCACCCCTGATTATTTTTCAAGTACAATTACTCCATTTTCAATCACTCCCACCCCTACCCCACCCATCCCCTCTTTCCAACCTTGAACACAGCCCCTTTGGCTTTGTCCATGTGTCCTTCACACATGTACCTTGATGGTCCCCCCATTAGCCCCTATTATCCCTGCCCCCCTCCTCTCTGCTTATTGTCATATTGTTCTTTATTTCAATGTCTCCGGTTGTGTTTTGCTTGCTTGTTTGGTTGGTTATTAGGCTCTACTTATAGGTGAGATCATATGGTATTACTAGCTTGTTTTACTTAGCAAATGGTCTCCAGTTCCATCCATGCTGTCGTGGAGGGTAGGAGCTCCTTCTTTCTTTCTGCAGTGTAGTATTCCATTGTGTAAACATACCATGGTTTTCTGACCCATTAATTTACTGAATGGCACTTAGGTTGCTTCCAGCACTTGGCTATTGTAAATCGTACTCTTATGAACATTGGAGTGCATTGGTTCTTTTGAATTGGTGTTTCAGGGTTCTTAGGGTATAATCCCAGCAGTGGAATCACTAGGACAAAAGGCAGTTCCATTTTTAGTTTTCTGAGTAAATCCCATACTGTTTTCCACAGTGGCTTCACCAGTCTGCATTCCAATCAACGTTGATTTGTTTACGATAGCCATTCGGACTGGTGTGAAGTAGCATCTCATTGTCGTTTTAATTTGTTCTCTCTGGTAGCTAATGATGGTGAGCATCTTTTCATGTGTCTCTGGGCTTTCTGTATGTCCTCCTTGGGGAAGTGTCTGTTCAACACCTTTGCCCATTTTTTAATTGGGTTGTTGTCTTCCTGGAGTAGAGTCATGTGAGTTCTTCATAAATTTTGGAGATCAAGCTCTTGTCTGAGGTATAATTTGCAAATATATTTCCCTGTTTGGTTGGTTCATTTTTCATTTTGCTGATGTTTTCTTTAGCCGTGCAGAAGCTTTTTCTTTTCATGAAGTCCCATTTGTTTATTTTTTCCTTTATATCTCTTGCTGTATTATTGGTGAAAATATTAGTGTGTGGAATATCTGAGATTTTCCTACCTAGGTTCTCCTCTAGGGCTTTTATGGGGTCAAGACTCATATTTAAGTCTTCTATCCACATTGTATTTATTTTTGTGTGTGGTGTAAGTTGGTGTTTGAGTTTCACTTTTTTTTTTTTTTTGCATGTAGCTGTCCAGATTGCCCAATATCATTTGTTGAAGAGCCTATTTTTACTCCATTTTATGCTTCTTCCCCCTTTGTCAAATATTAATTGACCATAGAGACATGAGTTTATTTCTGGGCCCTTGTTCTGTTCCATTGGTCTCTGTGTCTGTTCCTGTGCCAGTCCCATACTGTTTTGATTATAGTGGCCTTGTAATATAGTTTGATAGCAGGTATTGTGATCCCTCCTGCTTTGTTCATTGTTCTCCAAATGGCTGAGGCTATTTGGAGTGGTTTGTTTTTCCATATAAATTTTTGAAATGTTTGTTCTATATCTGTGAAATATATCATTCATATTTTAATAGGGATTGCATAAATCTATAAATTGCTCTGGGTAACATGCACATTTTGATGATGCTGATTCTTCCAATTCATGAACACCGTGTATGTTGCCATTTCTTTGTATTTTCCTTAATTTCTTTCTTCAGTGTTGTGTAGTTTTCTGAGGACAGGTCTTTCAGCTCCTTGGTAAGGTTTATTCCTAGGTACTATAATTTTCTTGTTGCTATATCAAATGGGATTTTTTTTTGATTTCTGATTCTGATCTTTCATTGTTGGTGTATAAAAATACTGTTGATTTCTGAATATTGAGTTTCAACCCTGCTGTTTTGCCAAATTAGCTTATTATGTCAAGTAGTGTTTTGGTGGAGTCTATAGGGTTTTCTATGTACACTATGATATCATCTGCAAACAGTGACAGTTTTACTTCTTCCTTTCCAATTTGAATGCATTTATTCCTTTTTCTTGTCTGATTGCCATGGCTAGGACTTCCAGTACTATATTGGATAGAAGTGTTGAAAGCGGACATCCTTGTCTTATTCCTGATCTTAATGGGAAAGATTTTATTGTTTGCCTGTTGAGTATGATGCTGGCTGTAGGTTTCTCTCATATGGACTTTGTCAAGTTGAGGAATTCTCCCTCTACTCCCACTTTGATGAGTGTTTTTTTTTTTAAATCATAAATGTGTGCTGTACCTTATCAAATACTTTTTCTTCATCTATTCATATGATCATGTAACATTTGTATTTCCTTTTGTTTATGTGATGTATTATGTTTATTGATTTAAGAATATTGTACCTTCCTTGCATTCCTGGGATGAATCCCACTTCATCATGGTGTAGGAAATTTTTGATGTATTGCCAGAAGCAAATTTCCAGTACTTCGTTGAATATTTTAGTGTCTATGTTCATCAGCCATATTGGCCTGAGGTTTTCTTTGTTTGTTGTGTCTTTGTCTGGTTTGGGGATTAGGATGATGCTGACCTTGTAAAAAGAGTTTGGGAGTCTTCCCTCTTCTTGGATTTTTTTGAAATAGTGTGCAAAGGATAGGGGTTAGCTCTTCCTTAAATGTTTTGTAAAATTATCCTGTGAAACTGTCCGGTCCAGGGCTTTTGTGTGTTGGGAGTTTTTTGATTACTGCTTCAATTTTACCAGCTGCTATCAGTCTGTTCAGTGTTATTCTCACCTGTCCTCCATGGATGAGAATAAGTCTACCAAGTCTTGATCTGCTTGGGGAGGAAAGGTGGCTGATCTATCAAAGGAGAAGGACCAGAAGTCTGTTCCTCAATGGGCTTTTATTTGGTTCAATTTGTACAGGAATTCAGGTAAAACTCATCAATCATTGTCAGGGAATAAGGATCAAACAATAGATAACATACAAAAAACTGTGAGGGCTTATTCTGAGTCAGGGTCAGTTAGCTAAAGGGCCATAAAACTTTGTTATTATGACATTTCATGATTGGACCCTTATTAGAAAATTGAGGACATTCTTAGCAAAGCAGATTTCACAGAATTTTATGTGACCTTTCTTAGGCCTGATGTCCCCGGGGAATCTGCCCTTTCCAGCACAGGACTGCACTGCCCTCTGTCATTGTTTCAGGCTTAAGTCAGGCAGGGGAAGTAAGGCAGCCAAGAGATTAGGAGACTTCTTGCAGACAGAATGAGGACTCAGGCTATATCAAAGCCAAGGGGGTAAGTGTCCATCACCCTCTTTTTCTATAACCCCCCAAGTCTTTCCCTGAGGGCCCCTTCCTGATGGTGCTTGTCTTAGGTCATCCCTCCCTTGATGAATCTTACCCATCATTGGCTAACCAGTCAGTCATCTGCCTGGGGCCAAGCAGGGTGAAGTAAAAGGGGGCAGAAGCAGCACCTGTGCCAGGAAGATAAACTTTGTCTCCTTAGTGGCTTATGGTCCCAAGGTCTCTTTACTCAGCCTTAGCCATGGAAGGTTACAGCTTCTGAAACCAGGCAGGGCGGTACCCAGCAGTTCAGGCTTTCTGCTTCTTCATTCAGTTTTGGAAGATTATGTTTTTCTAGAAATTTGTCCATTTCACCTAGGGTTTCAGATTTTTTGACATATAGTTCTTCATTGTAATTTCTTAAAGTCCTTTGTACTTCTGTGGTATTGGATGTAACTCTTCCTCTTTCATTTCTGATTTTGTTTATTTGGGCTCTCTCTTCTTTTCTTGATGAGTCTGCTTAAAGGCTTGTCAATTTTGTTTATCTTTTCAAAGAACCAGTTCCTGGATTTATTGATTCTTTGAATTGTTCTTTTAGTCTCTATCTCATTTAATTCTTCTCTGATCTTGATTATTTCCTTCCTTCAACTCGCTCCAAGGTTTGTTTGTTTTTGTTGTGCTAGTTCTTGTCAGTCATCTAGGATTAGGTTGTTGATTTGAGATTTTCCTATCTTCGTTAGGGTAGGTCTGTATTGCTATGAACTTCCCTCTCACTACTACCTTTGCTGTGTTCCATAAGTTTTGGACTGTTGTGAGTTCATTTGTCTCCAGAAACTTTTTGAATTCTACCTTGATCTCATTATAGACCTATTCATTATTTAATACCATGTTTTTCAGCCTCCACGAATTTGAGTGTTTTTTACTTTTTTCCTTGAGGTTGGTTTCAAGCCCTTGTGATCAGAGAGGATGCTTGATATGATTACAACATTTATGAATTTGTTGAGGCTTGTTATGTGTCCTATCATGTGGTCTATCTTTGAAAATGTTCCATGTGAATTTGGAAAGAATTTATATTTTGTTTCTTTGGGGTGAAAGTTTCTGTAAATGTCAATTAAGTCAATTTGATCTAGCATTTTTCAGTGTTACAATATCCTTGTTGATTCTTTTTGTTTTGTTTTTTTTGAAAATCCATCCATTGTTGACAGTGCAGTGTTAATATCCCTACTGTGTGGGTTGGTGTTGATATCTTTCTTGAAGTCCTCCAAGATATTCCTTATATATATTTGGGTGCTCCTGTGTTGGGTGAATATATGTTTACAATGATTATATCATCTTGATGTATTTTTTCCTCAAGTATTATGACATGACCTTCTTGGTCTCTTTTGATCGCCTTTGTTTTGAAATCTATTTTGCCTGATACAAGTATTGCTACCCCAGCTTTTTTTCCATATCCATTTGCTTGGAATATTTTATTATCCATTCACATTCAGCTTGTGTAGATCTTTTATTCTGAGGTGGGTATTCTGTAGATAGCATATGGGTGGGTCATGTTTTCTTATCCATTCAGCTACTCTGTGTCTTTTGATTGGGACATTTAATCCATTTACACTTAAGTTTAGTATGCGTAGGTACTTATTCATTGCCGTTTTTTCCATTTGTACCTGTGTTACTCTCTCTCCGTCTTTTCTTCATCTCTTTAAAGCAGTCCCTTTAGCATGTTTTTCAATGATGGTTTGATGGAGATGTGTTCTTTTAGCTTTATTTTTTTTGTGAGGGGGACTCCTTATTTTGCTTTCCATTTTAAATTAGAGCCTTACTGGGTAGAGGAGTCTCGGTTACATGCCTTTGCTTTTCATTACTTGGAGTATTTTTTTGCTATTCCCTTCAGGCTTGTAATGTTTCTGTTGAGAAGTCAGGTTCTAACCATATTGGGGCTCCTTTGTAAGTTACTTCCTGTTTCTCCCTTGCTGCGTTTAAGGCTCTCTCTTTGTCTTTAAATTATGCCATTTTAATTATGATGTGTTTTGCAGTGGGCCTCTTCGGGTTCCTCTTCATTGGGACCCTCTCTTCTTTCTGGATTTGTGTGGCTTCTTATCTCCTCAAACTAAGGAAATTTTATATCATTATTTTTTTCAAACAGGTTTTCTATCCTCTGCTCTTCTTCTTCTCCTTCTGGTATCCATATTATATGGATATTACTCTGCTTCATGTTGTCCTGCATTTTCCTTAACCCCTCTTCACTTTTTTTTTCTTGATCTTTTTGGGAGGTTTTTTCTACTTTGTCCTTCAGCTCACTGATTCAATCCTCTGCTTCATAGAGCCTGATTTTGATTCCTTGTACTGTGTTCTTTAATTCAAAAATTGTATTCTCCATTCCTTCTTGGCCCTTGTTGATTTTTTCTATGTCCTTTTTTATGCTGATATAGTTTGCAGTAAGTTCCTCATAATTTCCCTGTAGTTTTTTGGTAGTTCTCACTGAGTTTTCCTATAACCATTGTTTTGAACTCAGTATCTTTCCTCTATTTCATTTGGCATTATTCCTGAGGATTTCTCCTTTCCTTTAGATTGGGGCTTGTTTCTTTGTCTTCTCATTGTTTGTGGGACTCTTCTTGTTTGCTTCCATTTCTTAAATTGATGTTTTGACTTTCTGACTTTGTCATATGAACTTCTATGGTGTGAGGCCTGTGAGGTTCAGTGGTGCAGTCTTCTTGATCACCTGAACTTGGTGTTTTTGGGATGTCCTGTATGCCTTTTATGCTGGTTTTATGGATATAATTGGGTTTTGTTTGTTGTTGGGTCATTCTTCCCTGCTGCTGGTTGACTGAGGGTCACTTTGCCCACCATGTCTTGTGTGCTATTATTCAGGATCTGCCAGAACAAAGCCACAGAGCAGAAGAAACAAACCCACACCCACTAATAAAACTCCCCCCAACCCAATCTCACTATCAATAGCAAATGAACCAGTATTAATAAGGATGTAATGAGATTAAGACTATTGTAAGAAAAGAGAGTGGATAGAAAATGATCTACTGAAACAAAAATGATTTTGAGAGGGTACAGGTAGGAGCACTAATAAGACTTGGGAGTTGGAGCAATGGAAGAAGAGAAGGTAAAGTTTACCTCATGAATAAAGAAATGGAATAAAGAGTGTTGAATGGACTATGAGAAGGGAAGCATATAGTATTAGGTTTAAGCAGAAAATAAAATAGTATAAAATAAAGTAAGAGAGAGAAAGAAAAAGGAAGGACAAATATTAAATAATTAGTAAAAAATACAGGAGCCAAATTGGAGAAAAAGATCCATTGGCGTACTATCCACAACAAATGAGCTAAAATTAATACAAGTGGTATGGGAATAAGAGGGAAAAAAGAAAGAAAGAAAAGTCTAAGGGATATTTAGAGGAATGGGAGACAATTTTGTAATGATACAGGGAGAGGGAAAACTAAGAGTGAGGAACAACAACTAGACTAACTGAGGGAAAAATTAAAATTTGGGATGTAAAGGAAAAGAAGAAAAGGAGAATAAAGAAAAATAAATGAAAGAGAAATAGAAGAAAGACAAAAAAGAAAAAAAAACAGGCTAAGATGGCATAATTAAAATTTAAGTAAAAAAAAAGAGTAGGAGAGGGGTCAAGTAAAATTTGTTATTTGAAATACAGAATTGTGAAGCTCTAGAGATAACCTTGAAAAAACAATGCAACAACAACTACCCTATCCACAACCAACTAGCAAAGTTTTTTACAGGTGTGGAGAGAACACGGGTATTTTAATAGCTGGGCAAAATGATGTGAAATGACCCTTGACAAGAGAATTCATTTTGAGTGTCTGGATAGGGGAAAAATAGTAAGAATGAATGGAAACAAATTGTAGCAAGAGAGAAAACCAAATTTGAAATGAGAATATTGCAAGGTAAGATGGGCTAGGAGAAAGGAGGGGGGCAAAATATGTGAATTGAAATACACCATAGTATTTACATCTAGTAACTTATACATCTAGTAACTTATATACAAATTTGCTGGACAAAAAATGAATGTTAAAAAGCTATATAGGAAAGAAAATATTGGAAATCATGAAGAAGACCACAGTGGCTTTTGTGTCAGTAGCCTCTTATATTTACTACTGTTTTTTTTTCTTTCTGAATCTGCCTCCGGTGATGTCAGATGTTGACCCCATCTGACCTTAGGTAGCCTGTTCAATACTTCCAGTGATCTGCTGTCACTGGCTGTCTCCTTCAATTGTTAATACGGTCCCTCTGCACTCAGCAGTCAGGTTTAAGCACCGTAGGACAGGGCTGAATCCCTCCTGCAGTGGGGGCTATTGTTTCCCCTCAGGTATCTGCTGCTCTGAGGGGAGTGGTCTGCCTGAACAGGATGATTGTTGCTTATGGGGGTTGGCTCAGCACCAGATCCCAACAGCTACTATCTCAGTTCTCTCCCCAAATTCTCCATCCCCAGTCTCTCTAATCCATTCTGCCCCACTTTTGGTAGTGGTCTACTGTCTCTGGCTATTTCTTTTGGTTGTTTATCTGGTCACTAGGACTCAGCAGTCAGGGTCAAGCACCAAAGGGCCAGGGCAGAGACCCTCCTGGGGTCGGAGCTATTGTTTCCCCTCAGGCTACTGCCATCAGATGGGAGTGGTCTGCTTGAGCACAAAGGCTGCTGTTGTCTGGGGGATGTCTCAGCACTGGGATCCCAGCAGCTACTTTCTTAGCTCTCTCCCAAAGGGTTCCACTCCCAGTCTCTCCTCAGGCGTCTGTAGCCCACTCTGCCCCTGCCTTTGCCCGAGCCTCGGGTAAGTGGCTGGAAATAAAAATTTGTGTGTTGGCCCTTTAAATGGCCTTTTCGTCTCCAACCATCTGTCTCTGGCAGAGAGCAACCCTAATGCTTTTTGCCACTGGTTGTTATCTGTATACTTTTTGGACTCTGGTGTTTTAGACTGGGAATTCTAGCTTAGAGTTTAGACCCCAATCTTCTTCAGGAATCCAACCAGACACTTAATTATCCCACTGGTGCTGCTGCCTGTGGGCACCCAGCCAGCCCTCTTGAGTCTCTACCGCACTCCTTACCAAACTGGTTGTGCTGAAGCTGGTTCTGTATGTCCGAAGTTCTATGCATCTCTCTGGCTATTGCTCAATTGTGTGTCCCAGCTATTTTCACCACAATTAAGTTGTGATTCCAGATTGGTACTGGGAGGAGGTAAGTGTGACTTCCATTCACTCCTCCACCATCTTCCTCCTCCCCACTTATTGCCTTTTTATCCCCACAGTGACTTTATGTATCCAAATCTTTTCTGTTTCTTGTTGTCCTGCACCTTCTTTAACCTCTCTTCATTCTTTTTGAGTCTTTTTCACTTTGTTGCTCTGTCTGGGAGTTTTTTTCTACCTTGTCCTCCAGCTCATTGATTTGATCCTCTGATTCCTCTACCCCGATTTTAATACCTTCTCCTCTGTTGTGCATTTCAGGTAATGTATTTTTCATTTTCTCCTGGCTGTTGTTGATAGTTTCTATGTCCTTTTTAATGCTACTGTAGCTTGCAGTAAGTTCCTTATAGCTTCTTTGGAGTTCTTTGTAGTACTCAATAAGCTCCTTGATCATCCTTATTACTATTATTTTGAACTTGATGTCTGATAGCTTGCTTGCTTCAGTTTCATTTAGCTGTTTTCCTGGGGATTCTTCCTTTTCTTTCAATTAGGGCTTGTTCTATCAATTACATGGAGGAGTATGTTAAAAATCTCAAATAATGACTTTGGATTTTTCTATTTCTCCTTTCAGTCTGTCATTTTGCTTTGTGTATTTCAGTGCTATATATTTTAACACCATACAAATATAGAATTGCTGAAACACTGATAGATTGATTCATTTATTATTAAGCAATATCTGCCCATATTTTCTAAGCATTTTTTGATGTTCAAACAAAATCTAATTTGGGAGACTCAGATTGCACACACACAGCAAGCAGCATGTCCATAGCTGCGGCACCAACTGAGAGAGTTCAAGAGAGAAATTCTATCTCCTAACACTGTTGGAGGCATGGTCAGGCTGTGGCCAGCTTTGGCCAAGAGAGACTTTTTGCTTTGTGGGGAGGTGGAGTGAGCAGAGCTGGGCAGTGGCTTGGTGCTGCAGTGTGGGTGCCACATAGGGACTTTTTAAAAGAGGGAACCTGAGGCATGCCTGGACAGGGATCCCACACATGTGCAGCTACCCTGCTAGCAAAGAGGCCAGATTGAAAGCACAGTTCATGCCCACTGAGTCCAGCTGGTCAAGAAGAGTAGAAAGCTGCATAGTGAAGGGATTGCATGGCCCCACACAGCACAGCTGGCAAGTCGGGAGCTGTGCACAGAATGGAAGTGTTGGGTCTGAGCTTCCTGTGAGAGTAGTGGACTAGGATTTGGATAGTCAAGAGCTGAACACCTGAGATTCTTTGCAGCCAGGCAAGGCCACTCATACCATGGAGTATGAAGCTCTGGGAAGAAGGCACGCCCAACCCCTACCTGCAGGCTGCAAACTCCACAGAACAGTATAGCCAGGCTCAAGAAACCCCTGCCAAGTGCACATCCACAGGGGAAAGAAAGAGAATCTCCAAAGGGGCCTTTTACGAACTTTTGTCAGACACTATGCTGGCTCCTCCTTAAGCCCTCTTACACTGAAAAGAGCAGATCAGAGAGATTAAAAATTGGCTCAGCAAAAGGTGATCAAGGCCCAGCCCATCCTTGGCTCTTACACAGAGCTGCCATCAGTAGTGCATTTCCGACAATTGTAACTGAATAAAAATAGAAAAAAATAAAATAAATTAATTAATTAAATTAAATATTTTTAATTATTTATTTATATTGTTAGAATTGTCTGCTTTTTCTCCCCATCCCTCCATCCTACCCCAGCCAGTCCCACCTCCCTCCCCCACGTCTACCCTCCCCCTTGATTTTTGTCGTTGAATCCTTTATAATATCTCCTATAGAACCCTCTCCCCACTATCCCCTACCTACTCCCCTCTGGAATTGTTACAATGTTCTTAATTTCCATGTCTCTGGTTATATTTTGTTTGCTTTTTTCTTTTGTTGACTATGTTCCAGTGAAAGGTGAGATCATATGGTATTTGTCTCTGACCACCTCGCTTATTTCACTTAGCATAATGCTCTCCAGTTCCATCCCTGCTGTTGCAAAGGGGATAAGCTCCTTTTTTCTCACTGCTGTGTAGAATTCCAATGTTGAAATGCACCATGGTTTTTTGATCCACTCATTTGCTGATGGGCACTTAAGTTGCTTCCCGTACTTGGCTATTGTAAATTGTGCTGCTATGAACATTGGGGTGCATAGGTTCTTCTGGATTGGTGTTTCAGGGTTCTTAGGGTATAATCCCAGCAGTGCAATTGCTGGGTCAAAAGGCAGTTCCATTTTGAGTTTTCCGAGGAAATTCCATACTGTCTTCCACAGTTGGCCTCACCAGTCTGCATTCCCACCAACAATGTACTAGGGTTCCCTTTTCTCCAAATCCTCTCCAACATTTCTTTGTTGATTTGTTTATGTTGGACACTCTGACTGGTGTGAGATGGTACCTCATTGTGGTTTTAATTTGCATCTCTCTGATGGCTGCTGATGCTGAGGATATTCTCATATGTCTCTGGGCCCTCTGTATGTCTTCCTTGGAGAAGTGTCTGTTCAAGTCCTTGGCCCATTTTTTAATTAGGTTGTTTGTCTTCCTGGAGTGCAGTCATGTGAATTCTTCATATATATTGGAGAACAGACCCATGTCTGAGGTATCCATGGCAAATACGTTTATTCATACTGTTGATTCTCTTTGTTTTTTTTTATTTTAATTTTTTATTGTTATTCAATTACAGTTGTGTGGCTTTTCTCCCCATCCCTCCACCCCACCCCAGCCAAACCGCTGTCCCTCCCCCACTTCCACCCCCCCTTATTTTGTCCATGTGTCTTTTATAGTAGTTCCTGTAATCCCCTCTCCTTACGGTCCCGTCCCCACTACCCCCTATCCATTGTTAGATTGTTCTTAACTTCAATGTCTCTGGTTATATTTTCTTTCCTTTTTTTTTCCTATTTATTATGTTCCAGTTAAAGGTGAGATCATATGGTATTTGTCCCTCACCGTCTGGCTTATTTCACTTAACATAATGCTCTCCAGTGGTTCTCTTTTTTTTTAATGCTCTTTTCTTTAGCCATGCAGAAGCTTTTTATTTTGATGAGGTCTCATTTGTTTATTTTTCCTTTATGTCCCTTGCTTTGGGGGATGTGCCTGTGAGGATGTTGCTGCGTAGAATGTCTGAGATCGTCCTCCCCAAGGTTTTCCTGTAGGACTTTTATGGTGTTACGACTTATATGTAAGTCTTTTACCCACCTTGGGTTTATTTTGTGTATGGTGTAATTTGGTGATCGAATTTCATTTTTTTGCATGTAGCTGTCCAGATCTCCCAACACCATTTGTTGAAGAGGCTATTTTTGCTCCATTTTATGCTCCTGCCTTGTTTTTCAAATATTAATTGACCATAGGGACTGGGGTTTATTTCTGGACCCTCTGTCGTGTTCCATTGGTCTACATGACTGTTGTTAGCCAGTACCAGGCTGTTTTGATTACAGTGGCCTTCTAATACAGTTCAATGTCCGGTATTGTGATCTCTCCTGCTTTGTTTTTCTTTCTAAAAATTGCTGCAGCTATTCGGGGTCACTTATGGTTCCATACAAATTTTTGAAGTGTTTTTCTATACCTGTGAAATATGTCATAGGTACTTTAATAGGGATTGCATTGAATCTATAAATTGCTTTGGGTAATATAGCCATTTTGATGATGTTAATTCTTCCAATCCATGAGCATGGTACATGCTTCCATTTGTTTGTGTCTTCCTTAATTTCTTTCTTCAGTGTTGTGTAGTTTTCTCAGTACAGGTCATTTACCTCCTTGGTTAGGTTTATTCCTAGGTACTTTATTTTCCTTGTTGCTATATCAAATAGGATTTTTTTTCCTGATTTCTGTTTGTGACATTTCCTTGTTGGCGTACAATAAGGCCTTTGATTTGTAAGTATTGCCTATATCCAAGTGTTTTGCGAAATTCTTTTATTAGGTCGAGTAGTTTTTTGGTGGAGTCTATAGGATTTTCCATGTACACTATCATGTCATCTGCAAAAAGTGACAGTTTCATTTCCTCCTTTTGAGTCTGGATGCCTTTTATTTCTTTTTCTTGTCTGATTGCTGTGGCTTGGACTTCCAGTACTATGTTGAATAAGAGTGGTGAGAGAGGGCATCCTTGTCTTGTTCCTGATCTGAGTGGGAAAGCTCTAAGTTTTTGTCCATTGAGTATGATGTTGGCTGTAGGTCTCCCATATATGGCCTTTATTATGTTGAGGAATGCTTCCTCTATTCCCACTTTGTTGAAGGTTTTTATCATAAATGGGTGCTCTACCTTATTAATTGCTTTTTCCACATCTATTGATATGATAAAGTGGTTTTTGTCTTTGCTTTTGTTTATGTGGTCTATTATGTTTATTGATTTGCAAATATTGTACCATCCTTGCATCCCTGGGATGAATCCCACTTGATCATGGTGTATGATCTTTTTAATGTATTGCTGAGTGCGACTTGCTAATATTTTGTTGAGGATTTAATCATCTATGTTCATCAGTGATATTGACCTGAAGTTTTCTTTCTTTGTCTTTGTGATGTCTTTATCTGGTTTTGGGATTAGGAGGATGTTGGCTTCGTAAAACGAGTTTGGGAGTCTTCCATCTTCTTGAATTTTTTGAAATAATCTGTGGAGGATGGGGGTTAGCTCCCCCTTAAATGCTCTGTAGAATTCTCTGTTGAAACCATCTGGTCCAGTGCTTTTGTGTGTTGGAAGCTTTTTGATTACTGTTTAAATTTCTTCAGGCATTACTGGTCTTTTCAGGCTTACTTCTTCTTCTTCACTGATTTTTGGAAGGTTATATTTTTCTAGAAATTTGTCCATTTCATCTAGGTTTTCAATTTTTTTAGCATACATACTGCATAGTAATTTCTTACAATCCTTTGTATTTTGGTGGTATCCGTTGTAGTCTCTGCTCTTTCATTTGTGATTGTATTTATTTGGGTCCTGTCTCTTTTTTTCTTGATGAGCCTGCTTAAGGGCTTGTCGATTTTGTTTATCTTTTCAAAGAACTAGCTCCTGGATTCGTTGATCCTTGCAATTATGCTTTTAGTCTCTATGCCATTTAATTCTGCTCTGATCTTGGTTACTTCCTTCCTTCTACTTGCTCTGGGGTGACTTTGTTGTTGTTCCTCGAGTTCTTGTAGGTGTACGGTTAGGTTGTTTGTTTGAGCTGGTTCTATTCTTTTTAGGTAGGCCTGTATCGCTATAAACTTCCCTCTCAGGAATGCCTTTGTTGTGTCCCATTGGTTTTGGATTTTTGTGAGTTCATTTTTATTTGTTTCCAGAAACTTTTTGATGTCTCCCTTAATCTCATTTTTCACCCATTTATTGTTGAATAGCATGCTATTCAATCTCCATGTTTTTAGTGTTTTGCGGTTTTTTCCTTGAGATTTTTTTTTCTAGTTTCAGTCCCTTATGGTCAGAGAAAATGCTTGATATGATTTCAATTTTCTGAATTTGTTGAGGGTTGTTTTGTGTCCTATAATGTGTTCTATCTTTGAAAATGTTCCATGTGTATTTGAAAAGAATGTGTATTTTGCTTCTTTTGGATGAAAGGTTCTATATATATATCAGTTAAGTCCATTTCATCTAGGCCCTTATCAATGCCACAATATCTTTTTAAAAAAATTTTTATTGTTATTCAGTTACAGTTGTATGCCTTTTCTCCCCATCTCTCCACCCCACCCCAGCTGAACCCCCTTTCCCTGCACCTCCCCAGTCCCCCCCATTCACCCTCCCCCTTGATTTTATCCATGTGTCCTTATAGTAGTTCTTGTAATCCCCTTTCCTCATTCTCTTTATTGATATTTTGTTTAGAAGATGTATCCATCTCTGACAGTGGGGTATTAAATTCCCCTGCTATAATTGTGTTTCTGTCCATATCTTTCTTGAAGTCCTCCAAGGTTTTCTTTATGTATTTGGGTGCTCCTATGTTGGAAGCATATATATTTACAATGTTTATGTCTTTTTGGTGGATTCTTCGTTGAGTATTATAAAGTTACCTTGTGTGTCTCTCTTATGGCCCTTCTCTTGAACTCTTTTGGTCTGATATGAGTATTGCTACCCCTGTTTTTTTTTTTTTTTTTCCTGTCCCTTTCCTTGGAATATTTGTGTACAACCCTTCACTTTCAGTCTGTGTAGGTCTTCTGTCCTGAGGTGTGCCTCTTGTAGGCAGCATATATGTGGGTCATGCTTTCTTATCCATTCAGCTATTCTATGTCTTTTGATTGGAGCATTTAACCCCTTACATTTAAAGTTACTATTTATAGGTACTTATTCATTGCCAATTTTTTGAACCTGTGTTCTTCCCTCTTTCTCTCTGTTCCTTCCTTTCCTACAGCAACCCATTTAGCATCTCTTGCAGAGATGGTTTGGTGGAGGTATATTCTCTTAGACTTCTTTTGTCTGGGAAACTCCTTATTTGGGCTTCTATCTTGATTGATAGCCTTGCTGGGTAAAGTAGTCTTGGTTCCAGGCCTCTGGTTCTCATTACTTAGAATATTGTTTACCATTCTCTTCTGGCTTGGAGCGTTTCCATTGAGAAGTCAGTTGCTAACCTTTTCGGGGCTCCCTTGTATGTTACTTCCTATTTCCCCTGCTGCCTTTAAGATTCTTTCTTTGTCTTGGAATTTTACTATTTTAATTATGATGTGTCTTGCAGTGGGCCTCTTTGGGCTCCTCTTGATTGGGAATCACTTCTTCTCTGTGATTCCTGGATTTGTGTGACTTTTTCTGTCATCATATTAGGGAAATTTTCCATCATTATTTTTTCAAACAGGTTTTCTATCCGTTGCTCTTCCTCTTCTCCTTCTGGTATCCCTATTATACGGATATTAGTTCATTTCATGTTGTCCTGTATTTCCCTTAACCTCTCTTCATTTTTTCCGAGCCTCTTTTCCTTTTCTTGCTCATTCTGGGTGTCTTTTTCTACCTTGTCCTCCAGTTCACTGATCTGGTCCTCTGCTTCATCAAGCCTACTTTTGATTCCTTCTACTGGGTTCTTCAGTTGAGAAATTGTATTCTTCATTTCCTCTTGGCCCCTGTTGATAGTTTCTATTTCCTTTTTCATGTCGAAATAGTGTACAGTGAGTTCATTGTAGTTTCCCTCTAGTTTTTGGTAATTCTGTGTGAGGTCATTAAGCTTCCTCATAACCAATTCCTTGAACTCAGTATCTGAGAGTTGACTTGCCTCTTTTTCATTTAGCATTGTTTCTCAGACTTCCCCCTTTCCTTTCATTTGGGGATTGTTTCTTTGTCTTCTTATGGTTTGTGAGACTCTTCCTGTTAGCCTCTTCTTCTTAAATTGCTCTGTTCTGACCCCCTGGGTTTTGGGTGTAAACTTCTGTGATAGAATACCTGTGAGATTTAGTGGTACAGTCTCCTTGATCTCCCAATGTTACTGGTCTTGGGCTGTGATTTATGTTGGCTCTGTGTATGTCTTTGGTTTTTGTTTCTTGTTGGTTCTTTCTTTGGTGGGTCTTTCCCACCAGCTGGTTATCTGAGGGTCAGTCTGTCCCTGACCTCTTGCTTTCTGTTGTGCAGGTGTGGGCAGGTTGTGTTGGAGCTGGTTCTTCCATGTGTATAAGGTTTTGAGGCTTTTCTCTTGCTCTAGTTCAGTTGTTTGTTCTTAGTAATTTCTTCACTATTTATTTGTATTTTCAGATAGGTCCTGGGTTGAGTTCATGTGGTTTCCCCTCCCTCCTTCACCTTCTTCTCTTCTTATCTGTTGGTGTTTCCTTTATTGGTGGGTTTCCTCTTCCAGGAGGAATCCTGGTGTTCCCACCTTCTACCCACTCTTTTTTTATGGTAGGCCATCTCCAGGCTATGGGTGTGCGTGCAGAGCCTTCCTTGATTTGCACTCTCTCTGGTGCGTGTGGTCTCAGTTCCCTCAGAGATGAGGTACAGACACTCCCCGGTCACTGGCACACTCCCGGTCACTGGGCACCCTCCCCTGGGTGGTGCTTGTAGTCTCAGCTCCCTCCAAGATGAGGTGCAGACACTTCCAGGTCGCTGGGCACACTCTCGTCGCTGGGCACCCTGCCCCTGGTGGTGCCTGTAGTCTCAGCTGCCTCTCAGATGAGTTGCAGGCACTCCCCAGTGGATGGGCACACTCTCCGGTCATTGGGCACACTCCTGGTCATTGGGCACCCTTCCCCGTGTGGTGCCTGCAGTCTAAGCTCCCTCCGAGATGAGGTGCGGGCATTCCCCGGTTGCTGGGCACACTCCTAAATAAAATATTTTAAAAGTAACGCAAAAGTCATATAAAAGTTTTAATCTGGGAATTCAATTGAACATTTATCAATATTTTAAAGTGTGTTAGCTGATTAATATTGGATTTTACAGGATTCACCATATACTGATTGTATGACATGGTATAGCTGTTTCACATACGCTCTCTCAAATCCCTGTGTTTTCAAATCTAAACCCTCAAATGTTTCTGGATTTGTATTTAGTTAATCAAATCTCCTCACTAGAGTTAAGGTACATAAGTCTGAGAGAGTAATTATCATTCTCCAAAATGTCACCTTTTTTTAGAAAGGCTAAATAGCAAGGGAAAAGAGAAAAGAGATGCCCATCATGAGCTTCTCTTTTAAATACTTTTATTGATTATATTACAGATGTCCAGATTTTCCCTATTTTTCCCCTCTACCCAGCACCCATCCCCCACTCCTTTCAGCAACCCCCTTTCTTTATTCATGTCCATGGCTCATGCATATAAGTTCTTACACAACTGTATTTCTTATACTTCCTCTTAACATTCCTCTGCTTGTTCTGTAACCATCAATTTGTACTTCTTAATCCCTTCACCTTGTCCTCTCTTTCCCCAGATACCCTTCCCCACTGGCCACCATCCATATCTATAATTCTTTTTTTGTTCTACATGTTTGCTTAGTTTGTTTTTTAGATTCAATTATTGATAATGATGTAATCATTGCCATTTTAATGTTCATAGTTTTTATCTTCTTTTTCTTAAATAAGTCCCTTTAACATTCCATAATATAATGGTTTGCTGATGATGAATTCCTTTAGCTCTTCCTTATCTGGGAAGTACTTTATCTGCTTTTCCATTCTAAATGATAGCTTTACTGGATAGAGTAATCTAGGTTGTAGGTCCTTGTCTTTCATCACTTGGAATACTTCTTGCCAATCCCTTCTAGCCTGCAAAGTTTATTTTAGGAAATCAACTGACTGTCCTGTGGGAACTCCTTTGTAGGTAACTCTCTACTTTTCTCTTTCTGCTTTTAAGAGTCTCTTTACCTTTAAAGTGCAGGGAATTGGAAATATATTTGAAAAAATAGTAAAGGAAAACTTTCTTAAGATGACGAAGGTAATAGACGTAAATACCCAGGAAGCAGAGAGTCCCATCTCATTTAGAGTCCCATCTCATTTGGGACTCTCTGCTTCCTGGGTATTTATGTCTATTACCTTCACCATATTAGGAAAGTTTTCCTTTACTCTTTTTTCAAATAGATTTCTAATTTCCTGTTCTTTATCTTATCCTTTTGGCACTGCTATTATGTGAGTGTTGGAATGTTTGAAGTTTTCCCAGAGACTCCTTACACTAACTTTGATTTTTTTGGATTCTTTTTTTCTTCTTAATGTACTAGTCGGGTGCCTTTTTCTTCCTTACATTTGAAATCATTGATTTGATTCTTGGCTTATCCACTCTGTTGTTGATTCCTTGTAAATTGTTCTTTATTTCAATTAGTATATCCTCCATTTCTGCCTGGGTCCTTTTCATGATATGAAGTACCCACTGAGTTCCCTAAGCATACTTATAAACAGTATTTTGGATTCTGCAAATGATATATTGTTTATCTCCATTTCATTTAGTTCTTTCTTTTGGAGTTTTGTTCTGTTCATTCATTTGGGCCATGTTTCTTTGTCTCCTCATTTTGGCATCCTCCCTAAGTTGGTTTTTATGTATTAGGTAGAGATGCTTTGATCCTGTGTCTTGGTACCATGGCCTAATGCAGTATGTGTCCTGTAGGATCCAGTGGCACAGTCACCCCTATCTCCCAAGCCTTGTACTCAAGGTGATCTCTTCATGTTAAGTGAGTACTCTTTCCTCTGGTAGATGAGACTTGATTGCTATCAGCAAGTCAATTGGGGGAATTTACCCAGTCCAGATAGCTGGTAGTACTGGCTGTAACCCCTGGCCAGCAGCCATCTCTTCCATGGATTATGGAGGTGGTTGTGTGGTGATCCAATGTGGTCTGTAACTGTCTGCTGGGTGTGCAGGCTTTGGGTTTTCCAAGGTGGTGCAGACCAATGCCAGTCTCCACTTGTGCTCTGTGAGGATCCCCTTGGCATAAGCTACAAAGCAATATGCAGATGCCTGCTGCCAGTGCCTGGTCGAGGACCACTCAGGAAGATGTATGGTGATTTGACTTAGTTGTCACTTGTTTGAGTGGATTTAGGAAGTTCTGAAACATGTGCCTAGCCTAGTCCTTCATTTGGAAAAGTCACTATTACCAGGGTGATAGTGTAGCTTTTGTGGCCCCATAGGTTGGATGGGTGACACTTAGGAATCATCATAGCAGGGCTTATTTTGTTAGTGAGGTTGATGAAGGTTCAGTTATGGTCTGCTGCACTGTGATCTGTGTGGAGGAGGACTCAGAAAAGGTACTATGACCACTTTCTTCAGTTTGGTCTAAGAGGAAGATGTCCCCCAGCTCTCCCTCTGATGCCAGACACTTCAGTTCCTCCCTGTATGACATTGGTACCATTTAAGTTGCTGTCCCCATGCTGGAGCCCAGAGGGATTAAGTCTGAGTAAGTCCAAGTGTGGCACGAGGCCCTTTAAGAGGAGAGGCCTGAGGATCCCACAGTTACTTCCACCAACAAAACCCCTACTGGATTTTGCAGCCAGAAGTTATGGGGACTTACCTTCATGGCACTGGAACCCTTGGCTAGTAGGTCTGTTGTGGGGGTGGGATCCCTCCTTCCTGAGATATCCCTTTACTTTATCCACCACATGTGTGTTTGGGACTACTCAGTTCCAAGTCTCCACATCGCCACCTCTCCATCCCTCCTATCCATCTAGATGAATGTGGTTGAATTAGTTCCCAATTTGTCAGACCTCCATACAGCTCAATGTTCTGATGGTTCTGTAGTTGTAATTTTGCTGTGGTTGTGCCAGCAGGTGAGTCACTTTTACCTGGATCTTGACCAGAAGTCTCAAGCTTCTTTTTTCTTAACTAACTTTTGAAAAATATGCACTGAAGGATTAGAATCCAGTTTTAGATTCAACCTAAATACTAATTTTGGGATGCAAAAGAGGTAAAAATTGATCTTTTTTCTCTAACTAGCTGATGTCAACAGAAATTATGTTGTTTAGCTGAACTGTTGATCTCAAAGGCATACTTATCTTTGAAGAGCTTAGATCTGTAACTTGCACATACTTTCTGAGAACAATGCTCTGATCTGAAAAAGATAATAGAGGTTTGGACATACAACAAGCTTCAACTTGAAGGGGGGAAAAAAGGTATGACTTAAGTTTTCACCAGTAAAGTGAGAGATATGGGAGAGTTGTGTTTAAAATAAGCATAATGCATGTCTGCATGACTGGACTGTTTAATCATCTTTCTTTCATTTTTTAATTTTATACTTTTAGATGATTCTTTGGATATTCTAGCAGTGTACTCTAATTGTGTATATTTTTCTCATAATAATCTTTTTAAATATATTTTATTGATTATGCTAATACAGTTGTCCCATTTCCCCACCTTCACTCCACTCCATCCTGCACACCCCCTCCCACCCACATTCCCCCGTATAGTTCATGTCCACGGGTCATACATATAAGTTCTTTGGCTTCTACATTTCCTATACTATTCTTACCCTCCCCCTGTCTATTTTCTACCTACCATTTATGCTACTTATTCTCTGTACCTTTCCCCCCTCTCTCCCCCTCCCAATCCCCTGTTGATAACCCTCCATGTGATCTCCATTTCTGTGGTTCTGTTCCTGTTCTAGTTGTTTGCTTAGTTTGCTTTTGTTTTGGTTTTAGGTGTGGTTGTTAATAACTGAGTTTGCTGTCATTTTTACTGTTCATATTTTTTATCTTCTTTTTCTTAGATAAGTCCCTTTAACATTTCATATAATAAGGGCTTGGTGAACTCCTTTAACTTGACCTTATCTGAGAAGCATTTTATCTTCCCTGCCATTCTAAATGATAGCTTTGCTGGATATAGTAATGTTGGATGTAGGTCCTTGCCTTTCATCACTTTGAATACTTCTTGCCAGTCCCTTCTTGCCTGTAAGGTCTCTTTGGAGAAATCAGCTGACAGTCTTATGGGAACCCCTTTGTAGGTAACTGTGTCCTTTTCTCTTGCTGCTTCTAAGATTCTCTCCTTCTGCTTAATCTTGGGTAATGTAATTATGATGTGCCTTGGTGTGTTCCTCCTTGGGTTCAGCTTCTTTGGGACTCTCTGAGCTTCCTGGACTTCCTGGAAGTCTATTTCCTTTGCCAGACTGGGGAAGTTCTCCTTCATTTTTTGTTCAAATAAGTTTTCAATATTTTGTTCTTCCTCTTCTCCTTCTGGTACCCCTATAATTCGGATGTTGGAACATTTCAAGATGTCCTGGAGGTTCCTAAGCCTCTCCTTATTTTTCCGAATTCTTGTTTCTTCATTCTTTTCTGGTTGGATGTTTCTTTCTTCCTTCTGGTCCACACCATTGATTTGAGTCCCAGTTTCCTTCCCATCACTATTGGTTCCCTGTACACTTTCCTTTGTTTCTCTTGGCATAGCCTTCATTTTTTCATCTAATTTGCAACCAAATTCAACCAATTCTATGAGCTTCCTGATTACCAATGTTTTGAACTGTGCATCTGATAGGTTGGCTATCTGTTTGTTGCTTAGTTGCATTTTTTCTGGAGCTTTGATCTGTTCTTTCATTTGGGCCTTTTTTTTTTTTTTTGTCTTAGCACGCCTGTTATGTAAAGGGGCAGAGCCTTAGATATATATACCAGGGTG
Source organism: Desmodus rotundus (assembly GCF_022682495.2). NCBI lineage: Eukaryota > Metazoa > Chordata > Mammalia > Chiroptera > Phyllostomidae > Desmodus > Desmodus rotundus. The sequence continues at coordinate 58,014,825 of NC_071392.1, read as the reverse complement.
GGGTAATGCTGGTCGCTGCACTTTGAGGCTGTATGTGGGGGAGGGGTCTGATAGGGAGCAATCCGATAGCGGCACTTGCTCCACTCTGCTGGTTTTCAGTCACTTCCTGTGCTACCCACAATCAAATTGGGCCCTTCTGGTGCTGCTTCCTGAGTGGGTGGGTTTGTGTACCTTCTAGGCCCCTGTGGGTCTCTCCAATGACCTCTCCTGTGAGGCTGGGAGTTTCTCCCACTGCTGCCTCAACACCCACAGGTGTTTTCAATCAGTGGTTTGAGGCTTTATTTCCCCATGCTGCAACTCTGGGTTTCATGGTCTGTCACCCTGTACACCAGCTGTTGCTTTGCCAGCCAGCTGCAGCTTTGCCCAACCCACTCCACAATCCTCCACCTCGCTGTGTCCACCAGCCACTGCCTTGCCACAAGTCCTCTCCACCCAACTGCCCGTCTCCGCCCCTCCTACCAATCTGGATGAATGTTTCTTCTTTATCTCCTTGGTTGTCGGACTTCCATACAGTTCGATTTTCTGTCAGTCCTGGTTGTCCTTTGTTTTTAAATTGCTGTTGTCCTTCTTTTGGTTGTGTGAGGAGCTACAGTGTGTCTACCTACACCTCCATCTTGGCCAGAAGTTAATTGTGTACATTTAATAATTTTGTGCACTCTTTTTTGACCATTTGAACCCTTCCTTTCAAATATTAGCAACATTTTATTCTGATTTCACTATTTAGGCTCTCTACCTTAAACTGAATAGGAGTGTTGACAGCAGGTATCCTTATTGTCACACTGGCTACAATGATAATGCTTCTGAAAATTTTTGATAGATCTTTATAGAATATTCCTTTTTATTTCTAGGTTGCTAGACTTTTAAAATTAATCATTAATGGAAATTGAATATTATAAAATGTTTTTCCAGTATTATTTAAGTTGGTAGGATTATTTTTCTCCTCTAATCTGAATATGTAGTGAAATATCCTTACTTTCCTCGCATAGTAAAATCTACTCTGCCACAATGTATCTTTTAATACATTGCTTGGATTAATTTTGTGTAGTATTTCTGAAACTATGTATAGTATTTAAAAATCAGGGAGGGCAAGATAGTGGAGGAGTGAGTGGAAGCCACACCTCCTCCCAGGACCAATCTGGAATTACAACTAAACTGTGAAGAAGTTACCCAGAACAAACAACTGAACAGTGAGAGAGAAGCCTTATAACCTCAGACAAACAGAAGATCAAGCTTTGGTACAACCAGTCTGGTAAGGAGTTGGTGGAGAACCGAGAGGGCTGGCTGGGTGCCCACAGGCAGCAGCACTGGAGGGATTATTAAGGAGCAGGTTATATCCCACTGAGAAGAATGAGAGCTAAATCCTAAGCTGGGATTCCAAGCCTAGAACACCAGAGTCCAAAATGTACAAAATAACCACTGGCAGCAAAAAAACTGCAGGGTTGCTCTCTGCCAGAGATGGAAGGCTGGAGATGCAAAAAGCCATTTAAAGGGCCAATACACAAATTTTCATTCGCTGTCAATTACCTGGTGTTCCAACAAAGGTGGAAGTAGAGTAGACTGTTGATGCCTGAGGAGAGACTGGGGACTGAAGCTTTGGGGAGAGAGTAGAGAAAATAGCTGCAGGGATCCCAGAGATGAGTCCTTGCCCAAACAACAACAGCAATTATGCTCAGGCAGACCAATCCCCTGTGAGCAGCAGCAGCCTGAGGGGAAACAACAGTCTGGCCCCCAAGAGAGACTCTGCCCCGGCTCCGTGATGCTTAAGCCTGACTGCTGAGCACAGAGAGGTTAGATTAATAACTAAATGAGACAGCCACAGACATAGATCCCTGGCAAAGGGTGGAGGGAAGCAGAGTGGACTAGAGATGCTTGAGGAGAGACTGGGAACAGAAGCTTTGTTGAGAGAACAGAAAAAGGCCACCGTGATCCTGGTGCTGAGTCCTCACCCACACTGCAATAGCCATACAGCTCAGTCAGACCACTGCCCTTTGAGCAGCAGAAGCCTTAAGGTAAACACTACCTAAAACCCCAGGAGGGATTCTGTCCCACCTTATGGAGCTTAAGCCTCACTGTTGAGTGCAGAATGACTAATTAACAACTGAATAATTAACAACTATAGACAGCAGATCTCTGGCAGTCTAGAGCAGGCTTCCTACCATCAGAAGAGGTCAACATCTGAAACCACCAGAGGGAGATTCACAAAGAAAAAGCAGTAGTGAATACTAGAGGCTACTGAGACAAAAATCCACTCTCCATGGTCTTCTCCATGATTAGTGATATTTTCTTTCCTGCATAGCTTTTTAACTTTCATTTCTTCGCCACCAAGTTTGGGTATATTAAATCACTAGAATTTATACTTTACATTTTTCTCTCTTATTATAATAATCTTCATATATTTACACACTTATTAATACTGGTTCATTTGTTGTTGATTCTGAGATTGCAGCAGGGGGAGATATTTTTGCAGATGAGGGTTTGTTATCTGGGCTTTGTGGTTTTCTTTGTGGTTTCTTTGTGGTTTTACAGAATAGCATAAAAGATGTAGTGGGCAGGGTTACCTTCGGTTAAACAACTGGAGGGAAGGATTAACCAAGGAATGACCCAACAACAATCAAAACTGAAATATATCCAGAAAGCCAACATAAAAGGCATTCCAAGAGCATCAAGTCCAGGAGTTCAAGGAGTCTGCACAACTGAAGGTCTCCTACCATAGAAGGTCACGCCACAAACCCAGGGAGTCAGAAGAGATTAATTTAAGAAGCAGAGGCTAACAGGAAGAGTCTCACAAACAATGGAAAGACAAAGAAGCAAACCCCAAATGAAAGGAAAGGAGGGATCCTTGGAAAAAATGCTAAATGAAATAGATGCAAATCAACTATCAGATATTGAGATCAAAACAATAGCTATAAGGAAGTTCAATGAGCTCAGGAAGAATTACCAAAAACTACAGGAAAACAACAATGAACTCACTGCAAACTATATCAACATGAGAAAGGAAATAGAAACTACCAACAAGAGCCAAGAGGAAATGAAGAATACAATTTATGAACTGAAGAACACAGTGGAAGGAAACAAATGCAGGCTAGATGAAACAGAGGATTGAATCAGCACGCTAGAGGACGAGTTAGTAAAAAAACTCTTAGAAAGAGCAAGATAAGCAAGAAAGACTAATAAAGAATGAAGAAGTGTTAAAGAAACAGCAGGACAACGTGAAATGTAATAATATCCATATAATAGAGATACCAGAAGGAGAAGAGAAGAACAAGGGATAGAAAACCTCTTTGAAAAAGTAACAATGATTTACCTCCCTAATTTGATGAGAGAAAAAGTCACAGAAATCCAGAAAGCAAAAAGGATTGTTGGCAACTGCCCTGCCTGGTTTCAGAAGCTATAAACCTCCATGGGTAAGACTGAGTCAGAGACCTTGGGACCATAAGCCATTAAGGAGACAAAGCTTATCTCCCTGGCAGGGGTGCCATCTCTGCCCACTTTACTTCACCCTGCTTGGCCCTGAGCTTGACCAGTTACCCAATGACAGGTAAGACTCCTCAAGGGAAGGACGACCTAAGACAGGCATGGTCATGAAAAAGGCCCACAGGGAAGGACTCGGGGGGCTATAGGAAAAGGGGATGATGGACCCTCACCCCTCAGCTTTGACATAGCCTGAGTCCTCATTGTGTCTGCAAGAAGTCTCCTAATCTCTAGTCTGCCTTAATTCCCCTGCCTGACTTAAGCCTGAAACAATGACAGAGGGCAGTGCAGTCCTGTGCTGGAAAGGGCAGATTCCCCGGGGACATCAGGCCTAAGAAAGAATACATAAAACTCTGTGAAACCTGCTTTGCTAATACCTTCAAGTTAAATGATAAGGGCCCAAGCCTGAAATGAGTTTGTTTCCCAAAATCTTATAGCCCTTTAACTAACTGACCCTAACTCAGAATAAGCCCTCAGAGTTCTTTGCATGTTATCTATTGTTTGATCCTTACTGCCTGACAATGATTGATGAGCTTTACCTGTATTCCTGTGCAAAATTATCCCAATAAAAACCCATTGAAGAAAAGGCTCTTGGCCCTTCTCCTTTGGAAGATTGGTCACCTTTCCTCCCCAAGCAGATCATGTCTTCGTAGACTTATTCTCATCCGTGGTGGCTGGGGGGCCCTGTGGGTGGAGCTCCACCACAGAGGATCCCAATCAAAAAGAACCCAGAAAGGCCCATTACAAGACACATAATAATTAAAATGGTAAAACTCCAAGACAAAGAGAGAATCTTAAAGGCAGCAGGGCAGAAAAAGGAAGTAACATACAAGGGAGTCCCAATAAGGGTATCAGTTGACTTCTCAATGGAAATGCTACAAGCCAGAAGGGAATGACAAAAAATATTACAAGTAATGAAAAACAAGACCCTACAACAAGACTACTCTATCCAGCAAGGCTCTTGATTAAAATGGAAGGCAAAATAAGGAGTTTCTCAGACAAAAGAAGGCTACAAGAATACAACTTTGCCAAACCAGCACTGCAAGACATGCTAAATGGACTACTTTAAGAAAAGGAAGAAAAAGACTGAGAGAGAGAGGAACATAGGTATAAAGGAAGTAAAATGGCAATGAGTAAGTACCATAAAGAGTAACCTTAAATGTAAATGGAGTAAATGCTCCAATCAAAAGACATAGAGTAGCTGAATGGATAATAGATCATTACTCACACATATGCTGCCTAAAGGAGACCCACATCAGAACAAAAGGTCTACACAGACTGAAAGTGAAGGTTGGAAAAAATATTCCAAGCAAATGGACAGGGAATAAAAACCAAGGTAGCAGTACTTATATCAGACAAAGTAGACTTCAAAACATGACCATAAAAAGAGACCAAGAAGGACACCTCATAACACTCAAGGGAAGAATCCATTAGGAGGACATACAAATATATGCACCCACCATAGAAGCACCCACCATAGGAACACCCAAATATAAAAGGAAAATCTTGGAGGACTTCAAGAAAGATATTGACAGCAACACAATTATAGTAGGGGATTTTAACACCACACTGTCAAAAATGGATAGATCTTCCAAACAAAATATCAGCAAAGATATTGCAGCATTGAACAATGTCCTGTATCAAATTGACTTGATATATATCCTTTCATCCCAAAGAGGCAAAATACACATTCTTTTCAAGTATACATGGAATATTTTCAAAAATAGACCACATGATAGGACATATAACAAGCCTCAACAAATTCAAGAAAATTGAAATTATATCAAACATTTTCTCTAACCACAAGTGCCTGAAACAAGAAACCAACCTCATGGAAAAAAAATTAAAAACACTCAAATTCATGGATATTGAGTAGCTAGCATGCTATTAAACAATGAATAGGTTAAGAATGAGATCACGGGAGAAATCAAAAAGTTTCTGGAAACAAATGAAAATGAAGTCACAACAATCGAAAACTTATGGGACACAGCAAAGGCAGTCTGAGAGGGTAGTTCATAGTGATACAGCCCTACAATAAATAAATAAATAAAAACATTTCAAATAAACAACCTAACCCTACACCTACAAGGACTAGAGGAACAACAACAAAGACACCCCAGAACAAGTAGAAGTAAGGAAATAACCAATATCAGAACAGAATTAAATGACTTACAGACTAAAAGAAAACTTCTAAGGATCAATAAGTCCAGGAGCTGGTCAGTTGAAAAGATAAACAAATTGACAAGCCCTTAAGCAGACCCACCAAGAAAAAAAAGGCAGAGAACCCAAATAAACACAATCAGAAATGAAAGAGGAGATATTACAACTGATACCACAGAAATACAAAGAAGTGTAAGAAATTAGTATGAAGAACTGTATGACAAAATGTTTGAAAACTTAGGTGAAATGGACAAATATCTAGAAAAACATAATCTTCCAAAAGTGAAGGAAGAATAAACAGAATGCCTGAACAGAACAATAATAGCTGATGTAATCAAAACTGTAATCAAAAAAACTCCCAGCACAAAAAAGCCCTGGACCAGATGGTTTCACAGGACAGTTTTACAAAATATTTAAGGAAGAGCTAATGCCTATCCTTCACAGACTATTCAAAAAAATCCAAGAGAGGGAAGACCCTCAAATTCTTTTCATTAAGCAAGCATCATTCTAATCATTCTAATCCCCAAACCAGAAAATGATCCCACAAAGAAAGAAACTACAGGCCAATATCACTGATGAATATACACGCTAAAATCCTCAACAAAATATGGGCAAAATGCATGCAGCAATATATTAAAAAGATCATACACTATGATCAACTGGGATTTATCCCAGGGATGCAAGGATGGTACAGCATTCACAAATCAATTAACGTAATGCATCACATAAACAAAACAAAAGACAAAAGTCACATGATCATATCAATAGATGCTGAAAAAGCATTTGATTAGGTACAGCACCCATTTATGATAAAAACACTTAGCAAAGTGGGAATAGAGGGAGCATTCCTCAACATAATAAAGGCCATATATGACAGACCTACAGCAAACATCATACTCAATGAGCAAAAGCTAAAAGCTTTCCCACTAAGATCAGGAACAAGACAAGGATACTCACTTTTACCACTTCTATTTAACATAGTGTTGGAAGTCCTAGCCACAGAAATCAGACAAGAAGAAGAAATAAAAGGCATTCAAATTGGAAAGGAGGAAGCAAAACTTGCTGTTCACAGATGATGTGATAGAGTACATAGAAAACCCTACAGACTCCACCAAAAATTCAACCTAATAAGTGAATTTTCAAAACAGCTGGATACAAAATCTATTTTTGAAAATCAAACGCATGTTTGTATACTGGCAATGAAATATCAGAAACAGAAATCAGGAAAAAAGATCCCGTTTTATATAGTAACAAGAAGAATAAAGTACTTATGAATAAACCTAACCAAGGAGGTAAAAGAACTGTACTCAGAAAACTACACAACCCTGAAGAAAGAAACTAAGGAAGATACAAACAAATGGAAGCATGTACCATGTTCATGAAGTGGAAGAATTAACATTGTCGAAATGCCCATACTACCCAAAGCAATTTATAGATTCAATGCAATTCCTATTAAAGTACCAATGCCATATTTCACACATATAGAACAAACATTTCAAAAATGTATAGGGAACCATAAATGACCCTGAATATCCACAGCAATTTTGAGAAGGCAGAACAAAGTTGGAGGGATCACAATGCTTGATATCAAACTGTATTGCAAGGCCACTGTAATCAAAACAGCCAGGTCCTGGCATAAGAACAGACACATAGACCAACGGAACAGAACAGAGAGCCCAGAAATAAACCCAAGTCTCTATGGTCAATTAATATTTGACAAAGTGGGAAGAAGCATAAAATGGAGTAAAAACAGCCTCTTCAACAAATAGTGTTGAGTGATCTGGACTGCTACATGCAAAAAAAAAAAAAAAATGAAACTGGATCAGCAACCTACACCATACACAAAAATAAATTGAAATTGGATAAAAGACTTAAATATAGGTCATGATACAAAAAATGTCCTAGAGGAGAACATAGGCAGGAAAATATCAGATATTCCACACACTAATATTTTCACTGATATGTCCCCTAGTGCAAGGGACATAAAGGAAAGAATACACAAATGGGATCTCATCAAAACAAAAAGCTTCTGCATGGCTGAAGAAAACAGCATTAAAATTGAAAAAACAACAGGAGAGTTCCGGCCAAGATGGACGCATAGGTAGAAACCCTTTACTTCCTCACACAACCAAAAGGAATAAAACAACCAATCTAAAATCAATAAACAACCAGAAATGCCAGAAAATCAAACTGCACGGAACTCTGACAACCAGGGAATTAAAGAAACCGTCAAAGAGAACAACCAGACCAGTAAGGCAGCGATAGGAGAGAAACTGAGGTAAGGCAGTGTACTGTGGGGGAGGGTCTTTCTACTTCATGGGAGCAGGCTGCACCGGAAAGGCTGACTTAAGAGGAAACTGAGAGTCGGAGGTCATTGTGGACTAAGGCGGTTGCCATGTTGGGAGAAACTCCCAGTCTCACACCAGAGTTCATTGAAAAGTGAGCTAGAGAAGAGCAGGAGAACTGCACTTTTTCCTCTCTGGCCCCTCCCTCACAGATATCACCGCAGCACAGCAAGGAAATTTGCCCTGCCTGGGTGACTACCAAAGGCCCTGTCCCCTTACAAGTTATCAGAAGCCCCCGAGGAAAATAAATGGGGCCAAAATGAAAGAACAGTGCAAAACCTCAGAAAGAGAGCTAAGCTAGGAGGATGTAGCCAGCCTATCTGATGGAGAATTTAAAGCCTTGGTAATCAGCGACAGCATGGATGGAACTGGAGAGCATTATGCTAAGTGAAATAAGCCAGGTGGTGAAAGACAAATACCATATGATCTCACCATTAACAGGAACATAATCAACAAAACAAACAAGCAAGCAAAGTACATCCAAAGACATTGAAATTGAGAACAGACTGACAGTCACCGGAGGGGAGAGGGGAGGGGATAATGGGGGAAAAGGGTGAAGGGTTTACAGGAACAATTATAAAGGACATATGGACAAATACAAGGAGGGGCAGAAATGGGGGGGAGGGGAGGCCTGGGGTGGTGGGGAGGGATGGGGAGAAAATGCATAAAATTGTACTTGAACAATAAAAAAAATGTTAAAAAAACTTACTTATATAAACCCATATTTTCTTATGGAATAAGTTAGTAATTTGGCAACAAATTCCTGACTAATTCTTGATGTAATATAAAACAATAGCTATAATGAACAATATGTCATTTTTTTAATTCTTATTTTAAAAAAATACAGTGATGACATATTTGCCAGATACTGGTTACACAAAGATCTGGCAAAGCATAGACAGGGTAATTAAAAACCACAACTCTCTAACAGTATAAATTAAAAATAGAATTAATGTTACTTATACTAAGGAATAAATTTGTTTCTATCATAAAAAAGAAAATAAAGCCCTAGTAATCAAAATCCTCACAGAACTGATTGAACTTGGTCAAAAAATGAAAGAACAAATGAAAGATACCCAAAAAAGGAAATAAAGCAAAATATTCAGGGAACCAACAATGACAAGAAGGAAACCAGGACTCAAAGCAACGATTTGGAACAAAAGGAAGAAATAAACATCCAACCAGATCAGAATGAAGAAACAAGAATTCAAAAAAAATGGTATTTGTCTCTCACAACCTAGTTTATTTCACTTAGCATAATGCTCTCCAGTTCCATCCATGCTGTCATGAATGGGAGGAGTTCCTTCTTTCTGCTGCTTAATATTTCATTGTGTAAATATACCACAGTATTTTGGTTCATTCATTTATTGATGTGCACTTAGGCTGTTTCCAGCACTTGGCTGTTATAAATAACACTGATATAAACATGGGGATTCATGGGTTCTTTTAAACTGAACCAATCCCCTGGTGTTTCAGGATTCTTAGGATATAATTCCAGTGGTGGAATTCCTAGGTCAAAAGTAGTTTTATTTTTAATTTTTTCAGGAAATTCAATGCTCTTTTCAGAGTGGCTGCACCACACTGCATTCCCACTAACAGTGTATTAATGTTCCCTTTTCTACACACACTCTCCACCACTAGTTTTTTGCTGATTTATTAATGATAGCCAGTCTGAGAGGTGTGAGGTGATATCTCATTGTGTATTTAATTTGCATCTCTTTAATGACTACTGATGTTGAGTATCTTTTCCTATGGGCCATCTGTATGTCCTCCTTGGAGAGTGTCTGTTGAGGTCCTCTGACCATTTTGTAATTGGATTGTTTGTCTTCCTGATATAGAGTCACATGAGTTTTTTATACATTTTGGAATGTAAACCCTTGTCTGATATATCACTGGCAAATATGTTCTCACATACAGTAGGTATCATTTTCATTTTGATGATGGTTTCTTTAGCCATAGAGAAGCTTTTTAATTTGATGTAGTCCCATTTGTTTCTTTTTCCTTTATTTCCCTTTCCCTAGAAGACATATTGGCAAAAATATTGCTAAGTGAGATATCTGAAATTTTACCGCCTATGTTTTCTGCTAGGACTTTTATGGTATCATGACTTATATTTAAGTCTTCTATCCATTTTCAGTATATTCTGGTGTATGGTGAGAGTGGGTGGTCTAGTTTGTATTATTTTTCTTTGGGGGGGGCATTTATCAGTCCAGTTCTCCAAAAAAATTTATTGAAGAGATTATTTTTACTCCATTGTATGCTTGTTCCCCATGTCAAATATTAATTAACCATAGAGACATGAGTTTGTTTCTGGGCTCTCTATTCAGTTCCACTGATCTATGTGTCTCTTCTTATGCCAGATTGTGACTCTTCTGATTACATTGGCCTTAGGTAGAGTTCGATATTAGGTATTGTGACCCCTACAATTTTACTCTTCTTTCTCAAGATTGCTGTGACTATTTGGGATCTTTTTTGTTTCAATAAATTTTTGGAGTATGTCTCCATATCAGTGAAATATACCATTTGTATTTTCATAGAAATTGAATTGATCTATAGGTTACTTTGAATATTATGGACATTTTAATGATGTGAATTCTTCCAATCCATGAACACAGTATATGCTTCCATTTATTTGTATCTTCCTCAATTTCATTCTTCAGTGTGCTATAGTTTTCCAAGTACAGGTTTTTAAATGTTTGGTTAAATTTATCCTCATGTAACTTTATTTTTCTTGTTGCTATAGTAAATGACATTTTCCCCTAGATTCTCTTTCTGATAGTTCATTGTTGATATACATTAATTCCACTGATTCTGATTATTGACTTTGTATCCCACTACTTTGCCAAATTCACTTATTAAGTAGAATAGTTTTTTGGAGGAGACTATAGTGTTTTCTATTCACTCTATCATGCTGGCTGAAAATAATGACTGTTTTACTTCCTCCTTTCCGATTTGGATGTCTTTTTGTTGTTTTTCTTGTCTGATTACTGTGGCTAGATCTTCCAGTACTATATTGAATATGAGTGATGAAATCAGACATCCTTGTCTTGTTTATGATCTTAAAGGAGAATATTCTTGGTTTTGCCCATTGAGTATTATATTGGCAATATGATTTTCATATAAGTTTTCCTTATTATGATGAGGTATCCTCCCTGTATTCCTGCTTTGCTAAGTGTTTTTATCATAAATGGGTGCTATACCTTATCAAATTAGTTTTCATCATCTATTGATAACATGAGTTTTTTCCCTTCATTTTGTTTATGTGGTTTCTTATGTTTAATGATTTGAGAATATTTCACAACTGTTGAGTCCCCAGGATAATTTCAACTTAATCATGGCATTGATCTTTTTAATTTATTGCTGTATCTGTTTTGTCAATATTTTGTTGAGAATTTTAGCATCTATGTACATCAGCAATATTGGCCTAAATTTTCTTTCTTTGTTGAATTTTTACCTGGTTTTTGAATGCGAATGATACTATCATTATGAAAAGAGATTGGGAGTCTTTCCTTGTCTTTGATTTTTGCATATAATTTAAGACGGATAGGAGTTAGTGTTTCTTTGAATATTTGCTAAAATTCACCTGTTAAGCCATCTGGCCCAGTGCTTTTGTGTGTTGGGAGAGTTTTGATTACTGCTTAGATTTCACTAGTTGTTATTGACCTATTGAGGCATTCTGCATCTTATTGATGTAGTTCTGGGAAATTTTATGTTTCTAGATAATTATCCATTTTGACCAGGTTGTCCAATTTCTTGGCATATGGTTTTTCATAGTAATTTTTTTACAATCCTTTGTATTTATGTGGTACCTGTTGTTACTTCTCCTTTTTCATTTATGATTTTATTTATTTGGGCCCTCTCTCTTTTTTCCTTGATGAGTCTGCTTGAAGGTTAATCAATTTGCTATTGATCCTTTGAATTGTTGGTTGGGAGGGGGTGTATTTAGTTTCTATGTCATTTAATTCTTCTCCTATTTTGATTATATCCTTCCTTCTACTTATTCTGGGCTTTGTTTTTTGTTCCTCTTGTTATGTATATGTAGGGTTAAGTTGTTTATTTTAGAATTTTCTGTCTTCTTTAGGTATGCCTGTATTGCTATGAACTTCCCTCTCAGGAATGCTTTCTGTGTCCCATATTTTGGGGGTCATTGTGTGTTCATTTTCATTTCTTCCAGGCAATTTTTTATTTCTTCCATAACCTCATTGTTAAACCATTCATTATTTAATAGTATGTCATTCAGTCTCCATGTATTTGAATGTTTTTGAAATTTTTCCTTGAGGTTGCTTTGCAGTTTCAAGTCAGTGAGATCTGAGAAGATGCTTGATATGATTTCAACTTTCTTTAATTTGTTGCGGCTTGTTTTGTGTCCTAGCATGTGGTCTATCTTTGAAAATGACCCTGCATGTTTGGAAAGAATGTATGCTTTGCTTCTCTGGGGTGAAATGCTTGGTATATATCAATTATGTACATTTGATCCAGGGTGCCTTTCAATACCACAATATCCTTGTTGATTTTTTGTTTGGACAATATAACCATTGTTAACAGTGGGGTGTTAAAATCCCTTACAATGACTGTATTTCTGTTGATCTCCTTCTTAAAATCCTGTAAGATTTTCCTTATATGTTTAGTTTCTCCTATGTGGTTTCTATACATGTGTTTACAAGGGTTATGTCTTCTTGTTGGACAACTCCCTTACGTATTATGTAGTGACCTTTTTTGTCTCTTGTTATAGCCTTTGTTTTGAAGTCTATTTTGTGTAAGTATTGTTACCCCATTTTTTTTATGTTCGTTTGCTTGGAATATTTTTTCCATCCCTTCTCTTTCAGCCTGTGTAAAACTTTTGTTCTGAAATGGGTCTCATGTAGATAGCGTATGTGCAGGTCATATTTCCATTAAGCTAGCCTATGTCTTTTGTTTGGAGCATTTAATCCATTTAAGGTTATTAGTGATAGGTATTTATTCATTGCCATTTCCCCTTTGTGCCTGTGTTTCTAATTTCTCCCCCCCCCCCCACCATTTATCTTCTTAAATCAGTCCCTTCAGCATCTCTCAATGCTGGTGTGGACATGTGGAAATGTAGTCTTTTAGCCTTTTTTTTTTTTTTTTTTTTTTTGCCTGGGCAGCTCCTAATTTTGCCTTTTGCTTTAATGAGACCTTGCTAGGTATAATAGTCTTGGTTGCAGGCCTTTGCTTTTCATCACTTGGAATATTTCATGACATTCCCCTCTCACTTGTAGTGTTTCTGTTGAGAAATTAGCTGATAGCCTTATTGTAGCTCTCTTGTGTGTTACTAGTTCTTTCTCCCTTGCTGCTTTTAAGATTCTCTCTTTGTCTGTAAATTTAGCTGTTTCAATTATGATGTGTCTTGGAGTGTGCCTCTTTGGATTTATCTTGATTGGGGCTCTCTGGGCTTCCTGAACTTGTGTGATTTTCTCCTTCACCATGTTAGGGAATTTTTCTGCTATTATTTTTTTTCAAACGTATTTTCTATCCCTTGATCCTTCTGGTATCTCTATTATGTAAATAATGTTATGTTTCATGCTGTCCTGTTGCTCCCTTAAATTATCTTCTTTCTTTTTGAGTCTTTTGTTTTGTTTTGTTTTGTTGTTCTGACTTGGTATTTTTTCTAATGTGTCTTTCAACTCACTGATTCAGTAATCTGCATCATGTAGCCTGCTTTAATTCCTTCCTGTGCATTTTTCATTTCAGATATTGTATTCTTAATTTTCTCATATATATATTTTTTATGTATAGTTTCTATGTCCTTTTTTGTGCTGATATAGTCCCACTATTTTCTTTGTAGTTCTCACTTTGTTCCTTTGTAACCATTACTTGGAACTCTATGTCTGATAAATTGCTTGCCTAAACTTCGTTCTTTCTGGATATTCCTTCTTTGCGCTTTGATTGGGGGTTGTTTCTTTGTCTCCCCATTTTAGGAGATTCTTTTTGTTTGTTTCTGCATATTAGATTGATCTCATTTGGCTCCTTGTCTTCGCCAGGTGGCCTTCTATGTTAGGAGACCCATGGGACTCACTGATGCAGTGTCCTTGAACTCCTGAGTTGCATGCTCTAAGGATGCTCTTTATGTCATTTGGGGGGCTTTCTTGTTTTAATTGTTTTGTTGTTGTTGTTCTTGGCTCTTTTTTAGTGCATCTCCCTCTGGCTGTCTGACTGAGAGTCACAACCCCCACCACATCTTGTATGTTCTTGTACAAGAGTTGCCAGAGGAAAACAAACAACCCAGCAAACAAAACCCACACCAGCAAAAATACCCCAACCACCACCATGATATGCACAACAAATGAGCTAAGATTAATGAATGTGGAAAGAGAATAAGAATATTATTTTAATCTTTATCTTTTTGAGGAAGTCACAGTTGCAGCTGCAGCTCACCACTGTTCAGCCCACTTCTGCTCCTGGCTTACCACTGTTCACTCTCTCTGAGGAACAAGCCAGTCAGGAAGCCATGCCTCAGCAATGGCTTTTAAAGATACCAGAAAGACACCCGTGGAATCAGAGGTGACAACTCATTGAATTAGAATTACTCTAACCAGCCAAATGTAAAATCTTTGGAGAAGGTGTGTGCTCACTTGATCAGAGGTGCAAAGGAAAAGAATATCAAAGTGAAAGGACCAGTTTGGATGCCTACCAAGACTCAGAATCACTACAAGAAAAATTCCCTGCGGGGAGGGTTCTAAGACTTGGGATCGATTTCAGATAAGGATCCACAAGTGACACATTGATTTGCACAGCCCGTCTGAGATTGTTAAGCAGATTACTTCCATCAGTATTGAGCCAGGAGTTGAGGTTGAAGTCACCATTGCCAATGCCTAAATCAATCTTTTTAATAAATTGACTATCAGTTGTTAAAAAAATATTATTTTAAAGGAAAAAAGAATATGAAGTGACTAACAGAAAGAAAAGTGATATTGAAAAAGGAGAAATAATGACTAGAGTATAGAAAAAAAGGAGACAATAAAATTTACAACATAAATTAGAGAGGGAATATGGCAAAATGAAGTTAGAAAAGTGAAGAATACATATGAGATTTGAAAAAAATAGTGACAAAATAGGAAACAAATGAAGAAAAGCATCCACTGCATCAATATCCATGACAAATGAGTAAAAATTAGTAAGGCTGGAAAGAAAATAAGAATATTATAAGAAAGGGAAAAGAAAGAAAATAAAAAAGTTTGTGAGATGTCTGAAGGAAAAAAATAACTGAGAGGATAGAGGGAGGAGAAATAATAAGCATAAGGGTTAGAAACCAGGCTAAGGGAAGAAAATAAAATTTAAAATGAAAATCAGACATGGCAGGAGGAAGGTGAAATGGAGTAGGACAGAAGAACAATAAAATATGAGATTTAAAATAAAAATTAATGAAAGACTAGGGATACAATTTAAGAAATACAAAAACAACAATATGAATGATAATATTAATAAAGCAAATATCAATAAAGAAGAATGAGAATAAGGATGTTATAGAAAGGGAAAAAGAATGTGAGGTCACTGATGGAAAGAAAGATGATTTTGAGAGGATGGAGGGAGGAGATATAGTAAGAGTGGGGAATAGAAGCCATGCAAAGAAAGGGAAAAATAAAATTTAAAACAAAAATAAGAATGATAAAGATGAAGGGAAAAATGGAGTACTAAATGAGAATAAAATATGAGATTTGTAATAAAACTGAAATAAAAATTAAAAATGTGAAAAATTAAAAAATAATAATAATTAAATATATGTAAGAAAATAAAATTTAAAATGCAAAATAATAAGCTAATAGTAACAAAACTGAAGACAAAGAAAAAATGTTAAAAGGCTATGCAAGTGAAAAAATAATGCAAATAATGAAAAAGAATGAAGTGGAATTTATCTCAGCGGAGTCTAGTGTTTCTTTGCCTACTGACTTCTCCTTATGGATCCATCCTTGGTACTGTCAGTAGTGTCCCAGTCCAGCTTGAGGCAGCCCATTCAAGGCTATAAGCAATTCACCATCTGTGGCTGTCTCCATCAGGCTTGGCTGGTCCCTGCAATTCTGCTCTTCTGGCTTTTTATCAGCACAATGTCCAGCGGTGGTTCATCTAACATCTGAGAGCACCACATATACCACCTCCACCTGCCTCTAGAGGAGGCTTCTGGTGCAGTTGTGAGAGTGGGATCCTTGTATCACCCCCATGAGGCACTGTTCAGTGTTCAGAGAAGATGGTGTGTGTGTTTCCCTGCCCCTGCACCACATGTATTGGTCTGTCCCAGATTACTTCCAATAATGTGTAATTTCTGATATGTTAGCTGTTTTATGTGAGGGGCCAATCTGTGTAAAAAGGTCAGCTTCTTCTTGCTTGCTACTGATGGCAGCTCTGTGTAAGAGCCAAGGATGGGCTGGGCCTTGATCACCTTTTGCTGAGCCAATTTTTAATCTCTCTGATCTGCTCTTTTCAGTGTAAGAGGGCTTAAGGAGGAGCCAGCATAGTGTCTGACAAAAGTTCGTAAAAGGCCCCTTTGGAGATTCTCTTTCTTTCCCCTGTGGATGTGCACTTGGCAGGGGTTTCTTGAGCCTGGCTATACTGTTCTGTGGAGTTTGCAGCCTGCAGGTAGGGGTTGGGCGTGCCTTCTTCCCAGAGCTTCATACTCCATGGTATGAGTGGCCTTGCCTGGCTGCAAAGAATCTCAGGTGTTCAGCTCTTGACTATCCAAATCCTAGTCCACTACTCTCACAGGAAGCTCAGACCCAACACTTCCATTCTGTGCACAGCTCCCGACTTGCCAGCTGTGCTGTGTGGGGCCATGCAATCCCTTCACTATGCAGCTTTCTACTCTTCTTGACCAGCTGGACTCAGTGGGCATGAACTGTGCTTTCAATCTGGCCTCTTTGCTAGCAGGGTAGCTGCACATGTGTGGGATCCCTGTCCAGGCATGCCTCAGGTTCCCTCTTTTAAAAAGTCCCTATGTGGCACCCACACTGCAGCACCAAGCCACTGCCCAGCTCTGCTCACTCCACCTCCCCACAAAGCAAAAAGTCTCTCTTGGCCAAAGCTGGCCACAGCCTGACCATGCCTCCAACAGTGTTAGGAGATAGAATTTCTCTCTTGAACTCTCTCAGTTGGTGCCGCAGCTATGGACATGCTGCTTGCTGTGTGTGTGTGCAATCTGAGTCTCCCAAACTCCATATATCCTCCCAAGTCTCTCAAATAGGGTTGGAGGTTCCCGTGACTCCATGAGGGGCAGGGGCCAAGCTGCATTTTCTGTCTTTTTTTCCCTCTGCTATAGGAGCCTTATGCAAGGTATTATTTCCCCTTTAACTTATAAAATCTCTTATTGGACATTTCAGGACAGTTCAGGCCACTTGTTGGATGGTCAGCTAAAAATATGTGCTAGGGACATGAGAAAGTGGGCTCCTCTTCCATTTATTCAGCCACCATTTTTCCCCCGATCTCATCCAACCTTTAAATCAATCCCTCTTCTAGTTTTATCACCATAAATGAGAAATAAATTAATTTCCAAGCATTTGTGATTTCATAAAGCTTTTGATTGTGTTGTTATATAGTTGTTATATATCAAAGTGATGGGTAATATTTGGTTTCTTACTTAAGGCTACTATGGTCATAGAATATATTCTATAAAACTTCAATCTTCTGAAATAGTTGAAATATTCTTTATGATCCAGACTGTGATCAATGTTATCACTACATCAAAGGATGCATATTCTGCTGTGTTACATATACGAGGTCTGTCCAGAAGGAATCTAGTCACGTAATATGAAAAATAGAGACATTTATCAAAGATACAAATTACAAGCATCATTGTACATAGGACAGTGACACTTCAGTCCCCATTCAAAGTAAGCACCTTGGACCTCACACAGTTCTCCCAAATGCCATCAGCTGCTCCATGGTATTTTCCTGAATCACATCAACAGTCTGAAATCTTTTCCCTTTCAAAGGAGATTTTAATTTTGGGAAAAGCCAGAAGTTGCAGGGTGCCAAATCTGGATTATAACGGGGCTAAGTCACTTGGGTGAGTTGATGTTTCACAAAAAAGCTCTGCATGAGACATGATACAGGAGCAGGCCCATTGTCCTGATGCAGCTGCCAATCACCAGTTGACCATAGCTGTGGACTTCTGAATCATCTGAAAAGTTTCTGTAGAAACTATTCAAGCTTAACACAAAATTTGATGCAGATTCATTGCTCTGCTTGCTAATTCATTTTGAATGCAACAGCCACAGAGTACACATACTCAGTCAATGGCATCTACCGCCCCCACTGACTAGTACAGTAAAGTCATCATTGTTCTTGCATGCACATTCCAGTCCACTTTCCTTGGCTACCAGGTTACATGGATGTCATACAAAACATTCTCATTATATTAACATAGCTCGAATTTTCCAGACAGATCTCATAGATCAGTTGTAAAGTTTGTTCATTGTAATGTTCAAAACTGCTAATGACATTTCTACATAATTTTTTTGTGTGCTTGTTCTATCAGTTACATGGAGGAGTCTGTTAAAAATCTCAAATAATGATTTTGGATTTTTCTATTTCTCCTTTCAGTCTGTCATTTTGCTTTGTGTATTTCAGTGCTATATATTTTAACACCATACAAATTTAGAATTGCTGAAACACTGATAGATTGATTCATTTATTATTAAGCAATATCTGCACATATTTTCAAAGCATTTTTTGGTGTTCAAACAAAATCTAATTTGCCTTATCATTATTAATTTGGTAAACAAGATGGAAATGTCTATTATTTGACATGTATGTTCTTATTACTTCAATTAAATTGTTGATTTTTATCAAAACAAAAAAGAAATGTTTCTTTTAATCTACAGTAATGCTTCTTGCCTTAAAATCTACTGTCTAATGTTTATATAACTATATCAATTTTCTACTAGGTGCTATTTATATGTAATATTTTTCCATCCTTTTATATAGCTGAGATTATTTTTAATCATGTATATAACCTTTTGTAATTTAATTGTGGGTATATAAATTTCATTTATATTTAATTTAATTGCTTTTTTAGGTATATTTTATTGATTATGCTATGAGAGTTGTCCCAATTTTCTGTTTCCTATACTATTCTTAACTTGCCCCTATCTATTTTATACCTACGAATGATGCTTTTTATTCCCTGTAACTCCCCTCCCCCATTCTTTCCCTACCCCTCCCCACTGATAACCCTCCATGTGATCTCCATTTCTGTGATTCTGTTCATGTTATAGGTGTTTGGTTAGTTTTAGTTTTTGTTGTTTAGGTCCAGTTGTTGATACTTGTCATTTTGTTGTCATTTTACTATTTATAGTTTTTTATTTTTTTCTTTTACTTAATAAGTCCCTTTATTATGAAACATTTCATAAATAAGGGCTTGGTGATGATGACTCCTTTAATTTGACCTTATCTGGGAAGCACTTTATCTGCCCTTCCATTGTCAATGATAGCTTTGCTGTATAGAGTAATCTTAGATGTAGGTCCTTGCCTTTCATGACTCAAATACTTCTTTCCAAACCGTTGTTGCCTATAAGGTTTCTTTTGAAAAACCAGCTGTGACTCTTATGAGCACTCCTTTGTAGGTAACTCTTTCCTTTCCTCTTGCGGCTTTTAAGAGTCTCTCTTTGTCTTTAATCTTGGGTAACTCAATTATGATGTGCCTTGGTGTGTTCCCCCTTGGGTCCAATTTCTTTGGGACTCTGTGGGCTTCCTGGACTTCCTGGAAGTCTATTTCCTTTGCCAGATTGGGGAAGTTCTCCTTAATTGTTTGTTCAAATAAGTTTACAATTTCTTGCTCTTGTTGTCCTTCTGGCACCCCTATGATTTGGATTTGGAGTGCTTAAAGTTGTCCCGGCGCCTCCTAAGCCTCTCCTCATTTTTTCTGAATTCTTCTTTCTTCATTCTGTTCCACTAGGATTTTTATTTCTTCCTTTTGTTCCAAATTGTTGTTTTAAGTCCCAGTTTCCTTCCCTGCACTGTTGGTTCCCGGTATATTTTTGTCTTATTTCATTTTGTGTAGCCTTCATTTCTTCTTTCACTTTGCAATCCAGCTCAATCAATTGTGGGAGCATCCTGATTACCAGTGTTTTGAACTCTGCATCAGATAGGTTGTCTATGTCCTCATTGCTTAGCTCTTTTTTCTGGAGTTTAAATCTGTTCTTTCCTTTCAGCCATATTTCTTCATCTTGGTGCACCTGTTATGTTGTAATGGGGCAGAGCCTTAGCTATTCTCCAGGATAGGGCAACCCTGTTTGCTATGTTGTGGTCCTGTCTGTGGGGTAGGGGTCAGAGAGGGAACAATGCTGCTCACTTGCCTTGCTATAGCCCCACTTTCCAAGGAACTCTCTTGTGAGACTGGGAGATTTTCTTGCCATCACAATCCCCACAGTATTTGACAGCTAGAAGTTTTCAGCCTTTAGTTTCCTGTTCATTCAGCCCCATCTTGCCTGTGTGGTCTGCTGCATTGCTGTATGTCCTCTCTGCCCTTGCTGCCCATCTCTGCCCCACCTACCAGTCTGAATGAATGTTTCTTTAACTCCTTGATTGTTGGAGTTCCATGAAGTTTGATTTTCTGGCACTTCTGATTGTTTATTGTTTTTAAATTGGTTTTTATCTTTCTTTTGGTTGTGTGAGGAAGTAAAGCATTTCTACCTATGCCTCCATCTAGGCCATATCTCCCTAATTTAATTGTTTTTAAGAAAACAAGCAACTTCTGTTTGTTTAATGTGTCACCTTACTATTTGTTTTCTATTTGTCTATTTTTGTTTTATGTTCCTTTCTCTTTCCTTCCTTGCTTCTTTTGGATTAAATTGTTTTTTGAATTTTTACTTTTTCTCCCTCTATTAACTTGTTATTCATTCTTTTTCTATTACTTTATTGTTACTTTGGATATTTTAATACTCTTCTTAGTTTATGAAAGCCAAATACTTTTATCAATTCCCCTAAAATGCTAGAACTTTGACACACTTTAATTTCATTACTCCCTCCCTCCTTTTGTGCTATTTTTGTGCTTTTAATTCTCTACATATTTAAACCCAACAAGACATCATTTGTATTGTTTTTTATAGTTCATATTTATTTACATCTAACTACATACTAATCCCCTTACTTTTTTTTATTCTTTCATATATCTTTGTGATTCCAGTTGGGATTATTTTCCATCTGCCTAAAGAACTCCTTTTGGAATTTCCTTTAAATGATCTTAGTGTTTATTTGTAATCAATTATAAAAAGTAAATATAAAAATATCTTGCTTTTACTTTTTGATTTTGATGAATATTTTAGTTTGTATGTAATCAAGACTGGTTGATAATTTCTTTCACCATTCTGAAGATATTGAAAGGATAAGTGAAATAAACCAGTCAGTGAAAGACAAATACCATATGATCTCACTTATATGTGGAATCTAATGGACAAAAACTAACAAACAAAATAGAAACAGAAGCACGGATACATGGAACATACTGACAGCTGTCAGAGGGGACTGGGAAGGGAGGGATTGGATGAAAGAAAGTGCAGGGATTAGTCTAAGAACATATATGTATGACCCATGGACATGGACAAGGTAAGGTAATGGCTGGAGAAAGGGGAGGCAGGGGCTGAGTGGAGGTGGGCAAAGGGGAAAAAAGTGGGTACAACTGTAATAATGGAAACAATAAAGATAAAGATATAAATTTAAAAAAGACATTTAAAGGTGTTTAGGCTCCCATTGTTTTCTATAAGAGTTATCTTTCGATCTTATTATTGCTCTTTTGCAGGTAATATATCTGCTTTTTCTGCTTATTTTTTAAAAGATTATTTCCTTTGTCCTTAATTCTCAGTAGCTTACTGTGATCTGCATGGATATGGCTTTTTTGTTTAAAATTCTGTTGATATTAAAAATATTCCTTGTTTCTGTGAATTGTTGTCTTTCATTAGTTTTTAAAAATCCCCAGTCATTATCTTTTTAAATATTGTTTCCTTTCTTCTCTCCCCCTCCTTCTGACACCTCAATTACATGTATATTAGAACATTTTACCACATACCAACAGTTTTAGTCTTTTTATGAACTGTATGTCCTTTTTTCCCCATCTTTTGATTTGCATTTTTCTTGACTTATTAAATTATTTTTCTTGACTTGATTCATTAATAAGGTTCATTAATTCTTTCTTTAGTTGTATCTAATTTTTTATTAAACCCATCCATTCAGTCATAGCTTTAGTTTGTGTTCTTTTTCTCTCAATTCCAAAATTTTTATTTTGCTCTTCTTTGGAATTATCAGTTCTCTGCTGAAATTCCCTATCTTGTCATTTATTTTTTTTTAAAGATTAACATCTTTTAAAAAAGTAGCGGAAGCTGAGTGCTCACACCTGCAGCCCCGGGGATGGAGCAGACCCAACCCTGTGGCCTGGCAGCTGCCAGTCCCACCCCAGTACCAGAGGCTGATTGCTCACAACCACAGCCCTGGGGCAGAGTGAACCTGACCCCACCACCCACAGGCAGCTTGCACCTAGCCCCTGCATCCAGGGGACAGCAGCAGAGGAGGCACCCACCCACATCCACAGTGGCAGCCACAGCAGAGCTCCCACCCTGCAGGGCCAACTGGCTCTCTAAGAGGAAGGTGGAGAAGCCCCCTCAGAGGAGAGCTGCAGAACTCAGGGAGTCAACAATCCCCAGAAAGACTTAACTCATTGGGGGGGGAGCTGAACTACCCTGAAGGGACTCTGAGAGTCCCTAGTATCTAGGACAGCAAAGAGTGAGAAGGTGTTGTGCAAGTTGCCCCTAACTGGTGCACCTCAAGGACAGTGAAACTGTTGGACTGAAGGCCTAAGCTAGGTGCAGAAGGACACTGGGGGCCCAGCAGCAAACTGAGGAACTGGGCTGGAGGCTGGGAAACCACAAAGAAACTGCCTCAGGAAGGGAGAAAAGTGAAACCAATTCCCCCTCAACCTGCTGCAGACAGGAATACCAGCAGAAATGGCTTGGCTGGTTTGAAACCAGCAGGAGTCTCTTTTTTAAATTTTTTTTTTCCCTTTTAATTCCTTTGTCCTTTCATTCCTTCTTTCTTTTTTTATTCCTTCTTCCATTCTTCATCTCTTTACTTTTTTAGTCCTTCCTCCTTCCTTCCATTTTTTTTCTTTTCTTTTCTTTTTAATTCCCACGAGTGAGACAACAAAACCTGAACCTGTGAAAGGACCACAGTTGGACTCGAAGAGGTGGCATCCCACAGCTGAGACAGTGAAACAAATTTCACTTTGCTACTCCAGAGAACTTGCAAGTTATTGTATATTTGTATTATTGTTTCTTTTCATTATTCTTACATCTTTTATTTTATTAGCACTTCTGTATTTCTCTTCTTTCTGTTTAGTATTCTTCGCTTGGCTTCTTAATTGCATTTTTGACTGGTTTCCCTTGTTCTCTCTTTCATAGTGTATTTTTAATTTTTTGTCTTTAACTTCACTTGTGCTCCAATAACACACTACTCTAGGTCCTGTACTTCCAATTCTTGTTATTCAGATCACATAGATTCTCTCATATGATTGTTGCTCCATTACTATTGTAAATAATTGCCGTGCCAGACATTTGTAAATACTACACAGCACCCCTCCCGGATCTTAGTTTACTTCACTGTTTCCGGAACTTTACTATTGTTGTGAGTAACTCTATTCTCTCACACACAACACCTATTTTCTATCCTTTATTCTCACATTACCTCATAATCTGACATGCCTCAAGCCCACTGCTTTCTAGATCCAATTCACAATAGTTCTCCCCTAACAAGACTCTTATACTTTTTCCACCCTTTCTAAAAAGTGGCTACTTGGGAGAAATATCATGGTTAATACTATACATATGCAAAGGATCTCCTATCTCTACTCTACAGGTTGGTACATTAAATGCCATAGAATACACTCCCACTATCTTAAACCATTTTTCCTTCCCCATCCAACAGATCAGAAAAAAGAGTAGTGGGAGCCGTGAACACCACTACACCAACTGGAAGAGAAAACCCACCACAAAGAAACCACCAACAGAGAGCTATGGAAGAAGCTGAAGTAGTGAGTGGAAGCCACACTAACTCAACCCAGGACCAATCTGGAAATACAACTAAATGGTGGAGAAATTACCTAGAACAAACAACTGAATAATAGTGAGAGAGAAGCCTCAAAACCTCATAAAGACAGAAGAACTGGCTTCAACAAAACCTGTCCAAACCTGTATAACAAAATACAAGACGTGGTGGATGGAGTGAACCTCAGTTAATCAGCTGGAGGGAAGGACCCACTAAAGAAAGACCCAACAACAACCAAAACCAAAGAAATACAGACAGCTAACATAAATGACAGCCCAAGACCAGAGAGCTAAGGCGATCAAGGAAACTTCACCACTGAATCTCACAAGTATTACCATAGACCCAGGGAGTCAGAAGAGATAAATTTAAGAAGCAGAGGCTAACAAGAAGAGTCTCACAAAGAATGGTAAGACAAAGAAACAATGCCCAAGTGAAAGGAAAGGAGGAAGCCTCAGAAAGAATACTAAAGGAAACAGAGGCAAGTCAACTCTCAGATAATGAGATCAAAGCAATGGTTATCAGGAAGCTCAATGCTTTTACAGAGAATTACTAAAAACCAGGGAAGCTACAATGAACTCACTGCAAAGTATATCAACATGAAAAAGGAAATAGAAACTATCAACAAGGGCCAAGAGGAAATGAAGATTACAAACTCCGAGCTGAAAAACACAGTAAAAGGAATCAAAAGCAGGCTAGATGAAGCAGAGGATTGGATTGGTGAGCTGGAGGACAAGGTAGAAGAAAACACCCAGAAAGAGCAAGAAAAGGAAATGAAGAGGCGTTATGGGAAATGCAGGACAACATGAAATGTAATATTATCCATATAATAGATATACCAGAAGAAAAGAACAGCAAGGGATAAAAAAATCTGTTTGAAAAAGTAATGATTGATAACTTCCCTAATTCGATGAGAGAAAAAGTCACACAAATCGAGGAAACACAGAGAGTGCCAATCAAGGGGAATCCAAAGAGGCCCACTGCAAGACACATCATAATTAAAATGGCAAAATTCCAAGATAAACAGAGAATCTTAAAGGCAGCAAGGGAGAAACAGGAAGTAACATTCAAGGGAGCCCTGATAAGATTAGCAGGTGACTTCTAAATGGAAACATTCCAAGCCAGAAGACAATGGCAAGACATATTATAAGTAATAAGAACCAGAGGCCTGCAACCAAGACCACTTTCCCTGCAAGGTTCTCAATAAAAATGGAAGGCCAAATATGGAGCTTTCCAGACAAAAGAAGCCTCAAGGAATATACCTCATCTGAAGCAGCTCTGCAAGAGATGCTAAAGGTTCTGCTTTAAGAACAGAAAGAAAAAACAAAAACAGTAAAAGAGAGAGGATATTAGTTCATTTCATTAGTTCTTTTTATGGTAGGCCTTCTCTGGGCCTTGGGTTTGCACGCAGAGCCTTCCTTGATTCGCACTCTCCTTGGTGCCTGTGGTCTCAGTTCCCTCAGAGATGAGGTGCAGACACTCCCCAGTGTGTGGGCACACTCCCTGGTTGCTAGGCACTCTCCCGGTCACTGGGTACCCTCCCCCGGTTGGTGCCTATATTCTCAGCTCCCTCCGAGATGAGGTGCAGGCACTCCCCGGTGGATGGGCACACTTCCCAGTTGCTTATTTATTTTATTTTTAAACGAAAGGGAAGGAAAGGAGAAAGAGAGGGAGAGAAACATCAATGTGTGGTTGCCTCATGTGTACTCCATACTTGGGACATTGCTCACAACCCAGGCTCGTGCCCTGACTGGGAATCAATCCAGCTACCCTTTGTTTTGCAGTCCAGTACTCAATCCACTGAGGCATACCAGCCAGGGTTGAGTTGTTTACTGACTAAGAAAATTAAATATCTGAATACATGTAGATGAGCTAATAAAAAGCATAAGCAATATTTTCATAAATTAAATAAAATATTCTGAAATTTTGACTTTTACAATGCACATGCTAGAAAAAGAGCAT
This sequence comes from Desmodus rotundus, assembly GCF_022682495.2. Taxonomy (NCBI): domain Eukaryota; kingdom Metazoa; phylum Chordata; class Mammalia; order Chiroptera; family Phyllostomidae; genus Desmodus; species Desmodus rotundus. The sequence continues at coordinate 57,988,852 of NC_071392.1, read as the reverse complement.
ATCAATGAAAGATAGTAAATATGGATATATAACAGAACCACTGGGTTCTATTGCTCTGGATTCTATTGCTTGCTGCTGAGAAGAACCATGACTCCCAAACTTGTGCAAAGGAAAGGAACTATGTATTCAAAAGATACAGGTTTAGAATAATAGTGGAATTCTGCCCTTAAATCCTATGCCCTTTAGAAACAAACAAAACAACAACAACAACAAAAAAACACTCACAAACTCACGGTCCTGCCTCACTTTGCCAAAACAGGCCAGTCAGAGGTACTGTCTCTCAAGAAAAGAAATAGAAGTCTGTAGCTTAGCTGGGCAGATTCCCATCTATATTCTGGCTTCTTCCAGTCATCTCTGCTAAACTAATTAGGCTTCTACTTTCAATCCAAAGCCCCATTGTAGGTTGGTGGGGGTCCTTTTGTATCCTTTCAAACCACATGGCTAATACCACCTTCTGTGCTCCCAAACCACATGGTTAAGAGAGTAAGAGACAGAGAGCCTTTCATGGCTCTCCTACTCTCCTTCCCACATAACCCAGAGTTCCTGCATGGCTGCTGCACTTGCATTTAAATCTTGGGATGGCCCTTCCTCCATAACCCATTTCTGACTCCTCCTGCACTGAGTTACACATGCCAGTACTCTGGTTTCTTTTGCCTTTCTTGGCTGTCATTGTTAGTCTAGGCAGGCTTGGTCCCATGACATAGAGCTAACCTCCTTCCTGCTCTTGTACAGGTATAGCAAGCCCTTCTGGCCACATCATATCATAGGCCAGAGTCATGCCCATCTCCCTGGCTCTGAGCACAGACACAACTTTTAACATTAATAAAACACTGGCCAAGGTCTTTAGATATGCCAAGTAACTCTCAATGGCCCTGCTCAGCTTCACTTTGCTGAGCCAGGATATTGTGGGAATTTCCCCAATTTGGGGGACCCTGATATTCCTTGTTACAGATATACCTCAGATTAGTTGAAAGTATATAATGAATAATATAACTAGTACTTTATTGGCATACTGTTTGGAGTTTGACTATTATGCCAAACACATAACGGATTTATGGAAATCTTTGCAAAAGAGGCAACAGCACCATGAAAAAAGCCTAAAATCTAAGAAAACATCAGCAGCATATGAGCCTAAATTCTCTTCTGGTTACTTCTACTTAAATACTCATGAATAAGAGAGAGATCCAAGATGGTGGAGTGAGTGAAAGCTACACTAACCTCCTCACAGGAGCAATCGGGAATTATAGTTAATTTGTAGAGAAATCTTCAGGAATAAACAACTGAACAATAGTGGGAGAGAAACCTTATAACCAGAGATTGACATAAGAAACAGCCTTACCACAGTGTGACTCATATGGAGTGTGGAGGAGATGTGAGAGGGCTGGCTTGGCTCCCATGTGTGGCAGCTGAAGTGCCAGAGGAATATTTCAACAGCTGGAGAGATACCCCAGAGAACTGTGGGGTCTAAACTGTAAGCCGAGCTCCCCAGTCTACAGCACCAGAGCCTGAAAAGGACCTAGATACCAACCATCTGCAAAAAGCAGCAGGGTTTCTCTCTGACAGGGAAAGACAGCTGGAGACACAGAGAGCCTTTTAAAGGTCCAATGCATAAAATTTCATTTGCAGCCACTTACCCTGCACTCCAGCAAATGGAGGGCAGAGAGGACTAGAGATGCTTGAGGAGAGTCTGGGGCTGGTGGCTTTAGGGAGAGAACTGAGAGAGCAGCTGCCAGGATCCTGGTGCTGAGTCATTCCCCATATTGCAGGAACCATCTTGCTTAGGCAGCCCACACCCCTCTGAGTGGCATCTGCCTGAGGGAAGGCAGTAACTTCATCTACAGGAATTACTCTGCCCCACCCTCTTGTGATTAAGCCTCACCACTGATTGTAGAGCATCTAGGTTAATAAATGAAGGAGTCAACTGTCACGGAGCTTTATCTCTGAGCCCCGCATCAGTCATGGATGAAGAATAAGTCTACCAAGACATGATCTGCTTGTGGAGGAGAGGTGGCTGATCTCTCAAAGGAGAAGGGCCCCAAGCCTTTTCCTCCATGGGCTATTATTAGGTTCATTTTGCACAGGAATACAGATAAAGCTCATCAATCATTGTCAGGCAGTATGGGTCAAACAATACATAACTTATAGAGAACTTTGAGGGTTTATTCTGAGTTACGGTCAATTAGTTAAAGGGCTATAAAACTTTGGGCACCAGACTCATTTCAGGTCTGGACCCTTATCTTTTAAGCTGAGGGTATAAATTAAGCAGGTTTCACAGGATTGTATGCATTTTTTCTTAGGCCTGATTCCCCAGGGAATCTGCCCCTCCTAGCACAGGACTGCACTGCCCTCTGTTATTGCTTCAGGCTTAAGTCAGGCAAGGGAAGTAAGGCAGCCAAGAGATTAGGAGACTTCTTTCAGACAGAATGAGGACTCAGGCTATTTCAAAGCTGAGGGGAGAGGGTCCATCACCCCGTTTTTCCACAGCCCCCCGAGTACCTCCCTGCAAGCTTATCCCTGGTGACTAGAGCCTGTCTTAGGTTGATCCTCCTTTGAGGATTCTTACCCATCATTGAGTAACTGGTCAAGCTCAGGGCCAAGCAGGGTGAAGTGGGCAGAGGTGGCACACCTGCCAGGGAGATAAGTTTTGTCTCCTTAGTGGCTTATGGTCCCAACTCTGACTCAGCCTTAACCATGGGGGGTTACAGCCTCTGAAACCAGGCAGGGCGGTTCCCAACACACAACCACAGATGGTGGATCCCTGGTGGTCTCAAACAGGCTGCCTAAGGCCAGGTTGGGACCCCACGTGACATCACTGGAGGCAGATTTAGAAAGAAAAAAAAGTGTTAAATATTAAATGCTACTGAGATGAAATCCACCTCAGTCTTCATGATTTATTTTCTCTTCTGTATACTTTTTAAACACTCATTTCTTATCCATGAAGTTTGTTCATCTAAAGTCAGTAGATTTTATGTGATAGTTTATTTCAATATCATATTTAACCTCTCCCTTCTTTAACCCCATTTCACCTTCTTCATCCTTTTCTTATTTTCTTTTTAAATTTTGTTTTCTCTTGTGCTACAACTTCTTTCCATTCTGCATTCTATTTCTCCTCCCTCCCCTCCCCCGCCACCAGGCTCTCAAAAGCATTTTTCTTGTCATCAATTATCTCTCATTCTTTTTCAGTTCTTAAAATACTTGTGTTCTCTCTCCAACCTTATCAATCTTTGCTCGATGGTTGAAGATAGGGTGCTTTGTTACATTTCCACTTTATCTCTAGATCTTAATTATTTTGATATTGAAAATATCAAATTTTAACATTAACCTTTCCTACCCTATTTTGCCTTCCTCCTGCCATTTCTGTTTTTCATCTCAAATTTTAATTTTTCTCTGTCTTGTCCTTGTTTTCATTCCTCACTCTTAGTAATATTTCTCCCTATATCATCTCAAAATCACTTCCCTTTCCTCTAGCCATCTCTTAAGCTTTTTTCTTTCCTGCTTACCTCTCACTCCCCAAACACCTATATTAATCTTAGCTAAATTGTTGCTGATAGTGGTATGGTGGATCTTTTTTGCCAATTTGATTATTATTTTTAATTTTTTTACTTATTTTTTTCTTTTTCTTTTCTCCCTCTTTATGTTTTTAAATTTCTGTTTAAACCTAATACTGTATGCTTCCCTTCTCTTGCTCCATTCTACCTTCATTCTCTTTTTTATATATGATGTAAATTTTACTTTCTTCTTCGCCTTGCTCTGATTCTCTGCTCTTATTTTTGCTTCTCCTTCTACATTCTCAAAATAATTTTTCTCTCAGTTAGCCATCTCATATTTGTTTCTCTTTTTAGTAATAGTTTTAACCTCTTTATACTCTTATTAATGCTGACTCATTTGCTGTTGATAGTGTGAATAGTGAGAAGGGCTTATTTTTGTAGGTGTGGGTTTGTTTCTCTGGCTGATGGTTTTGTTCTGGCAGCACCCACACAAGAGCATACTAGACAGGTTGATGGAGTGACTCTCAGTCAGCCAGACAGAGGGAAGGATCCACTAAAGAATGACACAACAATCAAAACCCAATTACAACTAGAGAGCCAACATAAATGGAATAAAAGACATCCCAAGAGCATTAAGTCCAGGATATCAAGGGGACTGAATCACTGAATTTCACAGGTATCCTAACATAGAAGTTCATGCCTTGAAGACAGGGAGTCAAAGCAAATCAATCAAAGAAGCAGAATAAAACAAGAAGAGTCTCCTCTAATGTGAGGAGACAAAATAACAACCCACAATTGAAAGGAAAGGAGGAATACACAGAAAGTGTTTTAAGTAGAGGCAAGTAAACTATCAGACAATGACTTCAAAGCAATGGTTAAGAGGACAGCCCATAAGCTCAAAGAACTACAAAGTAAAAGAGAAAATCTACAAAGAATTTACTGTGAACTACACCAGCATGAAAAGGTACATAAAAACTATCAATAAAACACATGAGGAAATGAAGAATAGAATTTCTGCATTGAAGAACACAGTAGAAGGAATTAAAAGCAGGCTATATGAAACAGAGGATCAAATCAGTGAGCTGGATAACAAGGAAGAAAAAATACCCAGGCAGAGGAACGAAAGTAAAAAAAAGACTAAAAAAGATGAAGAGAGTTTACGGGAGTTGCAGGACAACACTAAATGTAATAATATCCATATCATAAGAATACCAGAAGGATAAGAAGAGCAAGGCATAGAAAAGCAGTTTGAAAAAAATAATGACAGAAAACTTCCAGAATTTGATGAGAGAAAAACTCATACACATCCAGGACATCCCAGATTGGGAATCCAAAGGATCTCAATTAAGATAAAATCCAAATAAGCCCACTCCCAGACATGTCATAATAAAAACAGAAAATTTAAAGACAATGAGAGAATATTAAAGACAGCAAGGGAGAAGGAGCTACTAACATACAAAGGAGCCCCGATAATGCTATCAGCTAGTTATTAAAAAGAAATACTAGAAGTTTGAAGGGAATGACAAGAAATATTCCAAGTAATGAAAAGCAAAGGCCTGCAATCAAGAATACTCTGCTAAGCAAGAGTTTCATTTAAAATGGAAGGCAAAATAAGGAGCTTCCCAGACAAAAAAGGCTAAAGGAATCCATCTCCACTAAACCAGCATTGCCAGACTTACTAAAAGGACTGCTTTAAGAAGATGGAGAGAGAGAGGAACACAGGTACAAAGGGAAATGGCAATTGACAACTACATATAAGTAATAACCTTAAATGTAAATGGATTAAATGATCCAATCAAAATACATAAGGTAGCTTAATGGATAAGAAAACAGTGTCCACATATATGTGTCTACAAGAGACCCGCTTTGAAACATAAGATCTACACAGACTGAAAGTGAAGGGATAAAAAAAATCCATGCAATAGTACAGAAAAAGAAAGCTGGGGTAGCAATACTCATATCAAACAAAATAGATTTCAAAACAAAGACAATAAAAAGAGTCAAAGAAAACACTATATAATAGTTAAGGGAACAATCCATCAAGAAGATACAATCCTTGTAAACATATATGCACTGAACATTGGAGCAGAAAAATATATAGGAAAGTCTTAGAGGATTTCAAGAAAGATATAGGCAGAGAAAATTCATAGTAAGGAACTTTAACACCATATTGTCATCAATGGATAGAATTTTCCAACAAAGATTTCACAAAGATATTGGGGAACTGAAAAACACTCTAGCTTATAACCTCAGACAGACAGAAGAAGCAGCATCAGCACAACCTGTCTGGTAAGGAGTGTGGTGGAGACTCAAGAGAGCTGGCTGGGAGCCCAAGGCTGGCAGTGCCAGAGGGATAATTAAGTGGCAGGTTAGGTCGCCCTGAGAAGAATGAGGTTTAAACCCTAAGCTAGGATCCCCAGCCTAGAACACCGGAGTCCAAAAGTACAAGATAACAACCAGGGGCAAAAAGAGGCAGGGTTGTTCACTGCCAAAGAAGGAAGGCTGAAGACTCATAGAGCCATTTAAAGGGGCAACACACACATTTTCATTAGCAGTCACTTACCTGAGATTCTGGTAAAGGTGGGAGCAGAGTGGGCTAGGGACACCTGAGGAGAAACTAGGGAGGGAAGCTTTGGAGAGAGAGTGGAGAGAGCTGACTCATCACCCAAATGGCAGCAGTCATCATGCTCAGGCAAACCACTCCCCTCTGAACAGCAGCAGCACAAGGGGAAAAAACAGCCCCAACCCTGGGAGGTAATCACCCCACTCTATGGAGCTTAAGCCATAGAGTCACTCATTACTGAGTGCAGAGTGACTAAATTAACAACTGAAGGTGACAACAGTAGAGATACATCCCTGGAAGTCTCAGAGCAGGCTGCCTAACCTTAGCTGGGTCAATATCCAACATCACAAGAGGCAGATCAGGAAAGAAAAAAACAGTGGTAACTACTAGATGCTACCTAGGTGAATTCCAATGTGATCTTCTCCATGATTAGTGAAATATTCTTTCCTGCATAGTTTCTCAACATTCATTTCTTGTCAAGCAAGTTTGTGCATATTAAATCACTACAATTTATACTATAGAGTATATATCTCTTTTTATAATAGTCAATCTCTTTTCACCCTTATTAATACTGGTTTGTTTGCTGTTGATACTGAGATTTCAGGGTTGAGATATTTTTGCAGATGTGGGTTTGATCCCTGGCCATGTGGTTTTCTTCTGGTAGGACCTGCACAACAGCATAAAAGATGTGGTGGACGGAGTGACCCTCAATTAACCAGATGGAGAGAAGGACCCACCAAAGAAGGACACAATAACAATCAAAATCCAATTACAACCCAATCAAAACCCATCATAAATGGCATCCCAAGAGCATCAATTTCAAAAGATCAAGGAGACTATACCACTGAACCTCACTGGTCTCCTACCATAGAAGTTCACATGACAAACTCAGGGAGTCAGAACAGAAAAATTTTAGAAGCAGAGGCTAACAAGAAGAGTCTTATAAACAATGGGAAGAAAAAGAAACAAACCCCAAATAAAAGAAAAGGAGGAATCCTTGGAAAAAATGCTAAATAAAGAGGCAAGTCAACAATCAGATATTGAGTTTAAAGCAATGGCTATGAGGCAGCTCATTGGGCTCACTGAGAATTACAAAAAAACTACAGGGAAACTATGAGGAACTATTGCCAAATGTATCAACATGAAAAATGACATAGAAACTATCAAAAGGAGCCAAGAGGAAATGCAGAATACAATTTATGAATTGAAGAACAAAGTAGAAGGAATCAAAACCAGGCTAGGTGAGGCAGAGGATCGAATCAGCAAGCTGGAGGATAAGGTAGAAAAAACTCCCCCAAATAGCAAGATAAGAAAAAAAGACTCAAAAAGAATGAAGTGGTGTTAAGGGATGTGCAGGATAACATGAAACATAATAATATACATATAATAGATACACCAGAAGGAGAAGAAGAGCAAGGGATAGAAAACCTGTTTGAAAAAGTAATGATGGTAAACTTTCTTAATTTGATGAGAGAAAAAGTCACACAAATTCAAGAAACACATAGGGTCCCAATCAAGAGGAACCCAAAGAGGCTCATTCTAAGATTAATCATAATTAAAATGGAAAATTCAGAGACAAAGATAGAGTCCTACAGAGAGTAAGGGAGAAACAGGAAATAACATACAAGGGAGCCCCAATAAGGCTAGCAGCTGACTTCTCAACAGAAAAATTATAAGCCAGAAGGGAATGGCAACAATTATTCAAAATAATGAAAAACAAAGCACTGCAACAAAGACTGTTCTATCCAGTAAGGATATCAATTAAAATGGAAGGTGAAATCAAGAGTTTCCCAGATGAAAGAAGGCTAAAATAATACACCTCCAAGATATGCTAAGGGAACTACTTTAAGTAAAGGAAATAAAAGGATGAGAGAGAGAGAGAGGTACACATGTAGGAGGGAAGTAAAATGGTGATGAATAAGTACCTAGCAAAAATAACTTTAAGTATAAATGAATAAAATGCTCCAATCAAAAGACATTGAGTAGCTGAATGGATAAGAAAACATGACTAACACATATGCTGCCTACAAGAGACTCACCACAGAACAAAAGACCTACATAGACTGAAAGTGAAGGGTTGTAAATATATATTCCAAGCAAATGGACAGGAAAAAAAAAAGCCAGGGAAGCAATACTATATATCAGACAAAGTAGATTACAAAACAAGGTCTATAAAAAGAGACACTGAAGGATACTTCATAATACTCAAGAGAATCAGTGGAGAAGAATAAACATTATAAACATATATACACTCAACATAAGAGCACCGAAATACATAAGGAAAATCTTGGAGGATTTCAAGAAAGATATAGAGAGCAACACAATTATAGTAGGGGATTTTAACACACCACTGTCAAAAATGGCTAGATCTTCCACAGAAATATCAACAAGAATATTGTGGCATTGAACAATGTCTTAGATCAAACGGATTTAACATATATATAAGTTAAGCTATCATCCAAAACAAGCAAAATACACATTCTTTTCAAAGGCAGTGGAACATTTTCAGAGATATTCCACATGATAGAGCTCAAAACTTGCCTCAACAAATTCAAGAAAATTGAAGTCATATCAAGCATGTTCTCTGACCACAAGAGACTGAAATGAGAAACAAACCTCCAAGAAAAACTTAAAAACCCTTAAATTCATGGAGATTGAGTAGCAGGCTATTAAACAATGAATAGGTTAATAATGAAGTAAAGGAGGAAATAAAATTTACTGGAAACAAATGAAAATGAACTCACAACAGTCTGAAACTTATGGGACACAGCAAAAGCAGTCCTGAGAGAGAAGTTCATAGAGATACAGGCCTACATAGAAAAGACAGAAAAATTTCAAATAAACAACCTAACTCTATATCTGCAAGAACAGGAGGAACAAAAAAGACAGTCCAGAGCACATAGAAGGAAGGACATAAACAAGATCATTGCAGATTAAATTACATAGAGGCTAAAGGAAAAATTCTAAGGATCAATATATTCAGGAGTTAATTCATTGAAAAGATAAACAAAATCAACAATCCTTTAAGCAAACTTATCAGAAAAAAAGAGAGAAGGCCAAAGAAACAAAATCATAAATGAAAGAGGATTTTTCCATGTATCCTTTATAGTTGTTCCTGAAAACACTTCCCCCTTTCCCTTCTTTACCACCCCATTATCCCCTCCCACATCCCTTCTGATTCTGTCAGTTTGTTTTTAATTTCAATGTCTCTGGTTATATTTTGCTTGCTTGTTTGTTTTGTTGATTAGGTTCCACTTATAGGTGACATTAGATGGTATTTGTCTTTCAATGACTGGCTTATTTCACTTAGCATAAGGCTTTCAAAGACACATGGACAGAACCAAGGGGACTGACAGGAGAAGTGGTGGGGGGCAGGGGATGGAGACAACTGTACTTGAACAACAATAAAAAAGGGAAAAATTGAAAAAATGAAATGAAAGATGAGAGATTACAACTGATACCACAGAAATACAGACGATTATAAGAAATTACTATGAACAACTGTATGCCAAGCAATTTGAAAACCAGAGTGAAATGGACAAATTTCTAGAAAAATATGAAGTTCTAAAATTGTATAAAGAAGCAGAAAGCCTGAACAGACCAAAACAGCTGATGAAATAGAAATAATAATCAGAAATCCCCCAACACACAAAAGCTGTGGACTGGATATATTCACAGGAGAATTTTACAAAACACTTAAGGAAGAGCTATCCCCTATCCTTAACAGACTATACCAAAAAATTCTAGAAGAAGGAGAACTCCGAAACTCTTTTTATGAAGCCAACATCAATCTAATCCTAAAATCAGATAGAAACACAACAAAGAAAGAAAACAACAGGTCGATATTGCTGATGAACATACAAAGCAAAATTCTCAAAAAATATGGCAAACCACTTCAGCAATACATTAAAAGGATCATACTGCATGCTCAAGTGGGAGTCATCCTAGGGATGCAAGAATGGTACAGTATTGACAAATCAACAAACAAAATACATGACATAAACAAAAGGACAAAAATCACATGACATATCAATACATGTGAAAAAAGCATTTGATAAGGTACATCATCCATTTATGGTAAAAACACTAAGCAAAGTGGGAGTAGAGGGAGCATACATCAACATACCTACATGCCAACATCATAATCAATGGGCAAAAACTAAAAGTCTTCCCACTAAGGTCAGGAATAAGACAAAGATGTCTGCCTTCACCTCTTCTGTTTAACATAGTATTGGAAGTCTTAGCCTCAACAATCACATAAGAAAAAAAATAAAAGGAATCCAAATTGGAAAGGATAAGACAAAACTGTCATTGTTTGCAGGTGACATGATAATGTACATAGAAAATCCTATAGATTCCATAAAAAAACCACTCTATCTAATAAGTGAGTTTGGAAAAACCACAGGATACAAAGTCAATACTCAGTAATCAAAGGCATTCCTGTATACCAACAATGAAACATCAGTAACAGAAATCAGGAAAAAAATCCTATTTGATATAGCAACAAGAAAAATAAAGTACCCAGGAATAAACCTACACAAGGAGGTAAAAGACCTGTACTCAGAAAACTACACAAAACTGAAGAAAGAAACTAAGGAAGATACAAACAAATGGAAGCATGCACCATGCTCATGGATTGGAAGAATTAACATAATCAAAATGGCCATACTACCCAAAGCGATTTATAGATTCATTGCAATCTTTATTAAAATACTAATTACACATTCCACAGATATAAAACAACCTTTAAAAAAATTTATATGGAACCATAAATGACCCCAAATAGGTGAAGCAATTTTGAGAAAGAAGAACAAAGTATGAGGGATCATACTGATATCAATGTACATTACAAGCCTATGGTAATCAAAACTGTCTGGTATAGGCAAAAGAACAGACATACAGATCAATGGAACAGAAAAGAGAGTGCAGAAATAAACCCAAGTCTTTATGGTCAATTAGTATTTGAGAAAGGGGGCAGAAGCATAAAGTGGAGTAAAAATAGCCTCTTCAAAAAATGTTTTCTGGAGATCTGGACAGCTACATGAAAAAAAAAGAAACTCGACCACCAACTTACAACATACACAAAGATAAACACAGGATGGACAAAAGAATTAAATGTAAGTCATGACACCATAAATGTACTAGAGGAGAATATAGGCAAGGAACTCTCAGAAGTACCAAACAGCAATATTTTCACAGATATATCCCCTAGAGCAAGGGGCATAAAGGAAACAATACACAAATGGGACATCATGAAAATAAAAAGCTTCTGCTCAGGCAAAGAAAACCTTAGCAAAATGAACCGTATGGAAAAACATATTTGCAAATGATACCTTGGACAAAGGTTTGATCTCCAAAATGTAAAGATCTCACAAGACAACACTCCAGGAAGACAAGCAATCCAATTAAAAAATGGGCAAAGGATGTGAGCAGATAGTTCTCCAAGGGGGACATACAAAGGGCCCAGATATATATGAAATGGTGCTCAGCATCACTAGCCATCAGGGAGATGCAAATTAAAACCACAGTGAGATACCACTTCACACCAGTCAGAATGGCTGTTATAAATAAATCAACAAACAAGTGCTGGAGAGGTTATGGAGAAAAGGGAACCCTAGTTAACTTTTGGAAGGAATGAAGACTGGTGCAGCCACTGTGGAAATAACATGGAATTTGCTCAGAAAAGTAAAAATGGAACTGCCTTTTGACCTGGCAGTTCCACTGCTAGGACTATACCCTAAGAATCCTGAAACACCAATTCAAAAGAATCTATGCACCCCAATGTTCATAGCAGCACAATTTACAATAGCCAAGTACTGGAACCAACCTAAGTGCCCATCAGTAAATTAGTGGATAAAAAACTATGGTACATTTATTCAGTGGAATACTATGCAGCAGAAAGAAAGAAGGAGTTCCTACTCTTTGTGACAGCAAGGGTGGATCTGGAGAGCTTTATGCTAAGTGAAATAAGCCAGGCAGTGAAAGACAAATACCATATGACCTCACCTATAAGTGGAACCTAATCAACAAAAGAAACAAGCAAGCAAAATATGACCAGAGACATTGAAATTAAGAACAAACTGAAAGTAACTAGTGTTGAGGTGGGATGGGGTAATTGGGGTAACAGTGGGAAGGGTTATCAATGAACATGTATAAAGAACATATGGACAAAACCAAAGTGTGGAGGGATGAAGGGTTGGTACTGGGTATGGCTGGTGTTGGAGGGAGTGGTTGGGGGAAAATAGTGACAACTGTACTTGAACAATAAAAAAAAATGTGGGAAATAAGAAAGGAAAACACTCTAGATCAATGGACTTAATTGATATATACAGAATTTTTGAGCCCCCAAAATAAACATATACATTCTTTTCAAAAGCACATGGAACATTTTCAAAGAGAAACCACATACTAGATCACCAAACAAGCCTCAACAAACTCAAGGAAATAAAGTCATATCAATCATCTTCTCCGATCACAAAGGCTTAAAACTAGAAACCAACCTCAAGGAAAAAACAAAAAACAATGGGGAATGAATAACATGAAATTCAATAATGGGTTAACAATGAGATCAAAGAACAAATCAAAAAGTTCTGCAAACAAATGAAAGTGTACACAAAAGAGGCCAAAACCTATGGGATAGAGCTAAGGCAGTCCAGAAAGAGAAGATCATGGCAATATAGGCCTATCTGAAAAAAGATACAAAAATTTTGAATAAACAACCTATTCCTACATCTATAAGAACTAGGGGAAGAAAACCAAACAAAACCTAGAGTGAGTAGAAGGAAGGAAGTAATCAAGACTACAGCGGAATTAAAACACTTGGAGATTAAAAGGACAATTCAAAGGTTCAATAATTCCAAGAGCCAGTTCTTTGAAAAGATAAACAAAATTGACAAGCCTTTAAACAGATTCATCAAGAAAAAAAGAGAGAAGATGCCCAAAAATAAAATCAGAAACTAAAGAGTTGAAATTACAACTGATACTACAGAAATACAAAGGATTTTAACAAATTATTATGAACAAATATATGCCAAAGAAATTGACAACCTGGGCTAAAGGACAAATTTCTAGAAACATATAGTTTTTCAAAACTGAAAAGACCAAAGTCCACTAGTTAAATTGAAGCAGAAAACAAAAAACAAAAAACAAAACAACCTCCTAGCACATAAAAGCCCTGGACTTGATGGCTTCACAGAAGATTTTTAAAAACATTTTGGGAAGAGCTATATCTTATCTTTCTCAAACTATTCCAAAAAATTCAGGAAGAGGGAAAACTACCTCTTCTTGGGGTAGCTTTTCTCATAAAAACACTTTTATGAGCAAAGTATTATCCTCATTCCAAAACCAGGAAATGACTCAATAAAGAGAACTACAGGCCAGTATTGCTGATGAACATAGATGCTAAAATCCTCAGCAAAGTATTGGCAAACTGAATCCAGCAATACATTAAAAAGATCATACACCATGATCAAGTGTGATTCATCCCAGGGATGCAAGGATGGTACATTTGCAAATCAGTAAACATAATACACACCATTAACAAAAGAAAAGACAAAAACCACGTGATCAGTTTTTCAGAGAAGATGGCGATGAGATAGGTGGGAGCCAAGTCCACTTTCCTCTGCACATGGGGGAAACACCTAGCTGATCTCCTGAGGAACAGAGGATCCCAAACAGCCAACGGTATCCCAGCATATATGAAGATTGGAGACCAAAAATTGTAGAGGACATTGAAAAATCAGATGGTAAGGAGAGTGCTTCAGGACAATAAGGTCCCTGGGACCAGTATGGGGACCAGGGTGGCTGCAGCCCCAGGCTGGGTGCCCCCAGGGTCTGCTGCAGTATTCTTGGGAGAGAGCCAGGTCAATGGCTCCCTCTCCTGCCAAACAAGGTTTGAGCATCACCAGGAGGGACCTGGAAGCTTGAAGTTGCTAGGGGCAATAGGGATGAACTGGCAAACACACAGGGGCTCTGTGCACCCTCTGAGACTATGGATGGTGGCTGGAGAGAGTTCATTTGTGACAGACCCTGACCTGGATAGTCCCTGGTCTGGTTGGAGAGTTGGGCTGAGTGAGAGGCCAGGCGCTTGCTTGGAGTGGCAGGCTTGAGCAGGAGGAAGTTTTCAAAAAGAAAAAGAGAAAAAAGAGGCACTTAGCAGCTGTTTGGGGAATTCTCCGGCAGCAGCTGACCTGGTCTCCTGTACCCCTACCCCTGCCCAGCCTCGAGATGCTCCCATGGTGGTGGGACATAAGGCCCCAGGCTCACGCCCGAAGACCCGGGGATGGTGCACTCCCACACATGCCAGATCAGTGGCTGTCTGTACCACCACACCCACAGGCCCTGGACAGTGTGCCTGAATCCGCCACCCAGAGGCAGCTCACACTGGGGCCCTGCATCCTGGGGACAGCAGCAGAGGAGGCAGGTACCTGCATCCACAGACGTAGCCACGGTGGTACCCCTTCCCTGTAGGCCTAAAAGGAAGTCAGAGATGCCCCTGCAGAGGATAACTGCAGGGTTCAGCTACCCAGCAATCCCCATAAAGAATTGGCTCAGTAGAGGGGGGTTGAATTAGCCTGAGGGGCTCTGCGAGTCCCTAGCTTCTAGGACAGCAAAGAGCAAGAAGGTGGTGTGTGAACTGCCCCTAATTGGTATACCTCAAAGACAGTGCAACTGGTGGACTGAAGGCATAGGCTGGGCACAGAAGGGCACTGGGGGCCCAGCAGCGACCTGAGGAACGAGGCTAGGGGCTGGGCAACTGTGAAGAGTGCTGCTCAGGAAGGGAGAAAATTGAAACTAATTCTCTCTCAGCCTGCGGCAGCCAGGAAGACCAGGAGAACTGGCTGGGCTGGTTTGAAGCCAACAGGAGGCTTTTTTTCTTTTTTAGTAATTTTTTTCTTTTAACTCCTTCTTCCTTTCTTTCCTTCTTTCTTTTTTTATTCCTTCCTCCTTTCTTCCTTTCTTTCCCATTCTATTCCTTCTTCCTTCCTTCTTGTTTTTAAATTGCAACAAGTGAGACAATAAAACCTGGAGCTGTGAAAAGAACAGAGCTGGACCCAAAGAGGGGTTATCCCAACAGCTGAGACAGTGAAACAAATTTCACTTTGCTACTCCAGAGAACTTGCAAGCTATTGTATATTTGTATAATTATTTCTTTTCATTAGTCTTACATCACTCATTTTATGAGTATTTTTGTATTTCTCTTCTTTCTGTTTAGTCTTCTTTGCTTGGCTTCTTAATTGCATTGTTTGGTTTCCCTTGTTCTCTCTTCCATAGTGTATTTTTAATTTTCCATCTTTCACTTCACTTGTGTTCCATTAGCACACCACTCTAGGTCCTATACTTCCTATTCTTGTTATCCAGATCACATAGATTCTGTCATGAGGGTTCCTCCATTCCTATTGTAAATAATTGCTGTTCCATACAATTGTAAATACTACACAACACAACTCCCAGATCTTAGACCACTTCACTGTTTCCTGAACATTATTACTGTTGTGATTAACTCTATTCTCTCACTCACTACATCTATTTTCTACCATTTACTCTCACTTTAACTGACAATATGAACTCCCACAAGCTCACTGCTTTCTATATCCAACTCACAATCCTTACCCTCCATAACAAATGTCTTATCTACTTCCCACCCTTTCTAAAGAGTGGCTAGTTAGGTGAAATATCACAGTTAACACTATACATATCCAAAGGATCTCCTATTTCTTTTCTATGGGCTGGTACTTTAAATACCATAGAATACACTCCCACTGTTTTAAACCATTTGCCTTCCCCACCAACTGGTCACAAAAAAGAGTAGTTGGGAATTGTGAACACCAGAATACCTGCTGGAAGGGGAAACCCACCAATAAAGGAACCACCAACAGATAACAACAGAGGAAGTTGAAGGAGGGAGTGGAAGCCACACTAACTCAACCCAGGACCAATCTGAAAATACAACTAAATGATGGAGAAATTACTCATAAAAAA
Source organism: Desmodus rotundus (assembly GCF_022682495.2). NCBI lineage: Eukaryota > Metazoa > Chordata > Mammalia > Chiroptera > Phyllostomidae > Desmodus > Desmodus rotundus. The sequence continues at coordinate 57,972,820 of NC_071392.1, read as the reverse complement.
CAACTGAAGAAGTCTGAGATAAAATCCTCAAAAGCTTGTACACACAGAGAGAAACAAGCTTCAACACAACCTACCCACACCTGCACAACAGAATTCAAGACGTGGTGGATGCAGTGCCCCTTATTTAAACAGCTGGAGGGAAGGACCCACCAAGAAAGACCCAATAACAAAAAAAACCCAACATACACAGAGCCAACAAAAATGACAGCACAAGACCAACAACAACAGGAGATCAAGGAGACTGCACCACTGAATCTCACAGGTCATCTACCACAGAAGTTCACACCATAAACCCAGGGAGTCAAAACAAATCAATTTAAAAAGCAGAGGCAAGGAGAAACAAGATGGCGGCGTAGGTAGACACACTGCACCTCCTCGCACAACCAGAACTCACAGAAAATCGAACTGCAAGGAAGCCCAACACCAAAAAAATAAAAAATAAACATTCATCCAGACTGGCAGGAGGGGCGGAGATGGGCAGCCAGGGCGGAGAGGACTCGCGTTGCCGTGGCGGGACCGAGACTGGCGCAGTGTGGGACGAACGGGGCAGGAAGTCTGACCACTAGCAGACCCTGCAACCCCACATTCATGCACAGATAAACCGAGAGGGTCCGACTCAGAGTGGCAGATAGTGGGGCAGGCAGAGCTGCGGGTAGCACCCCGAGGCCCCACATTTGCGCACAGATAAACCAGACAAACGGCGGGGAGCAAAGCAGACCACACAACCCAGGGCTCCAGCACAGGGAAATAAAGCCTCAAACCTCTGATTGAAAATGCCCGTGGGGGTTGGGGTGGCAGCAGGAGAGACTCCCAGCCTCACAGGAGAGGTCATCAGAGACACCCACAGGGGCCTAGGGTGTGCACAAGCCCACCCACTCAGGAACCAGCACCAGAGGGCTGTGCCCATTTGATTGTGGGTAGTGGAGTGAAAAACTCGCCCATTTGATTGTGGGTAGTGGAGTGAAAGACTGAAATCTGGTGGAGAGGGGAGCGAGTGCCATTGCTCCCTCTCAGCCCCTCCCCCACATACAGCTTCACAGCACAGCAACCAGCATTACCCCGCCCCGGGGAACACCTAAGGCTCTGCCCCTTTAAGTTACAGACGTGCCAAGACAAAACAAAATGAAACAAAACAAAAAAACCTGGCCCAAATGACAGAACACTTCAAAGCTCCAGAAAAAATACAACTAAGTGAGGAAGAGATAGCCAACCTATCGGTGCACAGTTCAAAACACTGGTTATCAAGATGCTCACAAAATTGGTTGAATCTGTTCGAAAACCAGATGGAAAAATGAAGCCTATGCTAAGAGAAACAAAGGAAAATGTACAGGGAACCAATAGTGATGCGAAGGAAACTGGGACTCGAATCAACGGTGTGGACCAGAAGGAAGAAAGAAACATCCAACCAGAAAAGAATGAAGAAACAAGAATTTGGAAAAATGAGGAGAGGCTTAGGAACCTCCAGGATATCTTGAAATGTTCCAACATCCGAATTATAGGGGTGCCAGAAGGAGAAGAGGAAGAACAAAAAATTGAAAACTTATTTGAACAAATAATGAAGGAGAACTTCCCCAGTCTGGCAAAGGAAATAGACTTCCAGGAAGTCCAGGAAGCTCAGAGAGTCCCAAAGAAGCTGGACCCAAGGAGGAGCACACCAAAGCACATCATAATTATATTACCCAAGATTAAAGATAAGGAGGGAATCTTAGAAGCAGCAAGAGAAAAGGAGACAGTTAACTACAAAGGAGTTCCCATAAGACTGTCTGCTGATTTCTCCAAAGAGACCTTACAGGCAAGAAGGGGCTGGCAAGAAGTATTCCAAGTCATGAAAGGCAAGGGCCTACATCCGAGATTACTGTATCCAGCAAGGCTATCATTTAGAATGGAAGGGAAGATAAAGTGCTTCTCAGATAAGGTCAAGTTAAAGGAGTTCATCATCACCAAGCCCTTATTATATGAAATGTTAAAGGGACTTATCTAAGAAAAAGAAGATAAAAATATGAACAGTAAAAATGACAGCGAACTCACAGTTATTAACGACCACACCTAAAACAAAAACAAGAGCAAACTAGGCAAACAACTAGAACAGGAACAGAACCATAGAGATGGAGATCACATGGAGGGTTGTCAATAGGGGAGTGGGAGGGGGAGAGGGGAGGAAAGGTACACAGAATAAGTAGCATAGATGACAGGTGGAAAATAGACAGGGGGAGGGTAAGAATAGTGTGGGCAATGTAGAAGCCAAAGAACTTATAAGTATGACCCATGGACATGAACTATAGGGGGGGAATGTGGGAGAGAGGCGGTGGGCAGGATGGAGTGGAGTGGGGGGGGGAGTGGGACAACTGTAATAGCATAATCAATAAATATATTTTACAAAAAAGCAGAGGCTAACAAGAAGAGTCTCACAAACGATGGATTGGCAAAGAAATAATTCCCAAATGAAAGGAAAGGAGGGAGCCTCAGAAAGAATGCGAAATGAAATAGAGGCAAGTCAACTATTAGACACTGAGTTGAAAACAATGGATATAAGGAAGCTCAAAGAGCTCACAGAGAATTATAAAAAACTACCGGGAAGCTGCAATGAACTCACTGCAAACTATATCAACATGAAAAAGGAAATAGGAACTCTCAACAAAGGCCAAAAGGAAAGGAAGAATACAATTTCTGAACTGAAGAACACAGTAGAAGGAATGAAAAGCAGACTTGATAAAGCAGAGGATCGGATCAGCAAGCTGGAGGACAACGTAGAAAAAACACCCAGAAAGAGCAAGAAAAGGAAAAGAGGCTCAGAAAGAATGAAGAGGAGTTAAGGGAAATGCAGGACAACATAAAACATAATAATATCCATATGAGAGGGATACCAGAAGGGGAAAAGAAGAAAAAGGGATTGAAAACCTATTTTAAAAAGTAATGTAGGACACCTTCCCTAATTTGATAGAGAGAAAAAGTCACACAAATCCAGGAAACAGAGCGTCCCAATCAAGAGAAAACCAAAGAGGCCAAGTGCAAGACACATCATAATTAGAGTGGCAAAATTCCAAAAAAAGACACAGCCTTAAAGGCAGCAAGGGAGAAACAGGAAGTAACATACAAAGGAGCTCTAATAAGACTAGCAGCTGAATTCTCAATGGAAATGCTCCAAGGAGGAAGGGAATGGCAAGAAGTATTCCAGGTAATGAGAATCAGATGCCTGCAACCAAGCAAGGCTACTTGCTTTATCCAGCAAGGCTCTAATGAAAATGGAAAACCAAATAATGAGTGTCTCAGATGACAGAAGGCTCAAAGACTATACCTTCTCCTTCCAGCTCTGCAAGAGATGCTAAAGGGTATGCTTTAAGGACAGGAAGAAAAACAATGAAAAAGACAGGAACACAAGCACGAAAAAATGGCAATGAATAAGTATCTATCAATAATAACCTTAATAGTAAACAGATAATATGCTCAAATCAAAAGGCACAGAATACCTAAATGGATAAGAAACATGGCCCACATGTATGGTGCCTACTAGAGACCCACCACAGATCAAAAGACCTACAGAGACTGAAAGTGAATGGCTGGAAAGAAATATTCCAATCAAATGGACAGGAAAAAAGAAAAAGAAAAGCTAGGGTAGCAATACTCATATCAGACAAAATATACTTCAAAACATGAACCATAAAAAGAGACCCAGAAGGTCACTTCATTATACTCAAGAGAAGAATCCATCAAGAAGACATAAACATTGTAAATATATATGCTCCCAACACAGGCTCACCCAAATACATAAAGAAAATCTTGGAGGGCCTCAAGAATGATATTGACAGAAACACAATTATAGTAGGGGACTTTTAACACCTTACTGTCAAAGATGGACAGATCTTCTAAACAAAATATCAACAAAGATATTGTGGCATTGAACAATGCCCTAGATGAAATGGACTTAATTGATATAGATAGAGCCTTTCATCCCAAAGAAGCAAAATACACATTCTTTTCAAATGCACATGGAACATTTTCAAAGCTAGACCACATGATAGGACACAGAACAGGGCTCAGCAAATTAAAGAAAATTGAAATCATATCACGCATTTTTTGTGACCATGAGGGACTGATACTAGAAACCAACCTCAAGGAAAAACCTCAAAAACACTCAAACACATGGAGATTGAAGGGCATGTTATTAAACAATGAATGGGTCAAAAATGAGATTAGGGAGGAAGTCAAAAGTTTCTGGAAACAAATGAAAATGAACCCACAAAAATCCAAAACTTATGGGCCACAGAGAAGGCAGTCCTGAGAGAGAAATATATAGCAATACAGACCCAGCTAAAAAAGATAGAAACATTTCAAATAAAGAATGTAACCCTATGCCTACAAGAACTGGAGGAAGAAACAAAAAGACAGCCCAGAGCAAGTAGAAGGAAGGAAATAATCAAGATCAAAGCAGAATTAAATGACCTGGAGATGAAAAGAATAATTCTAAGGATCAACAAATCCAGGAGCTGATTCTTTGGAAAGATAAACAAAACCAACAAGACTTTAGCAGGCTCATCAAGAAAGAAAGAGGATCTAAATAAACACAATCAAGAATGAAAGAGAGAGATTAAAACTGAGAGGGCAGAAATACAAAGGATTGTAATAAATTACTACAAAGAACTCTAGGCCAAGAAATTTGAAAACCTAGGTGAAATGGGCAAATTCCTAGAAAATATATAATCTTCCACAACTCAGTGAAAAAGTAGCAGAAAGCTGAACAGACCAATAACAGCTGATGGAAATGAAGCAGTAATCAAAAAGCTTCTGACACACAAAACCCTGGACCATATGGTTTCACAGGAGAATTCTACAAAGCATTTAAGGAAGAGATAACCCTTATTTTCCACAAACTATTCCAAAAATCCAAGAAGATGGAAGACTCCCAAACTCTTTTTATGAATCCAGCATCATCCCAATTTCCAAACTAGATAAAGACAGAACAAATAAAGAAAACTTCAGGTCAATATCGCTGATGAACATAAATGCTAAAATCCTCAACAAAATACTGGCAAACTGCAAGCAAGAAAACATTAAAAAGATCATGCACCATGATCACGTGGGATTCATCCCAGGAATGCAAGGATGGTACAATATTTGCAAATCAAAAATGTAATACATCATATAAACAAAAAGAAAGACAAAAATCATATCATCATGACAATAGATGCCAAAAAAGCATTTGATAAGGTACAACACCCATTTATGATTAAAACACTCAGCAACATGGGAATAGAGGGAGCATTACTCAACATAATAAAGGCCATACATGAGAGACCTACAGCAAACATCATACTCAATTGGCAAAAGCTAAAAGTTTTCCCACTAAGATCAGGAACAGAAAAAGGATGCCCACTTTCACGACTTATATTCAATACAGTATTGGAAGGCCTAGCCACAGCAATCAGACAAGAAAAAGAAATAAAAGGCATCCAATTTGGAAAGGAGGAAATGAAACTCTCCTTGTTCACAGGTGACATCATAGTGTACATAGAAAATCCTATAGACTCCACCAAAAAACTACTTGACCTAATAAATGAATTTGGCAAAACAGCGGGGTACAAAGTCAATATTCAGAAAACAAAGGCATTTTGTACACCAATAAAATATCAGAAATAAAAATCAGGAAACAAATCCCATTTGATTTAGCAAGAAGAAAGATAAAGTACCTAGGAATAAACCTAACCAAGGAAGTAAAAATCCTGTTCTCAGAAAACTATACAACATTGAAGAAAGAAATTAAGGAAGGCACAAAGAAATGGAAGCATGTACCATGCTCATGGATTGAAATAATTAACATCATCAAAATGGCCATACTCTCCAAAGTGATTTATATATACAATGCAATCCCTATTAAAGTACCTATGACATATTTCACAGATATAGATCAATCATTTTAGTAATTTAAATTGAACCATTAATGACCTGGAATAGGTGCAGCAATTTTTAGAAAGAAGAGCAAAGTAGAAGGGATCACAATACCTGATAACAAAATGTAATACAAGGCCACTGTAATCAAAATAGCCTGGTACTGACATAAAAACAGAGACAGAAACCAAATAACAGAACAGAGAGCCCAGAAATAAATCCAAGTCTGTATTGTCAATTAATGTTTGACAAAGGGGGTAGATCATAAAATGGAGCAAAAATAGTGTCTTCAATAATGGTGTTGTGAGAACTAGACAGCCACATGCAAAAAAATGAAACTCGACCAACTTATACCATAAGCAAAAATAAACTCAAGGTGGATAAAAGACTTAAATATAAATCATGGCACCATAAAAGTCCTAGAGGAAAACATTGGAAGGAAAATCTCAGACATTCCATGCAGCAACATCTTTACAGACACGTCCCCTAAAGCAAGGGACATAAAGGAAAGAATAAACAAGTGGGACCTCATCAAAATAAAAAGCTTCTGCATGGCTAAAGAAAACAGCATTAAAAATGAAAAGAGAGCCAATCGTATGGGAAAACAGATTTGCCAATAATACCTCAGACAAGGGTCTGATCTCCAAAATATATAAAGAACTCACACAACTCCGCTCTAAGGAGACAAGCAACCCAATTTAAAAATGGGCAAAGGACTTGAACAGACACTTCTCCAAGGCGGATATACAGAGGGCCCAGAGATATATGAAAAGATGCTCAGCATCACTAGCCATCAGAGAGATGCAAATTAAAACCACAATGAGATACAACCTCACACCGGTCAGAATGGCCATCATAGACAAAGCAGCAAACAAGTGTTGGAGAGGATGCAGAGAAAAGGGAACCCTAGTGCCCTGTTGGTGGGAATGTAGACAGGTGCAGACACTGTAGAAAACAGTATAGAATTTCCTCAGAAAACTAAAAATGGAACTGCCTTTTGACCCAGCAATTCCACTTCTAGGATTATATTCTAAGAACCCTAAAACACCAAACCAAAAGTACCTATAAACCCCAATGTTCATAGAAGAACAATTTATAATAGCCAAGTTCTGGAAGCAACCTATGTAATCATCAGTAAATGAATGGATCAAAAACTATGGTCCATTTACACAATGGAAGTCAATGCAGCAGAGAGAAAGAAGGAGCTTCTACCCTTTGCGACATCATGGATGCAACTGGAGAACATTATCCTAAGTGAATTGAGCCACGTGGTGAGGGAGAAATACCATATGATCTCATCTTTAACTCGAACATAATCAACATAAGAAAAAGGCAAACAAAATATAACCAGAGACATTGAAATTAAGAACAATTATAACAATAGCCAGAGGGGTGGAAGTGGGTATAGTGGGAGGAAGGGTTTTCAGGAACTATTATGTTGGACACATGGACAAAACGAAGGGGGAGGGTGGAAGCAAGGGAGGGAAGTTGGAGTGGCTGGGGTGGGGGGAATGTGTGGGGAATATGCAAATAACTGTAACTGAACAACAATAAAGTAATTAGAAAATAAAATAAAATTAAAAGTCACATGATCATATCAATAGATGTGAGAAAGCATTGGTTAAAGTCCAGCAGCCATTTATGATAAATACTCCTAGCAAAGTTGCAATAGAGAGATCACACATCAACATAATAAAGGTCGTATACAATTTACATACAGCTAACATCATACTCAACAGGCAAAAACTGAAAGCTTTCCCCAAAAACCAGGAACAAGAGGATGTCTGTTTTCAGTACTCTCACTCACATACTATTGGAAGTTCTAGCCACAGTGATCAGACAAGAAAAAGTAATGAAAGGCATCAAGATTATAAAGTCAGAAGGAAAAGTGTCTATATTTGTAGACGATATGATAGTGTACAAAGAAAACCCTAGCCGCTCCACCAAAATATTACTCACGCTAATTAAGTGAATTTGGCAAAAAAGTGAAATACAGAGTGAATATTCAGAAATCAAAGACATTTTTGTACACCAACAATGAAATATAAGAAACAGAAACTAATAAAAATTCCCATTTAATATAGCAACAAGAAAAATAAAGAACCAAATAATAAACTTAACTGAGGAAGTAAAAAAGTATACTCAGAAAATTATGGATCAATGAAAAAGAATTAAAGAAGATCAAAACAAATGTAAGCATATCCTGGGTTCAATAATCAGAAGAATCAACATCATTAATATGTCTATATTACCAGGAGCAATCTAGAGATTCAGTTCAATCCCTACTAAAATATTAATTACATATTTCACAGAGTTATAAAAAATATTTCAAATGTGTATATGGAAGCAAGAACAATTCCAAATAGCTGCAGCAATCTTTGGAAAGAAGAACAAAGTAGGAGGAATTGCAATACAAATTGTACTACAGGGACACTGTAATCAAAACAGTCTGGTACTGGCATAAGAACAGATACATAGATTAATGGACCAAAATTGAAAGCCCAGAGATAAACCAATGCCACTATAGTCAACTAATATTCAATAAAGGGAACCAAAAACATAAAATGGAGTAAAAATAGCCTCTTTAACAAAAGGTGTTGGGAGACCTGGACAAGTACAGGCAAAAAATGAAAATTGATCACCAACTTACACCATACAAAAAATATAAACTCAAAATGGAGAAAAGACATAAACCTAAGTTGCAACACCATAAAAGCCCTAGAGGAAAATATAGGCAAAAAAAATTTCAAATATACCACACAGCAATATTCTACTGATACATCCCAAAGGCTAAGGGACACAAGGGAAAGAATAAACAAATGGGACTTCATCAAATTAAAAAACTTCCCCACCGCTATAAAAAGCATCAACAAAATGAAAAGGGAACCTACCATATGGGAAAACATATTTGATAATGATATCTTGGAAAAGGGTTTGATCTCCAAAATATATAAATAACTCATATGGCTCCACACCAGGAAAATAAACAATCCATTTAAAAAATGGGCAAAGGTTCTGAATAGACAATTCTCCAAGGAGGACATACAGAGAGCCTTTAGGAATATAAAAATGTGCTTGACATCACTAGCCATCAGAGAGATGCAAATTAAAACCACAATGAGATACCATTTCACAATGATCAGCACGGTTATCATTAACAAATCAACAAACAAGTGCTGGCAAGGATGTAGATAAAAGGGAACCCTCATGTACTCTTGGTGGGAATGCAGGCTAGTGCAGCCACCACGGAAAACAGCATGGAAATCCCGCACAAAAGTAAAAGTGGAACTGGCCTTTGACCTGGCAGTTCTACTGCTAGGACTATACTCTAAGTATCCTGAAACACCAAGTCTAAAGAACCTACGCACACCTATGTTCATAGCAGCATAATTTACAATGGCAAGAGTTGGAAAGAGACAAAGTGGACATCAGTAAATGAGTAAATTAAAAAACTGTGGTACATTTACACAATGGAATATTATACAACAGAAAGAAAGAAGGAACTCTTATGCTTTGTGACAGCATGGGTGGAACTGGAGAGTATTATGCTAAGTGAACTAAGCCAGATGGTGAAATACAAATACCATATAATTGCACCTATAAGTGGAACCTAATGATCAAAACAAACAAATGAGCAAAATAGAACTAGATGCATGGAAACAAGCAATGGACTCACTGGAACCAGAGGGGAGGAGGGTGGCTGAAAAGGGAGGAAAGAAGGAATAGTGCCTCCTTAAAGAACAAGTATAAATGACCATAGACATGGACAACAGGGTGGGGATGGACTATGGGTGTGTGGGGTGGGTTGGGTAATGGAGAGTAATGGGGGAAATTGGGACAACTGTAATAGGAGAATCATAAAAAATGAATTATCATCAATAAGATTCCTAGAGAAAACACAATCATGTGTCATTTAACAGTGGGAATACTCCATGAGAAATGCTTCACTAGCAATTTCATTATTGTGCAATCATCATTTACACAAGCCTGCTAACACATGTAGATTGAATGATGTAACCTCTTGCTCTTAGGCTACAAAAATGTACAGCATGCTACTATACTTACTTCTGTAGACATTGTACCACAATGGTAAGTATTTATGTATGTAAACAACAAACCTGTACAGCAAAATATGGTATAAAATATTAAAATGGTCCACTAGCATATGACATTCATCATGAGTAAAGTTTTTTTTGATATATTTATTGATTATGCTATTACAGTTGTCCCATTTCCGCCCCTTCACTCAACTCCATCCTGCCCACCCCCTCCCTCCCCCATTCCCCCCCTATAGTTCATGTCCATGGGTCATACTTATAAGTTCTTTGGCTTCTACATTGCCCACACTATTCTTACCCTCCCCCTGCCTATTTTCCACCTATCATTTATGCTGTTTATTCTCTGTACCTTCTCCCCTCTCTCCCCTTCCCAATCCCCTATCGATAACCCTCCACGTGATCTCCATTTCTGTGGTTCTGTTTCTGTTCTAGTTGTTTGCTTAGTTTTCTTTTGTTTTGGTTTTAGGTGTGGTCGTTAATAACTGTGAGTTTGCTGTCATTTTTACTGTTCATATTTTTGATCTTCTTTTTCTTAGGTAACTCCCTTTAACATTTCATATAATAAGGGCTTGGTGATGATGAACTCCTTTAACTTGACCTTATCTGAGAAGCACTTTATCTGCCCTTTCATTCTAAATGACAGCTTTGCTGGATACAGTAATCTTGGATGTAGGCCCTTGCCTTTCATGACTTGGAATACTTCTTGCCAGCCCCTTCTTGCCTGTAAGGTCTCTTTTGAGAAATCAGCTGACAGTCTTATGGGAACTCCTTTGTAGTTAACTGTCTCCTTTTCTCTTGCTGCTTCTAAGATTCCCTCCTTATCTTTAATCTTGGGTAATATAATTATGATGTGCTTTGGTGTGCTCCTCCTTGGGTCCAGCTTCTTTCGGACTCTGAGCTTCCTGGACTTCCTGAAAGTTTATTTCCTTTGCCAGACTGGGGAAGTTCTCCTTCATTATTTGTTCAAATAAGTTTTCAATTTTTTGTTCTTCCTCTTCTCCTTCTGGCACCCCTATAATTCGGATGTTGGGATGTTTCAAGATGTCCTGGAGGTTCTTAAGCCTCTCCTCAGTTTTTTTGAATTCTTGTTTCTTCATTCTTTTCTGGTTGGATGTTTCTTTCTTCCTTCTGGTCCACACCGTTGATTCGAGTCCCAGTTTCCTTCGCATCACTATTGGTTCCCTGTACATTTTCCTTTGTTTCTCTTAGCATAGGCTTCATTTTTCCATCTGGTTTTCGAACAGATTCAACCAATTTTGTGAGCATCTTGATAACCAGTGTTTTGAACTGTGCACCGATAGGTTGGCTATCTCTTCCTCACTTAGTTGTATTTTTTCTGGAGCTTTGAAGTGTTCTGTCATTTGGGCCAGGTTTTTTTGTTTTGTTTCGTTTTGTTTTGTCTTGGCACGTCTGTAACTTAAAGGGGCAGAGCCTTAGGTGTTCCCCGGGGCTGGGTAACGCTGGTTGCTGTGCTGTGATGGTGTACGTGGGGGAGGGGCTGAGAGGGAGCAATGGCACTCGCTCCCCTCTGCACCAGATTTCAGTCTTTCACTCCACTACCCACAATCAAATGGGCCCCTCTGGTGCTGGTTCCTGAGTGGGTGGGCTTGTGCACGCTCTAGGCCCCTGTGGGTGTCTCTGATGACCTCTCCTGTGAGGCTGGGAGTCTCTCCTGCTGCCACCCCAACCCCCACGGGCTCTTTCAATCAGAGGTCTGAGGCTTTATTTCCCCGTGCTGGAGCCCTGGGTTGCGCGGTCTGCTTCGCTCCCCACCTTTCGTCCAGGTTTATCTGTGCGTGAGTGTGGCCATGGGGTGCTACCCGCAGCTCTGCCTGCCCCATTCTCTGCCACTCTGAGTCCGGTCCTCTCGGTTTATCTGTGTGTGAATGTGGGGTCGCAGGGTCTGCTAGTGGTCAGACTTCCTGCCCCTTTCCTCCCACACTGCGCCAGTCTCAGTCCCGCCATGGCAACTCGAGTCCTCTCCGCCCAGCTGCCGGTCTCCGCCCCTCCTACCGGTCTCGATGTATGTTTCTTTTTTATCTACTTGGTGTTGGATTTCCTTGCTATTCGATTTTCTGTGAGTTCTGGTTGTGCGAGGAGGTGCAGTGTGTCTACCTATGCCGCCATCTTGGTTCTCTAGATGAGCAAAGTTTTCAGGATTGGAAGATACCCTGGGTGAGTCAGTGAAAGGGTGGTGAGTGAATGTGAGGACTAAGGACATAACTGTACAGTATATAGATTTAATAATTACAGTACTTGTTACATTAAATTGATAAAATATTTTTTCAATAATATATTAACTATGCTACTATAATTTTTAACTTTTGACTCATGTAATGACACAGCTTTAAACAAAAACACATTGTACAGTTGTAAAATATATTTTATTTTTACATTATTATTTAAGCTTTTTAATATTTTTCTTATATTTTTCTTATTTGTTATTGTTGTTCAAGACAGTTTTCTGCCTTTTCCGCCCACCCCTCCCCACCATCCCAGCCCTTCCCGCATTCCTCCCATTTCTACCCCTCCTTGATATTGTCCATGTGTCCTTTATAATTTTTCTGGCAAACCCTTCACCCTTTTTCCCTATAATCCCCTCACCTCTCCCCTCTGGTCACTGTCAGCCTGTTCTCAATTTCAGCATCCTTGGTTGTATTTTGCTTGCTTGTTTGTTTTGTTAATTAGGTTCCATCTATAGGTGAGATCATATGATATTCGTCTTTCACTGCCTGGTTTATTTCACTTAGCATAATTCTCTCTAGTTCCATCCATGTTGTCGCAAAGGTAGGAGCTCCTCTTTCTCTCGGCTGCATAGAATTCCATTGTGTAAATGTACCATAGATTTTTGATCCATTCATTTACTGATGGGCACTTAGGTTGCTTCCAGCACTTGGATATTGTAAATTGTTCTGATATGAACATTAGGGTGCATAGGTTTTTTTGGTTTGTTGTTTCAGGGTTCTTAGAATATAATCCTAGAAGTGGAATTGCTGGGTCAAAAGGCAGTTCCATTTTTAGTTTTCTGAGGAAATTCTATACTGTTTTCCACAGTGGCTGCACCAGTCTGCATTCCCACCAACACGGCACTAGGGTTCCCTTTTCTCTGCATCCTCTCCAACACTTGTTTGCTGATTTGTTTATGATGGCCATTCTGACCTGTGTGAAGTGCTATCTCATTGTGGTTTTAATTTTCATCTCTCTGATGGCTAGCGATACTGAGCATCTTTTGATGTATCTCTGGAACCTCTGTATGTCCTCCTTGGAGAAGTGTCTGTTCAAGTCCTTTGCCCATTTTTAAATTGGGTTGCTTGTCTCCTTAGAGCGGAGTTGTGTGAGTTCTTTATATATTTTGGAGATCAGACCCTTGTCTGAGGTATTATTGGCAAATCTGTTTTCCCATACGATTGGCTCTCTTTTCATTTTTAATGCTGTTTTCTTTAGCCATGCAGAAGACTTATTTTGATGAGATCTTATTTGTTTATTATTTCCTTTATGTCCCTTACTCTAGGGGATATATCAGTTAAGATGCTGCTGTGTGGAATGTCTGAGTTTTTGCTGGTTATGTTACCTGTAGTACTTTTATGGTGTCAGGACTTATATTTAAGTCTTTTATCCATCTTCAGTTTCTTTTTGTGTATGGTGAAAGTTGGTGGTCGAGTTTCATTTTTTTGCATGTAGCTGTCCAAGTCTCCCAACATCATTTGTTGAAGACACTATTTTTGCTCCATTTTATGCATCTACCCCCTTTGTTGAATATTAATTGACCATAGAGACTTGGGGTTATTTCTGGGCTCTCTTTCTGTTACATTGTCTATGTGTCTATTCTTATGCCAATACCAGGGTATTTGATTACAGTGGCCTTGTAATACATTTTGATATCAGGTATTGTGATTCCTTCTACTTTGCCCTTCTTTCTCAAAATTGCTGCACCTATTCAGGGTCATTTATGGTTCCATATAATTTTTTGAAGAGTTTGTTCTATATCTGTGAAATATGTCATTGGTAGTTTAATAGGTATTGCATTTAATCTACAAATTTCTTTGGATAGTATGGACATTTTGATGATGTTAATTCTTCCGATCCATGAACACGGTAATGTTTCCATTTGTGTCTTCCTCAATTTCTTTCTTCAGTGTTGTAGTTTTCTGAGTACAGGTTTTTTACCTTCTTCGTGAGGTTTTTTTCTAGGTACTTTGTGCTTCTTTGTTAGTATATCAAATGGGAAGTTTTTCCTGATTTCTGTTTCTGATATTTTATTGTTGGTGTACAAAAATGCCTTTGATTTCTGATTATTGACTTTGCATCCTGCTGTTTTGCCAAATTCAGTTATTGGGTTGGGCAGTTTTATGGTGGAGTCTATAGAATTTTCTATGTACACAATCATGTTATCTGCAAACACTGACAGTTTTGCGTTCTTCTTTCCAATTTGGATGTCTTTTATTTCCTTTTTTTTGTCTGATTGCTGTGGCTGGAACTTCCAATACTATGTTGAATAGCATTGGTGAAAGTGGACAACCTTTTCTTGTTCCTGATCTTAGTGGGAATGTTTTTAGATTTTGCCCATTGTGTATGATGTTGGCTGTAGGTCTCTCATATATGGCCTTTATTTTGTTGAGGAATGCTCCTTCTACATCTTCTTTGCTGAGAGTTTTAATCATAATGGGTGCTGTACCTTATCAAATGATTTTTCTGCATCTATTTGTATGATCATGTGATTTTTGTCTGTCCTTTTGTTTATGTGATGTATTATGTTTATTGATTTGCGAATATTGTACCTTCCTTGCATCACTTGGTCATATTGCATGATCTTTTTAATGTATTGCTGGATGCGGTTTGCCAGTATTTTGTTGAGGATCTTAGCGTCTATGTTCATCAGCGGTATTGACCTGACATTTTCTTTCTTCGTTGTGTCTTTATCTGGTTTTGGGATTAGGATGATGCTGGCTTCATAAAAAGAGTTTGAGAGTCTTCCATCTTCTTGGATCTTTTGTAATAGTCTGTGAAGGATATGGGTTAGCTCTTCCTTAAATGCTTTGTAGAATTCTCCTCTTAAACCATTCTTTCCAGGGCTTTTGTTTGTTGGGGGTGTTTTGATTACTGCTTCAATTTCAAGTTCTGTTATTGGTCTGTTCAGGTTTTCTGCTTCTTCTTCATTCAGTTTTGGAAAATTATATTTTTCTAGGAATTTGCCCATTTCACCTAGGTTTTCAAATTTTTTGGCCTAGAGTTCTTCATAGTAATTTCTTACAATCCTTTGTATTTCTGTGGTCTCAGTTGTAATTTCTCCTGTTTCATTTCTGATTGTGCTTATTTGGGTCCTCACTCCTTTTTCTTGATAAGTCTGCTTAGAGGTTTGTCAATTTTGTTTCCCTTTCAAAGGACCAGCTCCTGGACTTATTCATCCATAGAATTGTTCTTTTAGTCTCTATTTCGTTTAATTCTGCTCTGATCTTGATTATTTCCTTCCTTTTACTTCTCTGGGCTGTGTTTGTTGTTGTTCTTTATGTTTTTGTAGATATATGGTTAGGTATTTTATTTTAAATGTTTTCATCTTTTTAAGGTAGTCTTGTGCCACTATGAACTTCCCTTCAGAACTGCCTTTGCTGTGTCCCATAAGTTTTGGGTTTTAGTTAATTTTCATTTGTTTCCAGAAACTTTTTGATTTCTTCCTTGATCGGAATCTCAACCCATTCATTGTTTAATATTATAGTATTCAATCTCCATGTGTTTGAGTGTTTTTGATATTTTTCCTTGAGGATGGTTTCTAGTTTCATTCCCTGCTGGTCAGAGAAAAGGCTTGATATAATTTCAGTTTTCTTCAATTTGTTGCTACTTGTTTTGTGTCCTATCTTATGGTGTATCTTTGAAAAATTCAACAAAAGAAAAAAAGCAAACAAAATATAACCAGAGACATTGAAAATAAGAACATGGTAACAATAGCCAGAGGGGAGTGGGGAGGGGATAGTGGGGAGAGGGGTCAATAGGAGCTACTATAAAGGACACAAGGACAAATCAAGGGGGAGGGTAGAGATGGGGGAGGGATGTGGGTTCGGCTGAGGTGGGGTGGAGGGATGGGGAGAAAATGCAGACAGTTGTAACTGAATAAAAATAAACAAATTAATTTTAAAAAAAGAAAGAAAAAATTCCATGTGGATTTGAAAAGAATGTATTTTGCTCCTTTTTGATGAAAGGCTCTATATATATCAATTAAGTTCATTTGATCTAGGACATTATTCAATGCCACAATATCTTTGTCGATATTTTGGAAGATCTATCCCTTTTTGACAGTGGGGTTTTGAAATCTCCTACTATAATTGAATTGCTGTCAATATCTTTCTTGAAGTCCTTCAAGATTTTCTTTATGTATTTGGGTGCTCCTATGTGGGTACATATATCTTTACAATGTGTATGTCTTCCTGATGGATTCTTCCCTTGAGTATAATGAAGTGATCTTCTGGTTCTCTTTTTGTGGCATTTTTTTGAATTCTATTTTGTCTGATATGAGTATTGCTAACCCGTCTTTTTTTTTTTTTTCCTGTCCATTTTATTGGAATATTTCTTTCCAGACCTTCACTTTCAGTCTGTATAGGTCTTTTGTTCTGTGGTAGGTCTCTTGTAGGCAGCATATGTGTGGGTCCTGGTTTCTTATCCATTCAGGTATTTTATGTCTTTTGGTTGGAGCATTTAATCTGTTTATGTTTTAGGTTATTATCGATAGGTACTTATTCAATGCAATTTTTTTTGTGCCTGTGTTCTCCTCTCTCTTTCTTTGTTCTTCCTTTTCTTAAAGCAGTCCCTATAGCATCTCTTGCAGAGCTGGTTTGGTAGAGTTGTATTCTGTTAGACCTCCTTTTTCTGGGAAGTTCCTTATTTGGCTTTCCATTTTAATTGAGAGCCTTTTTCAATAAAGTAGTCTTGGTGTCAGGCTTCTGGTTCATTACTTGGAATATTTCTTGCCATTCTCTTTTGGCTTGGAGAGTTTCCATTGAGAAGTCAGCTGCTAGTCTTATCGGTCTCCTTTGTATGCTACTTCTTGTTTCTTCCTTGCTGCCTTTAAGATCCTCTCTTTGCCTTGGAATTTTGCCATTTTAATTATAATGTGTCTTGGAGTGGGCCTTTTTGGGTTCCTCTTGATTGGGACTCTCTGTATTTCCTGGATTTTTTTGTGACTTTTTCTCTTATCAAATTAGGGAAGTTGTCCATCATTACTTTTTCAAACAGGTTTTCTATCCCATGCTCTTCTTCCCTTTCTGGTATCCCTATTATATAGATATTATTACTTTTCATATTGACTTGCTACTCCCTTACCACTTATTTGTTCTTTCTGAGTCTGTTTTCCTTTTTTTGATCTATCTGGGTGTTTTTTTTATACCGTGTCCTCCAGCTCTCATGGGGAACCATTCCAACTGTGGGAAATGTGGTCCAGCCCCCACTCAGAATACCAGTGGGGAGTGAGGTTGGTGGGCAGGACCCATGCCGTCGGACAGGTTCTCCCATGGGGAATCAGGCCTGCATTGTACCTAGGCTGATATGAGACTTGCTTTTGCTAAAACTCCCTCACCCCGTATTGAGGTAGCAAATGTTTACTGAGTATCATTCACTTCCTAAAGTCTGTGCTAAACCACCCTAGTATGGAATGTAATCAGTTCAACCACTTTCCCCCTTGAGCTGTAACATCCTTGTCTTTGAAGTAATTAACAGTAATCTGTCCTTTGTTGTCTGTAAAAGGTAATCACCTACAGTGAACCTGTGCATAGTAAATGAGGACCATCCTGGATGTAATGTGCCCAGAAAAGCAATAAAAGTCTGTCCAGGCAGGGTTCAGCTCTCTCTCTTGGGCCCTCTCACCCTCTCTCACTTAGAGATTGGCCATGCCATCCCTTTTTCTCCACAGGATTTCTCTACTCTGTGTGTATTTGTCTATTACAGCTGCAACACAGGATCCTGCTGGCCAGGATCCATGTCAAACTCTCTGATTCGATCCTCTGCTTTATCCAGCCTGGTTGTAATTCCTTCTAGTGTGTTTTTTATTTCTGAGATTTTATTGTTCATTTCTTCCTGGTTTTTGTTTAGACTTTCTATTTCTTTTTTCTTGCTGATGTTGTTCTCACTCACTTACTTGTAGTTATCTGTGGGTTCCTTGAGCATCTTTATAACCATTATTTTGAATTCTGTATCTGATAGTTTGGTTACCTCCATCTCTTTTAGCTCTTTTGGTGGGGAGTGTTCCATTCCTTTTGATTGCATGTTCTTTTCTTGTCTCCCCATTTTAGGTGACTCTTTTTGTTTGTTTCTGCACTTCCTGATGTTTTACTTTGCTAGCTGTCTTTGTAGGTTGAACTTCTATGGTAGGAATTCTATGGGGTTTGGTGGTGTGGTCTGTTTGATCTCCTTGGTGGGCACTGCAGATTTGCTTTCTTCTGTTCATGTGAGCTCTCTTGTTGTACTTGGGTTTTTACCTTTTGGTGGTTCCTTTGTTCTATGGTTTTTCTCCTCCAGCCAGAATACTGATGTTCACACCTCCGACCTATTGTTGTATGTGACTATTGGCAGGTAGCAGGTAGGCAAAATGGCTTAAGACATTGGGTGAGTATTTTATGGGATTTAAAGTACCAGCAAGTAGAGAAGAGCTAGGAGATTCTTTGGATAAGTATAGCGTTAACTGTGATATTTCACCCAACTAGCCACTTTTTATAAAAGGGGAAGGGGAGATAAAAATCTTTTTAGAGGGGAGTATGATTGTGAGCTGAATCCAGAAAACAGAGTGCTTGTACAAGGTTTGATGATGAGATATAGTGAACATAAAGGATAGAAAGTAGGCATAATGTGAGACAGAATAGAGTGAATCACAACAATAATAATGCTCAGGATTAAAGTGAAGTGGGCTAAGGTCAGGGAGGGTTGCTGTGTAGTATGTACAATTGTATCAAACATCAATCATTTACAGTAGTACTGGAATAATAATAATACGACAAGGAATATATGATTTGGATAACCAGAATAGAAAGTACCCATTCAAGAGTTGTGTGTTATTGGAGCATGGGTGAAGTGAAAGAAGGAAAATTAAAATACAATACAGAGAGAATGAGGAAAACCAGTTAAATAATGGAATTAAACAGAGAAATAAAACAAGGAAAAGTAAATATAAGGGAAGGAAATAAAAATACTGATAGAATAAAAGTGGTAAAAATAATGAAAAATAATAATAATACACATAAACAATAAAATTCTAGCTCTATGGGGATAGCAAAGTGACATTTGTCTCAGTTTCTCAGTGTTTAGGGTTAGCCTTGTGCTCCCCCTCTTGATCTGTCTCTGGACACTTTGTAACTCCACATCTTATTGTCTCACTTGGGGGAAGAAAAACAAGGAAAAAAAAAAGAAAGAGCAACAAAAAAGAAAGAAAAAAATACTAAGCCTCCTGCTGACTTTAAATCTCTTTGGTGAGTTGTGCTGGTCTTCCTAGATGCCACAGGAAGGTGGGAGCTGGGCTTCTTCACTTTTCTCTCTTCCTATGGTTTTGAGAGGATGGGCACCACGTCTGGGCTGCAATATGCAGTTTCCAGGACCCTGGTCCAGGCCATCTGTGAGGTGCCAGGCTCAAATCAGTCACTCAGTCTCTGGGTGCACAGTGTGAGTCAATCTCAAGCACGCTGTTTCACTCAGCCACTCAGTCTCAGGCACTAATCAGCCTCTGGGCACCCAGTGTTAGACAAGCTTGGGCATGTGTTTCCACTTAGCCACTCAGTCTCTGGGTACCAGCAGATCAAATCACCCTCAGGGCAAGCCAGCAACTGCTTGAGAGTTCCTTACAAAGCAGCTGCCCACTGTTCTTAACAAGTGCATGGCTTTTCACACAGCCCAACTTTCCAACCAGTCCAGAGACTATCCAAGTCAGGGTCCAACATGACTCAACTTCTCCCTTCTCCAGGTGTCACCTGGCACCTCAATTTCTCTGGTTCCAGCATCCACAGTCCCAGCGGATGTGTACCGCCTCTGTGTGTCTCCCACTTCATCTCTATTCCTCCCAGCAGCTTCCAGAATCCAGGTCCTTCCTGGTGCCAGGCTGCCCTCCCTGCTCTGGTAGGGGAGGGAGCTGGTGATCTAACTCTCCTCCCCGTATCCTGCGGCAGGCACAGGGCTGGGAGCCGCAGCAGCATTGGTCTCTGCACAGATCCTAGGGACCTTACCATCCCAGTGCAACCTCCTCACCGTCTGTTTTTCAATGTTCTCTGCAATTTTTGTCCTCCAAACTTCATATAAGCTGGGATTCCATTAGCTGTTCACTCTGTTCCTCAGATGATCAGCTAGGTGTTCCAGTTGGGCACAGGGAGAACTGGGCTCCCCTCTTACCTACCTCATCACCATCTTCAGCTCGGGATTTAAGCTTTTTTATTTTTAATATATATTTTTAATTTTAAACATTTTTGTTAAAAGTTAAGACAACACAAACATAAGCCTAAGCTTACAAAAAGTCAACAGTATAAATATCATTGTCTACCATTTCCATAAGCTGTCTCACTAGAAAGTCTTCAAGTGCGATAACATGCATGGAGCTGCAATCTCTCAAGATAACGTCTTCTTCCAATCCTTTGAAGGACCTGCTTGACGTTCTTTTAGAGGAGGTGTCACTCTTTTCACAAGTCCGTAGTTTGCTTGTTTTTAATCATAGATTTGCTTATAAGCAGACAATACATCAAGAACATCTCTCTATTTATGAAAAGTTTTTGGTTTGGGGGGTTAATGTTTTCAAATTTTTATTATTTTTTATTGTTGTTCAATTACAGTTGTCCCCAACCCCACCCCATTACTCTCCAATGCCCTACCTAGCCCCACCTCACACATTCAATCATCCCCTCCATTGTCGTCCATGGGTCCTTTATACATGTTCTTTGACTTGACTCTTTTCCCCATTATATCCCTACCCCTTCCTTCTGATCACTGTCAGTCTGTTCTTCATTCCCATGCTTCTGTTTATATTGTGCTTCCTTGTTTGCTTTGCTGCAGGTTCTAGTTATGTGTGAGATTATATGGTATTTGTCTTTCAATGCCTGGCTCTTTTCACTCAGCATAATTCTCTACAGTTTCATCCATGGTGTCGTGAAGGGTAGGAGTTCCTTCTTTCTTTCTGCAGTGTAGTATTACATTGTGTAAATATACCAAATTTTTTTGACCCACTCAGCTACTAATGCACACTTAGGCTGTTTCCAGCAATTGACTATTGTAAATTGAAGTACTGTGAATATTGGGGTGCAGAGGCTCTTTTGAATTGGTGATTCAGGATTCTTAATGTATCATCCCAGCAGTGGGATGGCTGGATCGATAGTCAGTTCCATGTTTAGTTTTTTGAGGAAACTCCATACTGTTTTCCACAGAGGCTGCTCCACTTTGCATTCCCACCAACAGTGTACTAGGGTTCCCTTTTCTCCATGATCACATCAACACTTGTTTTATGTTGATATGTTCATGAAAGCTATTCTGACTAGTGTGAAATAGTATCTCATTTTGGTTTGACTTTGCATCTCTCTGATGGCTCCTGATGCTGAGCATCCTTTATATGCCTCAGGGCCATCTGAATGCTCTCTTTGGAGAAGTGCCTATTTAGATCCTTTGACCATTTTTTAAATCAGGTTGTTTGTCTTCCTGGAGTGGAGTTGTGTGAGTTCTTTATTTATTTCTGAGATGAAATCCTAGTTCAAGCTATCATAGGCAGGTATATTTTCTCATATGCTTGGCTCCTTTTTCATTTTGCTGATTTCTTATTTAGCTGTGTAGAAGCCTTTTAATTTGATGTAGTGCTAATTGTTTATACTTTCCTTTATATCTCTTGCCCTAGGGGACATATAGGTGAAAATATTGCTGCATGAATAATCTGAAATTTTCCTACTTATGTTATGTTCTAGGAATTTTATTGTGTCATGACTTATATTTAAGTATTTTATCCAATATATTTTTTTGTATATGGTGTAAGTTGTTGGTCGTTGTGTGTGTGTGTGTGTGTGTGTGTGTGTGTGTGTATGGTATAAGTTGGCGGTCATTTCATTTTTATGTATGGTGTAAATTGTTAGTCAAGTTAATTTTTTCCATGTGGCTCTCCAGATCTTCCAACACCATTTTATGAAGGGGCTATTTTTACTCTACTTTATGCTCTGGCCCCCTTTCCTGAAAATCAATTGACCAGAGATATGGGTTTATTTCTGGGCTCTCTATTCTGTTCCATTGATATATGTGTCTATTCTTATGCCAGCACCAGACTGCTTTGATTTCAGTGGCCTTGTAATATAGTTTGATATCAGGTACTGTGATCCCTCCAACTTGTTCTTTCTCAAAATTGCTGAGATTATTCAGGGTCATTTATGTTTCCATATAAATTTTTGAAATATTTGTTCTATATCTGTGAAATATGTCATTGGTATTCCAATAGGGATTGTGTTGAATCTATAAATTGCTTTGGATAATATGGATATTTTGATGATGTTAATTTTTCCAACCTATGAACATGGTATTTGCTTCCATTTATTTGTGTTTTCCTTAATTTCTTTCTTCAGTGTTGTGTAGTTTTCTGAGTAGAAGTCTTTTACCTCCTTGGTTAGATATATTCCTGGGTACTTTATTTTTCTTCTTGCTATAGTAAATGGGATTTATTTTCTAACTTCCATTTCTGATATTTCATTGTTGGTAAACAAAAATGTTGTCAATTTCTGAATATTGATTTTGTATCCTGCTGTGTTGCCTATTCATTTATTAGGTCAAATAGTTTTTTGGTGGAGTCTATATGGTTTTCTATGTACACAATCGTGTCATCTGCAAACAATGACATTTTTACTTCTTAACAATTTGGATGCCTTTTATTTCTTTTCCTTGTCTTATCTCTGTGGCTAGGACCTCCAATACTTTATTGAGTAAAAGCAGACATCCTTATATTGTTCCTGATCTAGTGGGAAAGTGTTTAGTTTTTCCTGTTGAGTATCATGTTGGTTTTAGGTTTCTCATAGATGGCCTTTATTATGTTGAGGTATACTCCTTGTACTCCTACTATGCTGAGTGTTTTTACTATAAATGGGTGCTGTATTTCATCAAATGCTTTTGCCACATCTATTAATATGATCATATGGCTTTTGTTTTTCTTTTTATTTATTTATTTTTAAATATATTTTCATTGTTTTTTATGTATTTTTTTATTATGCTATTACAGTTTCCTAACTTTTTCTCCCTTTATCCCTCCTCCACCCTACCTCTCCAATCCTCCAGCATTCTTCCCCCATGGGTTATACATATAATTAATGCCCATGGGTTATACATATAATTTCTTTGAGTCCTCTGTTTCCTATACCATTTTTTTAATCTCTCCCCATCTATTTTATGCCTACTAATTATGCTTCTTCTTCCTGGTACCTTTTCCCCTCTATTCCTCCCTTCCCCTTCCCCACTGAAATCCCTCCATGTGATGTCCATTTCTCTGATTCTGTTCCTGTTTTAGTGGTTTGCTTAGTTTTTGTTTTCATTGGTTTTCTTTTCTTTTAGGTTCATTTGTTGATAGTTGTGAGTTTGTTGTCATTTTACTGTTCATGGTTTTTATCTTCTTTTTGTTAGATAAGCCCCTTTAACATTTCATATAATAAGGGCTTCGTGACGATGAACTCCTTTAACATGACCTTCTCTGGGAAGTACTTTATCTGCCCTTCCATTCTAAATGAAACCTTTGCTGGATAGAGTAATCTTGGGTGTAAGTTCTTGCCTTTCATGACTTCAAATACTTCTTTCCAGCCCCTTCTTGCCTGTAAGGTTTCTTTTGAGAAATCAGCTGATAGCCTTATGGGAACTCCTTTGTAGGTAACTGTCTCCTTTCCCCTTGTTTCTTTTAGGATTTTCTCATTATATTTAATCTTGGGTACTTAATGATGATGTGCCTTGGTGTGTTCCTCTTTGGGAATCTCTGGGTTTCCTGGACTTCCTGGAAATCTATTTCCTTTGCCTGATTGGGGATGTTTTCCTTCATTATTTGTTCAAATAAGTTTTCAATTTCTTGCTGTTGTTCTTCTCCTTCCGGCACCCCTATAATTCATAATTGGAGCATTTCAGGTTGCCCGGAGGTTTGTAAGACTCTCTTCACTTTTTCAAATTCTTCATTCTGTTCCTGTTGGATGTTTATTTTTTCCTTTTGTTCCAAATCATTGGTTTGAGCCTTGGTTTCCTTCCTGTCACTGTTGGTGCCCTGAATATTTTGCTTTGTTTCATTTTTGGTATCTTTCATTTGTTTTTTCATGTTTTGGCCACGCTCAATCAGATCTGTGAGCATATTGATTACCAGGGCTTTAAATTTTCCATCAGATACATTGGCTATGTCCTCATCATTTAGTTCTTTTTCTGAGGTTATGCTCTGTTCTTTTATTTGGGCCATATTTCTTTGTCTGGGTGCACCTGATAAGTTGTAAGGGGGTGCAGCCTTAGGTATTCACCTGGGCAGGGAAACCCTCTTTGCTGTGCTGCGATACTGCCTGCGGCAGAGGCACCAGAGAGGGAACAATGCAGCTCCCCTGCTTGTCCTTAGTACACTTTCAGTTGAACCCTTGTGTGAGACTGGTAGTTTCTCCCAATGTAGCAACCTCGGTATCAATTTTGAGTCTGCTTCCATTTAAGTCAGCCTCGCCTGTGCAGCCCTTGCAGCCCACCGCCTTACCTCAGCCAGCCTCACCCCCAAGGTCTGCCTCAGTTTTTCTCCACCAGCTGGCCCGCGTGGTCTGCAGCCTTACTGGTCTAGTGTTCTGATTGATTTTTTATTTAATTCCTTGGTTGCTGGAGTTCCATGCAGTTTGATTTTCTGGTGCTTCTGGCTGTTTGTTGATTTTAGATTGGTTGTTATCCTCCTTTTGGACATGCAAGGAAGTGAAGGATTTCTACCTATGTCTCCATCTTGGCCAGAACTATTTGATTGTTCTTCAAGTACAGTTGTCTCCATTCCCCACTACCCCTGCCACCAAACCCTGCACTGTACTGCTCCATGCCTCCCCCACCTGGTCTTGTCTGCTTTGGTTTTGTCCATGTGTCCTTTATACATGTTTCTTGATGACCCTTCCCTGATTTTCCTCTACTATTCCTCTCCCACTTCCCCTCTGGTTATGTCAGTTTTGTCTTTATTTCAATGTCTCTGGTTACATTTTGCTTGCTTGATTGCTTGTTGATTAGGTTCAACTGATATGTGACATCATATGGTATTTGTCTTTCACTGTCTAGCTTATTTCATTTAGCATAATGCTCTCCAGTCCCACCCATGCCTTTGCAAAGGGTGGGAGCTCCTTCTTTCTTTCTCCTGTGTAGAATTTCATTGTATAAACATACCATAGATTTTTTATCCACTCATTTGCTGATGGGCACTTAGGTTGCTTCCAGAACTTGGCTATTGTAAATTGTTCTGCTACGAACAAGTGTTCTAGCACTTGGCTATGAGGGTGCATAGGTTCTTTTGGATTGGTGTTTCAGGGTTCTTATGATATAATCCTAGCAGTGGAATTGCCATGTCAAAAGACAGTTCCATTTTTAGTTTTTTGAGGCAATTCCATACTGTTTTCCACAGTGGATGCACCAGTCTGCATTCCCACCAACACTGCACTAGGGTTCCCTTTTCTCCACAACCTCTCCAACACTTGTTGTTTGTTACTTTTTTTATGATGGCCATTCTGATTGGTGTGAAGTGGTATCTAATTGTGGTTTTAATTTGCAACTCTCTGATGGCTATCAATACTGAGCATCTTTTCATATGTTTTTGGGCCCTCTGTATGTCCTCCTTGGAGAAGTGTGTGTTCAAGTTCTTTGGCCATTTTCTAATTGGGTTGTTTGTCTTCCTACAGTGGAGTCTTGTGAGCTTTTTATATATTTTGGAGATCAAACCCTTGTCTGAGGTATCATTGGAAAATTCATTTTCCGATGTGGTGGTTCTCTTTTCATTTTAATGCTGTTTTCTTTTGGCATGCAGAAACTTTTTGTTTTGGTGAAGTCTCATTTCTTTATTATTTCCTTTATATCCCTTGCATTAGGTGATGTATCAGTGAGAATATTTCTGCATGGAATATGTGAGATTTTCCTGGCGATGTTTTCTTTTAGGACTTTAATGGTGTCATGAGTTATATCCATGTCTTTTATACATACTGAGTTTATATTGATGTATGGTATAATTTGGTGGTCTAGTTGGTTTTTTTTTTTTTTTTTTTGCTTGTACTTTTCCTATTTCCCAACACCATTTATTCAAGAAACTATTTTTACTCCATTTATGTCCCTTCCACTTCTGCCAAATATTAACTGACTGTATTGACATGGGTTCATTTCTGGCTCTCTATTCTGTTCCATTGTTCTATGTGTCTGTCTT
This sequence comes from Desmodus rotundus, assembly GCF_022682495.2. Lineage (NCBI taxonomy): Eukaryota > Metazoa > Chordata > Mammalia > Chiroptera > Phyllostomidae > Desmodus > Desmodus rotundus. The sequence continues at coordinate 57,946,513 of NC_071392.1, read as the reverse complement.
TCTGACAGTACCAGACTCTTTTGACTACAGAGGCCTTGTAATATAGTTTGATATCAGGTATTGTGATCCTTTCTACTCTTTTCTTTTTTTTTTCAAATTCCTGAGGTGTTGGGGACCATCCTGTCTGGTTTCAGAAACTGTAACGCCTCCTGGCTAAGGCTGAGTAAAAAGACCTTGGGACCAGAAGCCACTTAGGAGACAAAGCTTATCTTTGTTGTAGTGGCAGTGCCTCTGGCCCCTTTAACCTCACCCTGCTTGGCCCCAGGCGGATGACTGGTTAGCCAATGATGGGTAAGATTCCTCAAAGGAGAGATGACCTAAGACAGGCACGGTATTGAAGGGGCCCTCAGTGAAGGACTTGGGGACTATAGAAAAAGGGGGTGATGGACCCTTGCCACTCGTCTTTGACATAACCTGAGTCTTCATTCTGTCTTCAAGGAGTCTCCTAATTTCTTGGCTGCCTTACTTCCCCTCCCTGACTTAAGCTTGAAACAATGCCTTAAGCCTGAAACAATGCTGGAGGTGGGTGCAGCTGTATGCTGGAAAAGGAGGGTTTCCTAGGGCGACCAGGCTTAAGAAAGAATGCATAAAATCCTATAAAACCTACTTTGTTAATACCTTCAATTTAAATGATAAGGGTCAAAGCAGGAAATGCATTTGTTCCCCAAAGTTTTATGGTCCTTTATCTATCAGACCCTGATTCTAAATATGCCCTCATAGTCCTTTGAGTGTTATCTATTGTTTGATTATTGCTGCCTGACAATGATTGATGAGCTTTACATATACTCCCTGTATTCCTATGCGGATTAAACCAAATAAAAGTCTGTCCAGGCAAGGGATGGGGCCAGCCCTCTCTTTCACTGAGAGAGCAGCCGTGTCATCCCTTTTCCTCCACAGTATTTCTGTAGTTCATGTGAATTTGTCTCATCTCGTCCATAATGCTGCGGACACTGTGGGCTAGTGTTCACCTCACTGAAGCTATTGGGGGTCATTTATGGATCAATAAAAATTTTGGAGTATTTGTCCTCTATCTGTGTTATATGTCATTGTTATTTTATAGGGAATGTGTTGAATATATAGATTACTTTTGGTAGTTTGGACATTTTAATGATGTTACTTCTTCACATCCATGAATACAGCATATGCTTCTATTTATTTGAGTTAGCCTTAATTTCTTTCTTCACTGTTCTGTAGTTTTCTGAGTACAGTTCTTTTACCTCCTTGGTTATGTTTATAACTGTGTTTTATTTATATTGCTGCCAGAGTAAAGGGGAATTTTTCGTTGTTTCTGTGTCTGACATTTCATTACTGATGTACAAAAATTCATTTGACTTCTGAATGTGGACTTTAGATCCCACAGTTTTGCCAAATTCATTTATTAGATCAAGTAGTTTTCTGGTGGTGTCAATAGGGATTTCTATTTACACCATCGTATTCTGCAAACAGTGAAAGATTTACTTCTTCCTTTCCAATGTTAATGCTTTTTATTTCTTTTTCTTGTTTGCTCACTGTGACTACAACTTCCAATACTATATTAAAGGGAAGTGGTGAAGTAGACACCCTTGTCTTATGCCTGATCTTAGGGAGAAAGGTTTTAATTTTTGCCCATTGAGTATGATGTTGGTGGTAGGTCTCTTGTATATGGCCTTTATTATGGTGAGGTATGCTTCTCCATTCTTACTTTGTTCAGTGTTTGTATTATAAATGAGTACTGTACTTTATCAAATGTGTTTCAGCATTTATTTATATGGTCATGTGATTTTTTTCTCTCATTTTTTATGGTGTGCATTGCACTTATTGATTTACATGTATTGTACTATCATTAAATGCATGGGTTCGATCCCAATTGTTCATGGTATATGATCTTTTTAATGTATTGCTGGATCCATTTAGCCAATATTTTGTTGAGGACATTAGCACATATGTTCATTAGCGATATTGGCCTGTAGTTTTCTTTTCTCTTTATGTAGTTTTGGAATTAGGATATTAATGGCCCCATAAAAGAGTTTGGGAGTCTTCCCCTTCCTGGATTTTTTTTTTTTTGAATATTTTGAGAAGGATCTGGTTTGCTGTTCCCTAAATTTAGGTAATTATGTCCAGCTCATGGTTTTTGTGTGCCAAGAATTTTTTAAATTACTGTTTCAATTTCACTAGCTCATATCCATCTATTCAGGGTTTCAGATTCTTCTTTAGTCAGTTATGCAGGATTATATGTTTCTAGAAATTTGTCCATTTCACCCAGGTTTTCAAATTTCTTGGCATTTTGTTTTTCACAGTTTGTTCTTATGCTCCTTTATATTTCTGTGGTATCCATTGCAATTTGTCTCACTCGCTTATGGCTTTTTTTTTTAGGTCTCCTGTCTTCTTTTCTTGATGAGTCTGGTGTAAGGCTTGTGGATATTGTTTATCTTTTAAAAGAACCAGCTCCTGAATTTATTGATCCTTTGGATTGTTCTTTTAGTCTCTATATTATTCAATTCTGGTCTGATGTTCATTATTACTTTGTATCTTCTTATTCCTCCAGTTCTTGCAGATGTAGGGTTATGTTATTTTTTTTTTGAAATGTTTCTATCTTTTTTTTCTTTTTAAAGGTTATTTTATTTTTATTTTTTTTTAAAAAATTATTGTTATTCAATTACAGTTGTATGCCTTTTCTCCCTATCCCTCCACCCCACCCCAGCTGAAACCCCCTCCCTCCCCCACCTCCACCTTCACCATTGATTGAACTGCAGAGCATTATGCTAAGTGAAACCAGACAAATTGAGGGACAAATACCATATGATCTCACCTTTAACTGGAACATAATCAACAGAAGAAAAAAGCAAACAAAATATAACCAGAGACATTGAAGTTAAGAACAATCTAACAATAGCCAGGGGGGAGTGGGGAGGAGACAGTGAGGAGAGGGGATTACAGGAACTACTATTAAGGACACATGGAAATGTTTCTATCTTTTTAAGATAGGCCTGTATAGCTATAAACTGCCATCTCAGGAATGCCTTTACTGTGTCCCCTAGGTTTTAGACTGTTGTGAGTTCATTTCCATTTGCTTCCAAAAAATTTTTGATTTCTTCCTTGACCTCATTATAAGCCCATTCACTATTTAAGCATGCCAATCAATCTCCATGAATTCTAGTGTTTTTGAGTTTTTTCCTTGAGGTTGGTTTCTAGTATCAGGCCCTTGTGATTGGAGAAAATGCTTGATATGAATTTAATTTTCTTGAATTTGTTGAGGCTTGTTTTGTGTCCTATCATGTGGTCTATCTTTGAAAATGTTCCATGTGCATTTGAAAAGAATGTGTATTTTGCTTCTTTGGGATGACTGGTTCTATATATATCACTTAAGTCCATTTGATCTAGGACATTGCTCAATGCCGAAATATCCTCGGTGATATTTTGTTTGGAAGATCTATCCATTTTTGACAGTGGTGTGTTAAAGTCCCCTAGTATTAGTGTGTTTCTGTCTATATCTTTCTTGAAGTCCTCCAAGGTTTTCCTTATATATTTGGGTGCTCCTATGTTGGGCACATATATGGTTATAATGTTTATGTCTTCTTGATGGATTCTTCTCTTGAGTATTATGAAGTGTCCTTCTGGGTTTCTTTTTGATGGCCTTTGTTATGAAGTCTATTTTGTTTGATGTAATTATTGCTACATCAGTTTTTTTCCCCTGCCAATTTGAATGGAATATTTTTTCCAATCCTGCACTTTCAGTATGTGTAGGTCTTTTTTTCTGAGGTGGGTCTCTTGTAGGCAGCATATGTGTGTGTCATATTTTCTTATGAATTCAGCTCCCCTATGTCTTTTGATTGGAGTATCAAATCTATTAACATTTAAGATTATTATTGATAAGTACTTATTTACTGCCATTTTACTCCTTTTTTATCTGTGTCTCTCTCTCTCTATCACTCATTTTCTTCATTTTAAATAGGTCCCTTTAGCATATCTTGAAGTACTGGCTTGGTGGAGGTGTAATCTCTCAGCCTTCTTTTGTCTGGGAGACTCTTTATTTAACCTTCCATTTTAATTGAGAGCCTTGCTGGATAGAGTAGTATTGGTTGCATGCCATTGCTTTTCATTGATGGAATATTTCTAGTCATTCACTTCTGGCTTGTGGTTTTTCCTTTGAGAAGCCAGATGCTAGCCTTATTAGGGTTCCCTGGTATGTTGCTTCCTGGTTTCCTTGCTGACTTTAAGATTCTCTCTTTGTCTTTGAATTTTTCCATTTTAATTATGATGTGTCTTGAAGTGGGCCTCTTTGGGTTCCTCTTGCTTGAGACACACTGTGCTTCCTAGGTTTGTGTGACTTTTTCTGTCATGAAACTAGGGTAGTTTTCCATCATTATATTTTCAAAGCAGTTTTCTGTCTCTTGCTTCTCTTTTTCTCCTTCTGATATCCCTATGAGATGGATATTATGTTTCATGTTTTCCTGCAGTTCCCTTAACACCTCTTCATTCTTTTTGAATATTTTTTTCCTTTTCTTGCTCTTTCTGTTTTTTTTTCCTACCTTTCCTTCTAGTTCACTGATTTGATCTTCTGCTTCATCTATCCTGCTTTTGATTCCTCCAATGTGTTCTTCAATTAAGAAATTGTATTCTTCATTTCCTCTGAGCTTGTTGATAGTTTCTATGCCATTTTTCATGCTGATATAGTTTGCAATAAGTTCATCATAGCTTCCCTGTAGTTTCTTGTAACTTTCACTGAGCTCATTGAGCTTCCTTATAACCATTGCTTTAAACTCAGTATCTGATAGTTGACTCTATTTCATTTAGCATGCTTTCTGAGCATTCGTCCTTTCCTTTTTATTGGCGGTTGTTTCTTTGTCTCCCCTATATTTGTGAGACTCTTATTGTTTGCCTCTGCTTCTTAAATTGATCTGTTTTGCCTCCCTGAGATTGTGATGTGAATTTCTATGGTTGGAGACCTGTGAGATTCAGTGCTACAGTCTCCTTGATCTCCTGAACTTAATGCTCTTCTGATGCCCCTTAGCCATTTATGTTGGCTCTCTGGATGTAATTGGGTTTTGATTGTTTTGGGGTCATTCTTTGGTGGGCCCTTCCCTCTAGCTGGTTGACTGTCTTTATGCCCATCATGTCTTACATGTTGTTTTTCAGGTGCAGTCAGGTTGTGCTGAAGATGAATCTTCTGTCTGTCATGGTTATAAGGCTACTCTTTCACTGTTGTTCAGGGTTTTTTTTAGGTATTTTCTCCACAATTTAGTTTTAATTTCAGATTGGTCCTGGGAGGAGGTTAGTGTGGCTCCCATTCTCTCTGATCTCCTTGTCTAGTTGCTCTAGGGTTGCACTTTTTTTTTTTTCCATTTGTGTGGTATCTCTTATTGTACTTGATGGTGGCTTCTTTGTTGGTGGGTTTCTCCCTCCAGTGGGCTTACTAGTAGTCACAGCTCCCATCCTGTCTTGTATGCTGTTGTACAGGTGTTAGTTAACCAAGCAGTATTACTAGACAACCAGACTTATGCCAACTATATGTACCCCTGTGCCACATCAGCAATCTCAACTGCAATTTAGCAAAGATTCATAAAGTTTAAGAGATATTGCAGATATTATAAGATAAGACAAGTGGAATATGAGATTACTAAAAGAAGGGAAAATGTTATTGAGTGGTGAGATGGAGGAGAATTGATAAGAGTAGGGATAGAGCTAAGGTGAATAATTTAAGAGAACAAAATTCAAAATGTAAGTAAAACAAGGAAGGGCAATGGGAACAATGGTGTGAGAAAAGAGAAGGGTATACTTTGAGGTTTGAAGTAAAGTTGAAAAGGAACTGGACCATGAGGAACAAAATTGCAGAAAAAGCACAGCAGTGATAGCAATGACAGCTGAATGAAGCTTAATAAAGGTGGAATGGGAATAAAATATTTTACAAAAGCAAAAAGTGAATATGAGATGTCTACAGTAAAGAAAAATGATTTTGAGAGGATGGGTTACACAAACTAATAAAAGTAAGGAGTAACACCTAGATTGACAGTGGGAAAAAAATGAAATATAATTCCTCACCTAACCAATCAGGGACCAGGGAAGCCTAAATGGAGTAAGACAGGTGTAGAGTATTCTATGGTATTTTGAGTACAAACAAATAGTGAACAAATAGGAGTTCCACTGGATAAGTACAGCAATAACCATGGTATTTCTCCCAACCAGCCACTGTTTATAAAATGTCCAAAGGAAATAAAACTCTTATAAGAGGGGGGAAAGAATGTGAGCTGACTTAAGGAAGAATAGCCCTTATGTGAGGTTAGATTGAGGAGAAATAATGAGATTAAGGGATAGGAGTATAGCATAGTGTGAGAGAAAGTAAAGTGTACAACAGTAATAAACCTCAGGAAGTTGGTGAAATGGATTAAGACCAGGAAAGGGTGCTGTGTGGGATTTGGAATAACAGTAGTATGAAAAAAAATACTTGTTATCACCCATTTTGAAGCATCCTTTGTATACTTTGATATCCAAATTTTAAATCTGCTTAGAATTGCTGGCTATTCGCTTTGTTTTTTTTAAGATCAACTAAGTGTCCTAGTTGGGTGCACAAACAAGTGGACTCAGCTGCCACCTACTTTACTGCCATATTCCTTTCCCCTATGATTTTTGATAAACAATTTTCCACGGGTTCTTTATCATAGCAGCTGGTAGACTTCTATGCTGCTTTATTGCTTATATCCAACAAGAGAATAGACATAATACGAAGTGTTATGCATTATCCTAGACATCCATTTACAATAAGGAGCACACACAATGCCATACCAAGGTGAGTTTATTGACATTCCTTGAAGTTGGTATGAGGGAAGAGAAAGCTTGGCCTGAGTATTACATAACATTTGTCAATGTAAGCATAATCAGCCCAATAATGTGGACCTTCCTTGCTATTGACAAGAACAAAGACTTTTAACAAAATTTTTATAGATATTTCCTTAGATAAATTACAAACTGCAGGAAATAGGCTAATGGGATTACATTTACTCTCTAAACTACCTGTAGACACCTATGTTTTTCTATTGGAGCAAAGTGACTATATGTCACTAATAGGAAAATAGTATTTTCTTTTTTTGACTTTATGAGGGCTGGGATCTCTATTCTAGATTTTTATGGTTTAGAGTTGAAGTAGTAATCCTAATGAATAATAATGTACATAAATAATAATAATATTAATAATAATAAAAGCACCACAGTTGTTATGTGAAAGTTGAGCTACTTTTATTTCAATGTCTTTCATCTTGACTGGGAAAACATTTGTGGCAATTGAGAAATTTTCTGAACCCAAATTTTGGACACATGATTTCACACATGGACTGACAATGTCATAAATGTAATGTTTTAATAGTCTTGGAAAGTCCACCTCATTGACTTCCCCCCAAAATATACCTACTGTTAGCAGACATATAGTCATATATCAAAAGGGAAAATATTTAGATTTTTTCATATTTGAAGCCTGCCAAAATTATATATCTTTGTTAAATTTTCATTGTCATCCCCAAAATTGTGCTGCAATAGTGATGGTTAATTTTTTTTTGTCAATTTACATATACAGGAATTTACAAAGAACTCAGTAGATTTAGAATACTTCTGATCCTACAGAGTCAATTTCTACTTTTAGGATTATCACCTCCATATGACAAAATTAAATGTGATAGTCATTAAATTATTATTTAATACTTTATAGTATTTTAAAAGCATTTTTCAAATTTTAGCATGTATTCTCTTATTTAATGTTTTGTTTGTCCCTCAATTAAGGGGAATATACTCTTACTTAAAGCTCTAAAAGATCTTGGTTTTTTTTTTTAATTTTAATTTTGTATTGTTATTCAATTACAGATCTTGTTTTAAAGGAATTGTTGTATATAAGTGATTAATTTTATGATATATCATGGAGAAAACCCATACTTTAAACTTTAAAAAATACCAGTGGTAACAAATAGATCTGCCTTCTGCATTGAATTATATAATTTGTTTAGTTTACACATCCACCTGGTGAAATTAATAACATAATTTATTCCTATAGATGTTTTATTAAATATATAATGAAAAATTGTGCATAATTTAAAAATCTTGTATACAAGCCTTATATACAAGAGACTGTTAACTAAGGAAATAGCTTTTGGGATAGAAAAATAAAAATAACCTCTCTGTAACAACTGCCTGTACACCTATTCTCTTGCTTTTTATTCCTTAAGGACTCTATCAAAGCCTTTAATGAAATCTGGGACCCTGTTATGCAAGCTTTGCATTGTTTCAGCTGACATTGACACCAGAGTTTCTTTTTATAATTTTACATTTTTATGACACATTGTTTCTGTAATGCTTTGTGGGATATATCTTGGCTTATGACAATGGGGGTAGGGGCAGGTATGAAAAAGTTATTTGAAAAACCTTTTATGACCAAGTCATCTATCTATATGAAATTTCCAGGATGCCTTGTTCCTTCTGCATTTGGTACAAAACATAATAATCAATCTAATCAGTAAGTTAATTATATATTTATGTAAATTTAAAGATCCTTAGTAAAGGTTCCATTTTTTAACACCTTTCTCCCTTGCCAATGTCTAAGAAATAATATAACTATTAAAAAAGAACTGAATGCTTGAATTAATGAGTATATATACTTCTAACATCAAGTTCTAAAAATAATAGATGCCCCCCATACTAGAAGGTCCAGACTATTGGCTTGAACGAAAATAACTTACTGTTAAAGAAAACATGATTAAGTATTAAAAGAGAATTGCAACAATAGTATTATGTTATATATTCAAACATCAGAATGGTGAAATGATTTGCATATTTTTATGTTCTGATTTTATAAACAAATTATAATAGCTCCATGAGAATCCATAATTTTCAGTGAAATAAGCCAGCCAGTGAAAGACAAATACCATATGATCTCACCTATAAGAGGAACATAATCCACAAAACAAGCATGTGAGCAAAATGGAAACAGAGACATGGAACTAAAGAAAAAACTGACAGTGACCAGAAGGGAGTGGGGAAGGGGATAACAGGGGAAAGATGGGGAAGAGTCAAGGAACATGTATAAAGGATCCATGGACAAAGATAATGGGGAGGGCAAGAATTGAATGGAGAAGATGGGGGAAGGTAGGGAGGGGAGAGTAATGGGTGGTGGTAAACAGGGACAAGTGTAACTGAACAACAATAAAAAAAATAAATATATACTGAATTTTACAGTTTCCCAAATTTCATATAGTATAACATTTATTTCATTCTATCTTGGTAAATATTCTTTATAGATGACAACTGTAAGCTAAATTTCTTTAACATATATACCTTGTTGTTCACAAAATGTACACAGTAGCTAGAGGTGCTAGGCATTGCAAATAATTCCTACTAAAAGAATGTTTCATATTGGGGGGGATAGAGAACACAATGTACTATTTAGACACAGACTGATATAATGAGCACAAGGCATTGCTTTGTATGAAGTTAACATTTCTCACATTTTTTTTCTTGTGTACTATATAGAAAACAATAATGTGACATTTCAACAGTGGAGCCCTTTTAGCTCTTCTTTCCCAGTGAAGAAAAATACTTCCATTTATGACATATTTCAAATAACATGGATAACAAAGTTAGAAAAAGAGCAAAGGATCATTATGTTTAAGTTTATTCCAAATGTATTTGAGAGATTTGAACATCTTTAAAGCTTGCAATTGCTTTTCTTAAAACAGTACCTTTTGTGAGATGTCTCTTTACTGAATGCTAAAATTACCTGGATGTCTATTTTGACACAAAACGATGTGCTTTGAGGTGTTAGGTCTCTGCCTTAGAATAATTGCTACAATTATAGAAGTATATATTGCCCTCAATCTCTGCTAAGCACCATCACTATCTGCTT